>NC_139980.1:31005664-31655664 GCF_963993115.1 Abramis brama
GGGTCAAGCACAGGAAGGCAGTCCAAACAAACAAACAAACCAGGCAGGGGTCAGAGGCACAAGAGCAATCCAAGATAACCAAAGAAAGAAATCCAAAAAAACCAAGAGACATGAAAACCAGGGAAAACACTCAGAAGTGCAGTGCAACAACATACAAAACTTCGCAGTGAGTGATGGGGTGAACCAGGCTATATGGGGTGAACTAAACAAGATAATGAGATACAGGTGAATGTGAATGAGTGCTGATGAGTCCAGGCAGAGAATGATGGGAGATGTAGTCTGTGAGTGAACATGATAGTCTGGTGTGGAGTGCCCTCTGGTGGCTCTCAAGGGCACTCCAGCTGGTGACCGTTACATAGCCCCCCCCTCAAAGGAGCGGCTTCCAGATGTTCTAAAAATTGTCCAGGAGGGAGGTGGAGCGGAGGCGAACCCGGGGGCGGGATGGAGGGCCAGGCCCATGGAGCGGAAGAGGACCTAGAGACTGCGGCAAGACGGGAGGCCAAGGCGGAGCAGGCAGTGCAGGCGACCAGGGCGGAGCAGGCAGTGCCCCAAAATTTCATTGGGGACGGCTATGGGGTTATGGGCAGGAACAGACACCGGCTCAGGAACAGACACGGCTCGGCGGACGCCATCTTGTCCGGAGACACTGGCTCGGCGGACGCCATCAAGCGTCTCTGGCTCGGCGGACGTGATGTGAAGTGTCTCTGGCTCGGCGGACGTGACGTGAAGCGTCTCTGGCTCGGCGGACGTGACGTGAAGCGTCTCTGGCTCGGCAGACGTGACGTGAAGCAGCACTGGCTCGTTGGACGCCATCTTGTCCGGAGACACTGGCTCGGCGGACGTGACTTGAACAGTCTCTGGATCGGCGGACGTGACGTGAAACAGCACTGGCTCGGCAGACGTGACGTGAAGAAGCTCTGGCTCGGCAGACGTGACGTGAAACAGCACTGGCTCGGCAGACGTGACGTGAAGTAGCTCAGGCACGGCAGGGCTGACGTGAAGTAGCTCAAGCACGGCAGGGCTGACGTGAAGAGACTCAGGCTCAGCAGGGTTGACGTGAAGCTCAGGCTCAGCAGCGGCCATGATGGGATGAGGTTTTGATGTGACTGCGCTGGTGAGCGGTGTTGCCAACACTAGAGTGGGAGTTGCCAACACTAGAGTGGGCATGACGTGAAGTAGCTCAGGCTTAAGGCGGACATACACTGTGCGATGTCTGTGCGATTTGAGCAAGGAACCTACTCACACTGAACGAGTAGATCGCATGCGATGTAAAGCCAAAGCTCAGGATTTATGTGCTCACACTGTACGGTCCGAACGTCGAGCTGCGACTTGACTGCTCACACTATACGTGTGAAATATGCGCGAATCAGCGCGATAAATCCTCGTGCTGGGTTGCGCCTATGGACGATATCATGTAGCCTATCCAGAGATATTGTCAAAACAAGCATCAGCTATCAATATCAAGAAGATTTAGCATTTCCAATTTATATATTACATTATTAGTAGGCTAGTATTATTGTATTATTATTATTATTATTATTATTATTATTATTATTATTATTAGGGAAGGCTTAGGCTATTAAAGTATAGGCTACTATAATTAAATTGCCACGCAACAATTTCATAGCGCCATCACCACATAACCAACGCGCTGTGAGGATAATAAAATATTACATAGAAGCTTTACTTCTCCGCATTAAAAATTGTCTAAAACATTTAGGTCGATTACAATGAATTATATACATATAATTAATTATTACTGGTCTATAATATGTCCGAACACTGCAATAATTCATCAATGAAAATTAAAAACAGCTTTATTTCAAAAACATTTTTTAACAAAAAAAAAAAGGCAAGTGTAGCCTACATCGCAGGTGGCTTGGAAGAAGTGGGTAATGGTTAATCCATTTTGCAACACGAACTGGATAAGCAACAGTAATTTGTAGCTTTGAACTACAGAACTTAAAGATCTCCCTTTTTTTTTTTGCTGCAGATGAAACTGTTTTTGCGCAGGCGCAGTGAGGGAAAAAACACTAGTTTAGGGCAATCGGTTCGTAGCTCTGCTTCAACTGTGCGATATAGTCACGAGGAGCGACCAAAATTTCTAACATGCCAGAAATTCATCCGACCATCCGATTGCCGGTCGTGAGAGGTTAATCGCCTCTCTTTTCCCCCTGTACACTGCACGAACACTGCACGACAAACGACGCACGACAAAGCTGAAAATCGGCCCGACCCGAAAAAGAGTCGCACGAGTCAGAGTTCGGCTCAAAATCGGACGAAAATCGCACAGTGTATGCCCGCCTTTAGACGATACCGTGGGCTTGCAAGGCTCCTCATCCGTAAGGCCCACAGTAAATGATGAGCCGCTCAGCAAAAGGGCAAGGTCAATATATTGAGCTAGAGTCCAGTGAGGGGTATTGTCAGGCATGAGGTAGTTAAGAAGGTCATTAAGTCCATGGCGAAAAATGTCCTTTAAGACAGCATCATTAAAGTTAACCCCATGGCTAAGCTCACAAAACTCTCTGACAAAATCCTCAATCGGACGGTTACCTTGGCGGAGGTGGAAGAGACAAACTGCTGGATCCATGTTGGCGAAGTTTTCTATTACAAACTGCTCTGAGACACGAAGGTAGAGGATCCAAATGCAGTTTATTAAAAGGGTTATCCAGAATCGTAATCAAACACAAGCAGAGTGTCAAGCACAGGAAGGCAGTCCAAACAAACAAACAAACCAGGCAGGGGTCAGAGGCACAAGAGTAATCCACGGAACAGGCAAGAAATCCCAAAAAAAACAAGAGACATGAAAACCAGGGAAAACGCTCAGAAGTGCAGTGCAACAACATACAACACTTCGCAGTGAGTGATGGGGTGAACCAGGCTATATGGGGTGAACTAAACAAAATAATGAGATACAGGTGAATGTGATAATGAGTGCTGATGAGTCCAGGCAGAGAAGGATGGGAGATATAGTCTGTGAGAGAACATGATAGTCTGGTGTGGAGTGCCCTCTGGTGGCTTTCAAGGGCACTCCAGCTGGTGACCGTTACAATAAGCATGATTGATATTCAAAACGTTAAGCAAGCGTTACTTTGTTTATGGTTTGTATAATGTTAGTTTTCATTTTCACTTTTTTGAATGATGAATATAGACGAATATATCTGCTTAAATAGACAGTTATCTCCTTTACACGCAGGCGCAGAATGCGCATGCTAGTTGACCAGCACCCACTCCAAAAATGTGGCGACGTCTTCCTTTTTATAGTTGTGATTTTAGAACTGGTCATTTTGGAGTGAGGAGGGGTTTTTTTTCTAGTTGTGGAAGTTAGAATATGTATTTTATATCATTTATATTTTTATATGACCAATGCCTTAAGGGTTAGAGGACACGTTTCAATAAATAACATACTTTTTTGTAATTATGGGTTACATGGACTAGTCTACAGGGGTTACCTCGAATCTATATAGCTCATGGCAGGATCTGGTCATTTTGTAGCTCATATCTCACTTTGGCAACTGTCATACATGATGCCTAGCTCAGATAGGCACATCTATCAATTCGAAGCTCACGGAGCTGAGAAGATCAAAAAGATAACTTCTTTTTTTTTTCTGTTCAGTTTTTTGTCTTATTTTTGTTCTTGTACTATTTGATTGTTCTTAAGTAAATAAATAATGAAAATTTCTACATTTTGGGCTATTATTTATGTTGCCTAGTGAAGGGTTACAAATATAAGAATCTATTTCAAATATGCTTCTGTACATAACATCATGGTAAAGAATCTTTTAAGGTTAAGATCTCAGCAAAGTTGCAATTTCTGTTCTCTCCTTATTGTCAGACTGATGGGATTAGCACACGAATGATTCACTGAGAATCTCACCTTTTGTTCTGCAAATGGCTTTCGGACCCAAATGGCTCTTGGAGCCTTATGCTGATTGAATTAGGATGGGCCAGGCCCTCAGTCTAGGGTGTTACCTTAACCTGTATACTTAATTTGCATGCTTTGTTCAGAATCTCCACCTCTATGTAATCCCTCCCCCTTGGAATGTATATAACTACAATGCATACTGTATTAGAGTTAGATCATGTTGGAAGTACTACAGCAACGTACAGCGGAGTTCTCAATAAAGAATAACTTCCCTTGAACGCGATCCCAACTGTCTCCTGGTCTCTGCTTCGATGAAAGAAAACTTTACAACACTAGCTATGGATTTTAATAATTTTACTAATATATAGGTAAACATATAGGTGCATATATAGGTAAACATATAGGTGCATATATACATGCATATATGCACACATATATACGTGCATATATGTACCTATATAGGTACATGTATGCACAAATATATATGTACACATATATGTACATATATGTGCATATATGTACATATAATATAGGAAAACGGTCAATTTTATATATGTCACATATATTAAAAACCTATATCAAAACCTATATTAAAACATATATGTTTATATAGGTTATTTCCATGTGGGAGGAGTCCAGACGGAGTGGATAGCAGAGAAGCATATTCTCAGTGTGAGTTTCATTTGAAGTCATCCCGTCTGCTCCAGATGCTGAGATGATTTCCCTTGTAATTGTAAAAAGGCAAAAAATCATAAACATAAGTATACTTAAAATAATTTTTAAATAAAAGTCTTTGGTAAAGACCAACATCCAAAGAACGGTGTAGATACATATAATACATGCCCATCTACTTTAACTCCCTAAAATGTACTCTGAGCAGCTCAGTTGTGTCCATATATACGCTCAGATTCGAGGTCACCCCTGTACACTAGTCCATGTAACCCATAGTTACAAAAAAAATGTATTATTGAAACATGTGTCCTTTAACCTTAAAGGCATTGGCCGTATAAAAATAAATAAATAAAAGAGAGTGATATAATATACATATTCTAATTTCCAGAACTCCAAAATGACCTTTGAAAGAATGACTAGTTCTGACATCACAACCATAAAAAGGAAGACTTCGCCACATTTTTGGAGTGGGTGCTGGTGAACCGTGATTCACCATTCACCATCTGTCTGGCTGAGAACCACACCAGCCCCACTCCACATCCAGAGACCAGCCATCCATTGCCTGCGAGCTGCACGGTGGAGTTGCAAGAGCCCACAGCAGACTATGGAGATCGGCCTGGCATGATGGATGAGCCCGAGCCTACAATGAGAACATAAAGTGACATCGCCCCGGAGCCAGATCCACACGGAGTCTGACCAGGTGCGTAAGCCTGCAACACCTACGTCACAGAGGGAGTGCTTGTGGAGTTCGAGGGCTGTGAGGGAAGCCCTGCCCACAACCCCACCACTTTGGATTATATGGTATATGGCCTCTGTAAATTATATGGACAAACTATTGGAGATGTTTAAGGAGGTAAATTCCCTGTTTCTCCTACCCCCGCTGGTTCTGCCCATCCCTGAATCTCCTGATCCCTGCTGGTTCCGTCCAGCCCTGAATCTCCTGATCCCTGCTGGTTCCCCTCTGGTTCTGCCAAGCCCTGAATCTCCTGTTTCTCCGCTGGTTCCACCCAGTCCCTTGTGGCCTGTGCTCCCTATGATCCTTCCCAGCCTCCTTCTCCTAGCTCCTCTTCCAAGATCAGCCAGTTCCTCAGCCCGCCTCTGCTGGTTCCCTCTGCATTTCCAACACCTTTTTGTGAGGAATGGCATCGGAGCTTCAGTCCTCCAGCTCTGTCCACTAGGGAGGTTCCCCCTGGCTCCGCTTCCTACTTACGAGCCCGTCACTCCACCATGGTCTGTCTGCCCTTGCTCCTCCCTCCCTCGGCTCCACCAGAAACCATCGTCCTGACCGCAAGTTCGCGATTTCTAGTGAGGGAGTCACACGGATTTGCACTGGCTTGCAGCTGTATGGCTGTAGGCACTGCATGTACCATGCGCACTCCAACTGACCTGGGAAACATTTTCCATGCAAATATTTTAGCTTATTTAATATTTATTTAATATTAAATATTTAGTTATTGTGTGTCACATTTTTCTGTTGACTGAACCAGTGATGTGATTTAATCATTCATCGATTTCGAGTCAATTCATTCTTTTCAATTAATTAGTCAAAACGGTCTGAATCCATTCCCATTCGTTCGGACTGCTCTCTCGCTGAATCATCTGAAGCTATTTCTCAGTCAGCAAAACAAACAAACAGTATTGACAGAACAAACAGCGCTTTTTATTATGTGAATATGCACTAGATTGATGTCTTTGACAATTCCAATCCTTTAGCAGATTTTGGGTTTAAAAATATTTAAAACGTGTCAAGACATACAATAATTTTACTCTGCTCTACCATTGCTTTCACATATCTTTTGGTCTGAAGAGTCTCATTCGTGCATAATAGTTGGCTACATGAGTGTATATTGAATTAAAAAAAAAAAACCTTTTAGAGTTGTTTGTGCCAAAAAACAAAATCCCCCTCTATGCATGAAATCCTGTAGGCGCCCATGGTAATAGCTTGGGAAATGTATTATAACAGACTTCAAAGTGTACTAACACAATAATCTGTTTAATACGGACGGACTTGAAAGTTGACTATAAAAGGCTGTATAGATTGAATAACAGTCTAAATAACATTTAAATACGAATAAATCGATGATGAACTTTTTTACTTATTTTTCATTTGCCACAGGTTACACTAACCTAGAAAAATAGTAATGCAGTTGTGATAGCAGAGTGTTTTATTTCTTGAGTCTTAATTATGTATTAAAAAGCAGGCTATATAGGATGTTTTATTATAACTTAACATAATTTAACATATAACATATTTTATGTCATGTCATGTCCCAGCCCCTCTTTTTCACCAGATTACTAAAAATATTCATATCACTGCTTCCAATAAATGCAGAAAGTTCATAAGAAACAGAAACATTTTAAAAATGGCTTTAGTTATATGGTTATATGGTTATATGAACTAAAAAGAATTACATAAAAAATTTTTTTTATTTGTGATGCTTGAAATAAGTGTGAGTGTCATATTCATTCAAAAGTCAATGTGTTTGAATCCTTGATGCCACAAACATAAGTGCATATAAGAATCTTAAATGCATTTTGAAAACAAGGGTAGAAAAAGCCATAAATCAAGGGGTTACAAGTGGAGTTAAAATATGCAAACCAAATTACAACCTCAAAAACATCAGCTGGGGTTAAATAATTGTAAAAAGGGTCAAGAGCAGTAACAGTAAAAAAAGGCAGCCAGCAGAGATAAAAAACACCCATGACAATGGCCAGAGTTTTTGCTGCTTTTCTCTCTCTGTGTGCAGAGCTCTGGCTCTTCAACCCTCCTGCTGCCGCCATAGTCACTCTTTCTGACATTACCTTTGCATGCTTTCTTGCAACATGGAAGATTTTCATATACAGAGAGCTCATGATCGTCCCAGGAAGGAAGAATGTGAGAATTGGACATATAAGACCCCACTGTTTGTTAAAAAACAGAACACAACTTCCCACACAGGAAATCTGCAATATAAGCATCTCTAGTCCAACTGCATTTATCCCTGAAAACACAACATAAAAGCTGTACACAAATGAAAACAGCCATGTAAATGTAGTAAACAGAGTCACAGTGTTGTTTGTGACCCTCATTTTGTATCTTAAAGGATCACAAATGGCCCAGTACCTGTCAATAGATATTAAACTGAGATGCAGTATGGAAGAGATACAGAAGGTCATGTCTAAACTAAAATGCACTTTACACACAAAATCTCCCAGATACCAGCAGCCTTCAACAGATCGCACCATGCTGTACGGCATGACCAAAGAGCCCAGCAGACAATCACAAGCTGCCAGAGAGCGAACGATCAGATGAGTTGGAGACTTTAGATGTTTGAAGTGAGAGATAGAGATGATGATCAGCAGATTCCCAAAAACTGTTGTGAGGATCATCAGCACCATGAAAACATACATTGCCACTTTAACTACAGTAAGACGATGCAATTTCGCACAGGAGTCCAGCAGGAGTGGATAGCAGAGAAACACATTCTCAGAGTCAGTTTCATTTGACATCATCACGTCTACTCCAGAGGCTGAGATGATTTTCTTTGTAACCATAAAAAAGCAGACATTTATAAACCAACAAAAAATATAGTTTGGTGAAGATCAATATCCAGAAAAAAGTGAACATGCCCATCTAGTTTTACTGCCTAAATGGACTCAGAGCAGCTCAGTTGTGTCCATTTATGCTCAGATTCGAGGTAATCCCTGTACACCAGTCCATGTAACCCATAGTTATAAAAAACAACAAACTCAGGAGATTAAAATGATCAAATTAATACTTCAACTGTGTGTAGTGATCAATGGCGGAACTAGAGTTTTAAACATGGGGTGTCCAAGGCTATAGAGGGCCAGAGACGATGAAAATGTTTGTAACCCTAACCTGGCATTAAAAAAAATCTTACGATTGCTGGCTAGAAGTGAATTTCAATGTGGCAGATGGTGTGGTCTGTGAATCTTTGAGAAGACAACTGGTATCAGTAGGCTATATGTCTGTTCCAATCCATTCAATGACACTGACCCAGCGCTGGGTTGGTGTGTGAGAGGGTTCAAGGTTTAAAGCAGGGGTTGGCAAGTAAGTTTGGCATCGTGTCAAAAACAAATTTGCCACTAGATGGCAGGCCAGAACATAGTCAATAGACCCTTTTACAGCCCACGTGATCAAATAGTTGCGCGCGCATTTTGGCAACGGAAGTGGTGTTTTTCCCCACTGGCTCTAACGTGTTGGCACCTCCGAAAGTTTATCAAAACGGTTTCCCAGCATCAAAATGTCTGGTTGTTGCGTTTACGGTTGCACTAATCGATATTCCACCAAGGGGCTTAAGTTTTATAGGATTCCGACAGGATCACGGCCGTTTCAGAATAGTGGCTGCAGGCGATTAAACGTGTTGATTGGAGCGAGGACATAATAAAAAATGCTCGCGTCTGTTGTTTAATCCGCTCGCGTAGCTTGACACACTGCTGATTCTCGCCATACTTCCGTTGCCAATATGCGCGCGCATACGTCATCGTTGTGTACAAACAGTAAAAGGGTCTATTGATAAGTTAAGAAATTCATTGATGAAAAAGGGAACTAGAATTGCCTGTGACAGACTGTTACAGTGTCTTGGTGAGCTGTTACTCTGTGTTAAATCCTGTAGTAGGACAGTCATTGACAAAAGCCACATTTGTGTGTCGGTGTCCGGGTTTTACACTGGATAAATTAATTAGCAGTAGTGACACGTAACCTGGCAAGTATCTTCATTCACCAACACAGACCGCCTTGATAAAACATACATATGTGGGAGATGCGGAATGGATAAAAATAACTCAACGTATAAAAAATTAAATAAAATCCTTTTTCCATATTGTGAATAATAAATGTGTATCAATTTAATTTGCTTGTTACACAATGGAGCCTAACTTATTGTAATAATTATTTGAGGTAGGCTACTTTTATGCTTAGAATTATTCCTTGGCATCCCCACGTACTAAACTGCATCTTTTTTAATTGTTTGCGTGCTGAAGGTATGCTACGTCGTGTGCAGAGTGATGTTAACATTTAAGCTAGCTGGTGAGAGAAAATGGCACTATCAAAGAGTCTAAAGAGGAAAGTTGACAGCGAAAATAGGGCATACAAAGAAGAAGGGAAAGACAACTATGCGTTCATCTACCTAGTTTTGTGAATGCAAAGCCGGTGTGTCTTTTCTGCAACGAAGCGAACCACAGACTCTTTTGAATGTCTTTCAGAACTTTTCAAATTTAAAGCTCTCAATTCATCTCAAAATAAAACATTGCTGCAAAAACATTCTCGTACTTTTATTTTGAAGGCAAAATCACTAAAGATGAAGTGATTGTGAGAAACTGTTGCTGTCATGATTCACAATCAGCCGCTATCAAAATAATCTGGCTGCGGGCGCGGGCCAGATATTATTGCTGGCGGGCCAGTTTGGGCAGTTTTGCTGACCACTGGTTTAAGGCGTCTTTCTTCGTACCCGAGGGTAAATTTGTTGTGCAGACAGGAGAATCAGCAATCCATAATTTAGACAAATTCATAAGACATCAGAACATGCATTAAACCATATACCATTATAATATAATATCAAAAAGTTAAAAGTATAAAAAACTCCTAAGAAAAGAAAAAGGTTATGACAATGTGCCTCTACATACACACACTTACCCAAACCTCAAAAGCATAAAGTGCCATGCATGGCAAAGTTTGTCATCTCATACTATTTTTATTTAATTATTGTTTTGTTCTCCACCTAGAGGCCACAAAATTACAAAAGAGACGGAGCTGGAGTTCAGAATGGGAACAGTCTTTAATAATAGAACTCATCATCATTTGTATTCTCAGTAAAATTGACCCAGCAACTGAGTTACACACAACTACCAATAAAATCCAGCATTTTTTAGAGTGCACAAAATGCTCCATCAATGTTCAATAATATATATATTTATATATGTATATATATATTCCTGCAATCATATACTGTGCACTCTAAAAAAGAAGGTTCTTTACAAATAGTTTTTTTAGAACCATATCGTTCTAAAGAAGCTTTTTATGATAATTGTTTCTTTGTGTTGAGTTTAGAATTCTTTAAACCCACCCCTTTTTTTATTATTAATCTGTAACTGTAAAAAAAAAAAAAAAAAAAAAATCCATTCAAAGCCACTTTGATACTGATTTTCTGGGACTCAACTATGCAACTACACAGACGGCACATTCTCAACAGGTACGAGATATCCTTCTTTAAATGTCTATACAGTTTAACTTTCAAATTGTTACAGGTTTCCTACCAATAATGTATTTTTCTCTTTTCAGTTTTTGAACAGATCATGTAAGTGTGGCCAGCTTTAGTTGTTCAGTACGAGGATACAAGGATATGCTCAAATGAGAATGTTTTTCCAAAGGGAGACCATTTAATGTAAATCCATTAAAATGTGAGTTTAGTGTTCAATTTAAACTTTTAAGTTTACAAAAATACAGACTGTATATTGTATTACAACTGCACATATTTTTCTGAACATAGTACAAACAAATTTCTAGAATTTCTATGAAAATATTTTTTTAAAGTTTTTTGAACATTGATTTTAGCATTTAGCATTTTGATTCAGATCACAGATCACTGTTCTTTATTATGATGCCTGAAATAAGTGTGATTGTCGTATTAATTTAAAAGTCAAGGTGTTTGAATCCTTGGTGCCACAGACATACAGTAAGTGCATATAAGAATCTTAAACGCATTCTGAAAACAAGGGTAGAAAAATCCATAAATCAAGGGGTTACAAGTGGAGTTAAAATATGCAAACCAAACCAAAGCATCAAAAACATCAGCTGGGGTTAAATAATTGAAATAAGGGTCGAGAGCAGTAACTGTAAAATATGGAAGCCAGCAAAAATAAAAAACACCCATGACAATGGCCAGAGTTTTTGCTGCTTTTCTCTCTCTGTGTGCAGAGCTCTGGCTCTTCAACCCTCCTGCTGTAGTCACTCTTTCTGACATAACTTTTGCATGTTTTTGTGCAACATGGAAGATTTTCATATAAAGAGAGCTCATGATCGTCCCAGGGAGAAAGAATGTAATAATTGGACATATAAGACCCCACTGTTTGTTAAAAAACAGAACACAACTTCCCACACAGGAAATCTGCAATATTACCATTTCTAGTCCAACTGCATTTATCCCTGAAAACACAACATAAAAGCTGTACACAAATGAAAACAGCCATGTAAATGTAGTAAATACAGTCACAGTGTTGTTTGTGACCCTCATTTTGTATCTTAAAGGATCACAAATGGCCCAGTACCTGTCAATAGATATTAAACTGAGATGCAGTATGGAAGAGATACAGAAGGTCATGTCCAAACTAGAATGTACTTTACAAACAAAATCTCCCAGATACCAGCAGCCTTCAACAGATCGCACCATGCTGTACGGCATGACCAAAGAGCCCAGCAGACAATCACTGGCAGCCAGAGAGCGAACGATCAGATGAGTTGGAGACTGTAGATGTTTGAAGTGAGAGATGGAGATGATAATCAGTAGATTACCAAAAACAGTTGTGAGGATCATCAGCACCATGAAAACATACATTGCCACTTTAACCACAGTAAGGCGATGTACTTTAGGACAGGAGTCTAGCAGGAGTGGATAGCAGAGAAACACAGAGTCAGTCACATTTGACATCATCATGTCTACTCCAGATGAGATGATTTCTTTAATTGTAATAAGGCAAAGAATAAGCAAAATAATTGTGTAAATGATAGGTTGGTAAAGGCCAATATCCAGAGAAAGTTTAACATAAATATAGTACATCTCCATCTAGTTTAACTCCCTAAATGGGCTCAGAGCTGCTCAGTCTTGTTCATATATACATACAGATTCGAGGAAACCCCTGTACACCAGTCCATAGTTACAAAAACAACATGAGCCCAGGAGATTAAATAGAGAAAAAATATTTGAAGATCAATGGATGGGTTGGAGACACATTACACTACCATCAGCCTGAACCGTTGGACCATGGCAGAATGGATTTGTGGTGTTCACATAAAACTAATGATATTGACAAACAAAAACTGATTAGAATGACAAAAACAATAAAGTGACTAAAACCAACTAGAATGAAAACAGAAAATAAAAAATAAATACTAAATCAAAATAATAATAAAAACTAATTGAAATTGCTAACAAATTGAAATTGTGAATTGAAAATATGGCCAATGGAAACATCAATTTCGCAAAAACTCCCATTTAATCGCAAAAAAGTTTTTACGCTTGCATGGGGTGGTTTTTCAGGCAATTCGAAGAAGAAAAAAAAAAAATCACTTTTTTCATCACTTTTTTTTTACAGTGGTTTAATGAACAAATTCTGTCTTTGTCTTTAAATTAATTCAATTACGATTAAACCTTTCGCAAGGATAAAAAAAAAATCTGCTAATGCTGTAAACTATATAGGGAGCCCACACATTACTATAACCTTAAAGGTTAACAACAGAGCCTAGACTTTTAGCATAATTTCAGATACTATTTATTTTTAGATATAATAATCAACACTCAACACATTGTATGAAAACATGTAAACTGCACATAAGGCAGTTTTCTCATTAACTTATTGTAACGGTCACCAGCTGGAGTGCCCTTGAGAGCCACTAGAGGGCACTCCACACCAGACTCTCATGTTCACCCACAGACTACATCTCCCATCATTCTCTGCCTGGACTCATCAGCACTCATTATCACATTCACTTGTATCTCATCTTCTCGTTTAGTTCACCCCATATAAGCCTGGTTCACCCCATCACTCACTGCAAAGTTTTGCATGTTGTTGCACTGTACTTCTGAGCGTTTTCCTGGTTTTCTTGTCTCTTGTTTTTTTTGGATTTCTTGCCTGTCCTGTGGATTACTCTTGTGCCTCTGACCCCTGCCTGTTTTGTTTTGTTTGTTTGTTTGTTTGTTTGTTTGTTTGTTTGGACTGTCTTCCTGTGCTTGACCCTCTGCTTGTTGGATTATGATTCTGGATAACCCCTTTAATAAAAGCTGCATTTGGATCCTCTACCCTCGTGTCTCAGAGCGGTTCGTAACAGAAAAATTCGCCACACCGAGATCCAGCAGCCATGCCAACCATGTGTCCAGATGTCCATATCGTGCGTCTCTGTCAGGAGAATCAGTCCATCGAAGACTATGTCGCAGATTTTATTGAACTGGCACATCTCATGCTAAGGAGCACCGAGTGCTTAATGATCTTTTTCCGCGGAGGATTATCTGAACCGCTCCGGTCATTGATGCCTGACCATGATCCTCACGGGACAGTAGCACAATATATAGATCTGGCCCTGTTGTTGAGTGGTTCATCGTTTATTGTGGGCATGGAGGAGAAGGAGCTCCGTGAACCAGCAGTATCCCCTCAGCCTGATCTTCACGTCACGCCAACCATAAAGCCTGCCACCAGATCAGTCTATGGGCGTCCAGGACTTATTTCCAACGTGACAGATCCACCGCTGATGTCAGCATGTACTGCCAAGAGGGCCGCCCGAACAGAGTCTCGTTCCGCCGAGACCACCGTCCCAGGGTCTCGTCTTGCCACAACCACCGTTCCAGGGCCATATCCTAAGATGGCCACCATTCCTGAATCTCTTCACGTCAGCCCTGCCGAGCCTGAGCTTCTTCACGTCAGCCCTGCCGAGCCTGCGCTTCATGTCAGCCCTGCCGAGCCAGAGCTTCACGTCACGTCTGCCAATCCAGAGCTTCACGTCACGTCTGCCGATCCAGAGACTGTTCATGCCACTTCTGCCGATCCAGAGACTGTTCATGCCACTTCTGCCGATCCAGAGACTGTTCACGTCACGCCCGCGGAGCCAGTGTGTCTCCGGACAAGATGGCCGCCGCCGCCACCGAACCAGTGTCTCAGGACAAGATGGTCTCCGCCCAGCCAGTGTCTCAGGACAATATGGTCTCCGCCGAGCCAGTGTCTTCGGACAAGATGGCCGCCGCCGAGCCAGTGTCTCCGGACGAGATGGCCGCTGCCACGTCGCCTGAGCCCTCAGCAGAGATGGCCGCCGACACGCCTGAACCTGAGCCCTCAGCAGAGATAGCCGCTGCCACGGTGTCTGTTCCTGTTCCTGAGCCGGTGTCTGTTCCTGTTCCTGAGCCGGTGTCTGTTCCTGTTCCTGAGCCGGTGTTTGTTCCTGAGCCTGTGTCTTTTCCTGTTCCTGAGCCGGTGTTTGTTCCTGTTCCTGAGCCGGTGTCTGTTCCTGTTCCTGAGCCGGTGTCTGTTCCTGTGCCAAGGTCGCCTGCAGGGTCATCCCCACCCTGGCCGCCTGCAGGGTCGTCTCCTCCCTGGCCTCCTGAACTGCCTGCTCCGCCCTGGTCGCCTGCACAGCCTGATCTGCCCTGGCCTCCCGTCTTGCCGCAGTCTCCAGGTCCTCTTCCACTTCAAGGGCCTGGCCCTCCATCCCGCTCCCGGGTCCTCCGCTATTATAGGGTGTTAATGGTGGTTAGGCTATAACGCTGTATTCGTTGTGTACACATAAGACATGAGGTCCATTGAGCTGGGCCGGGGCGTCCTCGGTACGCCATGAGAGTATCGCGATACGTATCGTGGGTGGTGTATCGCGTTTTTTCGGTTCGGTTTGAATATCTTTACACCCCTATTTATTATTGATTTTTATTAGCTGATTAGGGTTGGGGCTAAACTCTGCACAACAGCAGTCCTTTCAGGACTGGGTTTGTCCATGCCTGCTTTAAAGTCCATGCCTCACCCAAAAATGAAAATAGTGTCATTACTCACCAGACAGTTGATGGCACCCATTGACTTCCAAAGTATTATTTTTCCTAATAAGGAAGTCAATGGCTACCGTCAACTGTCTGGTTACCAAAATTCTTTTAAATATCTTCATTTGTGTTAAACAGAAGAAAGAAATTCATACGGGTTTCAAACAACTTGAGGGTGAATACATTTTTTAAAATATTTTTGGATGAACTATCCCTTTAAGCCTCATTAGCGTCATGCCTTGAAAATACCCTTAACCGTAGGGCACAGTGGCACCTGGGCTGCGTTCCAGTCCACTTTTAGACATGCACTTGCGAACTTCCCTAAGCACTTCCCCTCGGGGGAATCCCTGCCGCCATTTTGAAGTGCGTTCCACTTCGTGAAGTGGACGAGGGAAGTTTATATGAACAGACCCTCGTTCCCTCGATTTTGACCGAGGGAGCGAGTCTACTTCATATGTACACTTCAGACACCTAATATGTCCCACAATGCAGTACAATCCACCACAACAAACAACTCTATGATATATGAATATATTTTTAATTTGAAACAACCAAAACACACCTATATACATTTGGAAATTAAACAAATTCTTAAAGGGAGAAAAAATTAAATAATAAATCAACTCCATAGCTGATTCCAAGTGATCAAGGGCTTAGGACGTTCCAATTCAGCCCATTGCAGTTTCCGCCAGTAGTGGGCACTCGTGCAACGTAAGCAATGACGTACATCCGAGTGAACGAGACAGAGGGAAGTTAGCGAGTGAAGGGCATGACAATTTTGGACTGGAACGCAGCCCTGTTGATCCAGAGGGAAAAGTTTTTCTGCACAGATTTCTTGGAGCTTATAGAATATAATGATGTTTTGTTTGTTTGTTTTTTGTCTAAAATATTGAATAATACAATATTTACTTTTATCTACACATTTTATCCATTAAAAGTAAATCAAATGGACACTTGTACTTCTAAAGGGATTGTTTCAATGTAAAAAAACAAACAAACAAAAAAACATGCATATGTGATCAATATTTTTGCATCTGTATATCATACATCGTTTTATATCTTTATCTACTTCATTTCTAAATTAGCTTAAAATGTTGCATAACCTTGCAACAGTTTAGGTTAAGAGTGACTGTTGCATTTCTAACTTCCAGTTGTAAAGAATATTAAGAATAAGATCACAACTTTAAATCAAAGGTTCTTAGATATAGAACACCTCATTGATCAGTTTATTTCAATGTTTCTAAAATCGTATTTACATTTTCTTATTGTCCACAATATCATAAAATAAATGACGTTACCATAACTTATAAAACCATGTAGGTTAATAAGTGAAGGAAAATCCCTATTGTGAAGCATAACATGATATCCTGATGTAAAAATGACTGACATATTCATTCAAATGTCAAGGTGCGTGAGTCACCGAAGCCATATATACAGGATGATATGAGAATCATAAAGGCCTTCTGAAAACGAGTGTAGAAAAAACCATATATCAATGGGTTACAAGTGGAGTTAAAGTATCCAAACCAAACCAAAGCATCAAAGATACTGGCTGGAGTCACAAAATTAAGACAGGAGTCAATGATTGTAGCAATAAAAATAGGCAGCCAGCAGAGATAAAAAACACCCATGACAATGGCCAGAGTTTTTGCTGCTTTTCTCTCTCTGTGTGCAGAGCTCTGGCTCTTCAACCCTCCTGCTGCCGCCATAGTCACTCTTTCTGACATAACCTTTGCATGTTTTTGTGCAACATGGAAGATTTTCATATAAAGAGAGCTCATAATTGTTCCGGGAAGGAAAAATGTGAAAATTGGACATATAAGACCCCACTGTTTGTTAAAAAACAGAACACAACTTCCCACACAGTAAACCTGCATGATAAACGACTCCAAGCCAATTTTATTCACTCCTGAAAACACAATATAAAAACTGTAGAGAAATGAAAACAGCCATGTGAAGGTAGTAAATACAGTCACGGTGTTGTTTGTGACCCTCATTTTGTATCTTAAAGGATCACAAATGGCCCAGTACCTGTCAATAGATATTAAACTGAGATGCAGTATGGAAGAGATACAGAAGGTCATGTCCAAACTAGAATGTACTTTACAAACAAAATCTCCCAGATACCAGCAGCCTTCAACAGATCGCACCATGCTGTACGGCATGACCAAAGAGCCCAGCAGACAATCACTGGCAGCCAGAGAGCGAACGATCAGATGAGTTGGAGACTGTAGATGTTTGAAGTGAGAGATGGAGATGATGATCAACAGATTCCCAAAAACTGTTGTGAGGATCATCAGCACCATGAAAACATACATTGCCATTTTAACTACAGTAAGACGGTGCAATTTCGCACAGGAGTCCAGCAGGAGTGGATAGCAGAGAAACATATTTTCAGTGTCAGTCACATTTGAAATTGAAATCATCACATTTGTCCCAAATCCTGAAGTGATTTTCTTAGTAATCATAAAAGGCTGACAATTATAAACAAAAGTATAAAAAGAACAATTTCATGAATTACAGTTTTGCAAAGACCAATATCCAAAGAAAGATATACACATATATGGTACATGCCCTTCCAATTTAACTCCATAAATGGACTCAGAGCTGCTTTGTGTCCATATATACTCTCATATTCAAAGTAACTCTCCTACACCTGTCAATTTAACCTATGGTTACAAAAACATCATGAACTCTGGAGATTATAACAACAACAAAAAATCAACCAACACCACAACAACGCCCTAGCAACCACAAAGCAACCGCCGAGAACAATAGTAACCACACTGCCTTTTAAATCTACACTGAAAAAAAATTGGTGTAGGATTTACTTTGAAACAATTTTCAATCAGAAATTGCTATTAAATTTCTCAAATAAAGAAACAGTAAGTAACGCATTGAATTAAACATGCAATTTTGAAGTATAAAGACTGAAAAAGTATTTTCTCGTAAAAACATACTCTAAAAATCTTTATTTTCAACTTTTAAAAAACTCCATCAGACGGCGACCAATACGGACAGTCACCAGATTACAGCACGTCACTTCTCACTCTATGACCCGAGAAATACAGATTCAACATGTTCAATTAGTGAAAACAAGCGCCGACCAGCGCCAACTGACGCCAACGGGTATAACACTGATCCAACAAAACCTATGTATCGGAGCAGTCTGATGGCCTTTACAGTATAAGACTTAGGTCCTTTTAATCTGTCTTTAAATTGCTTAAGTATACAAACTATATAAGGCCTACAGTAAGTAAACTTCTGCAATGGCCTGCCTATCTCTTATCCTTCAGAAGAGGTTATAATGCTCTGCTTAACACTTTTATTATATATTTAAAACCATTCCAGAGATATTTGCACAGTAAATGTCTATCTGGCCTTCAAATCCACAGCTGCCAGTCAGACACATCTCATTAATGATGCTTTGTGTCTTGGACCCATGAGACTTGTTATAAGTCCTCCATTTCATTGGAGTGACTCTCAAAGGAGTCGAGACCAATCAAAGGTGTTAATACCACCTCTCACCTGCTTTACACATGAAGCTTATTAGCTGTATCCTGTCACATTATTATCACAGCCAACTTGTTTACCCATAATACCCCACAGAGCTGAACTTTCGTCATTTGGGAGACAGACAGGACAAACAAACTTTTAACTTCTTTGTGCTTCAATCTAAGAACTGTCTAAGAACTCTGGGACTGGTAGATGAAAAAATCCACCAGCCAAGCATATTTTTTACCGGCCAAAATAATAAACAGCCTTTTTTTTTTGTCACATATACATTCATTTCAGTACATTTAATTGAGATAATAAGGTATTATGTTGAATACAAACATAAAAAAATGTCCAGAGCAAAATTTGAAATGTATATATAAAAAAAATCTATATATTGATCAAAATGTAATCAACTTTATTTATAAAGCAATTATAGAAACTGTAGTTGACCAAAAGTGCTGTACAGAGTGCATTATCTTTAGCATACTGGCGACACAGAACAACTCATCACGACAGCGTCAGAATCATATTGTTGCCAGCCTCTTGAAACTCTGTTATCTCCAAACCTCCATTTCTCACAAAACTTTCTTTTTTATGTAATTCATCCCCCTTTTCGTCTGTGGGTTTTCGTTTCAAAGGTTGGCTCACTCCTGGTAAATGTCGTCACATAACAGCTGCAGTACTAGCTAGCAACAGATCGTCTCTAGTGCTCCAAGCTTCGCGGCACTGTTTACCTTACAGTACCCGATACATGGAGCGCTAGAGACGTTCTGTGGCTAGCTAACCTTGTCCCCAGATTAGTGACTGGCAAACACAACAACTCCGAGCCATCATGCCAGATATTTTATAACATTACAAAATGCAATTGTAATAAACATTTTATTACATTACTATTTTGGTATGAACATTCACCCGCCAGTGTGGCGGATAGCCTTTTGAGATTTACTCGCCAAACGGACAATCTACCCGCATTTGGCGCTTGGCGGGTGTTAATTTCGGACCCTGATCAGGAAAACGAAGGCTATCCCGTCCGGTCCGAGCCAACAGAAGGTCTACTTTGACACAAGTGCACAAAATTTTAATGAAGATTATGGGAGCAGTGGAAGAAGGCCGCTAGGTCAGATGAGTCCCATTTTATTTTACATCACGAGAATAGCCATGTAGGCCTACATGTGTGCCATTTACCTGGGAAAGTGATGCACCAGGATGGACTGTGGGAAGACGACAAGACGGTGGAAGGGAGTGTGTGTGACGCTCTGGTCAATGATCTGCTGGCAAACCCTGGGTCAGCCCAATTCATGTGGACGTAAATTTGACACATGCCACCTCCCTAAACATTGTTGCAGACCAGATACACCTCTTAATGACAATGGTGTTCCCTGACGGCCTCTTTCAGCAGGATAATATCACTGTCAAACTGCACACATTGTTCTAGAGTGGTTTGAGGAACATGATGAAGAGTTCAAGGTGTTGCTCTGGCCTCCAAATTCCTCAAATCTCAATCCATATGAGCATCTGTGGATGCACATTAAATTGCATTTGCGTTTGCTTCATGTCTATTATCACATAAACACACATGCATAAGGACTAAACAAACTCCCCATACACACAAACACACTCCTCTGTAGTGATGTAATGTTTTCTGGGTTTTTTTGGAGAGCAAAAGTTCCTATGAGACTTGCAACAGCCACGCCGTTTTAATGACTCTAAAACATGCCTCAAAATCCAAATGTGTGAAGTCCCATCATTAACACTGTCAGTCATTAGGACGAATACAACAACAGCCTCCTCAGCACTAATAACCCATTAGGTGCAGTATGACATCAGCCTGTTTACCCATAATCACCCACTGATCTTTATCCCAGGCATGAAATGAAATGCCAGTCAAGAGACGAACAGCACACACCAGCTCTTTAATCCAAATTTTCCAATCCAACAGCAGATTAAACGAGTAGAATGAAAGAGTTTGGTATCATTAAGAGAGAATTAACACAAACAATCATCAGACGGCCTTGGACTCTAAAAACAAGACTAACATGAACACAACACAACACAAACTTCAGAGGACTAGAAATGTAGTGAACAAGCTGTATAGACTACGTTTATGTTTTTATGGTGTTTATTTTTTTGCCAAAAAAATTAATAATATTAATGGGGCAGTTGTGGCCTAATGGTTAGAGAGTCGGACTTGTAACCCGTAGGTCATGGGTTCAATTCTCAATACAGGCAGGACACAACTGAGGTGCCCTTGAGCAAAGTGAATGGTTGCAGTGTTAATTTTGGCAGCCATTTTTGATTTAGTCTAAGTCTTCATCTTCAGACGAAAATGCTTATTGGTCTTAGTCACATTTTTGTCATTTTGTCTTTCATAGTTTTAGTCTAGTTTTAGCTGACGAAAAGTCATTGCATTTTTTGTCAACTTTTAGTCATTACTTCAAACTGCAGTTACCGACATTAATTTTGGTAGCTATTTATATGTAGTCTTTAGACAAAAAATGTCATTATAATTTTTCTCTCGAGGCCAATTCAATTAAGCTTATGAGAAATTTAAATTAAGGTAACAGGCTGTATTGACATTGCACTCTTTAGCAGTAGCACTTGTGCAATTCTTCATACCCCTTTTCCTTAGTTCAGTGGTTCAGTCAGTGGTTTTTAGAGTGCCCTACCCCCTGGTACCCCCTCTCTTCCACTTAGACTGCACACACTCACACATTTTCCATTAAGGGACAATATTTGCCCACTTTGATCGATTTTTCCAGTTCATTTTCTACCTTTATAAGTACCTTTATAAAATAAATAATGCTTTAAATTAAACAATGTTCAATACATATGAAATGATGGTAAAAACGAAGTGATATTTTAAAATATTACATTAAAATCGCCAGTAGGTGGCGGTAAGTCACTGTCTTTGGGAGTGAGTTATCATTCATTCATTCAGTAACAAAGCAAGTTGCTATATTTATGAACGGGTCATTGAATCTCACGATTCGTTTAAAGCCACAGATTCTTTCATGAATCACCGCTGTGTGCTGCATTTGTGCTATGGCTTTCGTTGCAAAATAGAGCAATAAGCCTACTGACAATACTGTTTTAAATGTAGTACATCACTTAAAGGCACAATATGTAACTTTTTTGCTTTAAAAATAGCAAAAATCACTATATCTATGTTATATATTTTTTTTAGTTGTGTACTTACATTATCCCGACTGTTTCCAACAACTTTCAAACCAGGAGAAATTTGTAATTTAATTCGAGAAACGTCCCGTTTCTTTATTTCCGTTTTGTCGCCGCCAATGCCGTCATATCCGCGTTGTCCCTGGTTTCCGCTCGTGCTGCCATGGCAACCAGAGCTATGAACCAGAGCCGTCTGATAACCAAAGCGACTGACGCGGACAACTTTGTAGTTCGCAATGCACGCTGTTGTTGTTTCGTTCAAACATTATGGACCATGGCAAGCAGACTTTGGATAAAAAAGTAGAACTAAAACGAGAATCAATATCAGCGCAGTGTTTTCGAGATGCCGAGAGCTCCCATAGCCAGTATATAAACAAGAGCTCCACGTCCGAGACTTCGACCGCTCCTACATACTTTATTAAACAGGTGAGCACATTTACATAAAACTAATCAATGTTTTATAGTTCAACAATGATAAAATGTCAGAATATGATCTATATGTTATTCTAATGTTGATCTAGTTTACTGCTAGTCTCATACAGACAGACTAACACATACATTTCAACACATTCAAATGCAGTTTAGTGTGCTAGTGTAATGTTAGACCAAGTGAAACAGCGCTGCGTTACCTCACAAGTTTAATTTGTCTAATAAACTGACCTGTGAGTAGTAATTCTGCGTGTAGTTCGGTAGAATGAAATGTCCATATTCCTTTTAACTGTTATATCCGCGGGACTCGCGCCGCGTGTGGAGCTGATAGCTGTCTCTTAGCAACCCCGACCTGCTTCATATCACAGTCATGATAAAAACATCGATGTATTCACTCATCCATAAACATTATTAGATCGGTCGGCTTGACGTTGACGACAAGATCCATAATTCTTAGCAAATGTTGCGTCATCAAACTACGCCTTTGTTATTGTAAATAGGTTAGCGACCCCTAGTGGTGAAAAATGCCATACTGTGCCTTTAATGTTACCCTTCTGTTTGTTGAACTC
The DNA here is from genome assembly GCF_963993115.1 of Abramis brama. Classification (NCBI taxonomy): domain Eukaryota; kingdom Metazoa; phylum Chordata; class Actinopteri; order Cypriniformes; family Leuciscidae; genus Abramis; species Abramis brama. Next base: position 31,028,602 of record NC_139980.1, read on the forward strand.
TTGTATAAAATCATGTGAAATCGTGTGGATATTCAGGAAACATTGCATTCTTGCTTGTATAATATGATCAACATTAAAAACACTGCTGGATATCAGCCTGTATTTTGATCGCAGATTTAGTCGCACAGTGCAAGCGGCTCGTAGCAGAACACAGACCGACAGAATGACACTTTAATTTAAGTAGAACATCTCAAATGAAGACCGCTGAACATCGCGCACACATGGTTGCCAGATAGTATTGAAAAGACCGGGTAGAAAACGTGTTATTTTAACAGAAAAGCTCTGACTGTTAATTATTAAAATCTGGGGTTCAATACGGTTATCCGGACCACACCTATTTCTGAATTTTTTAAACAAATTAGGACATTTTTTAAACATTAGGACATTTACCCCCTTAGTATTGGTAGGTTTAGGATTAGTTGTGGGGGAGGGGTTATTTACGTGTGGTCACGTGTGGTCCAGATAACCGTATAGTACCAAATCTGGCAACCGTAAACCTGAACGCTTGTAAAAAGTCAATGTGTTGTCATATCCTTTATTTGACACAAACAAGTGGTTTTGGTCAAGTTTTTGAAAAAAATTAAACACATTTCAGTCTCGTCTTTTTTCATCAACGATATTGCATGTGTTGATATAGTCACAGTTATCGTTTAATGACGTGGGTGTCGTCTCTCATCGTCTTGTCTTAGTCAGGGAAAAAAAGGTCGTCAACGAACATTTTTCGTCATAGTTTTCATTAACGAAATCAACACTGAATGGTTACCCCATGTTCTGGGTGTGTGTCTACAGTTTACAGTGTGTGTGTTCACTACTCACTGCTTCTAATGTGTGTGCACTAACTTGGATGGGTTAAATGCAGAGGACAAGAGGAGGGTCACTTTATTTATAAACTATTCTTTTTGATAAAGTTTGTTAGATATGAGATCTTTTTCCTTTTTTACCAACAACATTGCATAAGGCACATAAAAAAATATATCTTTGGAGCTGATTTTATTGCTAATGCTGAATTTGTAATAGCATACATGAAAACTGCTCTTATTATTCATGCCACATATAGAAGATACGGCAAGATGTTAAGATTAGTGTACGGCACTTTTGAAACACTGCTTCGTGAACCGGTTTTAGGAATCAAACTGCTTAAGTCCCATGATTTAATCAGCAAGTGAGGCTTCGTAATGTCACAGCTGTTTCAGAAAGTTTCGTAAAGCTTCTCTGCTAGGGGGAGCGATCTCAATTTCAAATTTCAAGGTTGAATTTGTTTGCGTGAGAATGTCTTGTTTCAGTAAAGTAACCATTCTAAAATTGACTTGTTATTCTGGCATGAATTACTGTAATGACTTTCTTACAATAAAGTTCTGAAATACATTGAATTCTGAAATGTACAAATGAATAAAAGAACACATATTATACAGACATTTCATATTTCATAGTATAATGAGTTTGTGTTTAATACATTACAACTTTTGAAAAATTGCAATTGGTTTATAATAAGTGTTTTCATGCAAGTTTGGGCTGAGTTTGGTCACATTTATACTGTATTGACCAGAAAGTGCTGCCAGTGAATCACTTTGCAAATTAAACGAATTGACCCAAATGATTCAAGAGTAGTATTCTAGTATGCTATTCCGAATTAGGCCTTGGTTACATGTATAACTGTTTTCTGCTGCTATTGTTTTGAAATATTTCTCCAGTTACAACAATCCTCACAGCCTTTCTGAACCAAGAATACATGAATGCATAAATAAAAGGATTTAAGGTGGAATTAACATAGCCAAACCAAACAAGTGCATCAATCAGCATTGGTGGTGTTGTGTAGCCAATAAAAGGATTCAGGATGTTACAGAGGAAAAAGGGAGTCCAGCAAACCAGGAAAACTCCAACGACGATTGCAATCGTTTTCGTAGCCTTCCGTGCCCGATAATGTGTGCTTCCTGATGGATAACTTCTCCTCAGCTGGTTCAGTTGATGATTAATAGATCTTGCTTGGTTTTGGGCCACCATGTAGATTCTACAATAGATCCCAATAATGATGAAGCCAGGGATGTAGAAAGAAACCAGGGAGGTGACCACCGCCGGACCGTGACTAAAGAAGACGTGGCACCCTCCCACACAGCGTACATGTGTTTCGTAGAAGTCCTTGCCGCCCTGGAGGTTGAGCTCGAAGAAGGTAATCGCATAAGCGAATATGGCAGGGATTAGCCAGCTGGTAGAGATCATTAACAGCACAGTTTGAAAACCGATGCGGGAATGATACGTTAATGGGCCGCACACGGCGCAACAGCGCTCAGCAGACACACTCACAAGATGGAAAATCGAAGCGGTGCTGAGAGTAATGTCAACGCATGTGTGTAACTTACATAAGAAATCACCAAAGTACCAACAGCCCTGAATGGAACGAACGGCACTCAACGGCATTACAAACAGCCCGAGCAGAAAGTCACACAGAGCGAGAGACAGAATCAGCTGGTTTGTTGGTGTTGCTTGAAATGCCCTATGGAGATGATGACCAGTAAATTCCCAATAACAGTTTCAAAAGTGATCAACATCACAGCGATGAGCATCGGAACGTGGACACTGTTCGGTCGTACATACTTCCCACAGGATCCATTCAAAACCTCATAACAGAGATCCATTTTAGTGTTTCATAGTCCATTGAGCTTGATCCGATGTTGAATGATACATGAAGCAGAAACTCATGAAAACTAATAGTCTTGTGGATGGGCTGGTTTTAGTCTGTTTAATTCAAAAAGCTCTGTTGACATTTGTACCATCTACATTTTAAAACGGCTATAAATAACGCCATGGTTTAAATTAAAGTCCAAACATACTTTCTCCCAAGGGAGACATGAGTTTTCCAGAATTTTCCTTTTAAGGAATTCCAATAGAAGAAGCTACTATAGTCTCTCCAAGCAGCAAATTTTCTCATACAATATAAATAGAGATACTTAGAACTGAATGTGTCTTTCCAGCTTCTGTTAGCAACTAATTTGCATATTAAATTATTCCACCTGCTTTATACACCTAACGGGGCAAAGTCCAGTCAAACTGTCTATATATTTTTTCCATGAGTCATGTTAAAATAGCAACTGTAACTAAGTTTGTTTGCATTTACATGCACATGTGGACTACAAAAGCAAACAGCTGCATGTTAAGAAATCAATTCAGAAGCTCCATTCCCATCTCCATGAAAGCACACTATTAGCATACACAATGCTGATAAGTGAAAGGGGAGATAAGGAATAAAAAAGCATGGCCACAATGGACTGGAACCTAACTTGGTTGTCCTAAAGAACATTCAATCATTCAGGAACGGAAATATATATCTAGTTATATATGTTAACCATATAACTAGATAACATCTGTATTTCATCATTTCCAAAACAATTTCCAACCTTCTACTTGAAAAAAAAAAAAAAAAAAAAAAATGCAGCAGAAAGCGCTGCTGCTACAGACAATGATGGGAAATGTACTGTAGCCCAAGTACCACCTCATAAACCAGCAAAATACGTTATTTTTTTCAGCAAAGAAATTTGTTTTATAACTATTCTTCATTTCCTCCTAATTAGACCTGAGGATTTAATCTCATTTTACATTACAGCAATCTCATTACATTACAGATACTTCACCAGTGAACAGTTTGCACTTTAAAGGCATTAAATGTGTTTTCCCAAGTTTCGAGGTGTTCAAATATTAGTCACATGGGATTTATAACTCAAAACAAATGTTTCTGGAACTGAGTGCAATTTCTGAAACTGCAAGAAAGTGACATCATGACAATGCTGATTGGCTGATGGCACCATAGATATCATATAATAAAGGCTAGATGTCTTACGGCGGAGTCACTTCCGGCATCACCGGCAGCCATCTTACCACAGGGAAGCTGTGAATTAAGGTGAGTGATCAGCACGCACACAAATCCTGTTATCTCGCTGAAATCTTGACGGATTTACAAACGGTTTGGTTTCTTACAAACGTTATTAACGTGGCTATAATTCTTTCATATGGAAGTCCATTGTTATAATTATTCATATGTATGCAGTGTCATAACTACATCTCTGACGTTTATAACAAACCAAACCGTTTGAAAATCGGTTGAAAATTGAGCAAGTTGGTTATTTAAAAGCACATGCACCATGTTATGAGTGAGCGAGCACCCTGTGGCAAGATGGCCGCCGTGTGCGGACGTCGACCTCCATTGGCCAGCAGCGCGGACGAGACATCTAGCCTTTATTATAAGATATCTATGGATGGCACCACAAGACAGTCTCAAAGACAGCAGACAAGGAAAAAAAAAATAGTATTTAAAATATTTAATATTTAAAGAAAAGTCTATTTCATGCTTTAAGGGTAGGATACTGTGGCCCAGTATAGTGCACAACACAATGACATTTAAAAAGAGAACATAAGTTCACAACACAACGGACACAAGTCACAATTTATACGTTTTAACCACTTGTTGGAATTGGCAGACGCTCCCTTAGGCATCATGCGCCATGGTGGCACATCAAAGTATTCTCTCAGGTATAAATATGCAGCTATAACACACATAGGTGATTTTGAATTAATATTTCATGTCGATATACAATGGTTACATACTGTTAAAACTAATCTTCGTATTGATATATTTGTAAGACTGCCGACTCTAGAAATCTAACTTTACCATGCTCCGAGTAGTGGTCGGGAGCATTTCCATTGTGCTGTGGCTTGATTTAGTTGTGTTTTATTGTTTTCCCAAATGTTTTTGTAGTTTACATGAAGATAATGCAATCGTTTTCAAAAACTTTAACTTTGAAACCCGTTTAAAAAAGTTTGCGTTTCCAGGCCCCCAAAACGCGTAAAAACAGTGTCGTGTAAGAGCCTTTTAAAAAACTAGCAAAACATACTTTAAAAAAAAAAAGCAAAACATACTTTATTATAATTACACATTTCCATATTCCAAAACAATTTTATTTTATTTTTTAATAGGCATCAATAGAAAAACATGCTTTTTTATCCAGATGGTGCAGTTACATTACCTACCAGTAGGGGCTTACTGAACAACCAGCCAAACTGACCACTAGAAACACACATGGTTTACTCTTACAGCATCTTGAGACCCGAAAGCCAATTAGGAATTTTCCATGACAAGACAAAGCCCTTTTTATTGGTTCAGAGAAACACACTATCTGTGTGAAAGTATTCAAAAGGGAAGAAAATACAGATGTTCCATCATCTGCTCAGGACGCAGGAAGTCTTTCTGTGGTAAGATTACAAAAAAGAAAAAAACACACACAGACAAGACACTCACATATCGAATTTACAGATGTAAATTCAGCAAACTATTTTTATATTTTAAGTATGTAATGTAACTTTTTTTGTAATGAAACTATATATATTTTTTAATTAATTACTAATTTAATTAATTGCCTCACTGGGTCTTTATACAATATTTTATATTTAACATTTAACATTTTCCATTAACACCAAAAATGAGACCTAATATCAACTTGTTTTTTCATAGGTATTCAAGTGCCTGTACAATGACTCTGAGTCAATTGTGGACAGCAGAGTCTTTCGGCCTCTGTTACGAACGACTGAACGACTCGTGTGTAAAGACTGTCTATTCTCCTGTCATTCGTGCTCCCCTCTACTTCCTCTTTGCTATAACCATCATTGTGATTGTGTTCGGCAACCTGTGGGTCATCTGCACCATATCCTTTTTCCAGCAGCTCCACACACCCACCAACTACCTGATCGTTTCAATGGCCGTAGCCGACCTGCTCCTAGGCAGCTTTGTCATGCCCCCCAGTATGGTGCGCTCTTTGGAGACATGCTGGTATTTTGGAGACTTCTTCTGCAAGTTTCACTCCGGCACTGATTTTACGCTGTGTAACGCATCTGTTTTGCACCTCACGTTCATTTCAATTGACCGTTATTACGCAGTTTGCCAACCACTGCAATATCACCGCAGAATTACCATGCGTGTGAGCATAGCCATGATCCTGTTCAGCTGGTGCTTCTCTGCCTTTATTGGCTTTGGCATCATATTCTCAGAGCTGAAAATCGAGGTAAAAAGAACCGAGGAGCTGCATGTTGCTTGTAAGGGAGGGTGTTTAGCATTGCATGGAAGAGAAATCGGAGTGACATATTCGATTGTGTTTTACTTCCTCCCCATGTTAATAATTGTCAGCATTTACAGCAGGATTTTTGTTATAGCACAGAAACATGTTCGTGTTATAAATAACTACCCTTCAAGCTCATCAGTTAGTAAAAAGGATCTGAAAGCCACTAAGACGCTTGCTATTGTCATTGGAGTTTTTATGTCTTGCTGGACACCTTATTTCATGTGTAACATCATAGATCCTGTTGTTAACCACACAATTCCAGCACTTTTATATGAGGTCCTAATGTGGGTGGCTTATTTGAATGCAGTGTTTAACCCGTTGATTTATGCTTTCTTTTACAGCTGGTTCAGAGAAAAATCCAAACTTTTATACAAAAAACTATATAAATTGTGCTAAAGGGCCTATTATGAAATTTAGAAGCACATGTTATTTCATTTTTCATTCTAAATGTTTTCTACTTTTTTCATTAACATGTCCTTTTCAGTGTAGTGAAGTTTCTATTATTATAAAATGTCTTTGAACCACATTATAATCGTTATCATTAAACTATTCATTATAAATCATTATTATTAACTGTGATACTTTAATTTAATATACAGAACATGCATGCACTTATTTAGTCACTGTTAACCATGTTTCTATTTCTATTGTGTTTTGATGAATGCTTTTTTGCTTTAATGATGCAAATTTCCTACTGCCTTTCTTTCTTAATAATTTGTTCCTGAATAATCTAAGGAATTTAATGCTTCTTGAGCATCAAACCTTTGTGTTTGTGTTTTAATCATGCAATACATAAAATATGACATTCGGTATGTTTTCATTCCATAAAGGTCAACTGAGGCCTTTTGATAGCCTCCTAATCATTTCCTATTGTCTCTTATCATATGTTGGCTATACCCATCTTTGGCCCTTTCCCCACATTTTCATTGACAGCAGAGTATGTTATCACTAAATCCCAATAAAAATATCACAATACTTGGTCATTTATATTTAAAAATTGTCACCAAAATATATATATATAATTTGTGATATCTAATATAAGTTTTGCTATTAATAACAAACTTGTAATATGATAGAATAATTAATTTATGTAATAAACGCCACCCCGAATTACCGGGGAAATAATTTAATAAATAGGACACAAGTCCGTTTACTCAGGAGAGGCAAGAGACGTGAGTTCACATTGAAACAGGCAATTTTTATTAAAGAAAGCAATTAAACAAATAACACAATCAATTGTGTCATTTCGTAATCAAAAAGGCAACCAAAACAAAAAGAATATGATCACTGCAGGGGCTGAGACCACAGAGAAGCAGGCTAGCTATAGCTGCATATGGCAATCAAACACACTTTGAAGAATCACTCCACTACAAAATAGTGATTAAAAATCACACCACACTTATAACCCCTACTTAGGGTGAAGGCCTGCAGCTAAAACCACCAGCCTGCATCCAGGAAAACCCAGCTCCTGCAGAATACAGAAAAGAAATAAATATAGAAATGATTAAAGATAAACCAAATCACAATGAGACAAATAATGAAAACAAATCAAATTATGAGATAAATGGTCATCTATAATAAAGACAAAGAAAATAAATATAAACCATTCAAATGGTCACAACACAAAAATCACACAATCAGTCCAACCTACACAGATGATGGGACCGGTTTGGTAGGCTAATTATCACTCCATGTAATAAATCACAGTTATAACAGTGATGATCATGCGGCTAAGGACTGGTAACAAAACCAGCCACATTCATACGACATAAACAAAAAAAACACGAAATTATGAGACCAAATAAAGTAATCCTTCTGGCCCACTTGAGCCCGAAAGAACAAATAAATTGCCTGAGCAATAGATAAAGTGGAGTCCAGCAGTAATATTCGGCTTCCACAAAGCAGCAAACGTGGCTCAATGAAGCATGGATTGCTGACAGCAAGTTGTTAAAGTAGCTGCTCTGCCTGGCTTTAACACGGGCAAAAGAGAACTCCTAAACACAAATATTCATTAACTATCGAATTAAAAACAGTTGCAGATTAACAGAAACGATCGTAAATGTACTCACCCTGATTCAATTTCGGCGCGCACACACACAATCACAGGCACACGGAAATCATATGACAGTCATCTGATGTTAGCGAGTCAATAAACAGCTGATACTCCGACGCAGCTATGAGGAGACGTTACACCAATGGGAGACCGAAGGCACGCCACACTAAAACGCATTGCAGGTCGCTCAAACAAACGAACTACACAAAAAGTTAAAAACTAACATTAGAACTTACCACGATGTAGGTGTCGCCACGAGAACGCGCACAGCCTCGATGGCCGAGTGTCACACTAAACAAATACAGACGAAGGCACAATGAAACATCACTTAATACTAACATCAAAACAACCGGCTGCACGGCTGACACACATACCTCCGCGGTCTCTTGGAATGAATGACAAAGGGGCGGGCTTTCAATGACGTATCCCAGGGAGCATCCAAAGAGTCTATATACACCAAGGGGCAGAACCCTATTGGCCATATATGTAATGAGGGTGACGTGGCAACGAGTCACTCACTTCACCACATTTTACCCACCCTTTTGTGTCGTCGCCCCGACGATAGACTACAAATCACTACGTATTAGTCCCAAGGCCTAAACAACCTAGAAGTTATGCTGGATATAGACCCTGGAACACACGGGACATCCCTCACACTCTCCACTGATCGAGGAAGATGGTAAAGATTAGGGTGTTGACCAGCAGTAGCTCGTCTCGTCCGTCGTACTGCTCCAACACTATCTCCCTCTCTTTGAACTGGCTGGGGAATAGACACCCCTGCCCGGCTCGAATCAACATCAGGTGCCAACTCACCAGTTACAGAGGGAGCAGACACTATTGGAGGTGGCCCCACCATTTCCGGCGGCGGTGATGCCGGTGGCTGGCACCTAGATACGGCTGCTGGTTGTAATGCTACGGTTTGGCCTGACCCAGCCTGCCAATTGTCAGAAACGGCCACCCAAAGGTCTACTTCCTCTACATCCCCCAATGACGACGGCGTCCCTACTAAAGGGCTGTTAGAAGGTACAACTCTTGGAGATTCTCGTTGGATACGAGTCCTCATTGACGAACGATGAACGTACCGGATCTTACTCAGGTCGTCCGTAGGTGCCACAGCATATACAGACCCTCCATCTATAGGAGCTCTCACAATCTGATACACCACTGAGCTCCACAGGTCCTGAATTTTATGACGGCCTCTCACGCTGTGATCCCGGAGATAAATCAGCTGACCCTCCCTCAGTGGTGCATCGCGAGCGTGTTGGTCATGCAGTCTCCTACGTCGCTCAGCAGCAGCCTTCAAACGCCCTCGTGCCCCTTCAAATGCCACGTGCATCCTAGCTTGATGCTCTACCATCCACTCATGAACCCCACCCCCTCCAGATTCCTGGACCCTACCCAACAGGAAATCCACAGGGAGTCTAGGCTCCTGACCAAACATCAGGAGATATGGAGACTCACCTGTACTCTGGTGAGGGGTGGTGTTGTAACAGAACAAGATCTGCGGAAGGCAAGATGCCCAGTCCCGTTTACGGGAGGTCGGCAGAGTGCGAAGAAAGTTATGAAGGGTTCGATTGAACCGTTCACACTGGCCGTTGCCTGCCGGATGATAAGGTGTAGTTCGAGATTTTTCGATCCCATAGAACCTACAGAGTTGTTTCATAAGGGCAGACTCGAAATTCCGGCCCTGGTCGGAGTGAATACGACCTGGAACCCCAAACCTGAAAAACCACTCGGTCACCAAAGCCTGTACTACTGTCTCAGCTCGCTGATCTCTAGTGGGGACAGCCAGAGTAAATTTACTGAACACGTCCGTTAACACCAACACATTCTCATGTCCAGAACTGGAGGGCTCAAGCAGGGTAAAATCGATAGCTAGGATTTCATTTGGCCTAGACGCCAAAACATGACCCATAAAACCCCGGGCAGTTGGCTGGACGTCTTTAGCCAGCTGGCATCGTTCGCACTCCCGACACCACTGTGCCACTTCTGCCGACATCCCTGGCCAGTAATACCGCTGACGCACTAATTCAGTAGTGCGTTCAACACCCTGGTGTCCATGATGTTGATGCAACTCAGTCAAAACCTCATGCTTTAAAGCTGCCGGCAAAATCAACTGTAGCACCTCCTCACCCCCATCAGGGCGTGACACACGTCGATAAAGGACCCCATCCTTTTTTAAAAGACGGTCCCACTGCTGAAGCAATGTTAGAACAGACTTTGGGAGCTGCTGGCGCACCGCAGAGCTGGGAAAAGAACCCGGTTCCCAAAATGCCAAAACCTTCTGAATATCCGGATCCGCCTCTTGTAACAAACTCAAATCCTCAAGAGAAAAACTGGGCAATGCTGTAATTACTGCTTGATTCACCTGTACTACCGGTTCGGCCTCTGCCACCTGCCTTACCACAGCTGGAATTATGGTCCCCGGTAAGAAACTCTCCCGAATCTCCTGACAACCCAAATTCTGTCTAGAAAGAGCGTCAGCATTTCGGTTGCTCCTGCCAGAACGATACCGAACCTCAAAGTCAAAGGCGGCCAACTGGGCCGCCCAACGTTGTTCGGTAGCTCCCAGTTTAGCAGATGTCAGGTGGCTAAGGGGATTGTTGTCAGTATAGACAATGCACTTCTGACCCAATAGGTACTCCCTAAACTTCTCGGTCATTGCCCACTTGAGCGCCACAAATTCCAACTTCATGGAACTATAGTTAGTCATGTTGCGCTCAGTGGGCCTCAGGCCGCAGCTGGCATAAGCAATAGGGCGTACCTTACCCCCCTGCTCTTGGGAGAGGACGGCACCAAGCCCACTATGGCTTGCATCCACCTCCAAGATAAAGGGCCGGGAGAAGTCTGCATATGCCAGCACGGGGGAAGTAGACAACCTGTTCTTTAACCCTTCAAAGCTTAGCTGACACTGTTCAGTCCAAGCACCAGCAAACCCCTGATCCCCTCGCTTTCTGGATCCCAAACCAGTACACACTGCAACCAGCTTATGTAGGCGGGCTGCCAATTTGGCGAACCCCTCCACAAAACGCCGATAGTAACTGACGAAACCCAGAAACGAGCGCAACTCTGCCACATTAGATGGAATTCGCCAATCAGCTACCGCATCAATCTTCGCAGGGTCTGTTGATACCCCTTCAGCTGATATAACGTGGCCCAAATACTTCACCTCTCTTTGGAAAAACGCACACTTACCTAGCTTGACCTTAAGTCCTTCACGTTCTAACCTACTCAACACCACCTCCAACCGCTCCAGATGTTGTGCTACAGAGGTGGAAAATACTACCACATCATCCAAGTATAAGAGCAAGGATTGACACTGTTGGTCCCCGAACAGACGCTCCATTAACCTCTGAAAGGTGCCAGGGGCATTACACAAGCCAAATGGCATACGGTTCCACTCAAAGAGTCCAAAGGGTGTACAAAAAGCTGTCTTAAACCGGTCTTTCTCTGTGACTGGAACCTGATTATACCCACTGGCCAAATCGAGGGTCAAAAAACATTTTGCACCACTCAGAGAATCAAGGGACTCGTCTATTCGGGGCAAAGGGAACGCGTCTTTCCTAGTCCTGGCGTTAAGTTGACGGTAGTCAACACACATGCGCAGTCCACCATCTTTCTTTTTAACCAGTACGATTGGTGAGGCATATGGACTACAGCTCTCTCGAATTATATCAGCCTCAAGCAACTGATTTATGTGGCCCTTTACTACCTCGTACTCCGATGGGGGTATGCGCCGGAAACGCTGCCGAATTGGAGTCTCATCCACCAAGGGGATATCATGTGAAATTAAATTTGTACAACCTAAATCCGTCTCCTGAGTAGAGAACACTGCCTGAAATCTATGGAGTAAAGACTTCACCTGACTCTGCTCTCCCTCTGACAAAATCGACAAGTCCATGGCCTCCACCTGCTCCTGCACAGTAGGTGCTACTTCTGCGCTTTGCGACCCCACAAGAGCAACAACCGGCTGGACCTCTGTAACACCTGTGGGTAAACTGATCACATAAACACTGCTCAACGTGCCCATAATTGACCGTGGATAGAGCACTACATCAGTCACACCAACATTAACAACAGGTATATAAGCTGTCCCTTGGCTCACCCGAACTACTACAGGAGAAGCCAATAACCCAGCGGGCAAACCGGATTCAGGAGGCTCAAAGAGTACGGTTCCCACAGAGAATTCATCAGAGCAAGTTGCCGGAACAAATTTAAGCATGCCCCCTGGGATACGGCAAGGCCTACGGCCCCGTACACGGACCTTACCTATATGGTTTGTGCCAGATACATTAACACTACAATATTGTAATGCTTGAGATACAAGTTGCGGAGCTTTAGACACATCAGGCAAGTTAAAGAGAGCGGGGCCATGTTGACTAAAGAGATCCTGGTAGCATCGTTTTAAAACATTCATTCCAAGGACCCCTGGAATCCGATCACACAAGCCACCAGGAGGATCTTTAACAACAAGAACCCCACAATTGGAAACGACTTGGCCACAGAGCTCAATATCCAGCTCTATGTAACCAATATAAGGAATGGCAAAACCGTTAGCGGCGCGAAGCTGTAACCACTGACATGACTTAAGTCGCTCCTGTCCCCATGTTGCAAATTGTCGCTGAAAACAGCTTTCTGTAATGGTGGAGACCATTGAGCCGGTGTCAACCAAGCACGGCACCGATACTCCACCTATGGAAACAACAAGATGAGGACAGGACGACATTAAACTAGACGCCGAAACAGAACCCGTCGGTAAAACTGAGCCGGTAATGTCCCCAATCGAGCTGTGACTCCGCAGCTCGATGGGCACTAGTTTTCCGACTGCACGGAAGTAGATAACTGCCTATCTCCAGCAATAGGTACGGTGGAATGAGGAGCGCGTTGAAGAACCCGCTCCTCATTACACTCTCGGGCAAAATGGCCTGGTTTTTGACACCTTCTACAGATTATAGGTCCACTACGAGGGACTCGATTACGCATCTCTGGGCCTGACAGTCGAGCGAAACTTTGAGTGAGGCGATTTAACTGCTCTTGCTGTGCTTTCAGCATTTCCCTTAACTCACCCAATTCGGACGTCTGGGGTGAACTACGAGCACCCACCCATGAATCTCCGTGAACGCCATACTGAATTCTATGTGCCACTGGAACGGATAAACTTCGGGCCCTCACACCCCCCGGCATCCCTTCCTGCTCCCATCGGAGGGCTTCACTCCTCACCTCTAATAAAGTAGAATTGGGCTGTCGGCGCACCAGCTGTTTAAGCTCACGTCTCAACATATGTATGAGACGTGTATTCACACTGCCTTGCATTGAGGGAAGTGACTAAATATGAATAGAATCAGTAAATAAAATGCTTAGTCTTTAAAGTCCCCCTGTAGTCAATAATTTTATCCCTTAAAACTCATCTTTGGTCACCAAAATTACATATTTAGTTTTTACCTATGAAATAATGTCTTCATTCCTTAAACTAGCTTGAATGTAATACTTGCTTTATTTAGTATATGCAGATTCATGAATATGCGAATCAGTCCCGCCTCCACTCAATCAAACAAGCTCAGACTACCTGATCCACTCTGTCAACTTTACTGTAGTAAAAGCTACACGATGAGTCAGACAGCGGCCTTCTAAAAATCTGCAACCTCAGGGCTTGAATTTCGGCGCAGGATTGCGGGTATTGCGCATAATTTTAATCATTCCCACAGGTCTCCCATTTATAATGCGGGAAATTCCCACAAACATTGATTCACTTTAGCATGTAGGTTGTATTAGTAAATGAATCCACACAGATTATAAAATCAAATCAGTCATTTTAAAATTGTCTGCGAGACGCAATTTCACAAACAGCGTGAGTGATTCAGCGGTGCTGCATCTTCTATCTCTCGTCTCTCAAAATGGGTTGCACAAGGCAATCGTTAAGCGTGCTGCAGGCGGCGATAATACACTCTCGCGTTTCGGGAGTCGGGATAGACGGAATTGTCACTTGCATAATCGGGCCAGCATTGCATCATGAGTAACTAAAGTTTACCATTTGCACGTCTTTTTAAACGTACAGTATGGGATTTTTTCTCCACTAGGGGTCGCTAACCTATTTACAATAACAAAGACGTAGTTTGATGACGCAACATTTGCTAAGAATTATGGATGTTGTCGTCAACGTCAAGCCGACCGATCTAATAATGTTTATGGATGACTGAATACATCAATGTTTTTATCATGACTGTGATATGAAGCAGGTCGGGATTGCTAAGAGACAGCTATCAGCTCCACACGCAACGCGAGTCCCGCGGATATAAAAGGAATATGGACATTTCATTCTACCGAACTACACGCAGAATCACTACTCACAGGTCAGTTTATTAGACAAATTAAACTTGTGAGGTAACGCAGCGCTGTTTCACTTGGTCTAACATTACACTAGCACACTAAACTGCATTTGAATGTGTTGAAATGTAACTTATGTGTTAGTTTGTCTGTATGAGACTAACGTTAGCAGTAACGTTAAGCTAGATCAACATTAGAATAACATACAGATCATATTCTGACATTTTATCATTGTTGAACTATATAACATTGATTAGTTTTATGTAAATGTGCTCACCTGTTTAATAAAGTACATGTAGGAGCAGTCGAAGTCTCGGACGTGGAGCTCTCGTTTATACTGTCTATGGGAGCTCTCGGCATCTCGAAAACACCGCGCTGATATTGATTCTCGTTTTAGTTCTCCTTTTTTATCCAAAGTCTGCTTGCCATGGTCCATAATGTTTGAACGAAACAACAACAGCGTGCAAATAGACATTGCGAACAGTGGTCCACATCTGTCGTCTTGGTTACTATCAGAGGGCTCTGGTTCATAGCTCTGGTTACCATGGCAGCACGAGCGGAAACCAGGGACAACGCGGATATGACGCCATTGACTGCGACATAACGGAAATAAAGACACGGTCCGTGTCTTCGAATTAAAATATTAATTTATCTGGATTTAGAAGTTAATTGGAACTGTCGGGAAAATGTAAATACACAACTTTAAAAAATATATAACATAGATATAGTGATTTTTTTATATTTTTAAAGCAAAAAAAAATACATATTGTGCCTTTAAGTCTTACCAGTTTAAACATTCACGCAATTTAAAACTATTCGGTACTTGCGCGCTGTCTGAGAGATGTTTTTTTTTTTTCTCTGCACACATACATAGAGTAAAGCCGCCTCACAAACAGCTCGCGGGTAACAAAAGTTATTTTTCGTGGATTATATCGCTTTAACAGTCAAAAACATGCGAAAATTATGTCAATTTCGGTCTTGGTGAGTATCCTCTAAACACAGTCGGTTATGTCTTAAATAAGAATAAATCGCACGTGACCGTATAATGAAAACAGGATCCATGCAATAGCTCTTAAAGGGACAGCAGCCATATGTGTCTGTCATTAATTTGGTTGTCAAAACAACAAAACATAGCTTTAATTTTAAGGAATCCGGATTAATTGCCTATGTATTTAATTTAATCAGGACTAAAATACTACCCAGTGCTATTTTACATTTGATTACTTTATTCAGTCTCTGTAGTATTTCTGAATACTATAGTGTTAGACCTAAGCAAAAACTTTTCTCTTTATTGGTATCTTTATTATATTGTATTTATTTGTGCTACTTTTTTCAATTTAATTCAAAGATTGAAATCAAGCTTCCTTGATTTGTGTAAATTCTTAAGAACAAAATTACCCCATTGTAAAAATGCAATGAGTGAGCATACATTTAGGCGAGATAAATGTAATAAAAAAAAAAAAAAGGTCTAAACTCCCCCATCAAATTAAAAATCCCCCCCCCCCATAAGAATCACCTAAGGGGGGATTTCCCCCCCATTTTCTAAAATGAAATTCAGGCCCTGATCCTTTAGCATTTAGTTCATCATAACATCGTAATATTCATAACATCATATACATAATTCACTAGCTATACTGCTAAATGTACCCGATTTTTCATTTCACCAGAAAAATATACCAGATAACCTGTCTCCTCTTAAAGACTACACTGCTTCACAGCAGTTAACGATATGCTAAAGTCCGCCCCGCACGTTGACACAAGTGTGTCGTTTTCAGATTTATCCACTCTGGAACCCGGTTTAAAATAAATAGCAGTTTCAGGCTCACAAACAGCCAGAGCCGTCTGGATGAAACGGCGATATGATACAAAATTTTTACGTATACAGCTAAATGTGTTTCCGTGTGGACAAGGCCTCAGTCTTCGTCCCTTCTCTCGAGCTGTGGTTAGAAGCATAGTTTCTTGTTAGTGTAACGTGGACTTACATAAGTCATGTTAAATAATCAACAGGGAACAAAACAGTGAAGTAGTCCTATAGGACTTATAAGTTCATATATGGGAGTATGCCAAATACTGCATATTAACGTTAACATAGTAAAAAATACAATGAAAAAAAAATTTAACCGCTTTCTATTGGTTATGTAAATTAACTATAATGTTAAAAAGACAGAAGTGTGACCATTTTTTGGGAAAGTTGTGACTTTCTACAATCATGCATCGTACTATGGTGGTTAAGCAGCGAGTTACATCATTGTACAGGGTATCCCCTGTTTAGATCCTGTCTCTATGAAACCCCTCCTTCTCGAAATGAACAATGTGCTCTAATTGGTCAGCTGGACCAGTGTGTTGTGATTGATCAACCGCTTCCGCCATGTTTTGAAAATGTCACGCCTCTTGCCATAAACACGAGTTTGGCCCTGTCCCAAATGGCACCCTAAGCACTCGTGGTCTTCCTACGAGTCTGCACTTTCGTGATGTAATGCCGCTTTGACTGTCGGGAAGAAGTGCATCAGTGCGGGCTCTGCAAAAGTGCGCATCGAGGGCGCATATCGACCGCAAAGGGGGCGCTCGCGAGCACTCTTCTGAGGCCTAAAATGACAAATGGGACACTCTACGGTCTCACAGACTTAACGGACATGCGCACGTGGCAGCCATTGTAAGTCCACAAGACCGAAAGTGAATATGAAGTGTGTCATTTGGGACAGGGCATTTCAATACACTACTAAGGCAGCTCAACCAGGCCTCGCCCCTTTATTGTATATGCCTTGGGCGTGAATTATTTAAATGAGGAATATTGTGACAATGTGTCATGTTAGTTCTTGGAAGAAAACTCAGAACTACAATGGAGGCATTTCAGGGAGTTTAGAAACAATGCTTTCTGATATAGAGAATAACTCCCTTTGGAATGTACTTTGTGCTTTGTAACTTTTCAGACCATTTTCATTTTCAAACCGCAACATTACACACTAAAAAAAGTTGAAAAAAAAAAAAAAAATCTTGATAGGGTCTTTAAGACTGAGCTTGTTGTAAGTGTAGTTGAAGTTAAGTATTTCTTCACTCTGTTTACACACTGGCTAAAAATGACACAAGAACAAACTCACTTAAGGCTTTTTATAACATGAGATTGCTTATGTATATTCACTTCAGTTTGTGTGACAGAGATAGACTGGATTAAGCACTGATCATGCAGTTTTACCACAAGTAGGTCTTTGCTCTGCAAAAAATCCAATTCTTAATGAATATTTTTTTTTAATGTTCCAAGTATCTAAAATCCCATGAAACAAAATGTAATGTATAACATATGGAAAAAAAACAATGTATAACATATTAAGACTTTTTTTAGAGAATGAATCTTGAAAATTAGTGTACTGTATTTTTTTCACTTCCATGTGAAATGATACACTTTTATTCAATATTCAATTTCCAAAATCAAGTCTAAAAATCTTCAAAGTGCACTTTCTTCAAAGAGCTATTTTTACTGAATGACACAAAAAACACTTTTAAACTCATTAGTTTTTGTGGTGTGGGCGAGTTATGAATCAGGGGATGATCAGGAAACATTGCAGATGGACTTTATTTCTGCATTGCTGAGGCAAAATTCTGAGGTCCACCAGGTATCAAAATACAGCAATGTGAGAGCTAACAAACATGATGAACAAATGCAGAATGTCTTGTTTCATTAAGTTCCTATAAACACATATGGCTTGGATCACTGTGATATCACATTTACAATAACATTATTCTTGAAGAATTGCTCTGAAATATTCTTCCAGACAGAATGACTCTGAATGCATGTCTGAACCAGCTGTAAAAGAAGGCGTACACTATGGGATTACATGTAGAATTATAGTAGCCGACCCACAGGAACAAGTCAAACAGCAGTGGAGGTACAGAATACCCAATGAAGGGATCTATAAGATTACAAAGGAAAAAAGGTGTCCAGAAAGTCAGAAACGCCCCCATGATGATGGCTAAAGTCTTAGTGGCTTTTCCTTCTTTTTTTAATTCAGAATTCACACTCTGAATGGCCTGCACTTGCCTTTTAGCCACATGTAAGATTTTCAGATACATGCAGAGCATGACAAAAGCGGGAACGTAAAAACAGGCCAATGACATTATAGTCGCTGCCTCTCTGCTCTGAAAAAATATGCAACTTCCATCACATTTAATGTTCTCATAGTAAAAATATTTACTGAAGATCATGCCAAACCCCAGAGTAGCTGAAACAGTCCAGCTGATAATAATCATAACTAGTGTGGCCAGTGATGTCATTTTACTGTGATATTGAAAGGGGTAACATATGGCATAATATCTGTCTAAAGAAATGATACAGAGGTTTAAAATTGACGCAGCGCACAGAGTCACATCAAGACTGCTGTGTATTTTACAGAACAAATCTCCCAGATACCAGCACGTCTCGATGGAGCGCAGCATGCTGGGAGGCATCACAACTCCTCCTACAAGCAGATCGGCCATGGCCAGCGACAGGATGAGGTAGTTAGTTGGTGTGTGAAGCTGCTTGAAATGAATGACAGTTATGATCACCAACAGGTTTCCTATGATTGTGACAATCGACGAGACACTAAAAAGGATGAAGAGTAATATTCGAGTTTCCAAAGGATAGACAAACTTCGGACAAGACGTGTTACTAAACTCATAACAAAGAAAAAGCTTTTCCAGGATTCCATTTTGGTTGATGTTGAAATGTGCATCCATTTACACAATTCACTGGAGGTTCCCTGTTTGAAACAAGGGAGTGAAGTCAATTCCAGCCTTCAAAAATGTCGAATAGGAGAATACATCTGCGCTGAAGTTTTATTTTTTGAACAATACTCCAATCATGTTCATCTACATGGAAACTTGTTTCACAGACTCTCATCCATGTTCTTACCTTTCCTTCCTTCTACAATGAACCAAAGCTAAAGAGAGGGCACATATATACTGTAGCACAATAGTTTCATAACAACCTCCCTACTGTCAAATCACACAACATTTGAGTTTCCAAGGTTACACAGTCTTCCCACATGTCTACAAAAAAGCGCAACAAGGCTCTGAAACTGCATCTCAACAATGGCTGAATTTGGAATAAACTAAATATGGACAAAACCTACATTTCAAAACATAACCCAAATAACATTTCAAAAACAAACACCCAAATAGTACAACAATAACAACAATACTAAACACTTTTGTCTGCCTAATATGTGATGTGGTGAATGTGTTTGAAAAATCTGGTTAACAAATTATAAATGATAAATGAGAATTGAACGTCAAACTTTAAACATGACTTCTCTGAGGACTCCAATGATGTCACTTCTTCTTGATCATATGATTTAAAGTGATAGTTCACTATTATTTTGAGGTCAATAAGTGGTGTGATGAGGTCACTGATCAGCAGTTTCTGAAATACTCCAGCCCTTCTGGCACCGACAACATGCCATGTTCAAAGTCACTCATATCACCTTTCTTCCCCATTCTGATGCTCAGCTTGAATTTCAGCAGAGCGTCTTGACCAAGTCTACATGCCTAAATGCATTTTAAGTTGCTGCCATGTGATTGGCTGATTAGATATTTTGTTAATGAGCAGTTGAACAGGTCTACCTAATCAAGTGGCCGGTGAGTGTACTAGTTCTGCCTTCACATGCTATCATAAATTTCCCCACTTCTGAAGTTATGATTACGAGCTTGTCGCTTTAAAGAACTTTGTTGTAGGAAAGAACATGAATCATGGAGTACACCAAATTTATTCTTGCCTGTTTATTGGAGAAAAAAAATTATTAAAGCAAAAATTATATTTACCGTCCCATTCATTGACAACCATATAAACATTCACCGAGCTATCTAGATATTCAGCTTGCTGACAATTCTGGAATGTGTCAAATACAGGCTACTTTCACTGTGTATAACACATACAATATGCTTCAAATGATCATTCATGTATAATTGTAACAACAAGACAAGGTGAAATTCTTGAGAGAGCGTTCATGTCCAATTTTTAACTAGGAAACTCGTATTTGCGAAAATCCGATAGCACGTGAAGGCAGAATTAGGCATGCAAAACACATCATAGCAGATTTTTGGTTTTAGTGAACATCAGATGTTGTGGACTTAAATGGCACTTCTTTCATGCAATGATTCAGCATGTTTATTATGTTTATACAGCATGTATGCATGTGATGTCTATGCTGTAGCAGTGAGGGATTCATTTGGTTCTCAATCCTATAGGCGCATCTGCACTTCATGTTTTGGGTATTTCACTTGTCTAACAGTGATTCAACTCACCAGCTTAAAGGTTAAGTGCTGCTCTAAGTTAACTGTGTGTCAGATTAGCGAAAGGCCTGGATGGACTTGAGAAGCACTAAATTAAAGGAATTAGGAAAATCATATAAATGCTAAGCGTTTTTTAGAATTCCAATTATTTTTTTATTAAAATATCTTTGTGAAAGTTGCATCATTGTTTTTTAAATAACCTTTGTTTCATCGACCTGAAGAATGAATGCTATATCAGATGCATGTAATACACTCGTTTAGTCGATCTCTCTCTCATAATACCATAATACTCTACTCTAATGAAGTGACTCAACGTTCCTCCGTTACTAGTTCTAAAGTAACATAATACCATAATCCTAACGTTAGTTCTAAAGTGACGTTTTAGCTTGGGCTCAACTGTCAAACTGTCCATTTGAGATTTAAATTGATGGCGGAAGGAAATAGTTCTGCACTGTGGCGAGCAGGACGAGGCTGAGGGCCGTGAGAGAGTGGCACAAGGCCGGTGGCGTGATTGATAATGAGCAACACCTGCGCGACGCACCAGTCTCGTATCTCTCACGGAGGAGCAGAAGCATAAAAGGAGGAGCGATGACAGTGAAGAACGAGAGAGGCCAGGCCTGGATTTATGTTGTGTTTTATTTTGTTATATTTGACAGCAGTCGTCCCTTTCGTTTTGTATTTGTTGCATTTATTGTATTAAAGTCTGTTGAATGTTCGCACGTTCCCGGAACTGAGAGCTGTGTGGTTTTGCGATACAGTCGAGTGCGATGTACATCGCAAATATACTGAAATGTTTGCCCTCGCACCCGAAAGTTGCAGAACCATTCATTTTCTGTAAAGAACACACATTTGTCCCACCACAGCTGGCAATGTTCTCGGACCCATTCGTTTCTCTGTACCGTTTCCATTATGGCATCTATCCACATTATTACATGTAGTACTTGCAGCCTCTTCATCCTCCTCATTTTGCAAGATTTGTAAAATGTCCCCGGACTGAAAACTGTTTTTAAAAGAAAACCCACCACTTCAGGTTGACTTTGCACCGGAGCCATCCTTTTTTTTTTCTTTTTTTTTTCCGGAAATGCGAGATCCGATCTGTTATCCAGATACAGAAGCCACTTGATGTGGACAGGTGTAAACGCACAGTGTCCTGGTTGGTTTATGATCCGATCTGCTTGATTGGATCACGGTGATCGCATGTTAATGCCAAGTGTAAACACAGCCTTTTAAGAGTCCTTGCCGTTGTGGGGAATCCACAATACCATCGAGCATGGTGAGCAGAGTCCGTCACCATGGACGCTCGAAGCGGTGTGCTGGAGTGAGTTGCCGGGGGGACGGACGAGCTCACTGCTGGCCGCCTGGGTTCTGGAGGGGCGGCTGCCACCCGTGAGGGAGCGAAGGATTCGCCGCCATTCGCCGCGTGCCGGAGCCTGCTGCCATCCGCCATGATGGCGACGAGCAGGGAACGGGGGACTCCTGCTGACTGCCCGAACTCGGAGGAGCCGTCGCCGTCCACCAGGCGGAGAAGGAGTGTCGAGCCATCCACTGAGGGCTATCCAGCACCACCGCCAAGCACCGCGGAGAAGATGACCCAGCTGATGGAGGACCAGATGGCATTGCGTTGTGGGAACCGGACCAAGAATTTTTTTTCTCTCTTGTCTCTGTTGGTCCTCATGCTTCCGTGTCCTTTTCTCTCGCCTCGTCTATCCATACCCCCAGGTGCCGCGGCCGCCGTGGCTGAGGGCCATGAGAGAATGGCGCAACTTTACTGTAGTAAACGCTACACGATGAGTCAGACAGCTGCCTTCTAAAAATCTGCATCCTTAGAAATGCTTTGAACATCATAGAACGTAAGTGGAGAAAAGCATTTAGTTCATCATAACATCGTAATATTCATAACATCATATACATCAGGGGTGCCCAATCCTGCTCCTGCCGATCGACTGTCCTGCACAGTTCATCTCCAACCCTAATCAAACACACCTGAAGCAACCAATTAACGTCTTCAGGATCACTTGAAAATTAAAGGCAGGTGTGTTTGATTAGGGTTGGAGATGAACTGTGTAGGACAGTCGATCGGCAGGAGCAGGATTGGGCACCCCTGATATACATAATTCACTAGCTATATTGCTAAATGTACCCGATTTTTCATATCACCAGAAAAATATACCAGATAACCTGTCTCCTCTTAAAGACTACACTGCTTCGCAGCAGTTAACAATATGCTAAAGCCCGCCCCGCACATTGACACAAGTGTGTCGTTTTCAGATTTATCCACTCTGGAACCCGATTTAAAAAAAAAAAATAGCGGTTTTAGGCTCACAAACCACCGGATCCGCCTGGATGAAATGCAGATACGATACAAAATTTTTACGTATACAGCTAAATGCATCTCTGTGTGGACAAGGCCTCAGTCTTCGTCCCTTCTCTCGAGCTGTGGTTAGAAGCATAGTTTCTTGTTAGTATGACGTGGACTTACATAAGTCATGTTTAAAAATCAACAGGGAACAAAACAGTGAAGTAGTCCTAAGTTCATTACTACATTATGTGGAGAAAGCTGACAGAATGAACATTATGTATATGGAAGTATGCCAAATACTGCATATTAACGTTAATATAGAAACATAAAAAAATTAACGGCTTTCTATTGGTTATGTAAATTAACTATAATGTTAAAACGACAGAAGTGTGACCATTTCTATTGTGTGACCAGTGTGACCATATTTGGGAAAGTTGTGACTTTCTACAATCATGCATCATACTATGGTGGTTAAGCAGCGAGTTACATCATTGTACAGGGTATCCCCTGTTTAGATCCTGTCTCTATGAAACCCCTCCTTCCAAAATGCACAATGTGCTCTAATTGGTCAGCTGGACCAGTGTGTTGTGATTGATCAACCGCTTCCACCATGTTTTGGAAATGTCACGCCTCTTGCCATAAACACGAGTTTGGCCCTGTCCCAAATGGCACCCTAAGCACTCGTGGTCTTCCTATGAGTCCGCACTTTCGTGATGTAATGCCGCTTTGACTGTCGGGAAGAAGTGCATCAGTGCGGGCTCGGCAAAAGTGCGCATCGAGGGCGCATATCGACCTCAAAGGGGGCGCTCGCGAGCACTCTTCTGAGGCCTAAAATGACAAATGGGACACTCTTCGGTCTCACAGACTTAACGGACATGCGCACGTGGCAGCCATTGTAAGTCCACAAGACCGAAAGTGAATATGAAGTGTGCCATTTGGGACAGGGCATTTCAATACACTACTAAGGCAGCTCAGCCAGGCCTTGCCCCTTTATTGTATATGCCTTGGGCGTGAATTATTTAAATGAGGAATATTGTGACAATGTGACATGTTCGTTCTTGGAAGAAAACTCAGAACTACAATGGAGGCGTTTCAGGGAGTTTAGAAACAATGCTTTCTGATATAGAGAATAACTCCCTTTAGAACTTTGTGCTTTGTAACTTTTCAGACCATTTTCATTTTCAAACCGCAACATTACACACTAAAAAAAGTTGAATTTGTAAAAATAAAAAATAAAATAAAAATCTTGATAGGGTCTTTAAGACTGAGCTTGTTGTAAGTGTAGTTGAAGTTAAGTATTTCTTCACTCTGTTTACACACTGGCCAAAAATGACACAAGAACAAACTCACTTAAGGCTTTTTATAACATGAGATTGCTTATGTATATTCACTTCAGTTTGTGTGACAGAGATAGACTGGATTAAGCACTGATCATGCAGTTTTACCACAAGTAGGTCTTTGCTCTGCAAAAAAATCCAATTCTTAATGAATATTTTTTTTTGTAATCCCAGCTGGCATTTTAACGTAGAGTCAGCGTTGAATCAACGTCAGGTGTCAGTGTTGGATAACCGTTGGATTTTGTTTAGATTTTGCAAATCTAATCAACGTTGAAATAGCAACGTCATTCCAACGTCAATCTAATCAACGTTGAAATAGCAATGTCATTCCAACGTCAATCTAATCAACGTTGAAATAGAAACGTCATTCCAACGTCAATCTAATCAACGTTGAAATAGCAATGTCATTCCAACGTCACGTTTCTCAACATAGGTGAATTTGCCAACGTTGAATCAATATTGATTTTAGTTTAGATTTTGCAAATCTAATCAACGTTGAAATAGCAATGTCATTACAACGTCAATCTAATCAACGTTGAACAGTCAGCTAGGAAGAAGCCAATTGGTCAAAGCAAGACCAGGAAGAAGATTAATAAAGACATTTCACTGACGTAAGAAACATGCTTTATTGCATGGCTGCAAGTGTGCCAACATTTCACACAACATCATTTTACACGTGTCGAACTTTAACCTTTAGAAAAACGGCCCAAACATTGGGCAACATTGAACACGGCTGGTTAAATCTTCCCTTCTTGTTACTTCTTTCTGCCACCGCCACCTATCCTCTCTGGTGCATATTTCAAGTATTTGGCCATGTATTCGTCTACTTTTGTTGTAGTTGTATCAAATGAGCTCAAGACAGCGTCTGATGAGGGGGGGGGAAACAGATCAGTATTAGCAAACGTTAACCTCTCAAATTAAAATATTTTGCAAATATCAACTTTTGTGGAATTGCCAATGTTTCAAGTATATAAATTAGTATTGATCAATGTGCAAGGTCATTGATAATCATGTGCTTGGGCAAGCAACAAAAGGCAGTTGGTAGTAACCAGTGCTGCCGGTAGAGAAGTTAGTCTAGAGCCCAGAATGGAGTACTGTATATAATATTTGACCATGCTCTGTAGAGTCCTCCAACTAAAATGATTTCTTCATTTCTTATGAATTATTATTCTGCTTACTATATTCAATTATTTAAAACACTGTTACAAAACTACTATGTTAAAGCAAACTCACCACAGATTATCTTGTAGAGACGGGTCTTCATGAAGGCAACCTTCCCACTTCTTCCTCTGAGGCTCATTATGGCCATCATTTTATTTGTCATAGTTCTGCCATGGTTAAACAGATTTATATTAGAATATTATATTGCAATCAAGTTCATTATGAAAATGTAGCAGAGAGTGAGTAAGTGGGTGTGTGGGGGGAGTGCATGACAGTATATGACAGGGAACATCACTGTAAACTAATGCAAAAAAGGAACATAAAGTTACTTACGCAGCCATTGACTTCTTCACATGGTCTGCAGCATCAACGCCTCCCAACATCTTCAGTTGTTTACTCGGAAAAGAACAAGAAACAAGAAATTAAAATTATAACCAGAAAATGTGGTCAGAGTCAGACCTCCACAAAGCAGGCACATGATGAGGACGAGGAGTTTGTAGTGGTCACCAAAGTGAACAAGCCAATTGTCATAATGAAACTTTGCCAGCACTTTACAAGATTAATTATTTAAAACTTACCAGTTCTACTCCCTCATTCTTGTCCTCCAAGTGATTCTCTAAAGCTTCAAGCTCTTCTTCAGTGTTTGCCGGCTTCACTTCATAACTTGTTCCAGCAGAGCTCTTGTCCCGCTGTCTTCCCGTATAGTATTTTCCTATAAAATATCCCGAAAAATGAAAATTTCAACATTCATCTTTCTGTTGCTATCCCTCTGCTGACAGCAAAAATTCGTACTACAAAACTGCAGCATTAACTATGCGAGTTGTGAAGCTAGGTCTAACGTGACTTTGCTTACAGATTGGCATGAAATCGTGCTCTCACAACAACCACGCTGTTATCTTAAAAAGGCCAATATCACGCTAAGGTTGACTTCAAGTAAGCAAAACGATGCTTTGAAAACATCTGTTTCGCTGAAAGGGCAAGGGGGTAGAAACAGGACAACAGTGCAGAGACTGACAGGTCCGATGGAAGGGCTAACATTAATGTTATGAGAGTAAGGTATTAAAATACGGGATATTTTACAGGAAAATTTGTCCACATACTGGTCCCTGGTTTCCCCATTTAACGTATCCCGGTAAATTCCACATCCTTTTCGGGATTCTAGCATCTTTTTTCTTTCTTTTCTTCTCCCTACTCTGTTTCTCCTCGTTCGACTTGCTGTATGTTTACATTCGCGAGGCCATCAACATGGCCGCCACGCCAAGTATGACGTCACGACGCCCATATTAATATATGTGACAGAGTCAGGCACACACAACATTTATTTAGGAATTTTCTAGTTATAAAATGTGACTTCAAAAACTTTGCTTACCGTTTGAGATGTTACCACCAAATTCATTCCGAACCCGTCCAGGTCAGAATCTGCCTGACGATGACAACACAGACCCACTTCGCGCATGCGCAATCGGGTGTTGTCTGGAACCGTCAGAGCCAATAGAATCACAGTTGTGTGATGGACAACCGCCGTCCTCCAATCAAGCTCTTGTGTTGAACGATATTCCAAAATGATCAATCAGACTGGAGTTGCTCTCAAAGTACGCCAGGAGATGTAGAAAGCGTCTCAATTCTCTTTTGGCTGATGTGTATTTATTTTTATTTTTTATTCCTTATGAAAACATGAATTGTATCTAAATGATGTATTACAAGATCAATTTCTTTTTTCGGCAAATTGTAACAAATGTGTTATGCAAAAAAAAAAAAAAAAAAAAAGAAAAGATGTAACGTTAGAAAGCGCTTTTATCACGACTCAACAAACGTTTAATTCAGAGTTGATCTTTCAACGTTGTATCATTATTCATGTATCAACACTTTTTCAACAGTTTATTGATCAGCATTGTTTGGATGTTGGAACAACGTTATTTTTCTATTGATATATTTCAACAAAATGTTTAAAAGTCATGGTTGTAAAAAAACAATGTTGATTTGACGTACAACTAAAACAAATATTTTTATTTCTATGTTGAATCCGTGAGTTAACAACACCACTACAACCATTTAGTGTTCAACGTTGTTTTGACGTTGAATTAATGTTACTTAACAAACGTTTAATTCAGAGTTGATCTTTCAACGTTGTATCATTATTCATGCATCAACACTTTTTCAACAGTTAATTGATCAGCATTGTTTGGATGTTGGAACAACGTTATTTTTCTACTGATATATTTCAACAAAATGTTTAAAAGTCATGGTTGTAAAAATAATGTTGATTTGACGTACAACTCAAATTTTATTTATATTTCTATGTTGAATCCACAGTGAGTTAACAACACCATTTCAACCATTTGGTGTTCAACATTGTTTTGACGTTGAATTAATGTTTTTCCATAAACTGACATTATTTCAACCACATTTAAACGTTTAAGGTCAGTCGAATGCCAGCTGGGATGTTCCAAGTATCTAAAATCCTCCGCTCATATATAATAATGCATAACATATGAAAAAAACAATGTATAACATATTAAGACTTGTTTTTAGAGAATGAATCTTGAAAATAAGTGTACTTTGTCTCGTTTCAGTGGCATTTGTTTCACTTCCATGTGAAATGATACACTTTTATTCAAGATTAAATTTCCAAAACCAAGTCTAAAAATCTTCAAAGTGCACTTTCTATAAAGAGCTATTTTTACTGAATGATGCAAAAAACACTTATTATAAACTCATATCAGTTTTTGCGGTGTGGGCGAGTTATGAATCAGGGGATGATCAGGAAACATTGCAGATGGACCTTATTTCTGCATTGCTGAGGCAAAATTCTGAGGTCCACCAGGTATCAAAATACAGCAATGTGAGAGCTAACAAACATGATGAACAAATGCAGAATGTCTTGTTTCATTAAGTTCCAATAAACACATATGGCTTGGATCACTGTGATATCACATTTACAATAACATTATTCTTGAAGAATTGCTCTGAAATATTCTTCCAGACAGAATGACTCTGAATGCATGTCTGAACCAGCTGTAAAAGAAGGCGTACACTATGGGATTACATGTAGAATTATAGTAGCCGACCCACAGGAACAAGTCAAACAGCAGTGGAGGTACAGAATACCCAATGAAGGGATCTATAAGATTACAAAGGAAAAAAGGTGTCCAGAAAGTCAGAAACGCCCCCATGATGATGGCTAAAGTCTTAGTGGCTTTTCCTTCTTTTTTTAATTCAGAATTCACACTCTGAATGGCCTGCACCTGCCTTTTAGCCACATGTAAGATTTTCAGATACATGCAGAGCATGACAAAAGCGGGAACGTAAAAACAGGCCAATGACATTATAGTCGCTGCCTCTCTGCTCTGAAACAATATGCAACTTCCATCACATTTTATGTTCTCATAGTAAAAATCTTCAATGCCAAGAATATTAAGCTTCATGAAGATCATGCCAAACCCCAGAGCAGCTGAAACAGTCCAGCTGATAATAATCATAACTAGTGTGGCCAGTGATGTCATTTTACTGTGATATTGAAAGGGGTAACATATGGCATAATATCTGTCTAAAGAAATGATACAGAGGTTTAAAATTGATGCAGTGCACAAAGTCACATCAAGACTGCTGTGTATTTTACAGAACAAATCTCCCAGATACCAGCATGTCTCGATGGAGCGCAGCATGCTGGGAGGCATCACAACTCCTCCTACAAGCAGATCGGCCATGGCCAGCGACAGGATGAGGTAGTTAGTTGGTGTGTGAAGCTGCTTGAAATGAATGACAGTTATGATCACCAACAGGTTTCCTATGATTGTGACAATCCAAGAGACACTAAAAAGGATGAAGAGTAATATTCGAGTTTCCAAAGGATAGACAAACTTCGGACAAGACGTGTTACTAAACTCATAACAAAGAAAAGGCTTTTCCAGGATTCCATTTTGGTTGATGTTGAATTGTGCATCCATTTACACAACTCACTGGAGGTTCCCTGTTTGAAACAAGGGAGTGAAGTCAATTCCAGCCTTCAAAAATGCAGCTACATTTATTAATCTTTATGAATGAATTACATGTTAAAAGCTCAATGGATTTTAAATGCAATACTTAACTTGACCATATAGGAGAATAAATCTGCGCTGAAGTTTTATTTTTGGAACAATACTCCAATCATGTTCATCTACATGGAAACTTGTTTCACAGACTCTCATCCATGTTCTTACCTTTCCTTCCTTCTACAATGAACCAAAGCTAAAGAGAGGGCACATATATACTGTAGCACAATAGTTTCATAACAACCTCCCTACTGTCAAATCACACAACATTTGAGTTTCCAAGGTTACAGTCTTCCCACATGTCTACAAAAAAGCGCAACAAGGCTCTGAAGCTGCATCTCAACAATGGCTGAATTTGGAATAAACTAAATACGGACAAAACCTACATTTCAAAACATAACCCAAATAACATTTCAAAACAAACACCCAAATAGTAACTAACATGTGATGTGGTGAACGTATTTGAAAAATCTGGTTAACAAATTATAAATGTGAATTGAGAATTGAACGTCAAACTTTATACATGGCTTCGCTGAGGAGTCCAATGATATCACTTCTTCTTGATCATATGATTTAAAGTGATAGTTCACTATTATTTTGAGGTCAATAAGTGGTGTGATGAGGTCACTGATCAGCAGTTTCTGAAATACTCCAGCCCTTCTGGCACCGACAACATGCCATGTTCAAAGTCACTCATATCACCTTTCTTCCCCATTCTGATGCTCAGCTTGAATTTCAGCAGAGCGTCTTGACCAAGTCTACATGCCTAAATGCATTTTAAGTTGCTGCCATGTGATTGGCTGATTAGATATTTTGTTAATGAGCAGTTGAACAGGTCTACCTAATCAAGTGGCCGGTGAGTGTACTAGTTCTGCCTTCACATGCTATCATAAATTTCCCCACTTCTGAAGTTATGATTACGAGCTTGTCGCATTAAAGAACTTTGTTGTAGGAAAGAACATGAATCATGGAGTACACCAAATTTATTCTTGCCTGTTTATTGGAGAAAAAAAATTATTAAAGCAAAAATTATATTTACCTTCCCATTCATTGACAACCACATAAACATTCACCGAGCTATCTAGATATTCAGCTTGCTGACAATTCTGGAATGTGTCAAATACAGGCTACTTTCGCTGTGTATAACACATACAATATGCTTCAAATGATCATTCATGTATAATTGTAACAACAAGACAAGGTGAAATTCTTGAGAGAGCATTCATGTCCAATTTTTAACTAGGAAACTCGCATTTGCGAAAATCCGATAGCACGTGAAGGCAGAATAAGGCATGCAAAACACATCATAGCAGATTTTTGGTTTTAGTGAACTTTATCAGATGTTGTGGACTTAAATGGCACTTCTTTCGTGCAATGATTCAGCATGTTTATTATGTTTATACAGCATGTATGCATGTGATGTCTATGCTGTAGCAGCGAGGGATTCATTTGGTTCTCAATCCTATAGGCGCATCTGCACTTCATGTTTTGGATATTTCACTTGTCTAACAGTGATTCAACTCACCAGCTTAAAGGTTAAGTGCTGCTCTAAGTTAACTGTGTGTCAGATTAGCGAAGGGCCTGGATGGACTGAGAAGCACTAAATTAAACGAATTAGGAAAATCAAATAAATGCTAAGTGTTTTTTACAATTCCAATTATTTTTTTATTAAAATATCTTTGTGAAAGTTGCATCATTGTTTTTTAAATAACCTTTGTTTCATCGACCTGAAGAATGAATGCTATATCAGATGCATGTAATACACTCGTTTAGTCGATCTCTCTCTCATAATACCATAATACTCTACTCTAATGAAGTGACTCAACGTTCCTCCGTTACTAGTTCTAAAGTAACATAATACCATAATCCTAACGTTAGTTCTAAAGTAACGTTTTAGCTTGGGCTCAACTGTCAAACTGTCCATTTGAGATTTAAATCGATGGCGGACAGAGCCGCCTTAACCTAATGTTAGGCCCTGGGGCTGAGAGGTTTTGTAGGCCCCCCATCCCCTCGATTTATAGAGTGTCATTTTAAAAAAGTGTAATATCTAGGAAATCTACATCACAGAATGCATTAATTTCTTTCGAGACCTACAACAGTATTGTTTTCAATTTTAATATTGTTATTAACATATCACTGAGCACATAAACACAACACACTTTATTTAACAACCACACACAGCAACTAAATTTCAACTTTATAAAATGAGAAGCGATTTTCGCGAGCGACAACCAATAGGAAAGAAGCCTTTCAGTGGAGCTCAGCTCCCGTCACCGTCTCGAGTGCAGGAGACAGAAGAGTTCGAGGGCGATTTCACTGTTTTATATGTAACTAATCACAAACATGGATATAATAAAATGATGCATGGAAAAGAAACTGTCGACAGTCTCAGTGAGTTTATGCTGGATTTAGTGCGTAAATCATTTTGTTTACAAATTAGACGCTTTGCAGTTGTTATATACGTTAAAGATTTTATTTTGGATGTGTTCATTGTGATTATATTGGCTGGGTTTGTAAAAGTTTATAAAATTGAAAGGATCATTGCTTGGTGCATTTGGAAACAAAGCTTGTCTATTTCTAAATGTAATCGCGTGCATCGCTGCTGATTATACGTTGAAAAAAACTTAGATTAAACACACTCGCAACAGACACACCCCAAAGCGGAGACGGAGACGTTACAGCGTTGCCAGCGGCACTGAGCGGACTTTTGCCGCTGTAGTGGACACGCACCGTCCGCCTCATTCGCGCCGCGGGACCTCTAGACGCGCGTAAACGCGTCTTTACATTGACTTAACATTGAAATCACTCGCGCCAGACGCTCTATTCGCGTTTGGTGTGAACGCACCATAACAATAACATTATAGCGACAGCAACGTCCACAAGCGACTAGCGACATAGAGCGACAAAATCTGACAAGTTAAAACAATATGACCTTTTCAGCTCATCATGAACCTGAACATGGGAGGCCCCTGAACTTGGGAGGCCCCTGGGCTTCAGCCCAGGTAAGCCCGTGCATTAATGCGGCCTTGATGGCGGAAGGAAATAGTTCTGCACTGTGGCGAGCAGGACGAGGCTGAGGGCCGTGAGAGAGTGGCACAAGGCCGGTGGCGTGATTGATAATGAGCAACACCTGCGCGACGCACCAGTCTCGTATCTCTCACGGAGGAGCAGAAGCATAAAAGGAGGAGCGATGACAGTGAAGAACGAGAGAGGCCAGGCCTGGATTTACGTTGTGTTTTATTTTGTTATATTTGACAGCAGTCGTCCCTTTCGTTTTGTATTTGTTTCATTTGTTGTATTAAAGTCTGTTGAATGTTCGCACGTTCCCGCCTCCTTCTTCCCACAACATCTAACTTCGTTACACTGGTGCCGAAACCCGGGAAGAAGGAGGAACGCACTGTTAGGCTGCATTTACCAGAGATGGGGGACTCGAGTCACATGACTTGACTCGAGTCAGACTCGAGTCGCAAATTTAAGGACTTGAGACCAGTGGTGTAGTCTACGTGATACGCAGGTATACGCCGTATACCCACTAGAAAAGGCCAAGGATTTCCGTATACCCATTAAAAAATCGTGAGGATGCGTAACAACTTCGTTTTGTGTCAGAACTTTCACTTTCATTCATAAATTCACCCCGTCTGTGTTTGCGAAGCGACACCGAATCGCGGAATCCAGTCACAAATGGAGCTTGCTAAGCAGAACGTCACCGAATTTGGCTATTTTTGAATGAATAAATCAAAAGTAGGGCTGTACAATGAACCAAATCTCGATATGGACTAGTATCTGTGAATATTAAAGTTAAAAGAGACTGCAATTGTTCTACGCGTCTCTGGGAATGAATGAGCGCTCAATGTGTGCTCCACTACACACAAACACACACACACACACACACACGAAGTGATCACGCTCGTGGTGTTTTCAGCGTTTCACTGTATTGAGACATGAGCTACTACATGTGCACTTCATCGCAGAGCTGCTATGAGAGTCACTTCACGAGAAGTTCACCATTTCATTTGATAAAAGTCATTCATTCGTTTCATATACAAACACATAGAAACTGTAATGTCTTTACGACAACCTGTCAAAATAAAAGTTCGGTATAACTTGAAGAAATTATAACAGAAATATATTACTATTGCACAGTAGAGTATACTTCAAGTAGGCCTAATAATAATAATATTAGTTTATTAAAACACACAGAAACTCAAATGCCTACAACCCACCAAAATAAAAGTTCGGTCTAACTCAAAGACATGAAAAAGAAGTAAAAATGAATTTTAAAATAATAATAATAATAATAATAAAATCTATTAAAACGTTATTTTAAGGGAATATCACACAAGTTTTCATACATGTTTTAATTTAAAGAGTAGCCTAAACTTGCCAAAACAATAACACCATTTTTTTTTTCAAAAACACCATTTCTAAAAGTAAATTTGTATTTGTGCCTATAATGTTTAATTTTTTTATTTTTTATTGTCAGCTGATTAAACCTGTGCTTCAGGGACCATATTCATATAACATCTAAGGCTAGGTTGGTATATTACAGTATACTCACTACAAAAAACTAGACTACACCACTGCTTGAGACTTGCTTGACTAAATTAAGAAAATGACTCGACTTGACTTTGACTTGAGATCCAATGACTCGAGACTTGACTTGACTTGACTTGAACTGTATGACTCGAGAATGACTTGATATACATTTTAATATAAATCATCGATTTACACAAGCCCAGGAAAAAACATACATTGCGGTGAGCGCGCGCTAAATACAAAACCATCTCCAGGCCAGCATCATTTCTTTTTGGATATAAACACTAGAAATTGACCATATTCATACAAGAAGATTTGCTGTACGCATGATAACAGGCAAGGGATATCTGACGACCATCACAACCTCGAACAGTCGAACAGTCTGGAACATTCACCACGTCTAAAAGTAAGCTATGGCTTGTTTAACCTGTTTGTTATAGTTAATTTGACTATCTTTAAATCTAGAGAGAATATTGGTCAAAACAGCATGCCTCTTTATACACAATTATGTTTTCAAATGTAGCTTACTGTTGTCAATATTCAAATTATAATTAATGATGGCATATGTTTTGTGTAACATTTGCCACATTTCTTTCCAATCATGCTTTAAAGCCAAATATGTTGTTCTTTCCAGTGACAAAAAAACAACATAGAAAACTGTTCATGTTTTGTGTTTTATGTTTCTCTTAAAACAGGGTTAGATGTTATCAGGTGGTTGGGGGCAAAATGCCAGCAGAATTAATATGCACCCAAAATTCAAAATGTGGTGGAAAAATTGCCCTAGTATGAGTTATTTTTATAATTATCCTATAACATATGATATTAAAAAATATTTCCAGAATATTGACGCGATTGCAAATGTGATAATGATTTTATAAAACAGTTCAGTAAACAAAGAGTGAATATTGTGATGTGACATTTTAGACATAATATTCCAAATATTCTCTGTTTTTGCTCTATTTCTCCAATGACAATAGTTCCAAACAAGCCACAGAAAGAGTTATCTTTCTGATATTTGTGATTCAGTGACCTAGTTGCTTAGTTCCAGAACGAATCTGCCGTTTTGAACAAATCAGTTGAATGAATGCTTCTATGACTCGTACATTAAGACGGTGATTTGGCGCCACCTATTGGCGGTTTTAACTTCATAATTAAAAATATATAACTTATTTAAAGGGGATGCCAGTTTGAAGAATGCTATTTGGTGGCATAAGAACCATTATACTTGAATTGTGAATTGTTCAATAGCCTACCTTTTAATGGTCTTCTGCAATGTTTGAGGTATTTTTTTTTTTTTTTTTTTTTTTGCTTTAATGTTGGCCTAATTTCAGTTACATTTCCATTTTAGGCTATGTAGTTTGAAATTTTATTTATTTTTTATTTTTTAGATTTTTATTGTAGTAACCACTCAGCTGTATGTGGAAATGCTTTTTTTTTTTTTTTTTTTTTTTTAAGTTGCAAATAAAACCATAGTCCACAACTTCTGTAGTTTTAACTTATTTTAATATATAAATTCAGTGAAATCATCAAACGTTTGTATGACTTGCCAGTGACTTGTGACCCAAGCTATGACTTGACTTGACTTGCTTGACATAAAGCAGTGACTTGACTTGACTTGCTTTTCACAAAATAGACTTGGACTTGCTTGAGACTTGAAGGTTAAGACTTGAGACTTGCTTGTGTCTTGCACATGTGTGACTTACTCCCACCTCTGGCTTTTACACTTGGCATTAACATGCGACCAGTATCCGGATGTTGTCCACATACACATTGAAAAGACAAGTGTAAACGCGCTTCTGATCGGAATGGTATCCCATCCCAATATATCAGCGTGTCCGGGTTCGGAGGTAGTCGAGGACGCATTGTGATCGGATCTCAGTGTAATGTAAACGCAATCCAGCCATCGTGTCTGCATTCACAGGTGGACGTCACACAAAACCCCGCCCACTCTCTTTATTACCCCTCCTCTCTCCGGAACTGAGAGCTGTGTGGTTTTGCGATACAGTCGAGTGCGATGTACATCGCAAATATATTGAAATGTTTGCCCTCGCACCCGAAAGTTGCAGAACCATTCATTTTCTGTAAAGAACGCACATTTGTCCCACCACAGCTGGCAATGTTCTCGGACCCATTCGTTTCCGTTTCCATTATGGCATCTATCCACATTATTACATGTAGTACTTGCAGCCTCTTCATCCTCCTCATTTTGCAAGATTTGTAAAATGTCCCCGGACTGAAAACTGTTTTTAAAAGAAAACCCACCACTTCAGGTTGACTTTGCACCGGAGCCATCCTTTTTTTTTCTTTTTTTTTTTCGGAAATGCGAGATCCGATCTGTTATCCAGATACAGAAGCCACTTGATGTGGACAGGTGTAAACGCACAGTGTCCTGATTGGTTTATGATCCGATCTGCTTGATTGGATCACGGTGATCGCATGTTAATGCCAAGTGTAAACACAGCCTTTTAAGAGTCCTTGCCGTTGTGGGGAATCCACGATACCATCGAGCATGGTGAGCAGAGTCCATCACCATGGACGCTCGAAGCGGTGTGCTGGAGTGAGTTGCCGGGGGGACGGACGAGCTCACTGCTGGCCGCCTGGGTTCTGGAGGGGCGGCTGCCATCCGTGAGGGAGCGAAGGATTCGCCGCCATTCGCCGCGTGCCGGAGCCTGCTGCCATCCGCCATGATGGCGAGGAGCAGGGAACGGGGGACTCCTGCTGACTGCCCGAACTCGGAGGAGCCGTCGCCGTCCACCAGGCGGAGAAGGAGTGTCGAGCCGTCCACTGAGGGCTATCCAGCACCTAGACCCAGCTGATGGAGGACCAGATGGCATTGCGTTGTGGGAAACGGACCAAGAATTTTTTTTTTTCTCTCGTCTCTGTTGCTCCTCATGCTTCCGTCTCCTTTTCTCTCGCCATGTCTATACATATCCCCAGGTGCCACGGCCGCCGTGACCGGTCCCCCCGGAAGAGAGGGTGGGTGGGGGGGGGAGTAGAGCGCAGTCTCAGGTGTCCTGATAGTCAAGATATACAGTACTTAGTGCTTTACCACTTTTGACCGCCATGCAGAATTTATGTTGTCGTATATTTAAAAAATGAATAAAAAAGGACAGTTGTATAGATTTGTATCTTAGGGTCATATTCTTTTTCATATTGTCTCGTGCTTTGAAGGTTTACGTTCTCAATCTCAATTTATTTCTAAAGCACAATTATAAACAGCCACAGTTGACCAATGTGCTGTACAATGTTCTAACCAAAAACAATGAACAAAAATAAAATAAAACAAAACAACAACAGGCAACACGGGACATCACAAGTTATAGGCAGCAGTGAAGAGATACACTTTTAATTTTAATTTAAAAAATATGTAATGTTGGTGCAGTTCTAATATGAATCAGTAAACTGTTCCAAAGTTTAGGTGCTGCTATGGAAAAAGCTCGGTAACCCTTAACTTTGACTTTGGAACAGTTAACAAACTCTGGTTGACAGACCTAAGAGTTCTCAATGGATGGTGTATACACAACAAGTCTGAAAGGTGCGAGGGGATGAGGCCATGTAAACATTTAAAAACATGCAGAAGCAAAGTCAATTCTAGAGTGGACTAGGAGCCGATGTAAAGACATTAAAACAGGAGTAATATGTTTGCATTTGCGAACACCGGTTAAAAGTATTGCAGCTGCGTTTTGGACCATTTGTAATCTAGATAAGGAAGAATTGTTTATTCCCAAATACAGGGCGTTACAATAGTCAATTCTAGAAGAAATAAAAGCATGGATTTCACTTTCAAAGTGCTTAAAAGAAAGACAACTCTTCACTTTAGCCAGTGCTCTTAGTTGGTAAAAAAAAAACAAAAAAAAAACAAACACGTGATTTGACCACTAAATTGATTTGCTTATCAAATTTAAGTGCACTATCAAATAAGACACCCAAGATAAGACACCAGAATTTAAATGAGAAATGTTTTGGCCAAACATGATGATCTCTGTTTTACTCTCATTTAGATTAAAAAAATGTAACAACATCCAGGCTTAGACATCGGAAAGACAGGCACTGACAGAGTACAAGCCATTTTTGTGCTTCAGGGGCAAGTAAAGTTGTGTATCATCTGCATAGCAATGATAAAAATAGAGCGTAAAGGAAGCATATAGAGGGAAAACAATAAAGGGGCCAAAATTGAGCCTTGGGGGATCCCACAAGTCAGGGGGACACACACCCGAATGGCATCCTCAGATATTGACCGAGAAGCTTCTATTTTTAAGGTATGAGTGAACCAAACTTAGAACAGTTCCTCTGATGCCGACAACGTGCTCTAGACGAGAAAGCAGGACATCATAGTCAACAGTATCGAATGCAGCACTTAAATCCAAAAGCACCAGTACAACAGAGTCACCCGTGTCAGTAGCCATTAAAACATAATTTAAAACTTTTACGAGTGCTGTCTCTGTAGTGACGAGTGACGTTGAAAGTGTGCTTATGGAGGGGAGAGGTTTTATAGCACTGACCATGCATTTCTCACACAGTTAAACTTTATTAGAATTTAATTCAAAAGGATGGGCAGAAATCCACACTGGTGTATTTTACAGGATTCTTGATACACAGATTTGTTTTGCACTTCTTTAAGTATGAAGGTTCAGTTAAGAAATTGCATAAAAAATACAATAAAAGAAAATTGCATTATGTACCAATCAGAAAATAAGATATCAAGAAATGAATTTGCATTTAATGTGTTTCATTACTACAACAGCATTGTTCTTGAAGAAGAAGTCTGAAATACTCCTTTGGATAGAATGATTCTGAATGCATGTCTGAACCAGCTGTAAAAGAAGGCGTACACTATGGGATTACATGTAGAATTATAGTAGCCGACCCACAGGAACAAGTCAAACAGCAGTGGAGGTACAGAATACCCAATGAAGGGATCTATAAGATTACAAAGAAAAAAGGGAATCCAGAAAGTCAGAAACGCCCCCATGATGATGGCTAAAGTCTTAGTGGCTTTTCCTTCTTTTTTTAATTCAGAATTCACACTCTGAATGGCCTGCACTTGCCTTTTAGCCACATGTAAGATTTTCAGATACATGCAGAGCATGACAAAAGCGGGAACGTAAAAACAGGCCAATGACATTATAGTTGCTGCCTCTCTGGTATGAAACAATATGCAACTTCCATCACATTTAATGTTCTCATAGTAAAAATCTTCAATGCCAAGAATATTAAGCTTCATAAAGATCATGCCAAACCCCAGAGTAGCTGAAACAGTCCAGCTGATAATAATCATAACTAGTGTGGCCAGTGATGTCATTTTACTGTGATATTGAAAGGGGTAACATATGGCATAATATCTGTCTAAAGAAATGATACAGAGGTTTAAAATTGATGTAGTGCACAAAGTCACATCAAGACTGCTGTGTATTTTACAGAACAAATCTCCCAGATACCAGCACGTCTCAATGGAGCGCAGCATGCTGGGAGGCATCACAACTCCTCCTACAAGCAGATCGGCCATGGCCAGCGACAGGATGAGGTAGTTAGTTGGTGTGTGAAGCTGCTTGAAATGAATGACCGTTATGATCACCAACATGTTTCCTATGATTGTGACAATCGACGAGACACTAAAAAGGATGTAGAGTAATATTCGAGTTTCCAAAGGATAGACAAACTTCGGACAAGACGTGTTACTAAACTCATAACAAAGAAAAGGCTTTTCCAGGATTCCATTTTGGCTGCTGATTATTACGTCCATTTACACAATTCAGCTTCTCTGTTTAAAACAAGAGGAAACTTAATTTCAGCCTGCAACATAAAGTTCAATAATGTATGATCATTACATATAATTCAGAACATAAACTATACACAGCATTGCTCTGCATAAAGTCAAGAAAACCATGTTGTTATATAAAAAAAATATAAAAAATACTTTTAAATAATTTTGTTTCTGTGCCACTTAAATTACCAATTTAGGAGAATAAATATGATACTGAAATCTTATGAGTTATTTAATTATAAAAACAATTCATTTACATGAAATCTGTTTCACAGACTCTCATCCATGTTCTTACCTTTCCTTCTATAAACCAAAACTACATCATGAAGCAGATTTTGAGTGCTGCACATTTATAGCACAAGAGTTTCATAACAACCTCCCCCCTGTCAAATCACACAACATGTGAGCTTCCAAGGTAACATAGTCTTCCTAACAGTCAACAAAATGCCTTTCAAAAGGTCAACAAGGCCCTGAAACTGCATTTCATTTGAACAGGTTTTTATTCTGATAAAACAGTTAATTCACTTACAGAATTACCTTCTGATAGGAGTCATTCCATGAAAGGACTGCGATGCTTGTTGCTATTTTGAAATTTAAAATATAAAGAAAAAATACCTTTTTATACATCATAGTTTACAATACACTTTTTTATGTACAAAATGTGTACTTGTAAAATAGCAACAACAACAGCACCCAAAATAGCCTTCATTTCTAGAAACATCCACCATAATACTTATTCCACCTTATCAGAAATGGTGGCTGTTGCTATATATTTTATTATGATTTCAGGCAATATCTAAACTACATTTAATACAAGTAATACTATTGCACTTGTACAGAGAAAATCAGGTAGGCTACAAACTGATTTAAAAAAAAAAATCATAAGATCAGTGACCTTAGTAAGTGGTTCACGAGTTCACACTTACATCATATTAAACGGAGTAAAGATTATGCATATTTGGCGTGCTGTCCGGGGGAGAAATCTTTTGAGAAGAAGCTTGGACATTTGATTCCTGCTGGCCCACGAACTGGGAGCAGTAATAATTTGGAACAACCAGTCGGGAGGGCACGCGCCCAGGAAGGCCTGTGTTGCCTCTGGCGGGAGCAGCTCACTGCAGCGTTAGGCGGACGGGCCCTACTGGCTGACAAATGAGGAGCAGCAAGATTTGGAAATGCCCGATCGGGAGGGCTCACGCCGCTTCTTGACGGGAGTAGCTCACGGCATCAGACGGGTGAGCTCTGCCGACCAATGGGCAGGGAGCAGCAAGATCGAAGACTGCCGACCGAGAGGGCCCATGTAGCCTCCGACGGGAGCAGCTCACGGTGTTGGGCCCTACCGACTGACAGAGGAGTGACGAATTTCGGAAGCCCGGCCGGGGGATTTCTCGCTGTGTCCGTTGGGAAATCAAGTCTTCTTGCGCGTTAATCAAAGGCGCGAGGAAGAGTAGGTGAGAGATAAAATCCTTGCAGGATTATGCCAAGCGGCAGCCTCCCTGTCTCTCTCTTGAAACCAACACGGAAGTGAAATAAACGGCAATTCATCAACTGGCCGCTTGAGGCTGGCTGCAAAAGTGAGTCAAATCTGCATCTCCCCCATGTTAAATTGCCCAACTTTACAGCAGAAAAAAACATGTTTACAGCCTGGAGAAAAAAGTGGCTTTGGTCTATACAGCTAATTTTGCACTTCATGACAACTGTGAGGAGGGTGAATTTTTTTATAACTCATCCGTTTAAATTATATTAAGTCTTAAATTTCTACATAGTTAAGGGTGTGTCCACTTTTGAGTGACAGGTGGATTCCCGCTGCTGTGGTCATTAGTCATCATTAGCCGTTTGTCTGCTGTCTGTTAGCCGTCACGTTACCTCAGCTCATTTTCTGACTGTAAAAATAAATAAATTCAGGAGTGACACGCTGCCAAGATGGCGACGGTCGGCCACGCCCACTTTAGGCTTCAAAAACGGTCTTCAGAAACCTACGGGTGACGTCACGGACACTACGTCCATATGTTTTTTACAGTCTATGGATTATGCGCATCTGAAGTTTAAGTGGCCGAGAAAAGATAGCAGTTCGCGTTTAGAACAGTTTAGACTGTCTGGGAAGGTGGACAAGATCAGAAATATCCTATCGATTTTCCTTATGCAGTGAGGCCTGGAAATCAACTGTATCCAAGTTAATGCCCAGAATTCAATGGACGAGGCTGAACCCATGGTTTCAACTTGTCCAATAGGAATCCCGAGCTCAACAGAAACTGAGCAGGGTTGAGAGATTGAAAATGTTCTTATTTCATTTTAAATTGTCATAATATTTCACAATAATACTTTTTTATTGTTTTTTTTATCAAATAAATGCAGCCTTGGTGAGCAGAAGAGACTTTTTTTAAAAACATAAAAGATCTTACCGATCTAAAACTTTTGACCAGTAGTGTATGTATGTATGTATGTATGTATATATATATATATATATATATATATATATATATATATATATATATAGGTCTCTCTCTCTCTCTCTCTCTCTCTCTCTCTCTCTATATATATATATATATATATATATAATACACACAAACACATTTTAATCCATTTTCTGATGTGTTATTGTTGAAATATGTTACCCAGAACATGCAACTTTATGTGCCTACAAAGCATACTGTAGATGTCATTACTTTATTATTTCACAAATTCTCAAAAAAACGAGCACGTAGAGGTAGGCCTATAGATAATTTAATTCTTAAACGAAATCCTGCATTACAACATTTTCTGATGTGTTATTGTTGAAATATGGTAACCTGAATATGCAACGGTATGTGCCTACAAAGCAAACTGGGGGTGTCCTTTCCTTATTGTTTCACAAGTTCTCAAAAAAAAAAAACAAGCACGTAGAGGTATAGATAAGTTAATTCTTGAACGAAATCCTGCATTACAACATTTTCTGATGTGTTATTGCTGAAATATGGTAACCTGAATATGCCCTTTCATGCAACTGTATGTGCCGACTGAGTAATTAATGATTTCATATGTTAAAAAAGGAGGCTGTACAGGGCTAGATAAACTTTCACTACAGAGTATGCACACACAACATATATGAATCTATTTAATCAGCGGTTTCTGTGTCTGAAGGAGCCAGAAAGACGACACTTTAGTAGAATATTTATCACCTCAAACCAGCGATATACCTAACCACTTCTTAAGCAATAAAGAATAATTAAGACAATACTGCTCTGCCATAATCATTTATTACAAATAAAACAAATATATTGAACATGTAAAACAATTAACAGTCACAATCTTTTATGAACAAACAATTAACCTTTTACTGTCCTTTTACTGTCTAACCTGAACTCCGCCCACTTCCGGCATCAGACTGTTAGGCTGGCGCTGTCATCCTCACACTGCTATGACGTATGGTTCTGCGGTTCTGCAGTCGGTTATTATTGACAAAATGTGCGACCTACTGTTTACGTCAACGTGTGAGTTTATGCCACGAGGAAGCATCGCGTTAATGACGGCAAATCATTTGTACAGAAAAACGTGTTGCCTATTCCCCAATCAAAATGAGTAACGTTATCCAGATGACATAACTGGCTTGTGATTCAACAACTGAAGCGATGCGAAGTTCAACCGGGGACAGAAAACGAGAAGGTTTTGAGCTGAGCACTCACGGAGTTGTCCCGGCAGATGTTGAGAGTGTGGAGTGGCCGGGACTGAATCTGCGGCGCGGCTTACTTAGGGCCTGCTGCGGCGGCCTGACGCTGGAGGAAGGCCCGTTCCTTCGCGTGAAGAGGGCGGCATTGCCTTATTGTCCATTTCTCTATGGCAGGAATTATTAAAAGGTCCGGTTTAGAGAATCATTTCCCTCTACCTATTCCAAGGTCAACAAAATTGCAACCAGCTCTGTGTATACTGATCAATTATCTGTTATTCTTTCCTGACATATTACCCCATTTGGAATATATACTGCTGACCCAGTGTGTCCTGTCTTTGGATCCTTGGAACCATCTGTAAATATGAATGTATGGTCAGAAAAATGCATATCCAGATAATATTTAACAATATCCCTCACTGCTACTTCCTTTGATTTATTTTTGATTTCCTTATGAATGCCTAAATCTACATCTGGTATAGGGAAAAACCATGGAGGAATAGGAGGGACTGAAACCATTGAACAGTACTGTAACTTATGTACGGAGGTACGCTTTCTGTATATACACCTCTTAACTCGTTAATTGGGTTGATTACCTGAGTGTGCTCCACTCGTGTTTAATTAGATTTGATTATCTGAATGTGCTCCACAGGTGTTTAATTAGGTTTAATTATCTGAAGTGCTCCTCCCGAACTTTGTTAAATAAAACATCATTTGGTGCTTGCTATGATATTTCACACTGAATTTATTGTGGTGGGGAATACAGAAATACAAAAAGCATTAATGAGTCAACAATGCCACTTGTAAATAGAAGAAAAATTACTAAACACTGTTATATCTGCTTGGAGACATATCACACGATTGCGAGTGTGATATTGCAAATATACAGTTTGAACTTCGACAGCACAAGTAGCCTATAACTAAACAAGCACGGAGTGTCTTTAAAATCCCTCTGGACCGTTTTCACATTCTGGGTTTCTCAGAAGCGGAAGTGGTCATAGTTGGGTAAACTTTTGTAGCGGTGAATGAGAAACTACATTAAATAGGCTATTTTTTTTTTTTTTTTTTTTTTTAGTTCCTTTTCGCTCAAATAGCAAAAGAAAAATTCCACAATAGTGTTTTTACAACTTTCAAAAAGAGAGAGAAAAAAAAAGAGAGAGATATTCATAATGTCAGTCAGAAGAGAGAAATATGTAAATTTGACCGTCACTCCCACAGCCACTGTAAAAAACACCCTCACAGCAGCGTCAACTTGTTTCTTGTAATTTGATGTAAAGGTAATATAATACCTTTTGAAGGATTTGACAGTAGACGGCAATTTTTTTTACTTATTTTT
Source organism: Abramis brama (assembly GCF_963993115.1). Lineage (NCBI taxonomy): Eukaryota > Metazoa > Chordata > Actinopteri > Cypriniformes > Leuciscidae > Abramis > Abramis brama. The sequence goes on from NC_139980.1 coordinate 31,073,454, forward strand.
CAATAATAAAAGGTAATGTGTCGATTCAATTAAAAATCAACATAACACATATTTAAAAACAAAAAAAACAAAAAAAACAGACTATATGTTGTATTATAACTGAACGTATTTTTCTGAACATAGTTCTAGAATTTTCTAGAATTTCTATGAAAATATGGTTTCACTTTATTTTGATGGTCCCTTTAACACGTTCTTTTGACTATAAGTAATGTTGCACCTACATGTCTACTAACTCTCACTAGAGTATTAGTAGACTGGTAGGGTTAGGGTTAGAATAAGTTGACATGCACTTGCAAAGTTACTTATAGTCAGTAGAATGTCTGTTGGAGGACCAACACAAGAAAGAGTTAGCAGATATTAAGCAGACAGTCTACTAAAACTTTAATGAGAGTTAGTTGATATGTGGTTGCAAAGTTACTTATAGTTAGTAGAATGTTCAAAAGGGACCATCAAAATAAAGTGTTACCAAAAATATTAAAAAAAAAGTTTTTTGAACATTGATTTTAGCCATGCATGTGTCATGTAAGCCCCTCATCTTCCCCGAGATTACTAAAAATATTCAGATCACAGATCACTGTTGATCACTGAAATAAGTGTCAGTGTCGTATTCATTTAAAAGTCAAGGTGTTTGAATCCTTGATGCCACAGACATAAGTGGATGTAAGAACCTTAAACGCATTCTGAAAACAAGGGTAGAAAAATCCATAAATCAAGGGGTTACAAGTGGAGTTAAGATATGCAAACCAAATTACAAGCTCAAAAACATCAGCTGGGGTTAAATAATTGAAAAAAGGGTCAAGAGCAGTAACAGTAAAAAAAGGCAGCCAGCAGAACAAAAAAACACCCATGACAATGGCCAGAGTTTTCGCTGCTTTTATCTCTCTTTGTGCAGAGCTTTGGCTCTTCAACCCTCCTGCTGCCGCCACAGTCACTCTTTCTGACATAACCTTTGCATGCTTTCTTGCAACATGGAAGATTTTCATATAAAGAGAGCTCATGATCGTTCCAGGAAGGAAAAATGTGAGAATTGTACATATAATACCCCACTGTTTGTTAAAAAACAGAACACAATTCCCCACACAGGAAATCTGCAATATTAGCATCTCTATTCCAACTGCATTTATCACTGTAAACACAACAGAAAAGCTGTACACAAATGAAAACAGCCATGTAAATGTAGTAAATACAGTCACAGTGTTGTTTGTGACCCTCATTTTGTATCTTAAAGGATAACAAATGGCCCAGTACCTGTCAATAGATATTAAACTGAGATGCAGTATGGAAGAGATACAGAAGGTCGTGTCCAAACTAGAATGTACTTTACAAACAAAATCTCCCAGATACCAGCAGCCTTCAACAGATCGCACCATGCTGTACGGCATGACCAAAGAGCCCAGCAGACAATCACTGGCAGCCAGAGAGCGAACGATCAGATGAGTTGGAGACTGTAGATGTTTGAAGTGAGTGATGGAGATGATGATCAGCAGATTCCCAAAAACTGTTGTGAGGATCATCAGCACCATGACAATATACATTGCCACTTTAAAGGGGTCATGAACTGGATTGTTTTATTATTTTATAATGTTCCCTGGGGTGCCCTTATAATGTTAGTATGATTTTTACATAAAAAATTGTCATAATTTATAAATAAAAGCCATTTTTCCAAGCCTGATTTCTGCCTCAGATTTGAACGCTCCGTTTTAAGGGGCGTGTCTGCTGTGAGACTGCAGTGCAAACGCCCACTGCTGTGATTGGCTGACATGCTTGCAATGAAATAGCTAGTATTACAGGAACTCTCTCGAAAACTTTTACTACGTTTTTACTATTACAGCTATCGAGATTAACAAATCGTGAAAAGTATCGTTTAAAGCATTATATTTAAATCTATTCCATCACATGAAAGGTTGCAGCATGATGAGCACTGAGCAGATGACAGACAGTCGGTTGATCGCGTGAATAAAGATCTTATCATTGCAACGCAATTTTTGCACTCTCACAAATGCTTACACCAAATCACAATGCAAACACGATGTGAATACACAGTAAGAGCTTCGTTGTGTAGTGTAACAGTGTCATTATGTCATCACGAGTTTGGTAAGTGTCCAGATAAGCTCTCGCGGCTCGCGCTGTGCTGTTTGATTGACAGCTTGGGCGAAAGGGATCGTTCTTTGATCGCTTTCTGTAGGCTAGGCTATATAATTTAATAACAGTTTAAAAAAAGATTATTTTCATAATACTACGAGAAATTATGTGAAGTTGATCGTTTAGTCACTGATGCATAAACAGTATTGAACGATTTTAAGAGAAATATCTGAACTTGAATAATTACACCGAAATCACTGATCGCAGATCAGGCATTAGAATACACATGGTTACTTACATGTTGCTGGCAGATCCGTGTCGGGAAATTGTGATTGACTGATTTAATAAAGTTTAACCATGCTGGAATCCGAAGGAAGCTTATGACTGTCTTCTTCCACAAACTGGCGCTGCACAATATTTAGTAAACAGCATGTTTATTGCTTGGAAGTAGCTCGATCCGGTAAGCAATCATCATGTCGTCCTATGTTATTTAGCATGTTTGGGCGAATCGGTGGGCGGGGCTAAATAGGCCGTGTTGAAGTAGGCGTTGATCTTCTTTTGTGGAGGCGGTGTTTTATCCTCTTTGACGTCATAGTTCCCCACTTTGAAAAACGAGTCGTTTGCTGAGCCTGATGTCTATAAAAGCTTTTATTGGACTAACAAGGTAGTTTTCAGTTCTGAAACTTACAGGATATTATTATAGTATGATGATCTCTTATATGTCAAAAGCTCAAGGAAACTTTGATTTCTCAGTTCATCACCCCTTTAACTACAGTAAGACGATGCACTTTAGGACAGGAGTCCAGCAGGAGTGGATAGCAGAGAAGCACATTTTCAGTGTCAGTCACATTTGACATCATCACGTCTACTCCAGATGAGATGATTTCTTTAATTGTAATAAGGCAAAGGATAAGCAAAATAATTTTGTAAATGATAGGTTGGTAAAGGCCAATATCCAGAGAAAGGTTAACATAGTACATGCCCATCTAGTTTAACTTCCTAAATGGGCTCAGAGCTGCTCAGTCTTGTTCATATATACGCACGAATTCGAGGAAACCCCTGTACACCAGTCCATAGTTACAAAAACAACATGAGCCCAGGAGATTAAATAGAGAAAAATTATTTATAAACTGATTTGAAGATCAATGGATGGGTTGGAGACACATTACACTACCATCAGCCTGAACCGTTGGACCATGGCAGAATGGATTTGTGGTGTTCACATAAAACTAATGATATTGACAAACAAAAACTGATTAGAATGACAAAAACAATAAAATGACTAAAACCAACTAGAATGAAAACAGAAAATAAAAAATAAATACTAAATTAAAATAATAATAAAAAGTATAATAGTATCTTAATAGCCGCATTTCCATTAACCTTCAAATTGCGCAAATTGAAGTTGCGAATTGAGAATACGGCCAACAGAAACACATCAATTTTGCAAAAACTCCCATTTATCGCAAAAAAGTTTTTCCGCTCGCATGAGGTGGTTTTTCAGGCAATTCGAAAAAGAAAAATTTCGCAAGACTGCAATGGAAACAGTTTTTGCGCATTTACAGGTCACCTGACGTAGATGACGCGGTGTGTTTGGACACTGGACAGAATACGAGACTGATAAAATAACACTGCATTCAATTCAGACCTTCATCTGCACGCTGCACTAAGAAACCAAGACTCGTCAGACCATGCAACGCTGGGGTCAAAACAACATTGGATTGTTGACTTTCAATGTATGAACAAAAAATAAAAACAGACATTTTTCTAAATATCTTCTTTTGAGTTCCAAATAAGAAAGAAAGTCATACAGGTTTGGAATGACCTGAGGGACAGTAAATGATGACGGATTTTTAATGTATCAGTGAAATATATTACTTTAAAGCAGAGATGGGTAAACTCTGTCCTGGAGGACCACTTTCCTGCTGAGTTTAGCTCCAATCCTGAGAAAACTCACCTGCTTGAAGCTTTCTAGTAATCCTGAAGACATTGATTAGCTGGTTCAGGAGTTATTAGGGATAGTTGATTTATTATTTATTTATTATTGATTTTTATTAGTTGATTAGGGTTGCAAACTCTGCAGGACAGCAGTCCTTTCAGGACTGGGTTTGCCCATGCCTGCTTTAAAGGGATAGTTCACCCAAAAATGAAAAATAGTGTCATAATTTACTCACCATATGTTGTTCCAAACCTGTATGAGTTTCATTCTTCTGCTGAACACAAAAGAAGATATTTTAAAGAATGTTGGTAACAAGACAGTTGACGGCACCCACTGACTTCCATAGTATTATTGTTCCCTTTCGTTGTCACTCCGAGTTACGTCGGATGACGACGAATGGGGTTTCGCTTAGAAAGCCTATCATCTTCGAGTATATAAAACGAGCCAATGGCAATGAAATGCCATGGGTCTGCGTAATTTGCATAGCGTATCTCCGCCCCACGCAGGGGGTATATAAGGAAGTGCGCGAGCAACATGCAGATATGTTTTCGCTTCGGAGCCAAGTTGATTCTTCACTCCACAGCCAATTCTGAGTTCATCTCTTCATTCTCTTCGAGACGAGCCTCTCTCCAAGTGTTGGTGTGACAGCGAGTTCCAGCGAGTGCACATTCCCTGCTTATCTGTGCAGTGATTTGCCAGAGTTTGTGTGTTCATCTCCCTGGTCGCTTCAACATTTGTGGAGAAATCTCCTTTCACAAAAGAGCATTGCACGCGGCACGTCTTTTTAAAGATGCCTCGCCCGTGTATTTCTGGTTGCGGTCTGTATGTGTCTGACTCTGATGGGCACAATCGCTGTCTTGTGTGTCTGGGTGTTGAACACGCTAAGGCAGCGTTTGTGGATGAGTCATGTTCCCATTGCGGGAACATGCCCATCGCACGGTTGCGATCGAGACTCAATGACCTTCGTGGTAGAGTCCCCTCACCCGCACCCCGATCTACGAGCTCCACGAGAGCTGGTACTTCGGCTGGCGGCCAGGGTGACCTGAGGGTTACGGTGTGGAACAAAGCGCCGACTATTCCACGCTCCACACCGTCCTCTAGCGCCGTGCAAACCGCGAGTGTTTCAAATGAGCCTGCGGTACAGTCCTCTGACTTGCCGCATGTCTCATTTGGCGCTCCAGAGGAGGACCGTATGTCGATCGCTGCATCACAAGGTGGGCAGGAGTCCTTGGGAAGTGACGATTCGGCTGTGCTGCCACCCTCGGGTGTCCCAGCATTGCCCGAGTCTGATCCCGAGCTGACGGCCATGCTTTCCCGGGCAGCCGCGGCCATTGGTCTTGAGTGGTCCCCGCCACCTGGTCCAGTGCGCTCGCGGCTGGATGATTGGTTTTTGGGAGCGGCCGCTGACCCTCGTCGCCGCCCAACCCCAATACCTTTCTTCCCGGATGTGCATGAGGAGGTCACGAGGTCCTGGAAGGCACCATTGTCTTCCCGTGATCGCTCGGCGACCTCCTCCGCCTTTCCTCCTCTCGATCAGGGGGCTGCTAAAGGGTACACTGGGGTTCCCCAGGTTGAACGCTCTGTTGCGATGCAACTGTGTCCTCAGAGTGCTTCTTCCCGTGGCGACCCAAAGCACCCCTCCAAGGCCTGTAGGTTCTCCTCCACCCTTGTGGCGAAGGCCTACAGAGCTGCGGGGCAGGCAGCCTCCTCACTGCATGCCATGGCGACACTGCAGGTCTACCAGGCCCAGTTGTTACGTGACATGCACGAGGGGAGGACTGACCCAGCACTCTTCGATGAGTTGCGTGCCGCCACCGACCTCGCTCTCCGGGCGACGAAGGTGACCGCACGCTCGCTGGGTCAGGTGATGTCCACATGTGTGGTCCAGGAACGACACCTGTGGCTTAACCTGGCTGATATGCGGGAGGCCGAGCGGACCCGGTTCCTCGACACCCCCATATCCCAGGCTGGCCTCTTCGGCGGTGCAGTCGAGGACTTTGCCCAGCAGTTCTCGACTGCTCAGGAGCAGACTGAGGCTTTAAAACATGTCCTGCCCCGGCGGCCCGCTGCTCCGGCAGCGCAGTCGTCGGCACAGGTGCCTCAGCCTGCTCGCCGCCGAGGGCGCCCTCCTGCGGCTCCCGCCCCTCCCGATCGGCCCCAGCAGTCCGCTGCTTCCGGGTCGCGTCGTGGAGGAAGCCGCAGGAAGGCGCCACAGTCCTCTCCCGCCCCGCGCCCCGCTAAACGCCAGGCCAAGCGGCGCTCCTGAGACGGGCTGCTCAGAGATGGCACTGAGTTCTTTTCAGGAGACGGTAGCAGGGCCGCTCCTTCCCCCGGTGGAGGGCCGGGGGAGAATCCTTGGTTATCCCATTCCCGCTGCTCGTCCCACGACGGGCAGCACCCTAAAATGGTTAAAGAAAGAACTCACACCCCCATCTCTGAGCACACAGAGTTCTCGGATGACAGTGCGCGCCGCTCACGAGCCCCGCCACTCTCATCCCCCTCTGTCGCCAGACCCCTGCCAGAGCATGCCCCCGTGGGACGCTGGTCCTCCCCTGGCCTCCTCTGGCAGGACGCGGCTAATGACCGTGCCCCCGCACCGGGCCGCTATGCCACCCACGCCTGGGCCGGTCATTCCGCCTCGCTGCACCACCGACGGTACGTCTGTGGTCCGTATGACCCCGCTGGTTCAGTTTCTGGGAGCCTGGTTAGAGCTTCCCGGTCTGTCCCGCTGGGTCGCGAGGACCATCAGGCTCGGCTACGCAATCCAGTTCGCGCGGTCTCCTCCCCGCTTCAGGGGAGTCCACTTCACAATGGTCGGTGGCAATGCCCCTGTCATGAGAGCGGAGGTCGCCACCCTACTGGCGAAGGGTGCGATCGAGACTGTCCCTCCAGCCGAAATGAGGTCCGGCTTCTACAGCCCTTACTCGATTTAGCTCTCCTGGTTGAGCTGCACTATAAAGGGTTGTGTTAGTCCTGTATAGACCGGCCAAGCCGCTCTACACCCCCTACTGTGTGCTTATGAACATGTGCTGGCCCACTCTGTTGGCTGCCTGTTTCCCCTTTCGGTGTTCCCCGGACTTCCCCTGGGACTCATGTAGTGGATGCTAGGCGCGCACGGAGTTGACAAGGGGTTCTCGTAGCGTAAGCTAACTTACGCAATACAAGAGAACCTCTCGTAAGAGAACGTAATCGGTTACTAACGTAACCTCGGTTCTCTCTAGAAGAGGGAACGAGTATTGCGTAACCCGCCGTTCTCGCGCCACGAGCTCCTTTCGCTTCAGTCGACGAAAACCAGGGGAGCAGCCTCCGAGCCCTTCCTAATATACGCTAAACCACGCCCCTTCTGGCGGGCTGTGACGCGTGAGGGCGCCACGTCACGCCAGGCTCAGTGGTAGGCTGCTGCAGTTGCGTTGACAAGATTATAAAAATTAAGGATAATTTTTTGGCTTCATATCTCGAGGAAAGATGACTTTACCCGTAGCGTAAGCTAACTTACGCAATACTCGTTCCCTCTTCTAGAGAGAACCGAGGTTACGTTAGTAACCGATTACGCTCAGTTTGATTTTAAGAAAAATTACATTAGGTCAATATAATTGTGATAATTCAGATAGACATAGTTTGATTACATCCAACAGACATGATTTCATACAGCTTTATTAATGTAATAATTGTATGTGGAAATTTGCCACATGATAAATATACATTCAACTGATGAGGATTGTTTTGTTTTTTTTGATGAAAAAGAATTTGACCCTAATGCCTGCCTCACACTATAGTGTGAGCCAGGCATAAGGGTCAAATTATTTTTCATCTTGTCTCATGTGCTTTTAAGGTTTACGTTGAAAGTGTGGTTCCACTTTATATTAAGTGGCTTTAAGTACTATGTACTTACATTGAAATTAATCATTTGATACAATGTACTTATTGTGTAACTACATGTTTTTACATTGTACTTACATTTTAAAAATTCCTGCAGGTAATTACAGCTGTAAATAATTTATGTAATTACATTTGTAATTACACAGTTGACCCTTCCCTTACACCTTAAACCTACCCAATCCACCACACTTGTCCCTAACCTTACCCGTATCACACCTCAATAGCAGCAAAAGTGTTTTACAATACAACATGAACACAATAAGTACATTGTACTTATTTTTTGATGTAAGTACATAGTACTTAACGCCACTTAATATAAAGTGGGACCGAAAGTGTATTTATGGAGGGGAGAGGTTTTATAGCACTGACCGTGTATTTTTCACACAGTCAAACTTTATTCTAATTTAATTTAGATAGGCAAAAATCCACACTGGTGGATTGGTTTTCTTAATACACATTAGTTTTGCATTTCTTTAAGTATAAAAGTTCAGTTAAGAAATCTCATAGAAAATTCAATAAAAGAAAATTGCATTATGCACCAATCAGAAAAAAAGATATCAAGAGATGAATTTGCATATGATCGGTTTCATTATTACATCAGTGTTGTTCTTGAAGAACTCGTCTGAAATATTGCTTTTGATAGAATGATTCTGAATGCATGTCTGAACCAGCTGTAAAAGAAGGCGTACACTATGGGATTACATGTTGAATTATAATATCCGACCCAAAAGAACAAGTCAAACAGCAGTGGAGGTACAGAATACCCAATGAAGGGATCGATAACATTACAAAGGAAAAAAGGTGTCCAGAAAGTCAGAAACACCCCCATGATGATGGCTAAAGTCTTGGTGGCTTTTCCTTCTTTTTTTAATTCAGAATTCACACTCTGAATGGCCTGCACCTGCCTTTTAGCCACATGTAAGATTTTCAGATACATGCAGAGCATGACAAAAGCGGGAACGTAAAAACAGGCCAATGACATTGCGGTAGATGATGCTCTGCTCTGAAACAATGTGCAACTTCCATCACATTTAATGTTCTCATAGTAAAAAATTTCAATGCCAAGAATATTAAGCTTCATGAAGATCATGCCAAACCCCAGAGCAGCTGAAACAGTCCAGCAGATAATAATCATAACTAATGTGGCCAGTGATGTCATTTTACTGTGATATTGAAAGGGGTAACATATGGCATAATATCTGTCTAAAGAAATGATACAGAGGTTTAAAATAGACACAGTGCACAAAGTCACATCAAGACTGCTGTGTATTTTACAGAACAAATCTCCCAGATACCAGCACGTTTCGATGGAGCGCAGCATGCTTGGAGGCATCACAACTACTCCTACAAGCAGATCGGCCATGGCCAGCGACAGGATGAGGTAGTTAGTTGGTGTGTGAAGCTGCTTGAAATGAATGACCGTTATGATCACCAACAGGTTTCCTATGATTGTGACAATCGAAGAGACACTAAAAAGGATGTAGAGTAATATTCGAGTTTCCAAAGGATAGACAAACTTCGGACAAGACGTGTTACTAAACTCATAACAAAGATAAGGCTTTTCCAGGATTCCGTTTTGGCTTCTGATTATTACGTCCATTTACACAATTCAGCTTCTCTGTTTAAAAAAAGGACATAAATTTCAATAATGTTATGATCATTACATAAAATTTAGAACATAAAATGTCTGAATAAAGTCAAGAAAGTCATAAAGTCAGTTAATTTACATGAAATCTGTTTCACAGACTCATCCATGTTCTTACCTTTCCTTCTATAAACCAAAACTACATCATGAAGCAGATTTTGAGTGCTGCACATTTATAGCACAAGAGTTTCATAACAACCTCCCCCCTGTCAAATCACACAACATTTGAGCTTCCAAGGTAACATAGTCTTCCTAACAGTCAACAAAATGCCTTTCAAAAGATCAACAAGGCCCTGAAACTGCACTTCATTTAAACAGCTTTTTATTCTGAAAAGAAAAGTTAATTCACTAAAAAGAATTACCTTCTGATAGGAGTCATTCCATGAAAGGACTGCCATGCATGTTGCTATTTTGAAATTTAGAATTTAAAGGGGACCTATTATGCAAAATTCACTTTTGCATGCTGTTTGGACATAAATGTATGTTGGCAGTATGTGTACACAACTACCCAATAGTGATAAAAATTCACTCACTCCTTTTTTATTAATCCCCATAAATCATACGCAGTGTCTCCCAACGACCTGTTTTCAGAATGTGGCTTTAGTGATGTCACTAAAGCCACAGGCCCCGCCCACGAGTGTTGACAGACACTGTTTTCCATCCGAGTCCACATTGACGCACCAGATAACACGTCAGCAGCGTCTTACGTCAGCAGCGTCAATGTGGACTCGTGAACGCGGATGGAAAACAGACCGGAAGAGAATACAATGTTGAATAAAGTCGTAGTTTTTGTTAATTTTGGACCAAAATGTATTTTCGATGCTTCAAAACATTATAAATAACCCACTGATGTCACATGGACTACTTTGATGATGTCTTTATTACCTTTATGGACGTGAACAGTGACACGTCCATTGACTTACAATGGAGGGACAGAAAGCTCTCGGAATAAAGCTAAAATATCTTAAGATGTCTTCAGAAGAGAAACGGAGGTCTTACGGGTTTGGAGTGACATGAGGGTGAGTCATTAATGACATAATTTTCATTTTTGGGTGAACTAACCCTTTAACTATATTTTATTATAATTTCAGGCAATATCTAAACTACATAAAGAAATACTATTTCACTTGTACCCAGAAAAATCAGGTAGGCTACAAAATGATTTAAAGATATTCATAAGATCAGTGAAAAGCGAAAGAGATCGCTCGCGGCCGGTTAGACGATCGATTTCTCCCTGAACATAGACCACCAGCTCAACGGAGCCTCCCATTCCTTCCGGATCTTCATTCTGAGATCGAGAGGGCATGGGAGAAACCATACTCGGCCCGTATTCATCGACATCAGCGGGGTAATTTCGCTGATGTTGAGGGGATCGGGGAGTATGGTTATGTGTCGATGCCGCCCATTGACGAGACGTTTGCGAACTATCTCGTATCTGGGCGGGCGTCGACACTAAAAGCTCTGACTCTGCCATCCAAGCCTCTTAAAGTCACGGCTCACTTGAATGGCAGAGCGTACATGGCAGCAGGTCAGGCTGGTGCTGCCCTTCACACCATGGCAGTGCTCCAAGCCTACCAAGCTGATCTGCTGCGGGATCTCGACCAGGGGACGGGGCTGTCCCCTGAGGCGGTCGCTGAGTTGCGCCGGACCACAGATTTGTCTCTCCGGGCCACTAAACAGACTGCTGCCGCGATCGGCCGGTCGATGGCGGCGATGGTGGCCACGGAGAGGCATCTGTGGCTCAACTTGGCTGATATCGGGGAGAAGGAAAAGGCCCTTCTCCTTGATTCACCAGTTTCGCCCACTAAACTTTTCGGCACCTCCGTTGAGGCGGTGGTTGGAAAGTTTAGGGAGGCGAAGGCGCGCTCAGCCGCATTTAAAACTTGTATACCGCTGAGATCCGGGCCCCGGCCCAGGCAGGCGGGAGGACCTGGTCCGTCTTGGTCCGAGGACCATAGACAGGGCCAGAGGTCTAGTGTTGCCTCTCGTGCGCCCCCTCCAGGGAGGAGTAGGACGCAGAGAAGGCGAGCCTCCCGCAAGAAGAGGGACTTAAGGGAGGTCATTCAGCGCAAGCGGAGCAGCGCTCAGCGGAAGTAAGGGTATGACCTCCCTGGAGGGCTTTTTCTACCGGCCCTCTCCCTCTTCTTTACTCCCCAGGCGTTTGCGTTACACCAGTCCTGGGGTTGGGCCTATGATGAGAACTATGTTCTGATGGCCCGCCGTAGCAACTGGTTGATGTGAGTGCCTCTTTTAGGCATGTAAAAGTGGTGGACCCCAGGTTCGTTGAGACCTTTCTGGTGAAGTCTTCACTCCGCACGCCGCAGGTGAACTTTTTTGGTTTTTGGAGAATTTGTGTGTATAACTAACACTTATTTGTATCTCTCTACAGAATCCTTGTTCCCTGTATAGACCTAGGGGTCATTCTTAGAATAAAAAGGTAAAGTATGGAGACTTGAAGCCTCCCCAGTTGGTGGCTGGAACGATCTAACGAGAAGCTCAAGGAAAATTGGCTTCCGTTTTGAGTATGTGATGGCCTTCCTGTCATAACATTTTTTATGCGTGGTGGGCCACCGCTCATTTCTTTTTAGCCGCAGGGCTGTTAGCCACCCTGGGGTAGAGTAGTTGGTCTTCCTAAAAAAAAAAAAAAAATAACTTTTTTGCTTTAGGTTTAGACTGACGCTGGTGCTTCAGATAGATCTTATGTCTTACCTATTGGTTTGTGACATTGGTATCCTGAGTACTTTGCTCCCCTGAGCTCTGTAAGGTGTCAGTAGGTGAGTGTTTTACAGCCTCTCAATCAAGTAGGCTGTGGCTCCTCCGAGCTCTCAGGTAGATCTATGCTTGTAGGTCGGCCCTAACCCGGGCCGCCTCTGTAGCTGGCCTAGGCTAGGTTTGGGATGTTGGAGGCGTTCTGCTAAGTATAGCTGCCACATTCATTATGTGTTAGGCTTCCTCCCCTAGATTTCAGCCTCCTCCCTTAAATGGGAGTTGTTGGCCAAGGCCCGCCCCTTTCACTGCATTCAGGGGTGGTAGAGTAATGCAGGGTGGTAGTTGAGGTATGATCCTTCAGGCAGGGTTAGGCTGTCTTTCGCTCTGCGATGTGATAGTTTGCCAGACCCTGCCGAACAGAGCTACTTGGATTAGGCCTCTAGAGCTGGCTCCACTCAGCCCGTTGAGCTGAACCACTCGAACGAGGGGTGAAGGTTGGTTGGCTTGCAAGCAAGCCCCGCTTCCCCAGGCTGGGCACAGGACAAATCCCTGTTACCCTTTGGAGCCACTTGCAGGCCCGCTCCCTGTCTAACATTTCAGGGGCATATGGTGTTACTCCCCCACTAAACGCGGGGTAGTTTTGAGTAATCCATTCTCAGCTCTGTATTATCTACCTCACACCACGATGGCTCCGGTTGAGCAGGGAGTTCTAACTACATTTCATTCCGGTATTTGAACTCCGCTCCCTTGAAGCCAGGGCATTGCCATGAGCTGACGCCCATGCATTTAGTAGGTAGGCCCTTGAAATGGGGCCTCCACTAGGCAGAGTGGCGTATGTTGTACTCCCCTGCTATGAGGGTTTTGCTTTGTGCTGAGTACACTGCCTTTGGCGATGTGGTTAGGTACCAGGATGCTGTAAGCGCTGTAGTAACAGTTTTTCTGCCTTGAAGGCTGCACAGTTAGGTAGTAGGCCCCAGCAGGCCTCCTTGACCGGGTAGCCCCTAAGATAGGGCTCCTAGGCCAGCTCACCTTCGTTGGTTGGCCCTGGTAGTTCGGGCAGAAGACTCACTACCGAGTAGTAGGTCTTAACAGGCCTCCTCGGAGGTGGGTCACAACATTGTGGAGCATCCACTAGGTCAAAACTTTAGGAAAGTTTTTTATTAGTATGGTTCCAGCAGTGTTCATTAAAGTAGCAGAAAGACTCGCTATCAGCTAGTAGGCTCGACCGGGCCTCCCTGTTAGGCGAGTCCCCAGCAGCAGTACACATCCAGCTGATTAGACCGTTTCAGGAAGTAGGCCTCTTCAGGCCTCCCTGAAGATGGGCTCCCACATTTTTTTGTGGGGATCAGGTAGTAGGCTTTACTAGGCCTCCCTGAGGGCTGAATCCCTCATACTGTGGTACTAAGTGGCCCTGAGGTTGAACTATCAGGTAGTAGGCCTCATAACGCCTCCCTGAAGTCAAAGCCCCATAGACAGTCAACTGGACTGCCAGTCTGGCCCACTGTCAGCTGTGGTTTTCAGGTAGTAGGCCTCTCCAGGCCTCCCTGAAAGTAAGCTCCTTCATGTCATGGTTCTCTGGTAGTAGGCCTCACCAGGCTTCCCTGGAGTTGAGTTCCATCATACTTTGAGTTTCCACTTAATGTGGTTTTTCTTGAGCTCCCACGTTCTGTGGTTATCAGATAGTAGGCTTCACCAGGCCTCTCTGAAGGAGAGCTCCCACATACTGTGGTTGTCAGGTAGTAGGCCTCTCCAGGCCTCTCTGAAAGTGAGCTTCCACGTTCTGTGGTTATCAGATAGTAGGCTTCATCAGGCCTCTCTGAAGGTGAGCTCCCACATACTGTGGTTGTCAGGTAGTAGGCCTCTCCAGGCCTCTCTGAAAGTGAGCTTCCACGTTCTGTGGTTATCAGATAGTAGGCTTCACCAAGCCTCTCTGAAGGTGAGCTCCCACATACTGTGGTTGTCAGGTAGTAGGCCTCTCCAGGCCTCTCTGTAAGTGAACTCCCATGCACTGTGGTTATCAGGTAGTAGGCCTCACTAGGCCTCCCTTAAGTTGAGCTCCCACGTTTTGTGGTTGTCATGTAGCAGGCCTCTCTAGGCCTCTTTGTAAGTGAACTCCCATGCACTGTGGTTATCAGGTAGTAGGCCTCACTAGGCCTCCCTGAAGTCGAGCTCCCACATACTGTGGTTGTCATGTAGTAGGCCTTACCAGGCCTCCCTGGAGGGTTAGCTCCCACTTACTGTGCGTTTCCACTTAGCATGGTCTTTAAGGTAGTAGGCCTCTTCAGGCCTCCCTGAAAGTGAGCTCTCACGTTTTGTGGTTATCAGATAGTAGGCTTCACCAGGCCTCTCTGAAGGTGAGCTCCCACATACTGTGGTTGTCAGGTAGTAGGCCTCCCCAGGCCTCTCTGAAAGTGAGCTCCCACGTTCTGTGGCTATCAGATAGTAGGCTTCACCAGGCCTCTCTGAAAGTGAGCTCCCACATACTGTGGTTGTCAGGTAGTAAGGCCTCTCCAGGTCTCCCTGAGAGTAGTTTCACAGTGGTGCTGGGTTTTTGTAAGCTAGTGGCCGCTTACTTTCAGTTTAGCAGACCTTATCAGGCAGCTAGCGAAGGTGAGCTTGCGCCCTGGCTCGACTCAAGTTTTTATTCTCTGCTACGGGTTCCCTCCTGGAACCTCTTTTTCCTGCTACAGCCTGGTTGCCTACCAGGTAGATCTAATGCTCCTCCCCTCACTGAGGGTCAGTATGAGTATGTGGTCTCCTGAGTCTGGTCAGTCGGTCGTAGGCCTCTCTTGAGGCCTCCCAGTTAGATCAGCCCTTAGGCCCTCACAGGCCTCCTCAGTGTTTTGAAACACAAACACTGAGTTGATCCGTGGATTGAGTAGAGAAACTCCCCTCGCTGGCAAGGGTTGTAAAGCACTATGCTGAGTCATACTCTCCAGGATATCCCGTCTCTGAGATCCGGTCCGAGTGGTTCACTGCCTGCTTCACAGTCCCTCGGGTTGGATGCCTTCCTAAAGGCAAGTGTCCAGAGGCTCTGTCTTCGGACAGACAGGAAGTGGCCAGACTGTAGTGTCTTATATAGTGACACCAGGTCAGGCCTGCCTGGTGGCGTTTCAGGCGGCACGTTCCCCTGAATAGTGACTGGCTGGGGTTCCTCAGGTTCCCTAGCCACATTCCCTAGAAGGGACCCCTTCTAAGAAGTTGAAGTTGTGGTCCTTGGCCCTTGAGCAGGCCCAGGTAGACCTTTCACTAAACTATGTTTATGGAGGTTTTCTGTGGTGTCATTTAGCT
Organism: Abramis brama; assembly: GCF_963993115.1. NCBI lineage: Eukaryota > Metazoa > Chordata > Actinopteri > Cypriniformes > Leuciscidae > Abramis > Abramis brama. The sequence goes on from NC_139980.1 coordinate 31,088,999, forward strand.
TGGGCTATGACCGTAGGGAGTGCTGTCACTGACAGCTCAGTGTGACCTGGGGGTGAGTGGTACTAGCGTTCATTTGAATTGCCGGTTCTGACAGTTGTCACTGCCTTTTGGCATGCACTCCCCTTAGCATGGTGGCGTTGGTATATCGTTCCCCATAGCGTCATTCTGACGTAGTGTAGAGTTCCCTTTCGAAAGGGAACGTCTCAGGTTACGACTGTAACCTATGTTCCCTGAGAACAGGGAACGAGACACTACGTCTTCCTGCCATGCCTCGGGGCCTGCCTGCAACAGTCCCTTCAGACGATAGGATGTTGTCATGTTTGCAAAGCGCCCCTTTTATACTTGCAGGTTGCACGTTAATCATTCACGCTAATGATTCACGGGCTGTCGCCGGTCAGCATGATTGCTGTGAGATGATATTTGATTTCAGACACCTGTCACGCCTGAGGCGTTCCCCATAGCGTCATTCTGACGTAGTGTCTCGTTCCCTGTTCTCAGGGAACATAGGTTACAGTCGTAACCTGAGACGTTTGTGCTTGCTGTTTAATAATCATTTGAAACTTAGCAAACTGGCAGCTCCAGTAGTAATGAAAATATTTATCTAGAATGCTGTCATGGAAACTAGCATTCATAAACCTTAATTAAACAATTAATCAATTAAAAAGGACCAGTGGTTGGAAAATGAATGGATGATTCACCTTCAGGCGCCATCTTCTGGCGAGATGCAGGAATTCATTCAGCATGACCCTCACAGTGCATGGGTATTCTTTAGCAGTTATTGTGGTGCATTGTGGAATTGAATGAGTACACTCGATAACGTCCACTATGTTTTTGGACACCATTACAAAATCGCTGTCCCTTCAAATAGCGCCTTATTTAAGGGTACAGGGGGCGACTTTTGACACAGCCAATGTGTTCAAATTTTAGTGTGGTGCAGTGCTGCACTTCTCGTCCGGTGTGATCCCCTTAGTGGTGCTCTGCGACGCGGCAGGATTTTGAACAGCTCCTGAGTCCTAACTGGGCGGTGCGGACAGTCGTCGAATTTAGTGCTGCGCTTCTCGTCTGGTTTGCGAACCCCTTTAAAGCTTTCATTCTGGTCAAGTCATAAATTTGTGCCAATGCACTGATCTCTATTAAATGAAGTGTCAGCTACAGCGTTGCCCCGCGGCATGTTGTTTGTTGATTGAGCCTCGTAAGTGGTGTCTGGCGTGCAAAATTCAAGCAATTTCCTTTTTTAAAACCTTGTTTTATTCCTGAATAAATCAGCATTTTTTTAATTGACTGAATGGTCTACTAACACTATACAGATATAGTGCTGAGAACACCAGTGCCCGGTTGCATAAAGCACCTTAAGTTTTTCCCTTAAGTATGATACTTAAGGGGCGATTTCCCCTTACCTAAGAGAATAACTTAAGGGTGTTGCATATAATCTCTTAAACGGTTCTCTTAGGTAAGGGAAACATTTAAGTGTTTCACGACAGCGATCCTGGATTCACGTTATAAAAGTCTATTGTTGCCATAGATACGCAAAACTGCGAAGATACGCGAAACATTTAAATGTTTCACGACAGCGATCCTGGATTCACGTTATAAAAGTCTATTGTTGCCATAGATACGCAAGACTGAGACCTGGATTCGTCCAGAAGACTCAGCAACCCCTACTGCTCTCTCTAACAACTTCTCTTTCTCTCACTCTCCTCGCCAGTCTGGGAGGGGTGGGGGTACAGGTCTTCTCATTTCTAACAATTGGAAATACTCAGCGCTCTCCTCTCTATGCAACAACAACTCATTTGAATATCATGCTATTACACTTACAACTCCCAATAAGATTCATATTGTAGTCATTTATCGCCCCCCAGGTCAGCTGGGTAACTTCGTAGAGGAGCTGGATGTGCTGCTGTCCTCTTTCCCTGAGGACGGCACCCCACTTCTAGTCTTCGGTGACTTCAACATCCATCTCGAAAAGCCGCATGCAACTGACTTCATCTCTCTCCTAGCCTCTTTCGATCTCAAACGTCTCATCACCACAAGTACTCACAAATCAGGCAACCAACTGGACCTGGTTTACACACGCAACTGCATCACAGACAACATCTTGGTGAGACCTCTCCATGTCTCAGATCATTTCCTCATTACTTCAGTCTACATCTCTCTACCCCTGCACCACCAACCCCCCCACCAGTCACTTTCAGGCGAAACCTGCGCTCACTTTCTCCCTCCCATCTTTCCTCTGCCGTGTCTTCTTCTCTTCCCCCACCCTCACAATTCTCATCTCTGGATGTGAATACCGCAACGGATACCTTATGCTCCACTCTAACCTCTTCTCTAGACAATATCTGCCCTCTCTCCTCCAGGCCAGCACGCGCTACTCCCTCTAACCCCTGGTTGTCTGAGGTTCTTCGAGAACACCGGACCGAACTCAGGGCAGTGGAGAGGAAATGGCGCAAATCAAAAGACACATCTGACCTGAGTATGTATAAATCTCTCCTCTCTTCCTTTTCTGGTGATGTTCATGCTGCAAAATCTTCATACTTCCACAACAAGATCAACAGCTCCTCCAACACACGATCACTCTTCAAGACATTCAACTCTCTCCTCTGTCCACCTCCACCACCACCCACCTCCTCTTTAACTCCCGACAACTTTGCGAACTTCTTCACCAACAAAACAACAACTTTCAGCAGTCAGTTCTCAGCTCCACACACACAGGAACCCAGACTGACCCCTTCCACAGCCAATAACCCTCTGTCCACCTTTTCTCAGCTAACCGAGGAAGAAGTATCTACACTTCTCCTCTCCAGTCATCCTACCACCTGCCCTCTTGACCCCATCCCCTCACACCTTCTACAAGCCATCTCTCCCACACTTCTCCCAGCACTCACACACATCATCAACTCATCCCTCCATACTGGCACCTTCCCTACAGCATTCAAGCAGGCTCGGGTTACTCCACTGCTTAAAAAACCAATGCTAAACACATCATATGTAGAGAATTACAGACCTATCTCTCTCCTACCATTCATTGCGAAAACACTTGAAATAGCTGTTTTCAACCAAGTAACATCCTTCTTGTCTCTAAACAACCAGCTAGATGTCAACCAATCTGGCTTCAAGAAAGGGCATTCTACTGAGACTGCACTACTGTCGGTCACAGAAGCCCTACGGATCGCAAAAGCTGCTTCCAAATCTTCAGTCCTCATTCTCCTGGATCTGTCTGCTGCCTTCGACACTGTGAATCACCAGATCCTTCTGTCCAGCCTCTCATCACTGGGCATCACAGGAACTTCCCTCCACTGGTTTGAGTCCTATCTCACAGGTAGGTCCTTCAGGGTCGCATGGAGAGGCGAGGTATCCAGAACTCATCGACTGACCACAGGTGTTCCCCAGGGTTCAGTTCTTGGTCGCCTCCTCTTCTCCATCTACACCACATCACTGGGACACATCATACAAGCACACGGTTTCTCCTACCACTGCTATGCTGATGACACACAGCTCTTCCTCTCATTTAAACCAGATGATCCCACAGTGGCTGCACGGGTCTCAAGCTGTCTGGCGGACATCTCGGCATGGATGAAGGAACATCACCTGCAGCTCAACCTGGCAAAGACTGAGCTTCTCGTCCTCCCTGCCAATCCGTCTCTACAGCACGACTTCACTATCCAGCTAGATTCATCATCAATCACCCCATCAAGGTCGGTCAGAAATCTTGGAGTAACGTTTGATGACCAGCTGACCTTCACAGATCACATTTCAAAGACAGCTCGATCATGCAGGTTTGCACTGTACAACATCAGGAAGATCAGGCCTTTCCTAACTGAGCATGCAACACAACTTCTCGTCCAGGCCCTGGTCATCTCTAGGCTTGACTACTGCAATGCTCTTCTGGCTGGACTTCCATCATGTGCAACCAAACCTCTACAGATGATCCAGAACGCTGCAGCTCGTCTCGTCTTCAACGAGCCCAAGAGGGCCCACGTCACTCCTCTGTTCATCTCTCTGCACTGGCTACCACTCGCTGCTCGCATCAAGTTCAAAGCATTGACGCTTTCTTACAGATCTATCACAGGCTCAGCTCCCTCCTACTTTCACTCACTACTATGAGCCTACATCCCTACCAGAAGCCTACGATCGGTCAACGAGCGACGTCTCGTGGTTCCATCACAGAGAGCCACAAAATCACTTTCCAGAACATTCTCATTCACAGTTCCATGCTGGTGGAACGCTCTCCCCACCCTCATCCGGAATGCAGAATCCCTGACAACCTTCAAAAGACAGCTGAAAACCCATCTCTTCCGTGAGCACTTAACCGCATAAAAAAATAAAAAAATAAAAAAAACTCCCCTTCCCTCTAAAACCTCACTTATCGGGCTTATGCTACTCTGAATAATGCCTGAACTTCGTATCTTGAGCACTTCTTGCGTTGTTTTTGTTTTTGCCTCTTCATGATGACTCGCTTAATCTAGACCTAGTTTGTAAGTCGCTTTGGATAAAAGCGTCTGCTAAATGACTAAATGTAAATGTAAATGTAAATGTAAAACACTAACATGCCGCGTCGCGTCTAGGACAACTCGAGGTATCGCACACCGGACGCGCACTTTCTCAGTTTATGGACACAGCAATATTGTTATGTTTAAGGACATTATGGAATTAAGATAATGTCTGTACGTTATGTTATGACTGTACTGTACAATTAAATATAATCGTTGCTAAGTCTGCAGTCACTTTACCTCAGAGTGTCCGTTAACTGAATGAATTGAGAATATCACCTGAAGATCCGATACACACTAATTGTACATTTATTTAATGGTAGCCGATTTATGCACGTGGAAAACATCTCCCACTACCGTCTGAAAACTCCCAGTTGGAAAAAAACAGAGTGCTATAAGCAGTTGTAACACCGCAGGTAAAGAGTGGTTGCGATGTGTGACATGGTCAAGGTCGCTGTCTAGTTTGTTAGCGATGTCAAACATTGCGCGTCGATCAAATCGGTAGCTATTCTTGCAACAATTTTTCATTGCTAAGATGGTCTAAAGGGTTCTCTCTATCCCTAAAAATTCTTCTTGGCACATAATGATCTTCAGCTGTTTCCATAAATTCAGCCATGTCGTCTTATTTTTGTCCGTGTTACTCTTAAGGTTACGATTTCCAAACCTTACATTATACTTAGGGAAATGACCGTTAAGGGGTTTTATGCAACACTTAATGCTTTTTAAGGGATTACTTAAGTGAAAAAACAGCATTTAAGGGAAATTCTAAGGGTTAATGACGTTTCACTTAAAGAAACCCTTAAGTAACACTTAAGGGTTTTTTTTCTGCAACACCCTTAGGTTTAAGGGAAACATAAGGGTGAACTTAAGGGAAAATTACACTTAAGGTGCTTTATGCAACCGGGCACAGTGCCTGAGAAGAGAACAGCATTGCCTGATCACACAGCGCTCACTCACATTCTCCGTCTTCATTAGTTTACGATCTCTGTCAGTCATATCTAATACTAGACAGAATATAAGACAGAACTGGTAAACAAAGAAAGTAAATGGTATGCGAAAAAGTAAAGTGTTGCTTTTAAATTATTTTTTAAAGAAAAGGCAAACAATTAGGCTAAAATACTTTCTCATTTACTGTCAACATTCAGCAAATGCGCATCTACATCATTTAAACAAATCTCTGAATATCTAATAAACATTTAATTTTACAAACCTTGCAGATTTAATGGAATCCAGCTGTGATATCTTGTGAAGTGTGCATTTGTAGCCTGCAGTGACGGTCGGTCCGTGCAAAGTGAGTGAATGCAAACAGAAGATCAGCTTCACAGGAGACGCGATCGAAAAACTTTAAATCCTTCATTTTAATGAAAATTTAATATGCTGTGCTATATCCAGTTGCCCACTGTGTCATATTCACATCATTTATTTTAACTGTGTGCTGTATGTAGTAGCATTACCTTGTCTTTATTTGAAAAAATATGATTACCAGTGTGCACAATATTACCAGATTACTGAGTGCAATGTTACAGTGTTTACTTCCTTTTTATTCACATATTCATATATTTTTAAACAATTACTTTATTTGTGAAAAATACTGTAATAGGATTGCAGATTCAAGAAGTTGCCATCTAAGCATGTTTAATTTAAAGATTTGTTTTCTAATTTATTTAAAATGTATAAAATATTAATTCAAATAAATATAAAGTATATAATAAAAATATCGGCTTTATATCGGCCATCGGCCATCCTGCTCTCTTAAGATATCGGCATCGGCCATCAAAAAACCAAGTTTGTTGTAACAGCAGATTAATTAAAGCAGTGGTTCTCATTGCATTCCTATAGGAAATCTCCCTTATCTATCATGCTGATTCAACTCATCAGCTCAATAGTTGAGTGCTGTACTAACTTGACTGGATGTCAGATAGCGATGGGCCTGTAGAAATAGACTTGAGAACCACTGCATTCAAGAAATTATACCTAATCACGTAAACACCCCCCAAAATAAACTAGTTGAGCAAGTTGAAAATTATTTAAATAAAATGAAATACAGTATATTATTTGGTTTTAAATAACCTGAAATATTTACAGTTGACAAACTACAATAAGTATAATTACAAATACCTTAGTAAACGTGTTTTGTACATCTTACATCTTAAAAATAATTTTCTGAAATATGTACTTGGTGCTTCTGTCATGTTGAATTTGTTAATAAAAAAATGATATAAAATGCACAGCCATTTAGAAATATGTGTACGGGTCGGTTTATATGTTATTAATTATTATTCTAGCACTGACCATGATGTTTTTACACACTTTATTAGAATTTAATTTATGAGGGTCCATGAGAGGGCCAAAGATCAACACTGGTGGACTCAGAAGAGCCCTGAATGCAAAGACATCCAGCACTCATATGCAGACACAAACAATCACTTACAAGAGACTTAAAAAACAGATTAGTTTTGCACTCCTTTGAGAAAGGTTCAGTTAAATTGCAATATATGTACTAGGCCTACTCAAAAAGTGAAACATCAAGAAATGCATTTTTTTAAGTGTTTCATTATTACAACAGCATTGTTCTTGAAGAATTAGTCTGAAATACTCTTTTGGATAGAATGATTCTGAATGCATTTCTGAACCAGCTGTAAAAGAAGGCGTACACTATGGGATTACATGTAGAATTATAGTAGCCGACCCACAGGAACAAGTCAAACAGCAGTGGAGGTACAGAATACCCAATGTAGGGATCTATAAGATTACAAAGAAAAAAGGGAATCCAGAAAGTCAGAAACGCCCCCATGATGATGGCTAAAGTCTTAGTGGCTTTTCCCTCTTTTTTTAATTCAGAATTCACACTCTGAATGGCCTGCACCTGCCTTTTAGCCACATGTAAGATTTTCAGATACATGCAGAGCATGACAAAAGCGGGAGCATAAAAACAGATTAATGAGAATACACTAGCTCCAGCTTTACTCTGAAACACAAAGCAGCCTCCATCACAATATATGTTCTCATAGTAAAAATCTACAATGCCAAGAATATTAAGCTCCATGAAGATCATGCCAAACCCCAGAGCAGCTGAAACAGTCCAGCTGATAATAATCATAACTAGTGTGGCCAGTGATGTCATTTTACTGTGATATTGAAAGGGGTAACATATGGCATAATATCTGTCTAAAGAAATGATACAGAGGTTTAAAATCGATGCAGTGCACAAAGTCACATCAAGACTGCTGTGTATTTTACAGAACAAATCTCCCAGATACCAGCACGTCTCGATGGAGCGCAGCATGCTGGGAGGCATCACAACTCCTCCTACAAGCAGATCGGCCACGGCCAGCGACAGGATGAGGTAGTTAGTTGGTGTGTGAAGCTGCTTGAAATGAATGACCGTTATGATCACCAACAGGTTTCCCATGATTGTGACAATCGACGAGACACTAAAAAGGATGTAGAGTAATATTCGAGTTTCCAAAGGATAGACAAACTTCTGACAAGACGTGTTACTAAGCTCATAACAAAGAAAAGGCTTTTCCAGGATTCCATATTGGCTGATGTTGATTTGCGCATCCATTTACACAATTCTGATTCACCGATCTGTAGTAAAGAAAAAGGTTAGCTGCCAACACTAGCAAACATTTAAGCTTATTGTGTATATCAAATATTACAGTTGTTCTATACTACTGTAATCATAATGACAGTATAAGCTTTTAAATTGGTTTTCTAATTGCACACAAATAGCAAATGTACAATAAAATCAGTTAAGGCATATTAAAAAAAACAAAAAAAACAAAAACAAGAGAAAGTCTAAACTGTAAATTGGTTTCGATGAAATAATGATCACAGATTACTTTATATTTATCTGCAAACAAAGTTCAGTATAGCATGACTTTACCATCCAGACCCGTACCTCTTTTTTTCAAGTGGCAAAGGCACCTTATGGAGTCTGAGAGACCAGATTTATAGTAAAGCAAAATCCCAATAGTACATCCCTTTTCTCACCAATTGGATGGCCTTATCTCTATGATGGACAAAAGAAAGAAGAAAAAAATGCAGTGCTTTCTCTAATTAGCATTACACCTGTTGTCACCTCATTGTCTGTAACACAGAAAGCATCGATATATCAATCCTTTCAATTATAAATTGATGATGTGTTTTATTCATATCAGAAACACATTGTGTAAGTAACTATAAAGTTTACTCTATTCTTCTCCAACTTCGCCAGTAACTTTCACGTATTTCGAGAGAAGTGGATGAATTGACGTCCGACAGATCCGATTCTCTGAACTGCGGTGCCCATCTCGCATTATAGATAAGCTAACATGATCATTATAAAGGTTTTTAAACGACAAAACACATTCACTTCTCGAGAAAAATGCTTGCTACAAACAAACAGTTTTGATGTGTCTCTTGATGATAGCCAGAGTCTAGGCATGGCAGCATCGCGGGGAAAAACAAACACTTTGCTACCCATGAACACCGCTCTCATCTATTATGCCGCTGCGATCTCACAGTTTGACACATCTGTACTAGAAAGCACCATGTGGTGTCATGAATAATTAAAGGTGCTGTATTTAAAGGTGCTGTATGTAGCTTTTTTAGCAAAACGAATCCTTTTTTTTATTGCCTGTGTGTGAAGGGGTTGTAATCTCACATTAAAATTATCCACTTTGCGGGTTTTGCTCTTACCTCTGAAAGCAAGTATTCTTATTTTTATGTGAAGGTCCCGGGTCGGATTTACCGCCAGTGACGTCACCTGCATGCGCGCTCCCGAGCCTCTCGACTCGTCTAGCCTACTGACTTTGCACTCAACAGCGACGACACTGCAACTTATGACATGGACTTATGACTTATGCAACTTATGACATGTCTGATAACACTAAGAAATGACCTGTGCCCAGCAAAACACCGACTCCAACACAAACTCCACATATTGATAAAAAAAAAAGTGTTTTTCCTGCTGAAGCTCGTAAGGCCAGACGTGAATCGGATGAACTTCGGGTAAAAAACACGGATCAACATCGGCAGGGCATTTGAATCATGGAGAAACCTTATCTACAAACCTAGAATGTACATTTACTGAAGAAAATGTGAAGTGGTGCTTGCAGTGCCAAAATTCGGCACGGTTGATAGGGTTCCATACTTATCATAGTACGAGCATGGAGCATTAGTTCAACGTCAAGCTGATAAAAGTAGCCTATTATTGTAACGTTGCAGTGGGAGTTTACCTGAGTTTCCAGCATGTTGTGGGATGCTTTGTGTGTTGCGTCTCAGTCTGGCCGGTACCCATGTGCTCGCTCATAAATTCGAGCACGCGTAAGAGCACGCGCTTGTAAACTTATTGGTTGCAATCTGAAACATCACCGCTAGAGGCCGCTGAAAACTACATACAGCTCCTTTAAGTTTTTGACTGTACTAAAGCATAAAAATAGCGTAATATGTGTGCAGATATTTAGGAAACATGCTGAGTTCACATACTTGTTTCTCTGAAAAACAATGCTACAGCCAGATATTTTACTTTGAAATGTGTGTTCCATGTCGGAATGTCTGTTTTTGTTTTGATGTGTGTGATACCGCACATTGCCAATTTACCCAATAGTATTTCGCCACCATAGTTTGCCAGTTGGCAGAAAACACAGCATATTGCAGCCATGGAAGCCAGCGAACAAACTTGGTCAAAGATCGCAGATTCTACCCCACCTGAAAAGCCTCCGCAACCATCTAAAAATCTCTATGAACGGGAGCATATTAAAACGCGATATCAACTCATCATAAATCAACTCATGAACTTACAGTGTAAGTCTCGCATTCCATTGTCAATTGCCCTTGTTCCTGTTGCGTGACCTCAATCTGGGAACCCGCGCAAGTTTTCCCTCTCTCAAATATTTTTGAGCAAATATTCCTCTGTCAAATATTTTGAATTTGGACTGCAGTACCCATTTCAACCGCTAGCTGTCAATCTCACATACTGCACCTTTAAGAGACAGTGTCTACTAATAGGATAAGAAAACTCATTCTCATGAATAATTATGAGACACAGACGAGTCATCGAAGTACTATAGTGTTGTGACGTGGACACGATGTAGATTTTAATCCCGGAATATGAAAATAACAAAAAAAACATTTAAATTAACCAGTTTTCCCCTATAATTAAATCAAACAGATGCTAACATTGTCTTCAACGATGTTCCACACACATACCTCTGTTAAAATCTCAGAAAATTTAGTTTAGGGTTTCATGACCCTTTAAGTGAAACTATGGATTGTAACGGGACACAGCCATTTGGTAGGTGCTATTCTTTCTTTTGACCACCAGTTGGCTACAACGTACACCGTCACATGTTGAAAAGCTTGAGAGGAATGTGTCGGTGTTTCACAAAGCTTCATTTAACCTTCACCAGAAATTACCTACGGAGCCCCTAAGGGACCTTAGCAAAAATTCTAAATATACAGACTTTCGAGTGCGCATGAGAAACTTATCTTGTGCTCACAAGAAAATGTTGCGTGTGCATGAGAAACTTTTCCTTTTTTTTTGCGTGCTCACGTTACAATTTCCGTTTTATGTATACTGTCTATAACATATTTTCTTTGTGCGTCACTGCCATTTTACTATAAAGAAAATGAGAGTATGGATGCGCATAAATCAATAAAGATCTATTTGCTCTAAATTTGGCTTTTGTTAGGGCAGTATACCTCTAATATCATGGCCTATTGTCAGCTTTAAAGCATTATCTCAAAAATAACTGCATATATGTTTGGAACGACATGAGAGAGGGTAAATAATTGCATAATTGTCATTATCGAAATTGATGAATCATGTGTGTGTGTGCTCTTGTATATGGTTTATGAGGACACAAATTTGTGTAATGACATGAGTATTACAACGTATCTGTTACGAATTGCTCTGAGACTTGGGTTGGAGATCCAAACTCAGCTTTACTGAGGGTAATTCAAAATCGTAATCCATATAACAGGCATAGGGTCAAAACCACAGGGCAATCAATCCAGATAATAACAGAGTCCAAGACACAGGCAAACAGGGAAACCCAGGGAGACAAGCAGAAGACCAAAACCATGACACGGAAAACCAGAAATAACGCTCAGTCTCCTTGGCCAAGACTCGGGACCAGAACGGCCTCACTGGTCGTGACGAGATAGGCCGAGAGTTCATAGGTGACCTCTGTGATCGTGACAGGACAGACTGAGAGTTTATGGACGACCTCTAGGTCGTTTCAGGGCAGACTGAGAGTTCACAAGTGGATGCCACCGCCTCAGGCAAAACTAAATCAGGTGCTGCCGCTTCGGTAGAAACTGAACGCCCAGACACACAGAATGGCTGTTGCCGTCACCGGCAGTGCAAACGACAGTGGTAGGAACTCTGGAACCGCCGGACATGAAAGTGCTGGGACTACCGGGATGCCAGCTGCTCGCACAGACATCAGCGGTGGGTCCACCAAACTGGAAGCCAGTCTTAAACACCTAGGGACCGCCTTAGTAGCTTCTGGTGCAGTATCCATGACGGCTGGAGACTCTGGCATGGCGGCCATGATGGCTGGAGTCTCTGGACTTGGGATCATTGGACTGGGAAGTGCTGGGAACTGGTGGGCCAAGTTCTGTGGCCACCGGGGCTTGATGCACACTGCCCCCCTCCTCAAAAAAAAATGTTTAGGGGAAGGGTCCTCCTCTACCACTCCTGCAGTGAAAGAAGCGCCACTCAGTATTAGTGCATAGTCACATAGACTATAATTAATCTCCCCTCCAGGGAGCCATGATTTAATGGGTTAAACATTCCCATCACATTTTTTCTGATGAAGCTGCAGTAACTGATCGACTGGGTCAATAATAGGCCTGGGTCTCATTCGGCTGCTGGATCTGTACATCACAAAGTCCTCTGTTATGAAAACCACATATACAAGGATGTGTGTGTGTGTGTGTGTGTGTGTGTGTGTGTGTGTGTATTAATATTATTATTGTGTTATTAAATAAAGAGTATTTCAAATAAAATGTGAAAAATGCAAAGGATTAAATGCTTTCTGAAAGCACTGTATTATATATATATATATATATATATTGTTTTATTGGATTTTGGATATCTTTAATTGAATTTTCTACAACAAGAGGAGGCTTCACTTGCTGAGGCTACATCCTCCTGTGTTTCTTGGGAAGTTGCACAAAGTGTTTTTTTGGGGGGGTTTTAGGAGAAAATTCTATTCTTGACAAACATAAAAATAAATGTATTATGTAATATTGAGAATACAGTATGTGATTTATTTGACATATCAAAATATTAAGAATTACTTACAAAACTGAACATTATGTATACAAGTAATGGATGGGTCTCAAAGCATGATACATGATGCACTTTGACATTAGTTCACATTTGTCATGTAATGTTATAAAGCATTATATAGTCTACATTTAACCTGCACAGTTTTGATGTATTGGCTCAGTGAGGGGAAAAAAGTAATGCAATACCTAAATTCTGATCTCACATTACTTTTTTTTTTTTTTTACTCAAATGTTTAGGTTATAAATAATGCATGTGTGATCTGGTTATTTTGCGTCATGGTTATTGTACAGGGGTGTAATTATTTCTAGTTACATAGCGTGGACACATAAAACATATCCAGGATATTTTGGTTTATTTACATTTATATATTATTTATCAAACAATTGTCATTTCTAATCACGTATTTACATCAAGTCAAGTCGAGAAGAATTAACTTGAAATATTTTGGCCAAAAGAATAATTCTTAGAGCTTTTCTAAACCATCTATAAAAGAATGCATACACAAAAGGGTTACACAGAGAATTCAAATATCCAATCCACAACAAAACATCAAATACAGCCGGAGGTATTGTGTGATCAAGATACGGATCTACTAGATTACAGAAGAAAAAGGGTGCAATGCTCACAAAAAATACCCCCATGATGATTGCAAGTGTTTTTGTTGCCTTCCCCTCATTTTTATTTATAGATATGCTGGTTTTCTTGCCCACATGTGCTGAATGCTGTATAGATTTTGATTGTCTTTGTGCAACAAGAAGAATTTTTAGATATATGCAGACAGCGATTATTGCAGGAAGGCCAAAAGCAAGAATTGAGGAAATGGTGCTGGCTGCGTAGGTTTGAAAGATAATACATGCTCCCTTACAAGCTATATTATCAAAATAAAACTCCTCTGAACCCAAAATGTTGAGTTCTAGAAAAACCATAGCAAATCCAACAAAGGCTGCCAGACCCCAGCATAGGGAAATCATAATGAGGGAAATGGGTGGTGTGATTTTATTCCGGTACTGAAGAGGGTGACATACAGCATAATAGCGATCAATAGAGATAAAAGATATGTGCAAGAGAGATGTGATGCATAACATAATATCAACACTGCTGTGTATTTTACAGAACATGTCTCCTAAGTACCAGCAAGTCTCAACAGAGCGCAGCATGCTGGGAGGCATCACAAAGCCTCCGATTAGCAGATCAGCCACGGCCAGCGACAGGATCAGGTAGTTTGTTGGCGTGTGCAGCTGCTTGAAATGAATGATGGCAATGATGACCAGCAGGTTTCCACATACTGTGGTAAGCGCTATGGCACTGAAGAACAAATAGAACAAAATCTGAATCTCAGACGGGTAGATAAATTTAACACATGAGTTGTTGAATGACTCAAAGCAGAGAACAGGCCCATGGTCAATCCCAGTCTCAGGTCCATATCTAGACATGGTCTGTTTAAAACAAAAAGAAAAAATGTTTTACATTTATTCATAAGCCAACAATGACATGTTTTTCATCATAACAGCAATGTGATTTTCCCCGCAATAAAATACCACTAATAATTATTACATCAGATTTCAAAGCTATAACCACACAAAAACATTATCAGCCCTGCAGCTTCAACAGAAATAATACCATTAGACATTTATGACAAAGACCTTACCTGTCCATGCAAGAGTGAATGTGCTGAAAGCACATATTTATATCTCTCACCCCTCCTGCTTTGCCTCACTACTGTCACTACATCCTTCACCTGTCAACAACAGAGCTTTTCCCATGAGATTTTCCCTTTATTTGGATACTGAGTTGCAAAAAACAAAGAATGCAGTCTGTTAACCTGTCAGTGTCCCACTTTTTTATTGCCTTTTTTCCCTATTACATATTTTTGTAATCATCATAAATTAGGTATCATTCAAAAGCTTAAACGCTCAAAATTCATCCTGTAAAACTGAAAATTGTGTTTCTTTAACTTGTAGTTCTATGTCTGTTTTGTGTCATTGTGTTTTGGTTCTGTTTTCCCTGTTCTAGTTTGCCTGTGATTATTAGTTTCCATCCATCTTCTTCCGCTTATCCCTGGGCAGCAGTCTAAGCAGAGACGCCCAGACTTCCCTCTCCCTAGACACTTCCTCTAGCTCTTCCGCTGGGATACCGAGGCATTTCCAGGCCAGCTAGGAGACATAATCCCTCCATCGTGTCCTAGGTCTTCCTCGGGGTCTCCTCCCGTTGGGACGTGTCCGGAACACCTCCCCGGGAAGGCGTCCAGGAGGCATCCGGAACAGATGCCCGAGCCACCTCAGCTGGCCCCTCTCAATGTGGAGGAGCAGCGGCTCTACTCTGAGCTCCTCCCGAGTGACCGAGCTCCTCACCCTATCTCTAAGGGCGCGACCAGCGACCCTGCGGAGAAAGCTCATTTCGGCCGCCTGTATCTGGGATCTTGTCCTTTCAGTCATGACCCACAGCTCATGACCATAGGTGAGAGTAGGAACGTAGATTGACCGGTAAATCAAGAGCTTTGCCTTGCAGCTCAGCTCCTTCTTCACCACGATAGACCGGTACATCAACCGCATTACTGCAGAAGCTGCACCGATCTTTCTCAGTCGGAAAAGGGTGGCTTGCCCACTTCAGGTTGGTGGAGAGTCCTGCCTCAAGTGGAGGAGTTCAAGTATCTTGGGGTCTTGTTCACGAATGAGGGAAGGATGGAACAGGAGATTGACAGATGGATTATTAGTTTCCATAGTTCCTAATTTACGCACGTTCTGTTTTCCATTAATTACTCAGTCTGTGCATTTAAGCCTTCAATTCATTCAGTTCTTTGTTCGGTCTCATCTTTGCTTTATGTAGTTGTTTGTTAATTTGCTCCTGCGATCTCCTGTATGTTACTTTGTGTACGCAAATTAATTCTGATATTCTGATCTATAACCTCTCCTCGAACTCCCCGCTGCCCTGTATCTTGCTCTCTAAATGGCTGTAGGCAGGGTCCGAAATTAACACCCGCCAAGCGCCAAATGCGGGTAGATTTTCCGTTTGGCGAGTAAATCTCAAAGGCTATCCGCCACACTGGCGGGTGAATGTTCATACCAAAATATGAAATATTCAGCGCGCCCTTTTCAGCTCTTCTGCCTCTTAACGCTCTCATCTGTTGATGGCGCTGAGGAAAAAGGATATGTGAAGCTCCCGCCACTGGAAGAAGCGGTCGCCGCCCATTTGTGTCCTCCCACTGCTGGCAGTTGGAATGCAAAGGAGAGCAAAGGCCGCGCACCCATCTAAAGGCCCTTTCACACCGGATGCGTAACGAAAAAGCGAAACGGAAAAGCGAATAGTTCGTGTGTGAATAGTTCGCATCAGAACCATTCACATCAGCCACGACGCGAATTTGCGACGTCTGTGACGTTCAGAGCTTCAACATTCCAAAACTTTCGAGCCGACAGCTGAGAAAACATGGACACTTCATCATCATCATCCAGTGAAGACGAGCTCTTCATTTAAAAGCCGTGCAGGGGTGCGTTTCCCGAAAGCATCGTTGGCCAACTATGGTCGCAAGTTCATCGCAATGTCCATTGAACTCTATTGGTAACGAGGGAACTTGCGACCATAGTTGGCTAACGATGCTTTCGGGAAACGCACCCCAGAACGTCTTCAGCACTCACGGATCGTGCATACTCCACCGCTGGCCAGGCTGCTTCTGCTTTACACACCATGGCCGTTCTTTTCTCGAGAAAAGGAGTTTTCTCATAGCGTTTGCAACACAATACTCGTTCCCTTATCTCTCAGGGAACCGAGGTTACGTAAGTAACCGAGTACGTTCTGCCTTCCCTTCCACATGAGTCAGGTAACAAAACTGACAAAAAAAGTTTTTATTTCACCCCAATGATAGTAATATTTCATATATTTCTCTAATTTTGATCAATATATAGATTTTTTTTATTATACATTTCAAATTTTGCTCTGGACAATTTTTTATGTATTCAACATAATACCTTATTATCTCAATTAAATGTACTGAAATGAATGTAGGCCTATATGTGACAAAAAAAGGCTTTTTTTTTATTTTGGCCGGTAAAAAATGCTTGGCTGGTGGATTTTTCATCTATCAGTCCCCGTGGCAGGTGAGCCAAAAAGTTAATTTCGGACCCTGGCTGTAGGTCATCGCCAATGTAATTTTCAGTTAGAACACATTTCACATTTTGAATCGCAGACAGGTCCAGATATTTAGCATGCCAAATATCTCACAGGCGTCGGTGACGCATCGTCGATTCTCTCAGGTTGCTTCTTTATAAATGCACACTGCATGATTGTCACTAACGTGAACGAGCACTGATTTGCCAGCCGATTTCAAGCATTTGTCTGCGATTTTGCAAAACTTGAATCTGTGAGTTAAAATCGGCACTAAAATCGTGTAGTGTGAACTTGGCATAACCCACTATGGCACGCCTGCCAGTGAAAATGGTCATTGAGGAGATTTCGCTGCATTTGTGGAGTGGGTCCTATTGAATTGTGGGTCACCATCTGCCCCACTTAGGAGGACGTCTCCAGCCCCACTCCAGACCCAAAGCCCACCCAGCTGCCTCGCACAGAGCGAACGCCAGAGCCCACCACAGACGGAGAGCCAGAGCCTGCCACAATGAGTATGCCAGACAAGAGTTCTGAGCCTATCATCGCCCCAGAGCCCGAGCCTAAGGAAAAGTCTGAGCAGGTGCATGAGCCAGCAACTCTGTGCGTCCCAGAAGTGGATATTTCCGTAAATCTCTCGTCCCCGCTGGTCCGGGTACATGAGGGGGACGAGTGGAGGACAGCTTTTGTGACCCCTTCAGGACACTGAGTACTGCGTCATGCCGTATGGCCTGGTCAACGCCTCCTCAGTATTCCAGGAAAAATGACTAGAACTTCCTGAAGGATGAGAAATGCAGTTTCCATCAATCTTTTATATATATATACATATATATATATATATATATATATATATATATATATATATAACGCCTAAACAAAATCTGCCAGGAATATATTTTGTATATATACTCCCCCTTTGCAGACTTCTGCCCAAAAAGAGCCTTACAACTTTCAACACACAGATCATGGGACTGTGCCATCGACCTGATACTGGGTGAGCCAGTGCCCCGTGGAAAAGTGTGCTCACTCTCCATCCCAGAACAGAAGGCCATGGAGGAGTATATCGAAGACGCTCTCAATCAAGATTACATCCACTTCTGCTGCTTTGCGGCCAAGACGGACGCAGCCCTACCTTTTTAGGTGCAAGTGAAATGAGTAAATACCTGCTCAGTGCTCACATTTATTTTAGAACTACAATAACCATCATGTTTACACACAACACCTCAGCACTTAGTCCCGATTTTTCTCAACATGAGGACAGGAGAAATGTCAGTCAATTAATGGGAAAACACAGTAACTTGTGTTACTGATTTGAAAAATTAACTCTAAATTTAAAATGAATGCGTTACTTGAAAAACTAAAACTGTTTTGTTGATCTGACTAACTCGCTGTGACGATGTCATAAGTTACCCCTGATTCCGGTGTATGCCCTGTGTTTGTTTGGTTTATATTTTTTGCATAAATGTTTGTTTGTTTCTCATTGTTTGGTGAAATATGAGTTTGGTAACTTTTTCTAGTCTAAGGTGCACATTAGACTGATGACAAAAGACACCCAGAGTTTTATTCTTTATTTTCTTTATTTAGAATTTACATCAACTATATTAGTTTATATCCCCATTTTCAAAACGTACCTTCTGGGTTCATGTCTGCAGCATAGTTCCGGGGATTGGGGTTTACTAGGAAGTGTGGCCTTCCTGTTCCTCATTTTATGCCATCCCAAGGAATTCTGGGTAGTGTAGGCATAGTTCATTTCCCAGTGTGAGCAGGGGGTTATTGTTTCATTGTGTTTATTTTGATATTATGTAGAAATGTATTGTTTATTATTTGTATTTCTTTCCTTGTAAAATTTATGTTAATGTATTTTGAATATTATTTTCATTTAAGTTTATATATGTATTATGTATGTGTACATTTTATTTAAATTACCTATTATTATGAAATGGTTGAACCTTTCAGTATAATATAATTTATTTTGTCTGTTCGAGTCAGTTCTGGTGAGGGACCTCCGTGAGGAGGGTCACCTTTAGTGTCTTTGTTTATGTTATTTTTGATTTGTTATTCTTTTTCTGAAATCAATAAAAAATTTAATGCAAGCAGTGTCTCCTGCCTTTGTCATGTCCCCACAGGTCATGTTACTAGTAATGCATTACCCACAACATGGTGTTAAGCTGCACATCATATAATATGTTCAGAACAGTAGTGTACAACTACAATATGCTCAAAAATCTTTTTTGAAAATCAAAAAAAAAAATAATAATAATAATTTTTGATTCCTCCAGTGAAACTGACATCATACCTGTCTCTAGAGAAATTCTGTGGAAATAACTACGTTTGTTTTGTTTTCTTCATCTAAAAAAGGATTGTGAGCAGAGGGACTTATTAAACGTGTTAAACATGTTTGCAATATGTTCTGCTGTTTATTGGCACATTTACACCTGTCCTCATTAAACTACAAAAGAATCACACTTTATTCTGATTGATCCCTACAGGAGTGAAAACATTCACCCGCACCTCAGAGCGCCTGGAGTTGCATCATTGTGATTGTGCTAATTAGATAATAGTCAACAAACAACCAAGATGTCTAGTGAAGCTAAAAAAGTCAATTTATGGAGTTAAAACAAACTAAATTAACATATGAATGAAAAATTTTATAGAAAATTAAATGGCCTTTTAATATGGTGTTCCTGTTGTGTTTTTGTATAAAACATTTGTGTGTAGAATTGGACATAATGCTAAGGGCAAGAATTAGGCCCAGAATATAGGGTTAAATTCATAAACAAGATTTAAAAAATAGTATTTTGCTCTTGCTCTAAAGCCTGGAAACTTTATTTTATTTTTTAATATTCTTTTCAGTGTTGGAATGAACTATAATGGACACTTTTCTCACTTCATTCAACATCCTGGATATATTTTACTGAGTATATCGCAATGCATTATGGGATTGTAAATGATCTTAATAAATCTTCCATTTGTATCTTTGAGGTCCATGTTGAGTGCTAGATATGAACCAATAAACAGGTAAATAAAGTGTCAGGATGCATTAAATTAATCAAAAGTGACAATAAAGATTTGTAATGTATTATATATTGATATAATATTAAAATATTTATATAATTGTTCGTTATATAAACATTTATATGATATAATATTTGTATTTCAAATAAATGCTGTTCTTTTAAGTAAAAAAAAAAGTTAAATGTTAAAAAAAAAGTGTATTCCGGTTTCCACAAAAATATTAAGCATTTGGTCAAATAAATGCAGCCTTAGTGAGACTTCTTTCAAAAACATTAAAAATCCTACAAATTTCAATCTGAATGGTAGTGTATGCAAACTTCATCTGAATGGTAGTGTATGCACCAAGATGAAGAATTATTAAGCTGAAATAATGCAAACTGTATTTCAAGTGCTTAGCTGTTTTTTGCTGCCTCGTCACGTAGGAGGGTCAGAGAAGATGATAAAGAGTATTTAAGGGCCTCTTCTCACACTGTTAAAGTTACTAAATACCAGTTGTCCAACTAGGACAGAATTTTATAGGTTCTTGTTTTCTAAGACAGGCAGATGGATTTATCTTCACAAGAATACGTTCCCACTGAGTTTTGTTTTCCTGCAGTGAACAACTCTTGTCTTAAAGGCACACACCTTTTGTCCACTCAGACTGTGTTGTATCTCATATTGGTGTCAGCGATGACTGTGACTATTCTAGGAAATTCTGTAGTCATCATCTCCATAGCGCACTTCAAACAGCTCCAGACTCCCACTAATATCCTGGTGATGTCTCTGGCTCTCGCGGACCTGCTGCTTGGACTGGTGGTCATGCCTTTCAGTATGATCCGTTCTGTCAGTGGTTGCTGGTATTATGGAGATACTTTCTGTTTGCTCCACTCCACTTTTGACTTATTTCTCACATCTGTGTCTATTTTTCATCTCATTTTTATTGCTATTGATCGACATCAGGCTGTGTGTTATCCACTTCAGTACCCTACGAGAATAACCATCCCTGTTGCATGGGTCATGGTGATGATAAGTTGGAGCATGGCTGCATTATATTCATATGGTTTAGTGTACTCAAAAGCTAATGTGGAAGGACTGGAGGAATTTATTGCATCCATATACTGTATGGGAAGTTGCACTCTGCTTTTCAATGCATTGTGGGGGGCTTTAGACACATTAATAGGTTTTTTCTTGCCTTGTTCGGTCATGGTTGGCCTGTATGCAAGAATTTTTGTGATTGCAAAAAAGCATGCTAGAAAACTTGACGATGCAAACCAGCATGAAAAAGAGAATGTGTTTAAAAGCTCTCGACGATCTGAGCGCAAAGCAGCAAAAACTCTCGGTGTGGTCGTGGGTGCCTTTATTATTTGCTGGCTGCCGTTTTTTATTAACTCTATGATTGATCCCTACATCAGCTTTTCCACCCCAGTTGCTCTTTTTGAAGTGTTTGTCTGGTTAGGTTACATTAACTCAACCATAAACCCCATCATATATGGCCTTTTCTACCCATGGTTTAGAAAAACCCTTTCTCTAATTTTGACAATGAGAATATTTGAACCAAACTCGTCTGATATCAATGTTTTCTCTGTTTGATTTCGATTGCTGATCTCACTGTGCATTTTGCAAATCACATAAAAGACAGTGTAAAATCAGAGGTTTATTCTGTGATAAATTAAAGGGTGATTAAAAATCAAATCTCTGGCACACTTACAGTGTATTACTGTGGATTATGCATGACATTAAATACAAATTGCATTTAAACAAAATACTGTAAGTTGCAGTCTACTTTCCAGTAAATTGTGGTTAGTCTTAGACGCATTACAAACATTCTTACCTTGTTCTGTCATGGTTAGACTGTATGTAAGGATTTTTATAGTTGCAAAAAAAAAAAAATGTAAGAACAATCGGTCAGGCAAACCATCATGAAAATGAGAATGTGTTTTAAAGCTCTCAACGATCTGACTGTAAAGCAGCAAAAACTCTCGGTGTTGTCGTGGGTGCCTTTATTATTTGCTTTATAATGAAACCCTACATCACCTTTTCCACCCCAATTGCTCTTTTTGAAGCGTTTGTCTGGTTGGTTTGGTTACATTAACTCAACCATAGACCCCATCATATATGTTTTTTTCTATGCCCATGGTTTAGAAAAACACTTTCTCTCATTATAACAATGAGACTATTTGAACCAAACTTGTCTGATATCAAATTTTTTCACTGTTTGACTTTATTTAATTGCGATCTGACCTCACATAAATAAAGAACAGTGTAAAATACAATGCGTTTTATCTGTAAAAAACAAAACAAAACAAAAAAACAGTCCAGCCACCTTAGTTCACTACATTGCAAAGCAGACATGACTATTTTAAACAAACATACAGAACATAAATACCAGGTCCAAAAAATGTCCACTGTATACGAGCAAACATGAGGAAATCCTCACACATTTATAAACAGTATTTGCATAAAGTGCTGCAGTAAAGATGTGTGTTTTTTTTTAGGCCAACCCAGAAGTTCGCATCACCCTGGTTTCCTCGACAAAAACCCAATAGGATTTTTTCCCTTGGCTTTTGAATTATTGCAGAAAATAAGCTCTGTGGCTAACAAAAGTTTATGATACTTACATGTTTTGTTAATTTTAATAATCTTAATAAATTAACAACTTTTATGAATTATACACTCAATAATACAGCAATTATACACTCAAGCTGGCTGTGAAAGCGGAGTTGTGAGTAGATTAGTTTTCTTGTTCGGCCTGATGACGTTTAATGTCCCCGACAACCTCGTTTAGACACTTGTTAAAAACCACCTTTTACAAGACAAGTAACAGCTTTTCTTTTTTTTAATCCCTAGAGGGTATTACTGATGTATTTTATATCGTAGAATAAAACGTGAAAAATGAGCTTGTGTTTGCCACAGACCTTATTTCAAGCAAATACCCACTTAAAAAAAAATAAAAACATTGACTTCAGGACAATGGAACCGGAAGTGCTAAAATGCTAAATCGTTTCTGGGTTTTGGTCTACAAATATACATCATACATGCACCACTCTTTTATGCATGACATAAAATACATATTGCATACCGAATGATGAAAAAAAGAAGAATTTAATACTAATTATCACATGAAAAAACATGAATGAACATCAGAAGGTATGTTGAAATATACAGTAGGCCACACCTTACCGAAATGTATCATGGCTCATAAATGTCACGGTTCATGGGTTCACTGACTCGCCCTCGCTATGTGTGTGCGTGTTTGTGTGTATGGGCGCGGCTCATCAGCGAGGTTTCCTTATGGATTTGCTGCTTTTCCAGTGACTACTTCTGCCCATTGCATCCCTGCGTTACCGAGCCCGGATTCTGCCCACCTCGACTCTGACCAGCATCTCTTCTCTCTGTCTTTCTTCAATCAAATTCATTCGCATTTGGATCCTTCTGACTTTTTCCTTTTGAGTTATGACAGAACGATCTGACCAAGCGATGGATTCAGCGAGTTCGCCTGGACTAGAGGAAATTGTCGCGAGCAACTGCAACAGGCTCTGGTAACGCAGGTGTCCAAGCTCACCTCTCAATTACAACAACTGAGAGCTCCCACTGCGCCACCCCCGCCGCCCGTTCCCCAAGATCCACCCAACATCAACCAACCGGAGCCGCGCATTCCTACACCAGAGAGGTATTATGATGACATATTGATATTTTCTTCTTCTCTCCAGGAACACGTTCAACACGTCAGGCGAGTGCTGCAGAGGTTGCTCGAGAATGGGATTTTTGTCAAGGTGGAGAAGTGCACGTTTCATGCACAGTCAGTCCCGTTTTTGGGGTACATCGTCTCGTCCGAGGGGAGTGTGCATGGATTCTGACAAGGTTAAGGCTGTGGTTGATTGGCCAATTCCAGATTCCTGTAAGGCCCTGCAGAGGTTCCTGGGATTCGACAATTTTTACCGACGTTTTATTCGTAATTTCAGCCAACTAGCCACTCCTTTGACAGCCTTGGCCTCCACCGGAACGACGTTCAGGTGGTCTAATGCTGTGGAAGCGGCATTTACCAACCTCAAGAGCCGCTTCGTTTCAGCTCCCATTCTCGTAGCCCCTGATCCTTCACGTCAGTTTGTGGTGGAGGTCGACACATCAGAGGTGGGGGTAGGCGCAGTACTTTCCCAGCGGTTTCCTGCGGACGACAAGATGCACCCTTGCGCGTTTTTTTCTCATCGCTTATCGTCTGCCGAACGTAATTATGATATTGGTAACAGAGAGTTGTTGGCAGTCAAGTTAGCATTGGAAGAATGGCGCCACTGGTTAGAGGGAACGGGGGAACCTTTTATCGTCTGGACCGATCATAAGAACCTTGAATACATCAGGTCCGCCAAACGACTGAACTCCAGGCAGGCTCGGTGGGCACTTTTTTCGGTCGTTTTGACTTTTTGCTCTCGTACCGCCCGGGTTCCAAAAACATCAATCCCCACGCGTTGTCTCGTATTTTTGATCGCTCCGAACGCCCGTCTACTCCCGAGTGCATTCTACCTGAGAGACTTATTGTCTCTACACTCACATGGGAGGTTGAGTCGAAGGTCCGCACGACCTTAGAAGGGGAAACGCCTCCGCCCGATTGCCCACCGGGTCGGTTATTTGTGCCGGAGGGAGTCCGGTCTGACGTTATCAGATGGGGTCATGGTTCCAATGTGACTTGTTTACCCTCAGCTAAGGAGACAACGGTTACTGTTGTAGATCACGTCTTTCGCATTCATGGCCTCCCGACAGACATGGTTTCCGACAGGGGGCCCCAGTTTATATCCAAATTTTGGAGACAGTTTTGTTGGTCGCTGGGGGCGAGTGTTAGTTTCATCCCCAGACTAACGGTCAAGCTGAGCGAGCCAACCAAGATTTAGAAAGAGTGTTACGATGTCTGGTGTCTCAGAATCCTTCCTCCTGGAGCCAGCTAATCTCTTTGGTTGAGTACCCTCATAACTCGTTACCAGTTTCGTCCACGGGCCTCTCTCCGTTTGAGTGTAGTCTAGGATACTAGCCACCTATTTTTCTTAGTCTGGAATCCGAAGTCACGGTTCCCTCTGCTCACGCCTTCGTCCAGAGGTCTCGCGCACCAAGGCTCAGGCCGATCGCCACCGGCTGAAGCCTCCCGTATACGTTGTTGGTCAAAAAGTGTGGCTTTCTTCCAAGAACATTCCTCTTCGCTCCGTTAGTAATAAACTGGCTCCCAAATTTATCGGCCCGTTCTCTGTCACTAAGATCTTTAGCCCAGTGGCAGTCCGCCTCAAACTCCCTCCTGCGTACAGGAGAATTCATTCAGTTTTTCATGTTTCCAAATTAAAATCCGTGTTTCATTCTCACATTAATCCGCCTGCCCCGGTTCTCTGTTCACTGTTCACTCGCATTTGGATCCTTCTGACTTTTTCCTTTTGAGTTATGACAATAAATCGTTCAAGCAATGTTTTGACTGAGGAAAGATGTCAATAACATGACATGCTTGTTTATATGTCACTCTGTTACGTTTACCTCAGAAAAGCCATTAAATGTACATAGCTTGATAGTTAGCTAAATAAAGGAACTCCACAGAGGAGTGCTAAATATATGCACTATATTACTGTCAGGATTCCATCTCCACTACCACGCTCATCTTCACCTCCGCCCACTCATTCCCTCTCTCTGCCCTCTCATCAAGTCACCCGTTCACTATCCCCTGATTACTGATCACCGTCACCTGTGTCCCATCACCAGCACTCCCCATATAATCCACAGTCACCCTTCACTCAGGGTCTGGTCTCGTCGTAACATGACCCACAGACTCCCTTTCACTTACCTGGATACTTACCTGCTACGCTTCCTCTCCGTTCCGTCCTGCCTGCCATCCTCTTCAGCCTGCTACCCGAAATCATCTACAAGAGAAAGAGAAAGAAAGACATTACCAACCAGCTAAGCATTCACTGTTATTCTGTGTTGCTTTTACTCACCTTCTGTCTGCATCTCCGCACTATCTGCAATAAAAGCATTAACCTTACCATCTTGTCTGCATCCTCTGTGATCCCTGACAGAAGACCAGATCCAACATGCAGAAGGCGGAGTCTTCTGAGGACTTGTACACGGATTTCCCAGCGGAATCCGTTACTTCCATTCCATCCATGTCAACACGTCCACTTCCACATTCACCCGCTGCTTTGTTCACTGCCTCAGCGAGTCCCATGGCCCGGCCAGCGACCTACTCCGGCGAGGCGGAGAACTGCAGTGGGTTTCTTCTCCAAACATCGCTCTATTTTACCATGAACGAACATCTGTTTCGCAACGATGCAGCCCGAGTCGCCTTCAAGATTTCTCTCCTCTCTGGCCCAGCACTTCAGTGGGCTCAGTCCTTGTGGAATTCTGAATCTACAGTGGAAAAATCCATAACTGAATTCACGCTGCATTTCAAGGAGGTTTTTGGTCAAACTGTTTCTGATCTGTCTGTTCACGATCAACTGTATAATCTCCGTCAAGGAAATTCATCGATGAGTTCTTTTGCCTTACAGTTCAGAACTCTAGCCGCATCCAGTGGCTGGAACGAAACTGCTCTGATCACCGCATTTCGACATGGCCTTAACCCTAACATCCGCCATCTGCTGGTCGTGTATGAGGACAGCATGGGTCTAGAGAATCTAATTCAGAAATCCATCCGCATCTCCCAACGTCTCTCAGCTTGTGATCAGTCAGTACCCACTGTAAGTTCTCCGCCCACGGTCACTTCCGACACTCCTCCAGCACCAATTCCTATGGAAGTCGACTCCACTCATCTATCACCCGCTGAACGCCAGCGTAGAATTCAGCACCACCTCTGCCCTTACTGTGGATCGGATAAGCACTTCCTCAGTACCTGTCCCGTTCGCCCACCACGTCCGGCGGTAAGTTCAATTCAGCTAACCCCTAAAATTGAGTCATTAAACCGTACCAGAGTACATATCTTGACGTCTTCTGTGTGTCTCCCAGCACAAGCTCTCATCGACTCCGGGTCAGCGGGGAACTTTATATCCACCCAGTGTCTCGAGAAGCTGAATATCCGCCGTCGTCGCTTTGCCCAAGATCTTCCCATACAAACCATTCAAGGCAAGCCACTGGGACGAGGTCGTGTTCGTCACTTCACTCCCACGTTAATTCTTCGTATCGGCTGTTTGCATTCTGAGGAGATATCGTTTATGGTGCTGGAGGAGTCCACCGCAGATATCATCCTGGGACGCCCATGGTTAGTGCAACATCAGCCAACACTCCACTGGGAATCCGGAGAGGTTCTTCGTTGGGGTGAAGATTGTCACGTATCCTGTCTTAGTTCTATCAAGAAAACTCGACCTTCAGCTCGTTCCAAGTCATCTATGGGTGAGATCAGCTTCCCTGTCTGTTCTACCTCGGTAGAAAGCCCAGAGACTCAGGTTCAAGTCGAGATCCCAGTGGAGTACCGGGCGTTCCAGGATGTCTTCAGTAAGGTCCTGGCAACGAAGTTACCACCTCACCGGCCATGGGACTGCGCTATCGACTTGCTACCCGGAGCCATCCTTCCCAAGGGCCGCATTTACCCTCTGTCCATCCCGGAACAGAAGGCCATGGAGGAGTACGTTAAGGAAGCCATGGAGCAGCAGTTCATTTGACCATCTACCTCCCCTGCCGCTTCGAGTTTCTTCTTCGTGGCCAAGAAGGACGGAGGCTTGCGGCCATGCATCGATTATCGTCAGCTGAACTCACAGACCATAAAATTCCGTTATCCCCTTCCTCTGGTCCCAGCCGCCCTGGAACAGCTTCGTGGTGCCTGCATCTTCTCAAAACTTGATCTCCGTAGTGCTTACAACTTGATTCGAATTCGACGAGGGGACGAGTGGAAGACCGCCTTCGTGACCCCCTCAGGCCACTACGAATACCGGGTTATGCCCTTCGGATTGTCCAACGCTCCTGCAGTATTCCAGGGCTACATGAATGAAATCCTCTGTGAGTTCCTCAACCGATTCGTAGTGGTTTACATTGACGACATACTCATCTACTCATCTTCCATGTCAGAGCACCGTCATCATGTCATCTAAGTCCTGGAGAAACTAAGAGAGCACCGATTATACTTGAAGTTGGAGAAGTGCGAGTTCCATATCTCTACCGTACAATTCCTGGGTTACATCATCAATCAACACGGCATCCAAATGGACCAGAGGAAGGTGGAAACCATTCAGAACTGGCCACAACCCTCTTCAGTAAAGGATCTTCAAAGATTCCTGGGCTTCGCGAACTTCTATAGACGATTCATCCAAAACTACAGTCAGATCAGTGCTCCTCTCACATCTGCTCTCAAGGGCCGGCCCAAGTCTCTGTCCTTATCCCCCAGCGCCATTCAAGCATTCCAGCATCTGAAAGAAGCCTTCACCACAGCTCCTATCCTCGTCCATCCAGATCCGGATCTTCCATTTGTGGTGGAGGTGGACACCTCTTCCACAGGAGTAGGAGCTGTCCTTTCTCAGCGGCAGGGTGAGTCACGTAAACTCCTTCCATGTGCCTTCTTCTCCAAGAAGCTGTCCCCGGCGGAGCGGAATTATGACATCGGCAACCGGGAACTGCTGGCCATCAAACTGGCCCTGGAGGAGTGGAGACACTGGCTGGAGGGAGCTAACCATCAGTTCGAGGTAATTACGGACCATCGCAACCTCGAATACCTCAGAAAAGCCAAAAGACTGAACCCTCGTCAGGCCCGCTGGGCTCTCTTCTTTACCCGGTTTGATTTTTGTAGTGTCGTACCGACCTGGAAGTAAGAACTGTAAGGCGGACGCACTCTCCCGGCTTCATCACGCATCTCAAGCCGACCCTCATCCTGAACCTATCCTCCCTCCAGCCATGATCCTCAGTCCCATCCTCTGGGACATCGACCAACAGATCACCCAGGAAGTAGCACACCAACCCGCTCCGCCGGGAGGTCCAGAAGGGCGCATCTACGTACCTCCACATCTTCGGACACCCCTTCTGGACTCAGCTCACACCGTTCCGGGCTCTGGACATCCGGGTAGCAAGCGTACCCTCTCGCTCCTTAGTCAACGGTACTGGTGGCCGTCCATCTCCCAGGATGTATCCCGATTCGTCCGCGGATGCTCAGTCTGTGCCATAACCAACACCCCGAGGAGGCTCCCAGAGGGCAAGCCAGTGCCACTACCTCTTCCTCGGCGACCATGGTCCCATATAAGTATAGATTTCATGACTGATCTACCCATTTCAGAGGGCTTCACCTGCGTATTCGTCATTGTGGACCGGTTCTCCAAGGGCTGTAAACTAATTCCTCTACCTGGTCTTCCCACAGCCGTTGAAGCCGCAGAAGCTCTCTTCAATCATGTCTTCAGGAATTTCGGCATCCCTGAGGACATCGTCTCGGACAGGGGACCCCAGTTCATCTCCCGGGTATGGCACGCCTTCTTTAAGCTCCTCGGGGTCACTGTCAGCCTCTCTTCTGGTTACCACCCTCAGACGAACGGTCAGACTGAGCGGAAGATCCAGGAGATTGGACGATACCTGCGTACATACTGCCATCAGTACCAGGACAGCTGGAGCCGCTACCTCCCCTGGGCGGAGTACGCTCAGAACTCACTTCGGCAGAACACCACTGGGCTCACCCCCTTCCAATGTATCCTCGGATATCAGCCTCCACTCTTTCCCTGGTCGGGTGAGCCCTCGGAGGTTCCAGCTGTCGACTTCTGGTTCCATCAGAGTGAGAGGGTATGGGACTCAGCTCACGTGCACCTCCAACAGGCAGTTCGGAGGCACAAGGAACATGCGGACCGTCGTCGACTTGATGCACCTCAGTATCGGCCAGGACAGAAGGTATGGCTTTCAACTCGAGACATCCCCCTCCGACTGCCTTGCCGTAAGCTGAGTCCTCGATTCATCGGACCTTTCACCATCCAGAGGCAGTTGAACCAAGTCACTTACAGGCTCAACCTTCCTCCCCAGTATCGGATTTCCCCTTCATTCCATGTGTCCCTGCTCAAACCCTTCACTGACCCTGTCATTCCTGTTCCCACAGATGGCTCTTCCTCGGACGTACCTCCTCCTCCCGTTCCTGTAGAAGAGGAACGAGTCTACCGTGTCCACACCATCCTGGACTCCCGGCGGCGAGGTCCCCGCCTGGAATACCTGGTGGACTGGGAGGACTACGGGCCAGAGGAACGTTCTTGGGTTCTTCGCGATGACATCCTGGATCCAGCCCTGTTATCCCAGTTCCACGAAGACCATCCTGACTGTCCAGCACCCAGAGGTCGGGGTCGACCTCGCCGCCGGCAGTGCTCTTCTCAGGCGTCAGGAGCCGCCTCGGGAGGGGGGGGTACTGTCAGGATTCCATCTCCACCACCACGCTCATCTTCACCTCCGCCCACTCATTCCCTCTCTCCGCCCTCTCATCAAGTCACCCGTTCACTATCCCCTGATTACTGATCACCGTCACCTGTGTCCCATCACCAGCACTCCCCATATAATCCACAGTCACCCTTCACTCAGGGTCTGGTCTCGTCGTAACATGACCCACAGACTCCCTTTCACTTACCTGGATACTTACCTGCTACGCTTCCTCTCCGTTCCATCCTGCCTGCCATCCTCTTCAGCCTGCTACCCAAAATCATCTACAAGAGAAAGAGAAAGAAAGACATTACCAACTAGCTAAGCATTCACTGTTATTCTGTGTTGCTTTAACTCACCTTCTGTCTGCATCTCCGCACTATCTGCAATAAAAGCATTAACCTTACCATCTTGTCTGCATCCTCTGTGATCCCTGACAATTACATATTCATTATATTTTTATTTAACCTGTTCTTTATTATTTAATATATGTTTAAGTAAATCAGTCATGTAAATATGTGTTTATGAGCCACTTTTTAAATGTTTATATTAAAAAAAAAACGAATTAGAGTACAAACATAATTATATCATTAAAAAATGTAGTAATATAACTTTTGTATTATAAAAACGACCTTATGTGCAATCCGTTGTTAATTTCAACCATTAATAGTAATGTACCAACTGACAGGGTTATAAAGTTTACACAAGTTAAGAGATTTCTTTTCTTGAAAAAATTGTCAAGTACTGTACCTGACATATATTTCCATACTCTGATGTGGCAGCCATGACGTGATGAGATGAGACTCTGGCGTGGCGTTTACTTTGGAGCGTCGAGTTCCTCATCAACAACTCTAACAGAAAATTACGACCCGCTCAGCATTAAGACAAAGTCAATATACTGAACAAAAGTCCAGTGAGGGGTATGTTGAGGTATGAAACAAAATATATGTTCATTTAAATCAATGCGAAAAATGTCTTTAAGTGCCACGTCATTAAAATCCTCCAGATTAAAAGTCCACAAAAGTCCTCTACAAAATCCTCAATGGCCCTGTCACCTTGGCGAAGGCTAAAGAGAGAGGTTGCTACTAGATCCATGCCTTTTTTTTCTTGCAGGTCTTGTGTTCTGTCACACGCGCTGGCTAGAGGCCACAAAATAGGCTTGATGCAGAAGAACAACGAAATCACATTTAATAAACATAAGAAACCATAGCCTACATAGAGACAACAGCACAAAACATTAACACAAGACAAAGAACAGAAGATAACTGAGGGTTTATATTCACAAAGTGACAAGGGGCTAAATGAAGCACAGGTGTAGAAGATTAGTTGTCATGGTAATAAACAAGGGTTGCTATACAAACTAACAAGACAGCAATGGAGACAAGGGAAACAGGAACTAAATACACAGGAACTGAACATAGGCACAACCAGACAAAAGAATATCAAAATAAGAGTCCATGAAACAGAGACTAACCCTGTGTCTCAATGTCCATACTATCCATCCTAAACAGTATGTGAGATTGAAATAAGTTTGTCCCAAAGCATAGTATGTTGAAAAGAGTATGCCTTCTGGCTTGTCTACAATTTCCGGTGGATTTTCGAAGTGTGGATCCGTGCACACTCTAAAGGCTAATATTGCCCACAATCCATTGGGCTTTGGAGGAGTAACTACAAACACAAGAAAAAAAGTATTAAAAAACTACAAAACATGGCAGATACTGACGGTGAGAGGTTCAGATAAAGGTTTGAGTGACCAATCAAAGCTTAACCTGATAAAAATATATATATATTTATTTAATGTTATCTGTGTTATATTCCATCTGCAATAACAATGTGGACTTTTATAAAGATCCGTTTGGCCATTCAATTTTAAATGCATCATTATGCATTAATATGAGGAAAGTCTCTGCATGAAAGATCTGCAGATCAACGTGCTTCTGCATTTTATCTTCGATACGGTAGGAAATAAAATTAAATGAAATGAAATGTGGAGGATTTTAACTGTGACGAGATGACTGACAGGCCAGTTTGCGTGACAGGATGTGACAGAGAGCAACCATTAAAACGGAATTGTATGACGTGATAGTATGACCCAAAGCTTGTATACTTTTTGCAACACACTCAAAAGTATCTACTTTTTCTTCACAAAAAGAGTACATACTTTTAGGGCGTAATATAAGTACTGTAGGCGAATTGAGACGCAGCAATAGGGAATCTTGACAATGTGAACGGTTTCCTGCCATCTTTGCTCATTAGTTCCAGATATTTTTTTTGGATTTGCCATGAGATAAATAGTATAGCTTTCATTTATCCTGTCATTTACACAATTTTATATGAAATATACATTTTTATATACGAAGATGAAAGATTATTGAGTAATGGACAAAACAGAAATTTGAAATAATGTAATTTCATTTGGTATATTTTAACTCTTCATTTTTAATGAATGCTTGATTGTCATTTGTTGCCTTGTGATGATGTGGGAGGGTCAGAGAAGAGTATAAAGACTATTTAAAATCCTAACTAGACTAAATAAAACAGCATTTTATAGGTTCTGAGACAGGCAGGATGGATTTATCTTCACAAGAATACGATCCCACCGAGTTTTGTTTTCCTGCAGTGAACAACTCTTGTCTTAAAGGCACACATCTTGTGTCCACTCAGACTGTGTTGTATCTCATATTTGTGTCGGCGATGACTGTGACTATTCTAGGAAATTCGGTGGTCATCATCTCCATAGCGCACTTCAAACAGCTCCAGACTCCCACTAATATCCTGGTGATGTCTCTGGCTCTCGCGGACCTGCTGATTGGACTGGTGGCCATGCCTTTCAGTATGATCCGTTCTGTCAGTGGTTGCTGGTATTATGGAGATACTTTCTGTTTGCTCCACTCCACTTTTGACTTATTTCTCACATCTGTGTCTATTTTGCATCTCATTTTTATTGCTATTGATCGACATCAGGCTGTGTGTTATCCACTTCAATACTCTACGAGAATAACCATCCCTGTTGCATGGGTCATGGTGATGATAAGTTGGAGCATGGCTGCATTATATTCATATGGTTTGGTGTACTCAAAAGCTAATGTGGAAGGACTGGAGGAATTTATTGCATCCATATACTGTATGGGAAGTTGCACTCTGCTTTTCAATGCATTGTGGGGGGCTTTAGACACATTAATAGGTTTTTTCTTGCCTTGTTCGATCATGGTTGGCCTGTATGCAAGAATTTTTGTGATTGCAAAAAAGCATGCTAGAAAACTTGACGATGCAAACCAGCATGAAAATGAGAATGTATTTAAAAGCTCTCGACGATCTGAGCGTAAAGCAGCAAAAACTCTCGGTGTGGTCGTGGGTGCCTTTATTCTTTGCTGGCTGCCGTTTTTTATTAACTCTATGATTAATCCCTACATCAACTTTTCCACCCCAGTTGCTCTTTTTGAAGTGTTTGGCTGGTTATGTTACATTAACTCAGCCATAAACCCCATCATATATGGCCTTTTCTACCCATGGTTTAGAAAAACCCTTTCTCTCATTTTGACAATGAGAATATTTGAACCAAACTCGTCTGATATCAATGTTTTCTCTGTTTGATTTCGATTTCTGATCTCACTGTGCAGCATACTGATGCTTCCTTTTGCAGATCACATAAAGAACAGTGTAAAATCAGATTTAATCTGTACTGCTGTAAATTAAAGGGTGATCTAAAATCAGATCTCTGACACACATACTGTGCATTACTGTGCATTATGCATGACATTAAATACAAATTGCATGCATAATAATGAAATGCCTACTTGAATTCTGATTTTGTTTCAAACATTTTTAGGTTTTAATCAGTTTTCAGTTCACATTTAAAAGTGGTATGCTTGTGTAAAGCTTAGTGCATATTTCTTCAGTAGGTTTTAGTATTTTTTTTTTAACCCAAGGAGGTCTATAAATCAGCCTTCCAGGAGAAAGATATCCCTTAGCGTTTTTATTCATGTCAATGGCATTTGCTCTGCTGGCCAGAAATACATGATTTTCTTGTTGCTGAAAATGTATTGTATGTGTACATATACAGTGTTTGAACAAGTATTTGATACACGATTTTGCAGGTTTTCCCACTTACAAAGCATGTAGAGGTCTGTAATTTTTATCATAGCCTACACTGTAAAAAAGCCAACTTACTGAAAGTTCTCCAAATAAACATAAAACAGTAAAATGATATTTTTTTTGGAAGTGTTCATGCATCATACTAAGTTGATTCAACAAATTCGTTACTTAAATGATGAAAACGTACAATGTTTTGTTGTTCAAACTAAATCGTTTTAGTTTTCATTG
Organism: Abramis brama; assembly: GCF_963993115.1. NCBI lineage: Eukaryota > Metazoa > Chordata > Actinopteri > Cypriniformes > Leuciscidae > Abramis > Abramis brama. Next base: position 31,123,511 of record NC_139980.1, read on the forward strand.
AAGTCCGCGTTTTTTGTTAGCGCGTGCGCAGTTTGAACCCTGAACGCATGCCCAGTGTGAGACTCGGCGGTTAGGTCTCTGTCTGCAGCTGGTGAGAAGTCGGTAGCGAAGTGCTGCCTTCAGTTCAGCGTTTCTGCAGAATCACTGGTATGTATTAATCATTTTTATAATCGATTGTATGTTATTTGTCATATATGATGTTCTGTGCTCTTCCCAAACTGATGGCCTGATGTAATTCACCATCACTGTTACAGGCCGCTATTACATCACTACCAACTCTGACCAACTAACGTTAATACTGGAAGAGGCCAATGCTGATGTTATCCGGCCTATTCAATCCAGCGTTTCCAAAGAGTCACAGGTATGTATTAACGACACACTGACGGGAATATTGCTCTTTGTGTTGTTTACTGTTACCGCCGGCGCTCTCTGGAAGACTACATTACCCATCACTGCCTAGAACTACAGCAAAATACACAGCACGTTTAGTTTTTTTTTCTCGTGGTGACTCTCCCTGCATTCCAAATGGCATAATGTTATGTATTTTAAAAATAATATTTTTTATTGTGAATAAAATTTTTATTTTAAACTAATTCATTAATGATTTAAGTAATAATTGATGTGCTATGTTAGACATTTTTGAAGTAGAAATCCGTTTTGAAAGTTTAAAACACTGTTAATTACAATTACTAGGTTAGCTGAAAGAAATATTGTTAAAAAAGGTACAAACTAGACTTGACTTGGCCTTTAGGGACTTGAACATGGGGTATTGGTATTTATAATTTTTATAATCAACTGAATGTTTTGTCATATCAAATGAGATGTTTGCTCATTATGTATTTACACTAGTTGTGGAGTTCAGAGAGAGATGGCCTGCCACCTGCACTTTTTCTAAAGGATGAGGTAAACCATTTAATAGCAACTGTCAATATTATTATTATTTTAATTATTATTTCTAAAGATTATTATTAATTATTATTTCTTTAGAACATTTTAGGAATACTTATAGTAGTAAAACTTTGTGGTGATTCCAACTGACTCGTTTTTTACAGATCTCCATGGTGTTTTCGTGTATCTGTAACGTCGACCATGAGAATCTACTTTGAATTAACACATATAGATAGGAAAATAGTAAGTAAATAACTTTATAATATCAGTTATCAATATCATAAACTTAATTATGACATCAGTCTGTTTTTCATGCAGTTGTCAATTGGGAAACTGTGCATGCTTTATTGACAAATTTTATGATTTTACATCTTTTTTGATTCCACTGTATGTAAAAGAGCAATCTGTACATTCTTTAAAAAAAATCTTTGTTATGGACCAAGTCATATGGATTTGGAATTACATGAGGAAGAGTAAAAGATGACAGAATTATCATTTTTGGGTGTGCTGTATACATTTAACTCCCAAAGCAGATCCCTATGTTAAATTATTAAGAGTTAAGGTCATAGTGCATCTGCAGATTAAAATAAAACTTTTTTTTTTTTTTTTTTTTTTTTTAGGTGAGTGACATTACCACACGTCAGAAAACAACAAATCTTGAGGGATTGCCACTTTTCCAGCATGAAAACTACAAGTTTACCCAGGATGCGTCTGGTAAATTACCATTTTCATTTCTTGGTCATTTTTTAATCTATTTATGTTTTACATGTATTCAGGTTATTTACACAACAACATAAATAATAATAATGTTGTTATTATTTTTAAATTTACACTTCAATTAATACCCCTATCTCATGAATTATTCTCTCAGGATACTGATCCTTTAGACCACGGCACCAAAGATGTAGAGATCGGAATCCTTACTGTGGCCGAAGATGCCGCTGTTACATCACTACCAACTCTGACCAACTTATACTGGAAGAGGCCATTGTTCTTGAGGACATTACAGATCTACCAGCAGTATACGCTTGTTCGGACTCATGAATGCACTGAATATGGATTATCCAAAAGAACTGAAGTATACTTTCAAAGTAATTCAGAAGATTTTCATGGATCTTGGAGGTACCTTCTCTGCAAGACAAAGCCATTTTGCAAATGTCATGGGAAAATTTGTGTGACATTCCTCCACTGGACACTGGTTCTTTTATAGTTAATGACCAAAAAAAAAAAAAAAATACTGCTCTGGCAATGTATTGATTAATGTTAAGTATTAATTGGTTTCAACCTTAGCTTTAAAGGGATAGTTCATCCAAAGATGAAAATTCTTTCATCATTTACTCACCCTCATGTTGTTCGAAACATGAATGAGTTTATTTCTTCTGCTGAACACAAAAGATGATATTGTTAAGAATGTTACTACCAAATATTTGATAGTAGCCATTGACTGCCGCAGTATTTTAAGGCTACTGTCAACTGTTTAGTTACCAGCATTCTTCAGAATATCTTCATTTTAATTTCAATTTCAATTTAAGGGTGAATCAATGATGACTGACTTTTCATTTTTGGGTGAACTGAACCTTCAGGCTAATGTTCTTTAACATGCATTGGTAAGTACCATGCATTGAGTTAACAAATTCAAGACTTGCTACGATAATGTCATTGTTGTGCATCAGACACAAACTGTTTAAATAAAAAAAGTTATCTGACTCGTGTTATGGTCTGTCTCTTATTTAATTAAACTATTTAAATAATATATAATAAATCAATATAGGCCTATAAGATAATAGGCCCATTTGTGTTCAGCCAACTAAAAATACTTTGTTCTGTTATTCATTAGCTAAACATGACTATTTATGTTGAAGCAACTTATGATTTTAACGTAATCTTTTTAGTTGCGTGGACTTCAGTCCCCGTTTGTGGAGTTTACTCAAAAAAGAGCTTGCGATAAGTTGCTTAATTTTTTTAAGTTGACCCAACTTTTTTTTTTTTACAGTGTAGGTACTCTTCAACTGTGAGTGACGGAATCTAAAACAAAAATCCAGAAAATCACATTGTATGATTTTTAAGTAATTAATTTGCATTTTATTGCATGACATAAGTATTTGATACATCAGAAAAGCAGAACTTAATATTTGGTACAGAAACCTTTGTTTGCAATTACAGAGATCATATGTTTCCTGTAGTTCTTGACCAGGTTTGCACACACTGCAGCAGGGATTTTGGCCCACTCCTCCATACAGACCTTCTCCAGATCCTTCAGGTTTTGGGGCTGTCGCTGGGCAATACGGACTTTCAGCTCCCTCCAAAGATTTTCTATTGGGTTCAGGTCTGGAGACTGGCTAGGCCACTCAAGGACCTTGAGATGCTTCTTACGGAGCCACTCCTTAGTTGCCCTGACTGTGTGTTTCGGGTCGTTGTCATGCTGGAAGACCCAGCCACGAGCCATCTCCAATGCTCTTACTGAGGGAAGGAGGTTATTGGCCAAGATCTCGCGATACATGGCCCCATCTATCCTCCCCTCAATATGGTGCAGTCGTCCTGTCCCCTTTGCAGAAAAGCATCCCCAAAGAATGATGTATCCACCTCCATGCTTCACGGTTGGGATGGTGTTTTTGGGGTTGTACTCATCCTTCTTCTTCCTCCAAACACGGCGAGTGCAGTTTAGACCAAAAAGCTCTATTTTTGTCTCATCAGACGACATGACCTTCTCCCATTCCTCCTCTGGATCATCCAGATGGTCATTGGCAAACTTCAGACGGGCCTGGACATGCGCTGGCTTGAGCAGGGGGACCTTGCGTGCACTGCAGGGTTTTAATCCATGACGGCGTAGTGTGTTACTAATGGTTTTCTTTGAGACTGTGGTCCCAGCTCTCTTCAGGTAATTGACCAGGTCCTGCCGTGTAGTTCTGGGCTGATCCCTCACCTTCCTCATGATCATTGATGCCCCACGAGGTGAGATATTGCATGGTGCCCCAGACCAAGGGAGATTGACCGTCATCTTGAACTTCTTCCATTTTCTAATAATTGCGCCAACAGTTGTTGCCTTCTCACCAAGCTGCTTGCCTATTGTCCTGTAGCCCATCCCAGCCTTGTGCAGGTCTACAATTATATCCCTGATGTCCTTACACAGCTCTCTGGTCTTGGCCATTGTGGAGAGGTTGGAGTCTGTTTGATTGAGTGTGTGGACAGGTGTCTTTTATACAGGTAACGAGTTCAAACAGGTGCAGTTAATACAGGTAATGAGTGGAGAACAGGAGGGCTTCTTAAAGAAAAACTAACAGGTCTGTGAGAGCCGGAATTCTTACTGGTTGGTAGGTGATCAAATACTTATGTCATGCAATAAAATGCAAATTAATTATTTAAAAATCATACAATGTGATTTTCTGTTGAAGTGTACCTATGATAAAAATTACAGACCTCTACATGCTTTGTAAGTAGGAAAACCTGCAAAATCGGCAGTGTATCAAATACTTGTTCTCCCCACTGTGTGTGTATATATATATATATATATATATATATATATATATATATGTATATAGTTAACCAGTGATGTCTGTTAAACATGGGGTGATATGTTATGATCCATGGTGCTGCATTTTAATTCATAGGATGTATTTGTCTTTTGGGGAGGCCACTAAACAGATCAGTACCATAATCAGTTCTGCTTGTAACAAATGGATGGATTTTCAGCTTTGCAATGGGATAAAATGGCATAGTCATTTACACTATTTAATTTAGGCCAGTGTTTTTATAGTTAACTTAAACACTAAAACTAAAATCTTCAAGTAACATTTTCACTACTTGAAGTAAAATAAATATAACTAACAATTTTGACAATTTTATATGGAATTTTGCAGCATTTATTATAAATAATTTTTCTGTGCACATATGTTTTTTTGTTGTTGTTTTGTTTTTTATTCCAATGCCCTCATAATCTTAAAAAAAAAAAACTTCCCCTCCCTCTGGCAGTGACATCTTTTCTCATCCATATCACCATGTAGCCCAAGACTGGTTACCCACTGAAGCTAAGCTGGGTTGAGCCTGGTCAGTACCCGGATGGGAGACCTCCTGGGAAAACTATAGCGGTGTCCAAAATCACATACTGTCCGAGCAAGTACTAGATTTGAATTTGAACTTACTTCTTGACCGTTAAAAAAGTATGTTCTATGTAGTATGAATGTGTGTAGTATGAATGTAATCCTGATGTACTACATCCACCATGTTGTCATTATTATGTGACATACCAGCATCAGTTGTGTCGCTACACCTCCATTCATAAATCCACACCACACTGGTGGTGGTTGAGGAGAAGACCCCCTGATATGAATGTAAAGCACTTTGGGTGTACAGTAGTACAAAAGAAAAGTGCTAAATAAATGCCTCATTAATTTATTCATTCTGATCACGTGTTTACTGGCACGAGGGTGGGGCAATCTGTCACACATGAGATCCACCAAAAGCAAACCACAACCATCTATCCAACCTATCTAAACCAACTATCTCAATGACAAAAAATAACACTGATTATAACCATACTTTTATATGTATAAACCAAGCGGCAACCTTCCGGTCTCTCTCTTGAATTCAAAACGGAAGTGAATTAAACTGCAATTCATCGACTGGCCGCTAGAGTCAATCCCATAGACCCCCCATGTTAAAATGCCCAACTTAGCAGGAGAAAAAAAATGTTTACAGCCTGGTACAAAAAGTGGTTTTGATCTATATAGCTAATTTTGCCCTTCATGAAAACTGTGAGGGGGGGTGAATTTTTTTATGACTCATCAATTTAAATTGTATGAAGCCTTAAAGTTCTGCATAATTAAGGGCGTGGCCACTTGAGTGACAGGTGGATTGTCACTACTGTCACTACTAGCCGTTTGTCTGCTGTCTGTTAGCGTCACGTCACCTCAGCTAATCCCCGGCTTTTTGCCCATTTTCGGTTATCCGGGAAAAAATGCTCTTCAGAAACCTACGGGGGACGTCACGGACACTACGTCCATATTTTTTTTACAGTCTATGGTATAAACATTATTAATAGATAGACAGAACATTTAAATAATGTAATTTCAGTCTGTATATTTATTTTTAGTATTTGAGTACTTGATTGTCATTTGTTACCCTGTGATGATGTGGGAGGGTCAGAGAAGAACATGAAGAGTATTTAAAGCCCTTACTAGACTAAATAAATGAAAAACAGGACAGAGACAGGCAGGATGGATTTATCTTCACAAGAATACGATCCCACTGAGTTTTGTTTTCCTGCAGTGAACAACTCTTGTCTTAAAGGCACACACCTTGTGTCAACTCAGACTGTGTTGTATCTCATATTGGTGTCAGCGATGACTGTGACTATTCTAGGAAATTCTGTAGTCATCATCTCCATAGCGCACTTCAAACAGCTCCAGACTCCCACTAATATCCTGGTGATGTCTCTGGCTCTCGCGGACCTGCTGCTTGGACTGGTGGTCATGCCTTTCAGTATGATCCGTTCTGTCAGTGGTTGCTGGTATTATGGAGATACTTTCTGTTTGCTCCACTCCACTTTTGACTTATTTCTCACATCTGTGTCTATTTTTCATCTCATTTTTATTGCTATTGATCGACATCAGGCTGTGTGTTATCCACTTCAATACCCTACGAGAATAACCATACCTGTTGCATGGGTCATGGTGATGATAAGTTGGAGCATGGTTGCATTATATTCATATGGTTTGGTGTACTCAAAAGCTAATGTGGAAGGACTGGATGAATATATTGAATCAATATACTGTATAGGAAGTTGCAGTCTACTTTTCAGTAAATTGTGGTCAGTTTTAGACACATTACTTACTTTTTTCTTGCCTTGTTCTGTCATGGTTGGATTTTATCTGAGGATTTTTGTAGTTGCAAAAAAGCATGTAAGAACAATTGGTCAGGCAACCCATCATGAAAATGAGAATGTATTTAAAAGCTCTCGAAGATCTGAGCGTAAAGCAGCAAAAACTCTCGGTGTGGTCGTGGGTGCCTTTATTATTTGCTGGCTGCCGTTTTTTATTAACTCTGTGATGGATCCCTACATCAACTTTTCCACCCCAGTTGCTCTTTTTGAAGTGTTTGTCTGGTTAGGTTACATTAACTCAACCATAAACCCCATAATATATGGCTTTTTCTACCCATGGTTTAGAAAAACCCTTTCTCTCATTATAACGATGAGAATATTTGAACCAAACTCGTCTGATATCACTGTTTTCACTGTTTGACCATTTCATTGCGATCTGACCTCACATAAATAAAGAACAGTGTAAAATCCCAACTGTTTTATCTGTGAAAAAGATAAGCCTATATAAAAATGTAAACTTTTAGAGAAAAAAAGCAAAAGTCCATCTTAGTTCAGTATGTTGTGAAGCAGGCATGACTGTATTTTAAACATAAACATACATAAATACCAGGTCCAAAAACTGCCCACTCATTTAGTAGGCATGTATGAGCAAAAATGAGGGAATCCTCGCACACTTATAAACAATATGTGCATAAAGTGCTGCAGTAATGATGTTTTTTTGTAGGCCTATCGGGAAGTTCGAATAACCCTGGTTCCCTCGACAAAAACCCAATAGGATTTTTTTTTCCTTTTCCTTTTGGATTATTGCAGACAATATGCTCTGTGACAAACAAAAGTTTATGATTCTCACATATTTTGTTCATCATGATAATCTTCACAAATTAACCCAACTTTTATACATTTTCAAGTGTAAAGACAGCCGGCGGAAGTCAAAACCTAAACATAGACTATAAACAAACTACACCATGATCGCATCACCACTAAGCTTCCAACAAGTTACTCGTTCAGTCTTTGTTTAAAAACATTTTCCCTGAAATTTAGAGTTATAATAGTTTGCAAGAGGCTGATTATAAACACAAGGAGGCTGTGAAAGCAGAGTTGTGAGTAGATGAGTTTTCCTGTTCTGCCTGATGACATTTAATTTGCAACCTCTGTAGTCCCATTTAGACACGTTAGTCCCATTTGTTAGCAACCATCTTTTACAAGACAAGTAACAATAAAAACAAATTAAAAAAAATTAAAACACAAGAGGGTATTACTGATGATTTTTTTTTTTTTTTTTGTAGAATAAAACATGAACAAATGAGCTTGTGTTTGCCACAGACTTTATTTCAAGCACTTAACCAACAACCCACTCAAACAGACTTCAGAACAATGGAACTTTAAGTGCTAAAATGCTAACCCGTTTCTGGGTTTTGGCCTACAAAATTATGTCATCCCTGCACCACTCTTTTATGCATGACATAAAAGACATATTGCATCCCGAATTATGGAAAAAATATTAATTTAATATTAATTATAACACAAAATAAACATGAATGAACATCATAAGGTTTGTTGAAAGAGTAGGCTACAATTTACCAAAATGATTCATGCCTCAAATGATTGCTCAAGCAATGTTTCGACTGTGGAGCCGAAGACAACAGTGGACAGTGACGGTACTTGCCATGATGGATACCGTGGCAAAACTGAAAAAGAGCATAGAGAGATTATTTACTGCCTCAATGGGCATAACAGGGAGCTCAGAAAGTTCAAAACAGTGACAGTGACTAGGTAGACAGAAAGTTCATATCATGACGAGACGAGACTCTGGTGTGGCGGCCATAACGTGAAGAGACGAGACTCTGACGTGACGTTTACTGTTGGAGCGTCGAGTTTCTCATTAGCCACTCCAGCAATAAATGATGAACCACTCAGCATTAGGGCAAAGTCAATATACTGAACAAGAGTCCCGTAAGGGGTATGTTGAGGCATGAAACGAGACATATGTTAATTTAAGCCAAAACGAAAAAATGTCTTTAAGGGCCGCGTCATTAAAATCAACCTGAATACAAAGTCCACAAAAGTCCTTTACAAAATCCTCAATGGCCCGGTCAGCTTTGCGAAGGCTAAAGAGAGAGGTTGCTGCTAGATCCAAGCTTTCTTTTGTTGAAGGTTGTGATAGGTGCTTTCGAAAAACTGCTTCATGAACCTTCGAAACCTTTACGAAACTTTTGTTTCGAATCAGTGGTTCGGAGCATGTATCAAACTGCCAAACTCACGTGATTTCAGTAAACAAGGCATCGTTACGTCATAAATGTTTCGAAACGTTTAGAAATTTAAATGGTTCACCGCTGTTGGGCGGTCTCTGTGAACACATGAATCATGCGGATTCACTGAGATCGCCCCCTAGCGGCGAACCATTGAACAAGTGTGTATGGTTTTTACCTGATCTCTCATCAGTTTTATACATTTGTAGACATTTTAATGAGACATTAGTATAATTAAAAGGAATAATAGTAGTTAATAGTCTCTTATTGGCCTGTTTAGCTGAGCCATGGAACAAACGAAACAAGCCCTGAAAATTGTTAAAAGAACACATATTATACAGACATTCATAGATTTTACTTTCAATAAAACATTTGCTATAGGTTTGTAAAAGGTGTATGCATGTTTGGCCCATGTTTTTGTTTCATTTACACTGTTCTGACCAGCAGGTGTCACCAGCGTGCTGCATTTTGAACGCTTCGAAACTGAATCATTTTTCGATGCAATAATCCCATCCCTAGTTGAAGGTTTTGTGTTCTGTCACATGCTGGCTAGATGTGATAATCCACAAAAGTGGCTTGGCACAGAAGTCAAGTCAAGTCACCTTCATTTATATAGCGCTTTTGACAATATGAATTGTTTCAAAGCAGCTTTACAGTGATAATAGGAAATTACAGTAACAGAGATTGTTTTGGCTTTACAGCAGCTCTAGGATAAAATAATTTCCAGCTAAAGTTATGACTGATTGATTCACTTCCGTTGTGAAGATCATTAGTTATTAACTTAGGGGCCGCTAACACGACACCGTTCTAACAGAACGGAAGAAGAACGATGAAGAACGATGAAATCAGATTTGATCAACATCAGAAGCCATAGACAGAGACACCAGCCCAAAATTTTGACATAAGACAAAGAACAGAAGATAACTGAGGGTTTATATACACAAGAGGAAAAGGGGGTAAATGAAGGACAGGTTTAGGAGATTAGTTGTCATGGTAGCAATCAAGGGTTGCTATAGAAAGACAAGACAGCAATGGAGACATGGGCTGAATCCGAAATCGCCCCCTATACCCTCAAATAGGGCATTATTTGAGGGGACAGCCATTTGCAGTGATGTCCAAAACTATTGAGAATGAGGACATACTCATAGGTAGCTTGCGGTCACGTGACGAATTGAGCCCGTCCACCATTTTGGGAGGATACGCTATCGGTTGCCAGGGGCAACAGTGCAAGAGCAATACAGAGACGGAGCAGGAAAGACGGCTCGAGGAATTATAATAGAAATTACGAGAAAATTAAGAAATGGAGATGAATGCGGCAAAAGAAAAGGGTCCTTACAGGGAGAAACTTACTACCAATGCCAAACATTTTTTTTTTTTTTTTTTACTTTTAAAATTTAAAATACGAAAAAACTGTAACACATGGTTGCTACGGTTTCCACGACAATCGTGTGAGACACTGGAGCAGTTTTTTTACACATCAGTGTTTTCCAGGCATTCTAAAATAGTGCGACAACCTCCTCTACTACCAATACAAACAATGGGTCTCATTCATGAAACATTCGTAAATATACGAGTAAATATGTGAGTGATTTGCGCGTAAAGAGACATTCCCGAAAATTCTTCTCCTGATTCACAAATACTTCGTAAACGTCAGATTTGATAGTGAAATGTGTGTGTGGGTTAATGAATTCCAATCACTTGTAAATGGGACGCGCGTGCACGCTCATTCTCAATTACCATAAATCCCGCCAATTAAAACCGACTGACAGCTATATATGGGCATCATATTATGACACGAAACGAAGGATTTCAACATGTCTTCTCAAAAGCGAATGCTATTGTATTATTACATGTATAATTTTGGAAAAAAAAAAAAAAAAAAAGCGAATGAAGAAGAGAAATTTCTCAGATGCAGAAATTGAAGTTTTATTATCAGAAGTTCATTCAAAACGCCACATTTTATTTTCAAGCGTACATAGTGGCGTATCAGGTCCTAAAAAAAAAGGATTTTTTTAGGTAATAGGCTACATGCTTTAGGTAAAAATGCATGGCAGCATATTACAGATGCAGTTAATGGAGTTTCATCTTTTAATCGAACAGTCCCAGAAGTGAAAAGAAAATGGTTCGACATGAAGCTTGACTGCAACACTTGTAACTTGCGGACTTGTAAAAACAAAAACAAAAAAAAAACAGCTTGAATATAAAAAAAAAAAAAACTTGTGGACTTGTGTTCCGTTTGCAGATGCTATTACTGGCTCTCGTAATACAAGTAAAAAGAAAAACCGTATGTAATTACTATATATAATACTTTTTCAAAATGCTGTGTAAATATGTACCCGATTACGTTGAATTAAAATGCAGTTTATTAATGAGCAAAACGTTCGGATGTTAAACGTACTATTTACGCGTGGCTGGGAGCAGGTGTAGATTTCTTTCGTACCAACTAACATTTGGGAAATACGAACATTTTAATGAATCCGAAAATTTACGCCAGAACCACTTTACACACGATTTACACAAAAATTCGTTCTGCTCGTGTTTCATGAATGAGACCCAATGAACGGCGCTGGCGGGTATCCTCCCAAAATGGCGGAAAGGGGAGGATGACGCGGTCTCTGAGGGCGGGGCGCTGTGTCGTGACGACATCTCCTCATTCTCAATAGTGGATGTAATTGAGTGCACTCATTCTATCCCACATTGCACCGCAATAACGAGGGTACAGACGATGTACTCTCAACGGCTATCCAAATTCACTCACTCATTTTCATTCACTCCTTCAAGTGAATTTTATTAATGGACTAATGTAGGGAATAGTGATTGAGGGTTTAAGGGGCGATGTCAGATTCAGCCAAGGGCAACAGGAACTAAATACTACTCAACATAGGCACAACAAGACAAAAGATTATCAAAATAAGAGTCCATGAAACAGAGATATAAGCTGCATCCCAATTCAGAGGCTGCAACCTTCGAAGGACACTGACTTCAAAGGCTACACCTTTGAAGGCCACAAAGGTTGGAATGAGCATTGTTAAATGGGACGGTCTAGCCTACGAAGGGTTGTTCTTGTCGCCAAGCAACTGTGACAGCTGCGATTGACAAGCGGCAGTAACGTACTAGACTTTTTTTAAAGTTGGTTGAAAGTTCAAAACAGGGTTCACCATGGTAATTTTCTGTTTAGAAGAGTATAAAATATATAGAATCACATCTTAGTAAGATATTTCAACATTTGAACCATGAAGATTTTTTTATTTTTTATTTATTTGTATCATTAGATATTTGAGTAAGTTGAAGCCCAATACTTGCGTTTAAAAGTGTATTTCGAAAATAAAATCCTGTCGTGACTGGCATATATTTTTTTCTCTTAATTTTTAATGAGTGCTTGATTGTCATTTGTTGCCCTGTGATGATGTGGGAGGGTCAGAGAAGAACATGAAGAGTATTTAAAGCCCTAACTAGACTAAATAACATTTTTATAGGTTCTTGTTTTCTGAGACAGGCAGGATGGATTTATCTTCACAAGAATACGATCCCACTGAGTTTTGTTTTCCTGCAGTGAACAACTCTTGTGTTAAAGGCACACACCTTGTGTCCACTCAGACTGTGTTGTATCTCATATTGGTGTCGGCGATGACTGTGACTATTCTAGGAAATTCTGTAGTCATCATCTCCATAGCGCACTTCAAACAGCTCCAGACTCCCACTAATATCCTGGTGATGTCTCTGGCTCTCGCGGACCTGCTGCTTGGACTGGTGGTCATGCCTTTCAGTATGATCCGTTCTGTCAATGGTTGCTGGTACTATGGAGATACTTTTTGTTTGCTCCACTCCAGTTTTGACTTATTTCTCACATCTGTGTCTATTTTTCATCTCATTTTTATTGCTATTGATCGACATCAGGCTGTGTGTTATCCACTTCAATACCCTACGAGAATAACCATCCCTGTTGCATGGGTCATGGTGATGATAAGTTGGAGCATGGCTGCATTATATTCATATGGTTTGGTGTACTCAAAAGCTAATGTGGAAGGACTGGAGGAATTTATTGAATCCATATACTGTATGGGAAGTTGCACTCTGCTTTTCAATGCATTGTGGTCTGTTTTAGACACGTTACTAACTTTTTTCTTGCCTTGTTCTGTCATGGTTGGACTGTATGCAAGAATTTTCGTAATTGCAAGAAAGCACATTAGAACAATTGGTGATGCAAACCACCATGAAAATGAAAGCACGTTTAAGAGCTCTCGACGGTCTGAGCGTAAAGCAGCAAAAACTCTCGGTGTGGTCGTGGGTGCCTTTATTATTTGCTGGCTGCCGTTTTTTATTAACTCTATAATGGATCCCTACATCAACTTTTCCACCCCAGTTGCTCTTTTTGAAGCGTTTGTCTGGTTAGGTTACATTAACTCAACCATAAATCCCATCATATATGGCCTTTTCTATCCATGGTTTAGAAAAACCCTTTCTCTCATTATAACAATGAGAATATTTGAACCAAACTCGTCTGATATCACTGTTTTCACTGTTTGACTCCATTTCTGATCTCACTGTGCATTTTGCAGATCACATAAAAGACAGTGTAAAATCAGAGGTTTATTCTGTGATAAATAAGGGTGAAATCAAATCAAATCTCTGGCACACTTACAGTGTATTACTGTGGATTATGCATGACATTAAATACAAATTGCATTTAAACAAAATACTGTAAGTTGCAGTCTACTTTCCAGTAAACTAGTCTTAGACGCATTACAAACATTCTTACCTTGTTCTGTCATGGTTAGACTGTAAGGATTTTTATAGTTGCAAAAACGAAAGGCTCTATAATGAATCCTTACATCACCTTTTCCACCCCAATTGCTCTTTTTGAAGCGTTTGTCTGGTTTGGTTACATTAACTCAACCATAAGACCCCACCATATATGTTTTTTCTATGCCCATGGTTTAGAAAAACACTTTCTCTCATTATAACAATGAGACTATTTGAACCAAACTTGTCTGATATCAAATTTGTTCACTGTTTGACTTTATTTAATTGCGATCTGACCTCACATAAATAAAGAACAGTGTAAAATACAATGCGTTTTATCTGTAAAAACAAACAAACAAAAAAACAAACAGTCCAGCCACCTTAGTTCACTACATTGCAAAGCAGACATGACTATTTTAAACAAACATACAGAACATAAATACCAGGTCCAAAAAATGCCCACTCGTTTAGTAGGCCTGTATACGAGTAAACATGAGGAAATCCTCACACATTTATAAACAGTATTTGCATAAAGTGCTGCAGTAAAGATGTTTTGGTTTTTTTAGGCCAACCCAGAAGTTCGCATCACCCTGGTTCCCTCGACAAAAACCCAATAGGATTTTTTCCCTTGGCTTTTGAATTATTGCAGAAAATAAGCTCTGTGGCTAACAAAAGTTTATGATACTTACATGTTTTGTTAATTTGAATAATCTACACAAATGAACAACTTTTATGAATTATACACTCAATTATACAACAATTATACACTCAAGGTGGCTGTGAAAGTGAAGTTGTGAGTAGTTTTCTTGTTTGGCCTGATGACGTTTAATGTCCCCGACAACCTCGTTTAAACACTTGTTAAAAAACACCTTTTACAAGACAAGTAACAGCTTTTCTTTTTTTTTAATCCCTAGAGGGTATTACTGATGTATTTTATATCGTAGAATAAAACGTGAAAAATGAGCTTGTGTTTGCCACAGACCTTTTTTTAAGCAAATACACACTGACTTCAGGACAATGGAACCGGAAGTGCTAAAATCCTAAATCGTTTCTGGGTTTTGGTCTACAAATATACATCATACATGCACCACTCTTTTATGCATGACATAAAATACATATTGCATACCGAATGATGAAAAAAAGAAGAATTTAATACTAATTATCACATGAAAAAACATGAATGAACATCGGAAGGTATGTTGAAATATACAGTAGGCCACACCTTACCGAAATGTATCATGGCTCATAAATGTCACGGTTCATGGGTTCACTGACTCGCCCTCGCTATGTGTGTGCGTGTTTGTGTGTATGGGTGCGGCTCATCAGCGAGGTTTCCTTATGGATTTGCTGCTTTTCCAGTGACTACTTCTGCCCATTGCATCCCTGCTTTACCGAGCCCGGATTCTACATCTGCCCACCTCGACTCTGACCAGCATCTCTTCTTTCTGTCTTTCTTCAATCAACTCATTACTGTTCACTCGCATTTGGATCCTTCTGACTTTTTCCTTTTGAGTTATGACAGAACGATCTGACCAAGCGATGGATTCAGCGAGTTCGCCTGGACTAGAGGAAATTCTCGCGAGCAACTGCAACAGGCTCTGGTAACGCAGGTGTCCGAGCTCACCTCTCAATTACAACAACTGAGAGCTCCCACTGTGCCACCCCCGCCGCCCGTTCCCCAAGATCCACCCAACATCAACCAACTGGAACCGCGCATTCCTACACCAGAGAGGTATTCCGGCGAGTCTAATCTCTGCAGAACCTTTTTGACCAAGTGTTCCATTTTCTGTGGACACATTGTCTCGTCCGAGGGGAGTGTGCATGGATTCTGACAAGGTTAAGGCTGTGGTTGATTGGCCAATTCCAGATTCCTGTAAGGCCCTGCAGAGGTTCCTGGGATTCGACAATTTTTACCGCCGTTTTATTCGTAATTTCAGCCAACTAGCCGCTCCTTTGTCCGCCTTGACCTCCACCGGAACGACGTTCAGGTGGTCTAATGCTGCGGAAGCGGCATTTACCAACCTCAAGAGCCACTTCGTTTCAGCTCCCATTCTCGTAGCCCCTGATCCTTCACGTCAGTTTGTGGTGGAGGTCGACACATCAGAGGTGGGGGTAGGCGCAGTACTTTCCCAGCGGTCTCCTGCAGACGACAAGATGCACCCTTGCGCGTTTTTTTCTCATCACTTATCGTCTGCCGAACGTAATTATGATATTGGTAACAGAGTTGTTGGCAGTCAAGTTAGCATTGGAAAAATGGCGCCACTGGTTAGAGGGAGCAGGGGAACCTTTTATCGTCTGGATCGATCATAAGAACCTTGAATACATCAGGTCCACCAAACGACTGAACTCCAGGCAGGCTCGGTGGGCACTTTTTTCGGTCGTTTTGACTTTTCGCTCTCGTACCGCCCAGGTTCCAAAAACATCAAACCCGACGCGTTGTCTCATATTTTTGATCGCTCCGAACGCCCATCTACTCCCGAGTGCATTCTACCTGAGAGACTTATTGTCTCTACACTCACATGGGAGGTCGAATCGAAGGTCCGCACGACCTTAGGGAAATGCCTCCGCCCGATTGCCCACCGGGTCGGTTATTCGTGCCGGAGGGAGTCCGGTCTGACGTTATCAGATGGGGTCATGGTTCCAATGTGGCTTGTCATCCAGGAGTTAGTCGTACCAGTTTTTTGGTCAAGCAACAATTCTGGTGGCCCATTATGGCTCGTGATATTCGGGATTTTGTTTTGGCCTGTTTAATTTGCGCCCATGGTAAGACTTCTAATCGACCTCCAGATGGGCTTCTTCAACCGCTGTCTGTCCTTTCGAGACCCTGGTCCCATATAGCGCTAGATTTCGTCACGGGCCTCCCACCCTCCAGGGGTAATACAGTAATTTTGACTGTAGTGGACTGGTTCTCGAAGGCGGCACATTTTATTCCCTTACCCAAATTACCCTCAGCTAAGGAGACAGCGGTTACTGTTGTAGATCACGTCTTTCGCATTCATGGCCTCCCGACAGACATGGTTTCCGACAGGTGGTTGTTTTGTCGGTTGCTGGGGGCGAGTGTTAGTCTGTCTTCTGGGTTTCATCCCCAGACTAACGGTCAAGCTAAGCGAGCCAACCAAGATTTAGAAAGAGTGTTACGATGTCTGGAATCCTTCCTCCTGGAGCCAGCTAATCTCTTTGGTTGAGTACGCCCATAACTCGTTACCAGTTTCGTTCACTGGCCTCTCCCCGATTGAGTGTAGTCTAGGTTACTAGCCACCTATTTTTCTTAGTCTGGAATCCGAAGTCTCTGCTCACGCCTTCGTCCAGAGGTGTCGTCACACATGGAGAAGAGCCTGTGAGACTCTCCTCCAGGTGGGAGCGCGCACCAAGGCTCAGGCCGATCGCCACCGGCTGAAGCCTCCCGTATAGGTTGTTGGTCAAAAAGTGTGGCTTTCTTCCAAGAACATTCCTCTTCGCTCCGTTAGTAATAAACTGGCTCCCAAATTTATCGGCCCGTTCTCTGTCACTAAGATCTTTAGCCCAGTGGCAGTCCGCCTCAAACTCCCTCCTGCTTACAGGAGAATTCATTCAGTTTTTCATGTTTCCAAATTAAAACCTGTGTTTCATTCTCACATTAATCCGCCTGCCCCAGTTCTCTGTTCACTGTTCACTCGCATTTGGATCCTTCTGACTTTTTCCTTTTGAGTTATGACAATAAATCGTTCAAGCAATGTTTTGACTGAGGAAAGATGTCAATAAAACAGCTTGTTTACATGTCACTCTGTTACATTTACCTCAGAAAAGCCATTACAATGTACATAGCTTGATAGTTAACTAAATAAAGGAACTCCACAGAGGAGTGCTAAATATATGCACTATATTACATATTCATTATATTTTTATTTAACCTGTTCTTTATTATTTAATATATGTTTAAGTAAATCGGTCATGTAAACATGTGTTAATGAGCCACTTTTTAAACGTTCATATTTAAAAAAAACTAATTAGAGTACAAACATTATTATATCATTAAAAAATGTAGTAATATAACTTTTGTATTATAAAAACGACCTTATGTGCAATCCGTTGTTAATTTCAACCATTAATAGTAATGTACTAACTGACAGGGTTATAAAGTTTACACAAGTTAAGAGATTTCTTTTCTTGAAAAAATTGCCAAGTACTGTACCTGATATATTTCCAGACTCTGATGTGGCAGCCATGACGTGATGAGATGAGACTCTGGCATGGCGTTTACTTACTCATCAGCAACTCCAACAGAAAATTACGAACCGCTCAGCATTAAGACAAAGTCAATATACTGAACAAAAGTCCAGTGAGGGGTATGTTGAGGTATGAAACAAAATATATGTTCATTTAAATCAATGCGAAAAATGTATTTAAGTGCCACGTCATTAAAATCCTCCAGATTAAAAGTCCACAAAAGTCCTCTACAAAATCCTCAATGGCCCTGTCACCTTGGCGAAGGCTAAAGAGAGAGGTTGCTACTAGATCCATGCCTTTTTTTTCTTGCAGGTCTTGTGTTCTGTCAAACACGCAGGCTAAAGGCCACAAAATAGGCTTGATGCAGAAGAACAACGAAATCACATTTAATAAACATAAGAAACCATAGCCTACATAGAGACAACAGCACAAAACATTAACACAAGACAAAGAACAGAAGATAACTGAGGGTTTATATTCACAAAGTGACAAGGGGCTAAATGAAGCACAGGTGTAGAAGATTAGTTGTCATGGTAATAAACAAGGGTTGCTATACAAACTAACAAGACAGCAATGGAGACAAGGGAAACAGGAACTAAATACACAGGAACTGAACATAGGCACAACCAAACAAAAGAATATCAAAATAAGAGTCCATGAAACAGAGACTAACCCTGTGTCTCAATGTCCATACTATCCATCCTAAACAGTATGTGAGATTGAAATAAGTTTGTCTACAATTTCCAGTGGATTTTCGAAGTGTAGATCCGTGCACACTCTAAAGGCTAATATTGCCCACAATCCATTGGGCTTAGGAGGAGTAACTACAAACACAAGAAAAAAAGTGTTAAAAAACTACAAAACATGGCAGATATGCGCAACTGACGGTGAGAGGTTCAGATAAAGAAAGATAAAAAAAAATATTTATTTAATGTTATCCGTGTTATATTCCATCTGCAATAACAATGTGGACTTTTATAAAGATCCGTTTGGCCATTAAATTTTAAATGCATCATTATGCATTAATATGAGGAAAGTCTCTGCATGAAAGACCCGCGACTGCAGATCAATATCTTCGATCTTCGATACGGTAGGAAATGAAATTAAATGAAATGAAATGTGGAGGATTTTAACTGTGACGAGATGACTGACAGGCCAGTTTGCATGACAGGATGCGACAGAGAGCAACCATTAAAGCGCAATTGTATGACGTGATAGTATGTCCCAAAGCTTGTCTACTTTTTGCAACACACTCAAAAGTATCTACTTTTTCTTCACAAAAAGAGTACATACTTTTAGGGCGTAATATAAGTACTGTAGGCGAATTGAGACGCAGCAATAGGGAATCTTGACAATGTGAACGGTTTCCTGCCATCTTTGCTCATTAGTTCCAGATATTTTTTTGGATTTGCCATGAGATAAATGGTATAGCTTTCATTTATCCTGTCATTTACACAATTTTATTTGAAATATACATTTTTATATACGAAGATGAATGATTATTGAGTAATGGACAAAACAGAAATTTGAAATAATGTCTTTCATTTTGTATATTTTAACTCCTTGATTGTCATTTGTTGCCTTGTGATGATGTGGGAGGGTCAGAGAAGAGTATAAAGACTATTTAAAATCCTAACTAGACTAAATAAAACAGCATTTTATAGGTTCTGTTTTCTGAGACAGGCAGGATGGATTTATCTTCACAAGAATACGATCCCACCGAGTTGTGTTTTCCTGCAGTGAACAACTCTTGTCTTAAAGGCACACACCTTGTGTCCACTCAGACTGTGTTGTATCTCATATTGGTGTCGGTGACGACTGTGACTATTCTAGGAAATTCGGTGGTCATCATCTCCATAGCGCACTTCAAACAGCTTCAGACTCCCACTAATATCCTGGTGATGTCTCTGGCTCTCGCGGACCTGCTGATTGGACTGGTGGTCATGCCTTTCAGTATGATCCGTACTGTCAGTGGTTGCTGGTACTATGGAGATACCTACTGTTTGCTCCACTCCAGTTTCGACATGTTTCTCACATCTGTGTCTATTTTTCATCTCATTTTTATTGCTATTGATCGACATCAGGCTGTGTGTTATCCACTTCAATACCCTACGAGAATAACCATCCCTGTTGCATGGGTCATGGTGATGATAAGTTGGAGCATGGCTGCATTATATTCATATGGTTTAGTGTAACTAATGTGGAAGGACTGGATGAATATATTGAATCCATATACTGTATGGGAAGTTGCCTTCTGCTTTTCAATGCATTCTGGTCCGTTTTGGACACGTCACTAACTTTTTTCTTGCCTTGTTCGGTCATGGTTGGACTGTATGCAAGAATTTTTGTAATTGCAAGAAAGCACATTAGAACAATTGGTGATGCAAACCAGCATGAAAATGAAAGCACGTTTAAGAGCTCTCGACGGTCTGAGCGTAAAGCAGCAAAAACTCTCGGTGTGGTCGTGGGTGCCTTTATTCTTTGCTGGCTGCCGTTTTTTATTAACTCTATGCTTGATCCCTACATCAACTTTTCCACCCCAGTTGCTCTTTTTGAAGTGTTTGGTTGGTTATGTTACATTAACTCAACCATAAACCCCATCATATATGGCCTTTTCTATCCATGGTTTAGAAAAACCCTTTCTCTCATTATAACAATGAGAATATTTGAACCAAACTCGTCTGATATCACTGTTTTCACTGTTTGATTTCGATTTCTGATCTCACTGTGCAGCACACTGATGCTTCCTTTTGCAGATCACATAAAAGACAGTGTAAAATCAGATGTTTATTCTGTGATAAATTAAAGGGTGATCTAAAATCAGATCTCTGGCACACTTATAGTGTCTTACTCTGTATTATGCATAACATTAAATACAAATTGCATTAAATCAAGACACTGTATAGGAAGTTGCAGTCCACTTTTCAGTAAACTGTGGTTAGTCTTAGACACATTACAAACTTTTTTCTTACCTTGTTCTGACATGGTTGGACTGTATGTAAGGATTTTTATAGTTGCAAAAAACATGTAAGAACAATCGGTCAGGCAAATCATGATGAAAATGAGAATGTGTTTAAAAGCTCTCAACGATCTGAGCGTAAAGCAGCAAAAACTCTAGATGTGGTCGTGGTTGCCTTTATTATTTGCTCTATGATGAATCCCTACATCAACATTTCCACCCCAATTGCTCTTTTTGAAGTGTTTGTCTGGTTAGGTTACATTAACTCAACCATAAACCCCATCATATATGTTTTTTTTTTCTACCCATGGTTTAAAAAAAACCTTTTTCTCATAACAAGGAGACTATTTGAACCAAACTTGTCTGATATCAATGTTTTCACTGTTTGACTTTATTTAATTGCGATCTGACCTCACATATATAAAGACCAGTGTAAAATACAATGTGTTTCATGTGTTAAAAATATCAAAACAGTGGCCTGTATAAAAATTCAATCTTTAAAAAAAACAAACAAGCAAAAGCAGTCCACCCATCTTAGTTTAGTACATTCTGAAGCAGACGTGACTATTTTAAATATAAACTGTACATAAATACCAGGTCCAAAAACAGCCCACTCGTTTAGTAGGCCTGTATGAGCAAACATCAGGAAATCCTCACACATTTATAAACAGTATGTGTATGTGGCTGTGAAAGCAGAGTTGTGAGTATAGATTAGTTTTCCTGTTCGGCCTGATGATGTTTAATGTCCCCGACAACCTCTGTACAGACCCATTTAGACACTTGTTAGCTACCACCTTTTACAAGACAAGTTACAGGTTTTTTTTTTTTTTTTTTTTTTTTTTTAAATCCCTAGAGAGTATTACTGCTGCATTTTATTTGGTAGAATAAAACATGAAAAAATGAGCTAGTGTTCACCACAGATCTTATTTCAAGCACTTAACCAAATACCCACTTAAAAAAAAAAAATGACTTGGGGAGGACAATGGAACCAGAAGTGCTAAAATACTAACTCGTTTCTGGGTTTTTTGCCTACAAAAATACATCATCCCTGCACCACCCTTTTATGCATGACAAAATACATATTGCATCCGGAATGCTGATAAATTGTCAATACTTGCCCTAAACCTTATTCATCTCACTGGTAGTAATACTATGTGTGTCACTCTCTGGCTAGAGCAGGCGGAGCAGAAGACCACCACAGCAAAGCAGACAGGACTGAAGACCCCCACAGTGGAGCAAACGGAAATGAAGACCCCCATGGCGGAGCAGGCGAAGCTGAAGACCAACGGGAGCCAGTGATCCTGAAAACAGTGGAGCATGGAACCATGACGGTACTGGCCATGCTGGATACCGTGGCAAATTGAAACAGCAAAGAGAGATTATTTACAGCCTCCATGACCATAACAGGGAGCTCAGAAAGTTCAAAATCGGCCTCTGTGGCCGTGACTGGAAGCTCAGAGAGTTCAGAATCGGCTTCCGTGGCCATGACTGGGCAGACAAAGGGTTCAAGAACAGCCTCCTTGGCTATAACAGGGCAGGCAGAGAGTTTATGGCGATACTCTGTCCTGTCCTGTCCTGTCCTGTCCTGTCCTGTCCTGTCCTGTCCTGTCCTGTCCTGTCCTGTCCTGTCATTTAATAAACATCAGAAACCACACATAGAAACAACAGCAGGAAACATTAACACAATACAAAGAACAAAATATAACTGAGGGTTTATATACACAAGATGGCAAGGGGCTAAATTAAGCACAGGTGTAGAAGATTAGTTGTCATGGTAATAAACGTTGCTATACAAACTAACAATACAGCAATGGAGAAAAGGGAAACAGGAAGTAAATACACAGGAACTGAACATAGGCACAACCAGACAAAAGAATATCAAAATAAGAGTCCATGAAACAGAGTCATAGGGAATCTTGGGTGCTTCTCAATATCCAAGATATCTTCTTTTGTGTTCATCAGAAGAACGAAATTCATAAAGGTTTGGAACAACTTGAGGGTGAATAAATGATGACAAAATTTTCATTTTTGGGTGAACTATCCCTTTAAAGCCTTGTCTGCGAAACCGGGGGATATAATTTTAATTGCAATATTACTTTTTTTAATCAACATGACACAATATAAGATTGATACATAAAAATAGATTGTAGTAGTTGTATGATAATTGTAAACTCTCATGACTGTAGAATGCTTAAAATTCTTGGTCACTCCCATAAACAACACCTGTCATTGGACTTATATAAGCAAACTGGCAGTGAAATCATCTTTAGGATTTTGGATCTGCAGCCATATCACATAGGCATTGAAGTTTAAAGCAGTGAAGACTTTCTCCATGGAATATCTTGAGCATCACTGCTTTCCCTCCTGGAATACAAGCTGCTCTCTGGACTTTCATTTGAATTATGTCAATGTATTGTTTTTCCTGTACATATCTACAATCTCTGTGCTGACGGTGTGTGGAAACCTACTTGTCATCATCTCTATAACAGTTTTCAAGCAGCTTCACACACCGACCAACCTCCTCATCCTCTCACTGGCCGTATCTGACTTCTTGGTGGGAATTTGTGTGATGCCGGTTGAAAGCGTCAGGAGCATTAACTCATGTTTTTATATGGGAAAGTCGCACTGTCGTATATTTCATATAATTTTTTCCACTCTTGTGTCTGTGTCCCTCATCAACATCATTCTTGTGGCTACTGATCGTTATTTTGCTGTGTGTGATCCACTCCTGTATATGTCCAAAATGACAATGACAAAAACACTGATCTGCATAAGTTTAGGATGGACTGGATCCATCTTTTATAATCTTGTATCAGTGAATTTTGGAAACTTAAACCTGACAGGGACAACTGTGATCTGTTTTAGAGAATGTGCAGTGGCTATCAGCAACGCCTGGGGTTCAGCCGACTTGATAGTGAGCTTCATTACTCCGTGTATAGTGATGTTTATCCTGTATGTAAGAATTCTCGCAGTGGCCTTGAGACAAGCAAAATCCATCTCCAAATTTACAAAGAAAAGAGTCTCTCAGAAAAATCTAAAATCCTCCAGGAAATCAGAGGTAAAGGCAACAAAAACATTGAGCACAATTGTCTTTGTGTATTTCATTTGCTGGGTTCCCTGGTATATAGGTATGCCTAATATCAAACAATTTCAAAAGTCATCTGTGAGCGTCTCTGCTGTAGTGTGTTTATTTTACACTAATTCATGCATTAATCCATTTATATATGCAATATCTTACCCCTGGTTCAAAAAGTCAGTGAAGCTTATTGTTAGCTTAAAAATACTGCAGACATCAACTAACCAGTTTAACTTGTTTCCTGAAGACTGTTAATATACAAATACAAAATATGTTTGCATTGGTGATCAGAAAATTATCTTCAATCTTTATATATCCTTCATTCTCTTTGTTTAGAATGACAATTCGCAAAAATAGAAGACATTATAATTAGGAGATATTAGAGTGTGAAGAGTACTGTAACTGTCTTTGTGAATTTTAATGATGAATAGCCTAATTAACACATGTGGAAATAACATCATAATCTGGTCTGGTCATAGTCTGGTTCTTATTTGCTAACTAGTTTGCCCACAAAAAACACACACACACACACACACACACAAAAAAAAAAACACAAGTTATGATTAATTTTTTTTAAAAGGTAAGTGTTATATTTAGAGACAGCTATAAAATATTTGCGACTAAAAATATGTAGTACATGTTCCTGAACGCACGCAGAAGATTGAACAGAAATCACGTGACTCAGGCGTCAAGAAATTAGCTGTTTCACTCAGGAAATCCATGTAAACTGAACATCGAAAGTACATATCAAAGTAAAAGGCATGTCATTATACACAGTGCAAGTGTGTTGACTAAATTAAGAGTAATTTTACGGGGAAAAGTCAGTGAAGAGATGAGATGAACAAGCGTCGCTGGTTCTTAAGTTCATTCAATGTGAAAGACATTGACAACTCGTGTTTCTGAACATTTATTTAACAATAATACGACAATTTCATATTCCTGACCATTGTTGGTGTATGTTTGGTGTGTGTCAGTAAATACAGAGACTGTCCAGATTCTAGAAAACACAGGCTGAGATGGAGACTCCCTGTGCGAGCACATGCGAGTAACTGGTGGACTTGTCGGTGAATGGTGGATGGTAAATTCGTGAGAAGGATTGGACTTACGGGACGCATCATCAGTAGTGTTCCTCTGGGTCATGGGATGTTTCGGCCTTTGACACTATACACCCTCCCCAGAGGTGGCCAGCTCTAGGTTGATCAGACCTCAGCTTGCGTCCCAAGTCCAATTAGCCTTGAGAGTCACCTTGTTGTCAAGGTGTCCTTGGCGGACATCTCAGGGGACTGTGCATGGCAGAGACGTCCTGTTCCCTGATTCACGCCAAAGCAGACTTATCTCCTGGCACACTACTTGGGGGCCCAGCTGGGGTCGTTCCTCTTCAGCCAGAGCCACTGGCTGCTTCTTTCTGCTGCCTCTGATGCAGCTTTAACGGCTGTGCGCTGGTTCTGGCCCTTAATTCCCAGATCCCTCAGCAGTTTTGTGGTGGATGTTCCCACAAACCCTCTGCACCCAACCTCCACTGGGCGGACTTCCGCGTTCCAGCCACAATGTTTTGCTTCGGCGGCTAGGTCGGCATACCGCAGGTACTTCCGCTCATATGCCTCCTCCATGGAATCCTCCCAGGGTACGGTGAGTTCGATTATGTATACCTTCTTTGTGGAGGGGGACCAGATCACCAAGTCAGGCCTCAGGGAGGTAGTGGCAATCTCTGAGGGGAATACCAGCTGTTTCCCAATGTCTGCCAGCATCTTCCAGTCGCGTGCTAGGCACAGCTGGCTTCTCTCTGATGGTGTGGAGTTGCTCCTGGCAGCTGTAGCCCCTTCACGGACGAAGGCAGTTGCCCATGGTTTTGTTGAGGTCCAACTTTATAATAAATGAATGTGTTTGGGAGTTTGGGTGCTGTGATTTCCGCATTCTTTCGTTTTGCAGGTGCGGAGGTCGGTAAACATTAGTTAGCCTGCTAACGTATGAACAATATACGTTAATAGTATCCCTGAGAGTAAATGTGATTTAACATCAGTAATCTTTCTAGGTTTGGTGACTCATTCTGTGATCTCCATCATGTCTGGTTGATGCAAATTTGCTGGCACAGAATATAAGTTCAAATATCCAGAGAATAACACTGCTGAGTGAGTCAATTTTACTCAATACTTTATTTATGTGATGTGTGGACTGTTTGCATAAATGTTACATAAAAAGTGTGAGTTTGAATCATTGGTTTTGCCAAATACATTTTAAATAACCATCCATTTTGGCCTAAAACTAACTAGAAAACTGCTGATTCAGTCCTTGCAAGGAACAAGACCATTTTAAACTACTAGTCTAGACTAGTCTTCACCTGGGCGTTTAACCCTGCTGGAAAAGTTAATTGTCCGGTTTCTGTTGTCACAACTTCAGTTAATTGTGAAGTTGGCATGCATTGCACATAAATGTTTGCCATATTTATGTAATGCAGTTTAATGAGAAAATCTACATGTACTAACCACAACATGTAAAATCAAGTATAAGAGGAATCAATAATAAATGGATGGTTATGAAAAACGTCTCGGTTACTAATGTAATCTCGGTTCCC
Organism: Abramis brama; assembly: GCF_963993115.1. NCBI lineage: Eukaryota > Metazoa > Chordata > Actinopteri > Cypriniformes > Leuciscidae > Abramis > Abramis brama. The sequence continues at coordinate 31,150,022 of NC_139980.1, forward strand.
TGAGATGAGGGAACGAGTATTGCGTAAGTAGCTTAGGCTATAGGAAAACTCCTTTTCTCAAGAATATTGAAGCCAAATTTTTAAAACGCAGTGCAGCTGCACAGCATACACAGATGAACGGCGAGAGCGGTCATTGGCTGTGCTGCGGCAACTGCATGAACCTATGACAGGGCAGCTCAGACGCGTAAACCAATCAGGGCATTTCGCGCCCTGACACGTCAGAGCCCGCCAGAATGGGCGTGGCCAGAGGCTATAAATTGAGCCCATCATCCGTCAGGGACCTCAGATTAAAATCTCCTTCAGTGAATCACCACTTCGCTGACTCTGGAATACAAGCCTTCGTCTCTGTTGACGAGCAATCCAGCGGAATAAGCCCCTGCTTTGCAGATTTGAGAACGCTGGCTTCGCCGCCTTCAGCCCGCTGTTCTGCTGTGCCATCCGGCGCGCCATATCCTTTTCAAAGCTGTGTGTTCGCCGTTGCGACACACCTTTCTAAAAGAGACATTTCTGCGGGCGTTGTTTCAAATGCCACGCACCAACTGCGCCTCGTGCAGAGGCCCTCAGAGGCCCTGGGCTGTGACCATGCAGAAGCTGCACTCGCCTAGGGCGGCTGTCCTGAGTGCGACCTGATGGATCTCCCCACACTGCGGGCTCGTTTTGCCATCTTCACCGAGGACGACCCCGCCCTTTCCGCTCTCTCTTTGCCTTTGCTCGAGCCGTGCAAGAAAAAGCACCGTTCACAAAGGATGCCTGAGCGGACGGAGACGAGCGATCTCACTCCGGCCCAGTCCCCGCGTGCCTCGCTCTCTCTAGATGATACCCCCTCGCCTGTCCAGTTCACGCAGGCGGACCAACGCCCCTCTATGTGTGCGGCAGGTCTCGTCTCCTTCGGAGCGTCGGATGACGACGAGGACAAGGATGACAGCCTTTCTATCGCTGCATCCGACTGTGACGATTGGGCAGGCTCCGCTTCCCGCCCCGCACCTTCGACTCAAACCAGCAGGGCCGTCGAAGACCTCGGGCTCGATTGGTCTTCCACGGAAGAGCCTGCACGCAGCAGACTAGATGAGTGGTTCCTGCAGGGGCGCCGGCACGCCCCTCAGCAGAGACCCACCCCGTTCTTCCCAGAAGTACACGACGAGCTCACTAAGTCATGGAAGGCTCCACACTCAGCGCGCCTAAAGCACTCTTTTTCCTCGACGCTCTCTTCTGTGGACGGCGCGAAGGACAAGGGCTATGAGGCGATTCCTCCCCTCGAAGAGGCCGTGGCCGCTCACCTCTGCCCGCCCACTGCTGCTGGATGGAACGCCAAAGCCTCGCATCCGTCTAAGCCCTGCCACACTACTTCAGCTCTTGCCGGCCGTGCATACGCCGCCGCCGGTCAAGCTGCGTCGGCACTTCACATGATGGCTGTCCTCTAAGTGTTTCAGGCGAAGCTTCTCCGTTCTATGGACGAGTCTGGACCTGACCCGGAGGCATTTAAGGATCTGCGCAGCGCCACAGACCTGGCCCTGCGGGCAACTAAGTCGATAGCCCAATCCATCAGCCGTAGCATAGCGAACCTGACAGTACATGAGCAGCACCTCTGGCTCACGTTGACGGATATGAAGGATGCAGATAAGGCAGCGTTTCTTGACTCCCCTATTTCTACTAGTGGGCTGTTTGGTCCTGCCGTCAAAGGATTTGCTGAGCGCTTCACCGAGGCTCAGAAGGCGTCGCAGGCTATGCGCCACTTTCTGCCAAAGTGCTCCAGCTCCGCTTCAAGCCGCCAGAAGAAGGTGCCGCCGCCTCAGCAAGTGAAGGCAGCACCGACGGCCTCTCAGCCCCGCCCAGCGACTGAAGTCCGTCACCGCTCTCGCTCCGCTAGGCGCCAGCAGTTCCCTGAGAGGCGGGGACCCTGACCCAAGATTGCGTTGGACCCCGAGCCTTGCAAGCCTTCCTAGCCACAGGAAGAAAAATTGAGAATTTGAGTCCCGCCGAGGCCGGACCAATCTCTCTAAAGCTTCTCAAACATTCCCCAGTTCCCTCCTCACAGGCCGGTAATGTCTATATTGCAGTCAATGGGCCGGTTATGAAACACGCTCACCTGCAAACAAACGGCGTTTTAACAGCGACACAGATAAAGCACGAAAAGAGCCCTTTTCTGTCTGTGTCACTTGTAGGTAACGTGCCCATGACAATGTATGCACCCCTACACACAAGCACTGTTCCCACAGTCTCAAACACTCCCCCAGCTCATGCTGGAAGTTTCATAAATGTAGCGCGCATGCCTACTGTCATGTACGCACCCCTACACACAAGCACTGTTCCCACAATCATAAATATTTCCCCAGCTCACGCTGGAAGTTTAATAAAAGTAGCGAGTGTGCCTGCTTTACAACACGCACCCCTACACACAAACACTGTCAACTCGATACTCACTCTCCCCCCAGCCAACGCGGGAGAGACAATAAACGTAGATTGTGTGCCCACTCTTCAGTACACACACCTCTACACATAAAAACTGTTCCCACATCAGTTTTCCCTCTAGCTCACGCTGGAAATGTGACTATGGGTACGCCCGCTGTGCAGCGCGCGCCCCCGCTTATGAGCGCTGTTCACACGGCATCAAAAGCTCAAGACAACCTGATGGCCCGTCCCCAGCCTTTATTCAACCCCTAGCTATATACGGGCCAAAGCCTGGGAGGCTATCCCCGACATATCAGAATGGGTGTTGAACATAATAAAACGAGGCTACTCGCTACAGTTTGCTCGCAGACCCCCACGCTTTTCAGCCGTGGTCGAGACAAGAGTGAGAAAAAGACGTTTCACACGTTCTCCGCACCGAGGTACTCAAACTGCTGGAGAAGGGAGCTGTCGAAACAGTTTCCCCCTCGCAAAGCGAGCCGGGTTTCTACAGCCGCTATTTCCTTGTCCCGAAGAAGGATGGCGGTCTCCGACCCATCCTAGATCTCAGACACTTGAACAAAGCGCTGAGCAAGCACCCGTTCAGAATGCTGATGACCAAACAAATCCTCGCGCAAATTCACCCGGGAGATTGGTTTTTCTCAGTGGATCTGAAAGACGCTTATTTTCATATCCAAATATTGCCTCATCACTTGCCCATGAATGGCCGAATTGTCCGCTGTATGCTTTTCCTCCGTTCACGATGCTACCTCAGGTCATCAGACGGATCAGGGAGAGCAAATGTGCAGTGCTTCTTATAGCCCCTCTCTGGAAGACCCAGCTTTGGTTCTCCGAGTTGACACAACTGCTGAAATCAGTCCCATGGCCGATTCCACTGAGGAGAGATCTCCTCACACAGGCGAACGGGAGGATCTGGCATCCCCGTCCAGACTTATGGGCCCTTCACGTACGGCCCCTCAATGGGTACCCGGGTGCCTCCCGGATAGGGTGCTGAAAACCATCACTGAAGCAAGTGCGCCCTCAACCAGGTGCCTCTACGCTCAGAAATGGAGGGTGTTCTCTGGCTGGTGCGCTGCTCGGAGCCTGAACCCCCACTCTTGCGAGATACCGAGTGTACTCGCCTTTTTACAAAAGCTTTTGGACGCGGGTTGCACCCCCTCCACGCTCAAAGTTTTTGTGGCGGTCATAACAGCATCTCATGCTCCTGTGGCCGGACAATCACTAGGAAGAAACTACCTCGTTGTCCGCTTCCTTAACTCTTCGTGACCCCCCTCTTCCAGGACCTCTCCACGGTCCTGGAAGCACTGAAGGGCGCCCCGTTTGAGCCACTTCAGTCTGCTGACCTGAAGCACCTCTCGCTCAAAACCGCTCTTTTACTGGTCCTCGCCTCAGTTAAAAGAGTGGGCGATTTACACGCGCTGTCTTCAAGCGCGTCCTGTCTTGAGTTTGGACCTAACGACTGCAGAGCCGTCCTTAAGCCAAGGCATGGTTATATTCCTAAGGTGCTCTCCACTCCCTTCAGAGCACAGGTTATTTCCCTAGCAGCTCTTTCCTCACCAGAGGACGAAAGAGACACGAATTTACTCTGTACCATCAGGGCTCTCAGAGTGTATCTAGAGCGTTCTGCCTCGTTCAGACAGTCAGAACAGCTTTTTGTGTGCTTTGGCGGCCGGACCAAAGGTCTCACCGTCTCAAAGCAGAGATTATCGCGCTGGATAGTTGACGCTATAGCGCTGGCTTATGAATCTAAGGGCCTTCACTGCCCCTTAGGCATTAGAGCTCATTCCACAAGAGGCATGACCTTGTCTTGGGCTTGGTCAAGTGGAATACCCATCGAAGATAACTGTGCGGCAGCCGGCTGGGCCTCGCCGTCCACATTTATCAGGTTTTACAACCTACAAGTCCCTGCTCTGCATTCTAGGGTACTTTCGATATGAAATGTATAAGCACAAAACCCCCATAAAACTTGGGCCCGATACTTATCCGGTCCTGTTTTACACGAACTACAGTTCCCATATATATTATACATTATATACAGCGGGGGAAATAAGTATTGAACACGTCATCATTTTTCTCAGTAAATATATTTCCAAAGGTGCTATTGACATGAAATTTTCACCAGATGTTGGTAACAACCCAAGTAAGCCATACATACAAAGAAACAAACAAAAATAAGTTCAGAAATTAAGTTATGTGTAATAATGTGAAATGACACAGGGAAAAAGTATTGAACACATGAAGAAAGGGAGGCGCAAAAAGGCATAGAAAGCCAAGACAACTGCTGAAAACGTACAGTAATTAAAAAGCAATCCAGCCCGCTGTCAGTGGAAATTAATAACAGCTGGTTCAGTCCCAAATGATGGCCTACAAAAAGGTCTCATTGCCAAGGTGTCACACAAGACACATCTCATGATGGGTAAAAGCAAAGAGCTGTCTCAAGACCTTCGCAACCTAATTGTTGCAAAACATAATGATGGCATTGGTTATCGGTGCCATTCTAAGCTTCTGAATGGTCCAGTGAGCACTTTTGGGGCCATAATACGGAAGTGGAAAGACAATAATTTCACCATAAATTTGCCTCGACCAGTGCTCCTCGCAAGATTTCTGATAGAGGAGTGAAAAGAATAATCAGAAGAGTTGTCCAAGAGCCAAGGATCACTTGTGGAGAGCTTCAAAAAGACCTGCAGATAGCAGGTACTGTTGTCTCAAAGAAAACAGTAAGTAATGCACTCCACCGCCATGGCCTGTATGCACGCTCACCACGCAAGACTCCATTACTGAAAAAAAAGCATGTTGAAGCTCATTTAAAGTTTGCTGCACAACATTTGGAAAAGCCAGTGAAATACTGGGAGAATATAGTGTGGTCACATGAGAGCAAAATTGAACTGTTTGGATGCCATAATACACACCATATTTGGAGGAGAAATGGCAGTGCACATTACCCTAAAAACACCATACAACTTGGTGTTGGCTCTTGGACAACTCTTCTGATTATTCTTTTCACTCCTCTATCAGAAATCTTGCGAGGAGCACTGGTCGAGGCAAATTTATGGTGAAATTATTGTCTTTCCACTTCCATATTATGGCCCCAAAAGTGCTCACTGGACCATTCAGAAGCTTAGAATGGCGCCTATAACCAATGCCATCATTATGTTTTGCAACAATTAGGTTGCGAAGGTCTTGAGACAGCTCTTTGCTTTTACCCATCATGAGATGTGTCTTGTGTGACACCTTGGCAATGAGACCTTTTTGTAGGCCATCATTTGGGACTGAACCAGCTGTTATTCATTTCCACTGACAGGGGGCTGGATTGCTTTTTAATTACTGTAAGTGTTCAGCAGTTGTCTTGGCTTTCCATGCCTTTTTGCACCTCCCTTTCTTCATGTGTTCAATACTTTTTAAGCTACTTACGCAATAGGAGAGACCTCTCAAAAGGGAACCACAATACACACTTTTACATAAACCAATAGCATGGGAGGTGTGCTTAAAAGAGGTTCCCTTTCAAAGCGGTAACTCAACATTACGTCAGCTGTGACGTATATGGGAACTCCTCCCTTCTCCACTTTCCCTGAAATCTTATGGGCTAACGCCAGCTGGGGACAGCTGGCCAATTGACACGAAGCATGCAAATACTGACAGGTTCGCGGGCAGTATAAATTGCGGCAGGGCCTGAAGTTAACGATGAACTTGGTGGAAGAGCAGGAGATTGACTGACAAAATGTCGGGGAAAAGAAAACATAAATCAGGGTACCAGAAACGCCATGAAAAGAATGAGAGGGAGGCCAGGAGAGTTATTGTATCCCAGTCGATCAAGACATTTTTAAAGACAGGTTGTATTGTTATTTTGCTGGGAATAAGAAAACTACCGTCTACAGCCTGCCGGTACTGTCACTTTTCATTATTGGTGCGCACCACAATCGAGCGAATGATTACGTGGTCAAAATTCCTGTCTTTTTACACTATTGTAAATAGAGTTAAAAAGTCACAACGCATTGCATTATGCACCTGACCTGCCGGCTTATGATGTATTTATTACGTCAAGAAAACACGAATACACACTGCACTTGAATGAATACATTTTAGCTTTATTTAATAATATTATCTTTATTAAAAAATAAGACAATAAATGACTTTCTGCCAGGTCCATTAAGTCAAGAACACAGACAATAAAAATAATTAAAGAATTTATATTGAATAGATTGCAAACAGGTTGATGTTCCTGAATTGAAATTTGGCAGTATGGCTCTGTTCAGGGAGTCCTCTGACCTTTCATGAGCACCATGAAATAGCAGAGAGTCAGAGGACAGCAGCAGCAGCAGCATTAGGGAACGCTCACACAGTTTAGGACTGTGAGAGCTAAAATATCCCCCCAAACAAAACCACACCTGGCAATCCTCTGAGATACAGAGGATGATTTTATTTTAACAATTTATATGCTTAGTAATCTACAAATATACACAGATAATTTGCAATATGTTATAATCAGATGAGTCCTGACCACCCATGAGTTAGCAGAATCAGGGGACAGCAGCAGCAGTATGTTCTGATCAGATGAGTCCCCTGACCATTCATGAATTAGCAGAGTCAGGGGACAGCACAGTATGAGGAGATAGCAGCCGCATATAGGGACAGCATTATCAGCATGAGGGGATGCAGCAGCAGCATAAGGGCTCTCACATTATTTTGACTGGATGAGCTATTCCCCCCAAAACAGAAATTGAGCGTCTCGAATGGTGTCGTCTGAGCCACCCTAATTTAGTAATTATATTATGGTAAAAATTATTTATTAATTACTGAAATGACTATTCAAGACCACAATAGCTAAAACATGCTGTTACCTAGAATTATCTGTCTTTGAACTGTTTTGACAGTCTACAGTGTAAGCGCTATGAAGAGATGACTAAGCCACCTTCTGAGAAACAAGCTAGATAAAGGAATTAATCAGCTTTTTACCAGCGTACAGATCAGCAGAAGCGAGCAGCAAGCATGTATGAGCAACTGAATGTGCTTTAAATAGGGCGCCTTGTTTGAGCTTTGGCCATTGAGCAGCGAGGGGAGTTAACGAGCTAATGCAGCTCAGCTGGAGCAGATCAGCTGACGGGACAGTGTTGTTAGCAAACAGCATTAGCAGCGTCTTGACTACCTGGCCTGCCAGAACTGACGCTGACGCTCAATTTATTTTTTAAATTTGACTGCATTCTTGTCAATTTATAAATGTTTACTTTTTGATTTATGAATTATAACAGACTGATGGGGAAAAAAACATTATTTTGCTGTTCCTTTTTAAAAATTGATTTTATTATTATTTAACAATTTCTTTTTATTAGTTGTAATTTTTATATAAATTTAACTTTTAAAATAAAGGTTTTAAAAACAACATCACCTTCTTCTGTTATATGTGGGCCTCCATGCTCATCTATTGTACAGTATATGATATTGGTGGAGGGTGGTGGGGGGTGAAAAAAATCAATATTTTTTCAGGGGGCCCCGAATCCTCTAGCTACGGCCCTGCTGACACCGCTACAAAGAGAAGTCTCACCCCGACGGCATACACATTATTGCGGGTGATTTTAATCAGGCAAACTTGAAATCTACCCTGCCCAAATTTTATCAGCATGTAAAGTGTCCGACCAGAGGGAAAAACACTTTAGACCATGTTTACACCAACATTAAACATGCATACAAAGTCACACAGCTTCCACACTTAGGTCACTCAGACCACCTCTGTTTGTTTCTCACCCCCGCATACAAACCTCTCATAAGAAGCACAACCCCACTGACAAAGACGATCACCACCTGGCCAATCTTTTTCCTCAGCTAAAAGATTGTTTCACACACACTGATTGGAGTGTTTTTGAACATCAGGACCTGGCGGTATACACAGAGGCTGTGCTATCGTACATCAAGTACTGTACAGGGAATGTTATGGTGGATAAACGCATCCGAGTATTCCCAAATCAGAAGCCCTGGATGACCAGCCAAGTCAAGTCATTACTCAAAAAAACCTGCAATACCGCCTTCAGGTCAGGAAACAAAGTACTATATACAGCACTGCCAGAGCTGATCTGAAGAGAGGTATCAGGAAAGCCAAGTCCGACTACAGGAGAAAAATAAAAAGTCACCTCTCCAATAACAATCCTCGGCAGGTATGGCAGGGTATCCAGCAGATCACCATCTTCAGCTGTGGACTCAAGCAACGCACTGGCGGAAGAGCTGAATACCTTCTTCGCACACTTTGAGACCCCAGCCCAACAGTCTGCAGTCACACCACCTCAGCCTCAACCAGCTCAACCACTGACTGTGCAGGTACATGATGTGAAAATGTGAAAGAGGTGCTCAGCAGGGTGAACCCCAGGAAAGCAGCAGGACCCGACGGTATTCTTGGGAAAGTACTTAGGGCCTGTGCTGACAAGCTTTCACAGGTCTTCACTAACATCTTCAACCTCTCCCTGACACAGGGTACTATCCCAGCCTGTCTGAAGTCGGTCACCATCATTCCTGTACCCAAAAAATCAAATACGATCAGCCTCAATGACTACCGCCCAGTGGCACTAACACCCATCATCACCAAGTGCCTAGAACGGCTGGTCTTGGGTCACATCAAAGACTGCCTTCCTCCCTCCTTCGACCCCCACCAATTCGCTTACAGAGCAAATAGATCAACTGAGGATGCCATAGCCATCACCCTACACACACTGAGCCACCTGGAGCACAGAGAAAGCTATGTCAGGATGCTCTTCATTGAATATAGCTCAGCCTTCAACACAATCATTCCCGACATCCTGGTCAGCAAACTGTCTGATCTGGGACTCCACCCACTCACTTGCTCCTGGATCAAAGACTTTCTTACTAACAGACCCCAGTCAGTTAAACTTGGACCCAACCTTTCCTCCATTCGAACATTGAGCAAGGGCTCCCCACAAGGGTGCTTGCTGAGCCCACTGCTCTACATCCTCTACACCACCGACTGCAGACCTGTCCACATCTGCAACACCATACTGAAGTTTGCTGACGACACAACGGTGGTGGGGCTGATCTCTGAGGGAGACAAGTCAGCCTAGAAGAGGTCTTGGAATTGTCCAAGTGGTGCTTGGCTAACAACCTGACTCTGAACACAGCAAAGAAAGGAGATAATTCTGGACTTCAGAAAGCACAGGGCAGATCAGAGCCCCCTCTACATCAACGGAGACTGCATGGAGAGGGTCCACACCTTCACCTTCCTGGGCACCTTGATCTCTCCATTGTTCTCGCTTAAGGCTGTTGTTTTCTAAGGTCAGTGTTTGCCAGCTCTTAGAAGTTGAAAATCTGACACTTGAGTACTGAAATTGTGGATGTGTGGAAGTAATGTATAATAAGTTAATAAATACAGATGTAATGAAAATTATTTGTCTTTTTTTATTAGATTTTGGACAAGATTAAATATTAAGTAATGTTCCTTAGTGGAAACATGTTTTATTAAATCCATATCTTTTTGTTTGTTTAAAATAAATAATTTCTATTAACTTGTATTTTAAAAAATTGTATAATTAAATCTATATCTATTTGATTGGAGAAAACAAATAATTTCTAATACATATTTTTTGAATGAGATCAAATATATTTTTATATATTTTTGTTGAAAAAATGAAACATTTTTTGTCACATACAGCAAACATCTCCTCACTGTCCGCTAGCTGCCTGTCCCCTGAACACACTGTAAAAAAACCGCAGTCTCTGTAGACAGCCCAGGCTCCACAAACGGCAACAAAAACAAACTGGGCCAACCTGGACCACAAAACATAACAAACAGTGTTCCAGCCAATAACCGAAAAGAATGATTTGGGGGTGGGGGTTGGGGGGTTAGTGCGCGTGCACTGGGAGTGGAGGAGAGAGAAGCATGAAGAGGGAAGTTAGCTAGAGGAGAGATGTGCTGGACAGCGACTACCGTTAGAATTATATTCTCTTGAATTTTGATATGGCCGACCACTCATTTATCTGTATTTACCAATGCTATTGTAGATGTATATTCTGTTTTTGTTCCGTTCTTGGTGTTCAATAAAGAAAAAGTAGTCACTGAAGCACCAACAGACTTTTTTCCGGGATCTTCGGAGGAGGAGATTGGAGCTTTAAATTTAATATCTAAATTTCTATAATTAATTTTTTTATAAGTTCAGGAGCGTGTGCTTGCGATTGATTCTGCGAGAGTGAAGGCGGGGCCTTGATTTCGTGGCTTTACTTCCTGCTCAGTACTGCGCAGACTCAGGTCCCGAGATGTCAGCACCATATCGGGACACTGGCGGCTTCACTTCTCACTTCTTTTTTACAGTCTATGTGGCCGACACACAACCAAAGAGACGACGTTCCGATTAACAATTAGCAAATAAGAGGGAAAATGAGAAGGAATGCGCGAAGGGAGGGGGAGGGGACGGGATGAGGAGGAGGGAGGGTCGAGCTAGCCTCCGTTTTGTTTGACAATACTTCAAACGTCAACAAGAAGTGACGTCACCCAACATCGCTTAGAGCACCTTTAAAAGCCTTATATAATGTCAAATATCATGCACTAATGAAAGTGAACAGATATTCACACACAAAAAAAATTATTTACTAACCTTTTATTGTTTTTGAGAATAAAATCAAGTAGCCGAACAATACGAATATCTCAAAAAAAAAATCATAGTAAAATAGTAAATTTTCATTTTCAACTTCCATAGTATGAAAAAAAAAATACTATGGAAGTCAATGAGGCCCATCAACTGTTTGGTTCCCAACATTCTTCAAAATATCTTCTTTTGTGTTCATCAGAAGAAAGAAATTCATACAGGTTTTGAACAACTTGAGGGTGAGTAAATGATAAAGCCTTGTCTGTGAAACCGGGGGATTTAATTTTAATAGCAATGTTACTTTTTTTAATCAACATGCCACAATATAAGATTGATATAAAAATAGATTATAGTTGTATGATAATTGTAAACTCTGATGACTGTATGAATGCTTAGAATTCTTGGTCACTCCCATAAACGACACCTGTCATTGGACTTACAGTATATAAGCAAACTGGCAGTGAAATCATCTTTAGGATTTTGGATCTGCAGCCATATCACATAGGCATTGAAGTTTAAAGCAGTGAAGACCTTCTCCATGGAATATATTGAGCATCACTGCTTTCCCTCCTGGAATACAAGCTGCTCTCTGGACTTTCGTTTGAATTATGTCAATGTATTGTTTTTCTTGTACATATCTACAATCTCTGTGCTGACGGTGTGTGGAAACCTACTTGTCATCATCTCTATAACAGTTTTCAAGCAGCTTCATACACCGACCAACCTCCTCATCCTCTCACTGGCCGTATCTGACTTCTTGGTGGGAATTTGTGTGATGCCTGTTGAAAGCGTCAGGAGCATTAACTCATGTTTTTATATGGGAAAGTCGCACTGTCGTATCTTTCATATAATTATGTACATTTTGTTGTATGCGTCCCTCATCAACATCATTCTTGTGGCTATTGATCGTTATTTTGCTGTGTGTGATCCACTCCTGTATATGTCCAAAATGACAATGAGAAAAACACTGATCTGCATAAGTTTAGGATGGACTATATGCATCTTTTATAATCTTGTACCAGTGAATTTTGGAAACTTAAACCTGACAGGGACAACTGTGATCTGTTTTAGAGAATGTGCAGTGGCTATGAGCAATGCCTTGGCTTCAGCTGACTTGATAGTGAGCTTCATTACTCCATGTATAGTGATGTTTATCCTGTATGTAAGAATTTTCACAGTGGCCTTGAGACAAGCAAAATCCATCTCCAACTTTACAAAGAAAAATCTAAAATCCTCCAGGAAATCAGAGGTGAAGGCAACAAAAACATTGAGCACAATTGTCTTTGTGTATTTCATTTGCTGGGTTCCCTGGTATATAGGTATGCTTAATATCAAACAATTTCAAAAGTCACCTGTGAAACTCTCTGCTTTACTGTGTTTATTTTACACTAATTCATGCATTAATCCCTTTATATATGCAATATCTTACCCCTGGTTCAAAAGGTCAGTGAAGCTTATTGTTAGCCTAAAAATACTGCAGACATCAACTAACCAGTTTAACTTGTTTCCTGAAGACTGTTAATATGAAAATGCATGTATTTGTTACAAAAAATATGTTTGTATTGTAGATATTCTTGGCCTTTTGTTAAAAATATCTTTATACATCCTTCATTCTCTTTTCTTAGAATAACAATTCCCAAAAATAAGACAGTAACACTTTATTTTACAGTGTCCTTGTTACATATGTTACATGTACTACCAAAGTAATAATAGTAAATTATGCATAATTACATGCAACCAGGGCCGGCCCTGACCAATTTGCTGCCCTAGGCAAGATTTTACCTGGTGCCCCATGCATCACAGCCCATTTCACCCCGTCATTGTGTTCATGATTATTTAGCCTATATATATATAGGCTAAATAATATATTCTGCTCATCAAGCCTGCATTTATTTGATCAAAAATACAGAAAAAAAATGAATATTGTGATATATTATTACAATTTAAAATAATTGGTTTTCAGTTTATTATACTTTAAATGATCATTTATTTCTGTGATGCAAAGCTGAATTTTCAGCATCATTACTCCAGTCTTCAGTGTCACATGATCCTTTAGAAATCATTCTAATATGATGATTCATTATCAAAGTTGGAAACAGTTCTGCTGCTTAATATTTTTTCATAACCTGTGATAGTTTTTTAGGATACTTTGATGAATAAAAAAAAAAGAAGAAGAAAATGTTTTAAAAATAGAAATCTTTCATAACAACAATATACACTACTGGTCAGTAATTTGGGGTCAGTAATTTTTTTCTTTCTTTTTTTGAAATAAATCAATACTTTTAATCAGCAAGGATGTGTTAAATTGATAAAAAAAAGTGATCGTAAAGAAGATTTATATAATTAGAAAATATTTTTTTTTAATTTTTAATAAATGCAGTTATTTTTAACATTTTATTCATCAAATAGGCTGGCAGCAGAACTGTTTCCAACACTCATAATAAATCAGAATATTAGAATGAATTCTGAAGGGTCATGTGTAATTTATTTAGTTTCAATTTATATTTTCATTAGTTTCTTGAAAAGCTACGTTCATTTTTATTGGCACAAGAATAGCTCCATATATCCCCCCCAAAACTGCACAACTGTAGAGTAAAACATGAAAAAATAAAAAAGTGATAATAAAAAATGCGTCTTAAAACTGACTTGATTGTTACAAAATCACACAGTCTGGGGCCTCTGGAGAACTCAGAACAACTGCTAACATTAAGTTTAAGGTAAAAATAACTGCCATGAAAATGAAATTATAGTATCTTACTCCTATGCAATTAGATAAACTGTTCATTCACTACATCACTTTACCTCTGTTTTTACCCCTTTTCATCCTCTTCTCTTTTTGGCACTGTATCTATTGCAGACTATGCTCATTTATAATATGTGTCATGTAAATTCGTCCATCCGTCACAATCAGGAAACTTTCACCGTGTCTAGAACTGGCGCGAGCTGCCAGGCCCGTTTCTACGAGGCTGTCTACATTGGATGCGGCGTCGCGCACGCTACACAACAAATTACCAACAACTGATCGCGCGCGCGCTCTGTTTCTGACGCACTTCAAGTAGTGATGGGCGATACTGCAAATTTCGGTATCGATCCGATACCAAGTAAATACAGGGCCAGTATCGCCGATATCGATACCGATACCAATACTTTTTCATTTTAAAAGCATGCACTTGAACTTGTATGCACTTTCCTGTGCTAGAGCAGTGTGTCATGATTTATGAGGTGAATGCATCATTAATATACTAAATCTGAATATGTTTTCATGACTACTAGGCCTAAATATTTTGTGATTTGTGCTCTCAACTCGCCTGTAATTAGTCAGTGACTTTTACAAAACTAGTTATAGCCTACTAGCCTACTGTTCAAAAGTTTGGGGTCTGTAAGATTTTTAATTCTCTTCTGCATTTATTTGATTAAAAATAGAGTAAAAACTGTAATATTACAATTTAACATAGGCTATCTGTTTTCTATGCCATAGTAAACTGTAATTTATTCATGTGATCAAAGCTGAATTTTCGGCATCATTACTCCAGTCATGATAATTCATTTTAATATGCTGATTTGCTGCTCAGGAAACATTTCTTATTATTATCAATGTTGAAAACAGTTTCATATTTTTGTGGAAACCATGATACATTTTATGCAGAATTATTTGATGAACAAAGTTGAAAGAACACCATTTATATGAAGTAGATTTTTTTTTTAACAGTGTAAAACCCTTGACTGTCACTTTTGATCAATTTAATGCATCGATCCTTGTTGAATAAAAATATTAATTTAATTTAAAAAATCTTACTGATGTCAACATTTTGAACCGTTATGTACACTTTTGGTTTGTTTATTGCGAAATAACTCCAGATTGTTTCTCTGTCATCTAAGCAAGGCTTCGTTTCCCAAACGCACTGGGCCTGTGAGCACTAGCATCGAACGCTCTCTGTGATTGATTGGTTTCGTCTTGTATCCAAATGACTAGGAGAAAAGGTTCTATCCTACACAATTATCCACTAACATTGGCTTATTTTTACACTTAGAAGCTTATTTTCCACTTAAGCTTATGCTAAATTAATAAAAAATTACTGGTAAAAAAACACACATTTGGATCGATATTTTTATGTGAGGATCGATCCTTTTCGATACCACGTCAGTATCGAAGTATCGATACTTCAGGATCGATCCGCCCATCACTAACTTCAAGCACTCGCTGGGCGGAGGAAGATTGATGAGCCGGACTTTTTTTGCTTTATTTGGTAGTATTTCGAATGAATGGTTTTAAAATATTATATTTAAATTAAAAAATAAATAAATAAATAAATAAAAATTCACTCGTTCACTCACTCTGGCGCCCCTATGGATGAGTGGCGCCCCTAGCATGACGCGCATCTCTCAGGCGAGGCTCGTGCCGCGCGGAAAACGCCTGCATGCTAGAAATAGAACCGACGCCTATTTTTCACGCGACACGCAAAGGTGTTGGAAGCGTTTCCAGGCAAAATAGAATAGGAAAAGATGTTTATATGTTATTTTGACACGAATACATATTAATAAATGACATTTTGATGTTTGAAAGTCATAGGTTTTGACATAAATTCAGATAAATGCAATTTTAAAAAATAATAATAAAAACCTGTCAATACAGAACGAAATATTCTGTAGTCTATTTTGCCGTCAGTACTGCCGACGGTGTCTTTATCAGTAGGCTTTATATTTATGTTTAACATGAAGTAGGCCTTCCACTAATCTCTCCCCCTATGTCGAACAAGGGTGATCCAAATCACGTGACTTGACACTTTCAAGTACACTTCGAGTTTGCAACGATGGACGACGGCAGATTAATTGAAGAAGTGGAGAAACACCGACAACTGTACGATCCACAGGATCCTTGCTATAAAGATCAACAAAAAAAGGAGAAGGCATGGGATCAGTTGCCACAGCTATTGATTGTAATGGTAGGTTTACGATATATAGCCTACATGTGCATGTTTTGTCATTGGCAACTTACCGGTAGCCTACATGTGGTCTTTCAGCTCCGATCGAAGTTTGAGGGTGCAGGGTGTAGAAAAAACATCTATAGCCTACTGATCTTTTCAGGTACGTTATCTATCCCTCCTTTATTATTTGTCAACCAGCACACACTTTAGGTGTGAGTAAACACCTACTGCTGTCTCCTGCTTGCACTTGCATTTCATAAATTCAGAAATCCATTCACCACGTAATTAATTAACTAATTGACCTACAATGTTTCAGGACTTGACATTAACTTTTTTGCTCACTAGCCAATGTGTCTAGTGGTTTTGCAAAGTTACTAGCCACACAGCATTTTTACTAGCCACATTTTTGTTGTTGTGAAATTACCTGATAAAAGTTGACTATGGCGTGCTAAAATCTACTTGAACTAGATTTACAACCCTTTTAAAATGTAAAACCACTGTACACACCCAAATCAAGACTACATAAATGTATAACAATACAGGTCATTATCATTAGCTCTGATAAGGTTGTGTGTAAAGCTCCTTTTTTTAAAAATAAAACCATGTATCATATGTAGCCACATAGCTCCACCGGCATCCAACGCAGTGTTGCAACTATTTTCACAGGAAAGTAGCTAACACCTTCCCTAAAAGTCGCTAGATGACGTCATACGTCAATTAGCATATTCATGACATAATCGCTTCGTACTTGCCTTCTGCCTGCCTAATGTGTTTTCTCTCTAAATTAATGCTCCACATACTGTATTTCATATAATATAATATATAATATAATATAGCCGAATGTCAAATAAAGCTGTTCTCATTTCCTATATTTTTTTTTTTTGTCTGACAAGAACGGGTAGCTGTGATATAGTGAACTAGATGAAAAAGTTTGTAGGCAAACTTTAAGTTGGCATGAAAAAGCCTTGCCAGAAAGTTTGAAGAATTTTTAAAAGCTTGAAGTTTGAAGTTTTTAGTTTTAATTAGTTTAAGTTTTAGTTTAGCAGTTTTAAAAGTTTGAATGTTTTCAGTTTTAATTAGTTTAAGTTTTAGTTAAGTAGTTTTAAAAGTTTGTAGAAGTTTGAAGGTTTTCAGTTTAGAAATATTAGATAGAAGGGAAGCTTAAATAAGTCTCGATTGTTTAGAAATAGTACATAGAGCGGCAGCTAATGAAGTCTAATGAGCCTCTCCAACTGTCAAAATTTGAATTTAGTTTGCAGTTAGAAAGAAAGAAAGAGATAGCAAGGTATTTGTGGCAAGGGAAAAGGGCCAGAATTAAATTTAAGACACTGCAATTAAGAAAAGAGAAGGGTGGAATGTCCTTCCTTGTTTACAGGATTACTACCATGCAGCCCAACTGAGACCTTTAGTCTGCCTGTGTTCATCAACATACACTGCAGCATGGAAAGAAATAGAAAGTACAATGTTAAACGGAATCCCAATAACAGCCCTACTGAGTGATAGCAAATTACTAGAAGAACAGGAAATCCTGGAAGACTCTATAACAGGCAGCTCTCTGAAGTCCTGGCAGACAATAGTTAAAATTTGCAGATTAGGAGAAGCATCTAAAATTATGAGATGGTGTGCCTATGATTCAGACTTTGCACCAAACAGGATCGATGGCAGATTTAAGATACGGATCTCAAAAGGTTTAACTACTTATTATTCATTTATTCACAAAGGGGCATTCCAGAGTTTTGAAACCCTACAGAAAGATTATGGACTGAGAAAAGATGATTTTTTTAGGTACCTGCAAGTGAGACATCATTTTAACGAAAATACATACTACATTTTTTATATGCCTATGTGGAAAATTATCTGAATTGAGAGAGTTCGGGAACCGGATGAACTAAAGCTCTGGGATAGTGAGTATTACAAGTATTAAGCACAAGAAAAGAAAGTAAATTAAAATGGTTAAACCAAATTCTTTAAATATAAAACAAAAGAAAAGCAGATAAGTGATAAGTCCGTGGAAAAACACTACTCATTCACGTCTGTCAGCAGCCGTGCGCTCAACAGATGAACGTGCTGCTGCTCCTCTCAGCCATTCACTGAACAAGTAGACGCAGCTAGAGAGAGTGACGGCGGGGAGAAAGCAAGACCTCGCGCTCTCAGGACAGTATTGGCAACATCTGAAGGTTACTGAGGTTTGTCCAAAAAGTCGCTAGATTTGTCGCTAGTCGCTTTTTTGAAAAAATGTCGCTAAAGGGGTCTGAAAAGTCGCTAAAAATAGCGACTAAGTCGCTAAGTTGGCAACACTGATCCAACGACGTAACTCCAGCAGGGCAGCTAGCTGTCTCTTCGTTTCTGTGTTGTCGGTCACTAGCGTGCAAGGCAACACTGTGTGCATGTAATACTCATGGGAGTTGTAGTGTCGTAGTGTCACTGTAATATGGCTTATTTCAGATGCCTTTTGAAAAGACTACAATTATTCAACCCGCCAAAGTGGCTAGTTGGAGTGACTGTTACCCGCCACGAGCAAAATCCACCCGCATTTGGCGGATTCATTGGTGGGTGTTAATGTCAAGCCCTGCAAAGTTTTATTTGTTCGTTGGAATATGTCAACGTCAAGTTGTTATTTTTGTGTAATTTTTGTCACTATTACATTGTCCTAACAATATAATTAGCATTTCAAAAGTTTGTTTGAAGTGATGTGTTCATCTGCCACATGCCACAGAAAAATCTCCCCTACCTTTCAAAACACAAGTCACCCAACAGACTATGAAACAAAGCTGTTTTCAGTGCAGGCCTATTGACTGTGATAATATAAATAAGTTGTTTTGTAGAGATCAACATGTCATTCTTTATTTAAGATGATTCTTATAATTAGGAACAGAGAAAGGATGTTTGCAGGTCATTAACTGAAGTGCCACACAGAACGTTTTAGATTACACACAACACAAACATGACAAACTATATACAGGAACAGAAAACCATGTTGTTAAATTTACAATGAACACTACTTTCCCACATCGAAGTCTGGCATGCCATGGATCCATAACCATGTTGTGATGTGATCACAGGTTCCCTTCCAGAGAATTGAAGAATGTGCTTAATTTCTCACGCACTTCATAGGCATCCTTGCTGCCCCTGTTCCCTCCCATGTTCTTTATAATAGCAGCTTGTCTCCAGTTTGTTCTGCCTCGTTCTGCCATCTCTGGTTTTGCGATGGGTTGGTGAGGAAGTTGTGCAGGATGTACAAAGCCATCACTACAGTGTCCACATAGTGCGGTGTCATCTGCAGCCTTGAGAGCAGCACCCTCCATCTCGCAGTGAGGATGCCGAAGGCACACTCAACTACCATTCTGGCCGAGGACAGTCGGTAATTAAAGTTTTCACACCACCTTGGGAGACGATGACCCGGGAAAGGCCTCATAAGGTATGTTTTCAAAGGAAATGCTGCATCTCCGACAATGATGTAGGGCATGGGACCCTGCACACCTGGTAAAGGGGTGTCTTCGGGCACATTCAGTGTTTTGGGCTCCATGCCCCTGCCAAGCCGCGAAGAGGCGTACACCACCCCCCCGTCACTGGCCCGGCCAAAGTCTCCCACCTGGATGAAGGTGAACCTGTAGTCTGCATCCACAAGTGCCGGAAGAACAATGGAGAATGTCTTCTTATAATTGAAAAACAGACTTCCAGAATTGGGAGGTGCTTTGATGGTGATGTGCTTCCCATCTATCGCACCCAAGCAGTTTGGAAATTTCCACTTGCTCCAAAATTTGGAAGCAATGGCTTTCCACTGGTCCTCAGTTGGTGGAGGAATGTGGGTTGCCATCATCCTTTTTTCAATGGCACTGCACGTCATGTGCACAGATGAGCACACAGTAATTGCCCCCACACGGTATTGATAGGCCAGGCTAGAAAAGCTTTCTCCTGCTGAAAGGTATCTGTGTCAGAAAGAAAAATATGTCATTGTCAATGAGTAATAATAATATAGTAGTAATAATATTACAACAAAGTGTTAGTAGTATTGATGAGATTATATTTACTCCTCATAGGTGATGATAGCAAAAGAAGGTGGAAAGTCCTGAGAGATGCTTTTGTAAAGCATAAAAAACAAAAGAATCCTCCCAGTGGCTCTGCAGGTGGGACAGTCAAGGAATGGAAATATGAGGTAGAAATGTCATTTCTGCTGCCTCATTTGCATCCAAGAAGGTTAGTATGTACTTTAATTTCCTTGTTTTGGTAATAGAGATACTGAATAACTTCTTAGCACAAAACATTTAATTGTTTACATTATACACACAGGTTGTTTATTAATTGTATAAAGTTAGGTGTTACTTGATTATTACAATGACCACTGTTACTACATTTTAGCTCAAGATGTTCACTGGATCCAGTACAGCCACTGGACGACACACAGGACCCCATTTATTTGAGCGCAATAGAGGAGGATGTGGAGCGCACAGCAACTTCAACATCACAGAGGTGTAACACCCCAACCCCACCATCTGGGCCAATCACATCAACACCCCACTCCCGAGCTAGTCCCTCTCCAGCCCACCCCCGCATTCAAGCTATTCTGTCAGAGACTAGACAAAGCACTTCATCTCAAACAAAACCTGCACGTGACAGGAGAGGACAAGTAGTTACTGAAGTTGAGCAACAGCTACTGGACATCATCTCCATTCCAACTTCAATTGAGACGCGAGCACACACACACAAACTCTCCGCACACATATGAGACGCGAGCACAACACGACAAATATGATGAAGCCCTTGACAGTGCACGGAGTAAACATAATAGCAGAAAGTTGCTCCGTCTTCGACTGGTAAATGAAATCACTCTGACAGTGTTTATATTGCAATAATGACCTACTGATCAGATCATTCGAATGTACACTGCCGTTCAAAAATTTGTTGGTTAGTCAGAATTTTTTTTCAGTAAGGATGCATTAAAGTGATCAAAAGTGACCTTAAAACATGTGTAATGTTACAAAAGATTTCGTTTCAAATAAATGCTGTTCTTTTGAAATTTTTATTCATCAAATAATCATGAAAAAAATTACCATAGTTTCCAAAATATTAAGCAGCAAACTGTTTTCATATTTCTGAAGGATCATGTGACACTGAAGTAATGATTTTGAAAATTCAGCTTTGACATCACAGGAATAAATTACATTTTGAAATATATTCAAATAAGATATTAAATTGTAATACTATTTCACAATATTACAAGTTTTGCTGTATTTTTGATCAAACAAATTCAGCTTTGGTGAGCATGAGCTCTTTATAAAAAAAAATTGTGTTCCTTTGTGCTTTTTTTTGTTCCTTTGTGCACTGGCTAAGGAGCATGAGTCAGACTGAAAAAATAAAACCAAAGTTTTTCTGAGGTAATGTGTTATGTAATCTTGTTAAAATGGATTTCATAAAATTGGTATAGAAAAAAGTATCGTTCAGGAACCGGTATCGAAATCAAGGTATCGGTATCGGTATCAGTATCGAAATTTTTTGAACGATACCCAGCCCTACATTTCACCCATACAGCCCCACACACCAAGCCCGGTCCCAATATCATCCTGTTCCTCTCAGATGAGAATCTTGCGCTGGCCAGTGTTACACTCACTTATACTGACACCTACTGGCGTGCGTCTGTGCAGCATCACGCAAAAATAAAGGTTTACAGTGACGGACGCAACTGTTAATACGTTATTCGTAGTGACCCATGATGGATTTATTTCGTGTCTTTCCTAGAATGGGCAGTTTGTGACTTTGCGAGATAAACAACATAAAGTAGCACTGGTATTACAAAACATTCAGTGGCACATACCAATCAAATACAGACGTGACACAAATAACACGTTTGAAAAAATATTAATGCACTTTAATTCGTTTAATTGATATTTTAAATATCACAAAATTAGGCTATTTATTTAGGATTTTGTGCCACAATTACGTCAGTAGGCTATAGGTGTTCGATTAATCTGTCAGTCACTACTGGAGGTGTCGCAACACGGTGACATGTTCCGCGACTCGGTGGCAGTCAGGTGTCATGTCAGTGTCAGTGTGTCGCAATGTCAGTAACACATGCCACTATCCACCACTGACACATGTCAATAATGTCAGTGACACATGCCACTATCCACTGGCACATGCCAATGAAGACCGGATGTGCCACCGGATGTGCCAAGATGCATAGTGACATGTGCCATTGGCTTCTGTGCGTCAGATGTCATGTCACTTAATGTTAATACCGCCTCTCGCTTATGTATACAGTGATTGGCGTCGTATTCCTATAGGTAGATGTGGATCAGTTGAGAGTCAGCTGATGCGAGCTTGACTAACGTGACCTGCCAGAACTAACACTACGCTTGATTGTAACCTAAAATACATTATAATTAGGAGATAATAGAGTGTGAAAAGTGCTGTAAGCTGTAACGCGAGAGCGAGAGACAACATTACGAGTTCAATTACCAGAGAGATCATTTTTCACGAGTGTTTTTAGGATTCAAGAGAGGCGATTTGCCTTTCAGAGGGTGACAGCCTCAGCACTTCATTGTTGTGTGCCGTTATGTACCGTTTTGTCACGTTACAACAAAGAAGTCAGCTTTCATGCATCATCCTTGTAAATTATAGTTTTCCTTGCTTTACCCCGGTCTTAAATTAAAAGGATGACTGTGAAAAATAGTAGTATTTAATTAAATACATTTATGGTGAGATTACTACATTTTATTTAATTAAATGCATTTATGGTGAGTTTATTATATTTTCATTTCAATCTGTGTTCATTTTGACCACAAACCATGCGATGTCACTTTAATTCTCCGCATGCAGCACAGCAAAAATAGACTCGATCTATTTTCGATCGCAGAAACGATCACTGCACTGCTGTATATACACCGCACCTGGAACGGATCGCCGGACCGCATCCGCGTGCAGTGTGAAAGCTCTAACCTGTTAACATGGGTACGGGAAAAAATACGCACCGCATACGCACTGCAAACGGAGTATGTGTGAAACGGGCGTAACTCTGAAAGTACAAACTGTTTTATTTCGTAATTGCCCCTGTTGGTTTGTGGAGTTAACTACATCTTACTAAAAAGTAAAAGCCAACCAGCTGATGTTGGTATTATTTTCTGATTTATACTTTGTAATAACAATGTCAATGTCAAGGTAACTAAACAGAGGTTTTTGTTTTTATATCTCAACAGAAACTGAGACCCATTGACGAGTTTCTGCTGTTCCTGATGTACCTGTCAGTGGGTTTTCCAATCAGGGACCTTGCAGAGAGTTTCAGCATTCACCGCACTACTGCAAGTCGGATCATCTCCACATGAACTCATTTCCTGTACTGCCTGCTGGGAAGTCAGCACCTTTGGATTCCTCCATTCCCTCCATAGTGAGAGCTCACCTGCCACCTGAGTTTGCAGCTTTTTCTGATACACAGGTGGTCCTTGATTGTACAGAGATATTCTGTCAGACGCCATCCTCTCTGCTCCTTCAGAGTGAGGTTTTCTCTACCTACAAATCGCACACTACATTCAAGGTCATGATTGGCATGGCACCCCATGATGCTGGCACCTTTGTGTCTGGACTGTATGCAGGCTCTATGAGTGATCACGAGATCTTCAAGCTGTCTGGGATTGTAAAGCTTTTGAAGTGAGGTATGGTGATCATGGTGGACAAAAGGTTTGTTGTGGACAACCTTGCTCCTTGTAAGGTGTACCGGCCTGCCTTTCTCAGCAACAAACGCCAAATGAGTCGAGAGGATGTCAGACAGACACAGTTAATTGTACATCTGAGAGTGCATGTGGAGAGGTGCATAAGGAGAGTGAAAGAGAACAAACTGTTCGACAAGGACATACCACTGTCAATATGCAGGAACGTTGATGAATTGTTCAGTGTGGCCTGCTTCCTGGTCAATTATCAGAATGGGCCGTTAGTAAAGGCATGGGCAACTCAGCAATGAATTAAAGATCTATCTTGCTTCTTAAAAAACATTATTTGTGTTATTGTCATCATTACATTAGCTTTGGGTTTTTACTGACTTGAAATTAAAATGCACCAGAGATGACATTAGAACATGTAGAATTTAATAAGGAAATATTGAACAACACTTATTCAATTATCCAATATCAACAATCCACATAGCTTTTTACACTCGGACTCTAATTTCAATCAGTACAAAAGGTATGGTCTCAGGTCAATTGTAGGCCTGCATTAGTGACATTAGCTCTGGTTTTATAGAGATTTGTTTAAACTGAACAATGAAATCTCAACACCGACTGAACAATTATCACTTCAGGTTTTGTATAGATTTGTAAAGATGTAGCAAATTAGCTCAAAATAAATATATATATATATAATTATCCATCCATCCATCTTCTTCCACTTATCTGGGGCTTGGTCGTGAGGGCAGCAGTCTAAGCAGAGATGCCCAGACTTCCCTCTCCCTAGACACTTCCTCTAGCTCTTCCAGGGGGACACCAAGGCATTCCCAGGCCAGCCAGGAGACATAGTCCCTCCAGCGTGTCCTAGGTCTTCCCCGGGGTCTCCTCCCAGTGGCACGCGCCCGGAAAACCTTCCAGGGAAGGCGCCCAGGAGGCATCCAGAACAGATGCCCGAGCCACCTCAGCTGGCCCCTCTTGATGTGGAGGAGCAGCGGCTCTACTCTGAGCTCCTCCCGAGTGGCCGAGCTATCCTATCTCTAAGGGATCACCCAGCCACCCTGCGGAGAAAGCTCATTTCGGCCGCCTATATCCAGGATCTTGTCCTTTCGGTCATGACCCACAGCTCATGACCATAGGTGAGAGTAGGAACGTAGGTTGACCGGTAAATTGAGCCACGACAGATCGGTACATCAACCGCATTACTGCAGAAGCTGCACCGATCCGTCTGTCAATCTCCAGTTCCATCCTTGCCTCACTCGTGAAGAAGACCCCAAGATACTTGAACTCCTCCACTTGAGGCAGGAACTCTCCACCAACCTGAAGTGGCAAGCCACCCTTTTCCAACTGAGAACCATGGCCTCGGATTTGGAGGCGCTGATTCTCATCCCAGCCGGTTCACACTCAGCTGCAAACCGTCCCAGTGCATGCTGAAGGTCCTGGTCTGATGGGGCCAGCACGACAACATCATAAGCAAAAAGCAGAGATGAAATCGTGTGGTCCCCAAACTTGACACCCTCCGGCCCCTGGCTGCGCCTAGAAATTCTGTCCATAAAAATGATGAACAGAACTGGAGACAAAGGGCTCACTGCCGGCAATGCAAACCAAGCTCCTGCTCCGGTCGTTCAGGGACCGGACAGCCCTTATCAAAGGGCCCCGGATCCCATACTCCCAGAGCACCCTCCACCTCCAAATCCACAAAGCACATGTGGATTGGTTGAGCAAACTCCCATGAACCCTCCAGCACCCTGGAGAGGGTATAGAGCTAGAACTGTTCCTCCTGAATCCGAGCTTCTACTATCGGCCGTATTCTCCTCTCCAGTACCCTGTCATAGACTTTCCCGGGGAGGCTCAGAAGTGTGATCCCCCTGTAGTTGGAACACACCCTCCGGTCCCCCTTCTTAAAAAGAGGGACCACCACCCCGGTCTGCCAGCCCAAAGGTACTGTCCCCGACCGCCACGTGATGTTGCAGAGGCGTGTCAGCCAAGACAGCCCCACAACATCCAGAGACTTGAGGTACTCAGGGTGGATCTCATCCACCCCTGGTGCCTTGCCACAGAGGAGCTTCTTGACTACCTCTGTGACTTCAGCTTGGGTGATGGACAAGACCACCTCCGAGCCCTCAGCCTCTGCTTCCTCAATGGAAGACGTGTTGGTGGGATTGAGGAGACCTAGGACCTGTTTGCCTTGGGAGACCCTACCAGGGGCATATAGCCCTGGACAACATAGCTCCTAGGGTCGTTCGGGTACTCAAACCCCTCCACCACAGTAAGGTGGCAGTTCAAGGAGGGGTTTTAACAGATTATAATTAACGGATTATAACGGATTGTTTTAAATAGTTTAATTATTTTTAGAATTTTTACAGAATCAAGAAAGTAAAGAAAAGTGAAGAAAGAGAGAGAAGAAAAGACAATGGCAAGATTACAATCAGTTAACCACAACCTACGAGAAACATCAGAGAATCCGGGTCACCTTAAAGGGGCACAATAATTTAGAAACGCATCTAAAGGCTGCGAACAGGTAATTGCATTGACTTTGGTTGCTGAACAAGTCCAGATGCAGGAGACTTTTGAGATTCTTGGCTGAAGCGTTCGTTTGGGTTCTTGGTGTGGTCCATGTTGAATCCAAAGAAATTAACTTGCTCCCACGTTGAATACAAAGAAGTTAACTTGAAGATGAAGTTGCCGGAATGAGACTGTTGTCTCAAAGAGATTGAGCTCAGATCTGAACTAATCAGACACAGAACTGGTTTGAGGGCCGATGACAACAGGGGAGAGGGGGAAGGTTTTTAAGATGAACAATAAAACCTAAAATTAGTTCAGGCTTCATATAGATTTATAAAGATGAACAATAAAACCAGAACAAGAACATTTATCAACTGACTGAAACAGAACTAATTGAATGAACCATTGATTTTTAAAAGATCAGATCAAGTAATGAAAGAAATAGAAATAATCCCCCTCTCCCTTATAACCCTAGCGACCTCCACATCCTTATAAATTCTTTGAACAAGAAGGTCCTCCTCTGCAAAAACAACAAAATCGCATCACTGCATTCCGGTGATAAGCAGCTGGCCTTGCTCCTGCCAATAGTAGCTGTGGCCTGGCTTCAGGCACAAGGCACCACTCTGCATGTGCAGGTACCCAGAGTCCACATAGCTCTTCACGTTCTGGAAAAAAACAACACCATCTGGAGAGGATCCGAGCCAGGGAGCATCTGGATGGATGACAAATCCTGATGGCCAGTAGTTGACGTTTTTAATGTGAGTATATTCCTGAATAGCTACTGGCTCCAGTGCCAGCCCCCTCTTCATAAAGGCTGTCTGAACCCCACCTTTGCGGATGTGTTCTGCAAGGTTCTCTGCAGAGCTGTGACCTCGGACACGTCACACTTGGGTTTTGCACACTTGGATCTTGACTTGGGTTTTGTTGAGATGAAGACCATGTTACCCACTCTGCCTGGTTTCACACCCTATCAAGTAAACAAACAAATAAACAAACAAACAAAACTTAAGGACAGAAGTTGGTTAGCCACCATAACATACCATCACAAACTAACCACACTAATACACCAGTGTTACGCACTGCTCCGAGACACGAAGGTAGAGATCCAAATGCAGCTTTAATGAGGGGTAATCCAAAGACGAAATCCAATAAACAGGCAATGGTAGAAACACAGGTAAGCAGTCCAAACAAACAAATAAACAAACCAACAAAACAGGCAGGGACCAGAGGCAAGAGAGTAATCCAGGGAACAAGGCAAGATATCCAAAAAACCAAGAAACAAGAAAACCAGGGAAAAACGCTCAGAGATGCAGTGTAACACAAACAAAACTTCGCAGTGTGTGAATGAGTGAACATGGTATAAATAGGTTGAGACTAACAGGGTGATGAGACACAGGTGAAGAGACACAGGTGAATGCAATCAGAGATGATGAGTCCGGGCAGTGAGTTATGGGAAATGTAGTTAGTGAGTGAATAGGAGAGTCTGGTGTGGAGTGCCCTCTGGTGGTTCTCAAGGGCACTCCAGCTGGTGACCGTTACATAGCCCCCCCTTTAAGGAGCGGATTCCAGACGCTCAAAATTCTCCAGGAGGGAGGTGGAGCGGAGGCGGACCTGGGGGCGGGATGGCGGGCCAGGCCCGTGCAGCGGAAGAGGACCTGAAGACTCCGGCAGGGCGGAAGGCCAGGGCGGAGCAGGCTCTGCAGGCGAACAGGGCGGAGCAGGCTGTGCAGGCGACCAGGGCGGAGCAGGCTGTGCAGGCGACCAGGGCGGAGCAGGCTGTGCAGGCGACCAGGGCGGAGCAGGCTGTGCAGGCGACCAGGGTGGAGACGAGCCTTCAGGCGGCCAGGGAGGAGACGACCTTCCAGGCGACCATGGCACAGGAACAGACACCGGCTCAGGAACAGGAACAGACACAGGGACAGGAACAGACACTGGCTCAGGACCAGACACCGGCTCAGCGGAGACCATCTTGTCCGGAGACACTGGTTCGGCGGTGGCCAACTTGTCCGAAGGCACAGGCGTGGTTTCGGCCATCTTGTCCGAAGACACAGGCATGGTTTCGGCCATCTTGTCCGAAGACACAGGCGTGGTTTCGGCCATCTTGTCCGAAGACACAGGCGTGGAGTCGGCCATCTTGTCCGAAGACACAGGCGTGGAGTCGGCCATCTTGTCCGAAGACACAGGCGTGGAGTCGGCCATCTTGTCCGAAGACACAGGCGTGGAGTCGGCCATCTTGTCCGAAGACACCGGCGTAGAAAGAGGAAGAGGAACCGATTCAGGCTCAGGCTCAGGATCAGATTCAGGCTCAGGATTAGATTCAGGCTCAGGAACAGATTCAGTCTCGGCTGGACGAGACTCTGGATGGGCGGACGTGACGTGAAGCTCTGGCTCTGACTCGGCAGGACTGACGTGAAGCTCTGGCTCTGGCTCGGCAGGACTGACGTGAAGCTCTGGCTCTGGCTCGGCAGGACTGACGTGAAGCTCTGGCTCTGGCTCGGCAGGACTGACGTGAAGCTCTGGCTCTGGCTCGGCAGGACTGACGTGAAGCTCTGGCTCTGGCTCGGCAGGACTGACGTGAAGCTCTGGCTCGGCATAAGTGACGTGAACAGTCTCTGGATCAGGATCAGCACGCTCTGAGCTTGACGGGACCAGCAGCGAGGGCTTTGAGCTGGGTAGGACCAGCGGCGAAGAGGACTCTGAGCTGGTTAGGACCAGCGATGAAGAGGGCTTTGAACTGGACAGGACCAGCGATGAAGAAGGCTCTGAACTGGACGGAACCAGCGGCGAAGAGGGCTCTGAGCTGGGCAGGACCAGCGGCGAAGAGGGCTCTGAGCTGGACGGAACCAGCGATGAAGAGGGCTCTGTGCTGGACGGGACCAGCAGTGAAGAAGGCTCTGTGCTGGACGGGACCAGTGGTGAAGAGGGCTCTGTGCTGGACGAGACCAGTGGTGAAGGCTCTAGCTTGGCGGGCATGTCGCTTGCTGTCTCAGGCGCGGCGGGCATGACGCTCTCAGTCTCAGGGGCGGCGGGCATGACGCATACTGCCTTGGCTTCGGCAGATCTTGCGTGAAGTGCGGGCTCGGCTGGACTGGCGTGAAGTGCGGGCTCGGCTGGACTGGCGTGAAGTGCGGGCTCGGCTGGACTGGCGTGAAGTGCAGACGGTGACATGGCGTGCCACGGAAGGAAGCTCTCCAGACATCTGGAGAGTGCCTCTCTCCAATCCAGACCAGAGAGATCGGGGAGCTCCCTTGGGTCGACCTCCTTAGCCCCCAGCCGGTAGCACAACTTAATTGCCTCGTCACCTAGAGAGCAAGAGGCAGCGAGAGGAACAAACCCCCAGGTGTACTGGAACAGATCGAGGCTATCCAGGGCCAAGGCCGCGATCTGTTCAGCGAACTCCCGGCTCATGCTGGGAAGATCAGGAGAGATCCGTACTGCTGGATTGCTGGAGGTCATAGCTGCTGGATCTGGGTGTGGCGAAGTTTTCTGTTACGCACTGCTCCGAGACACGAAGGTAGAGATCCAAATGCAGCTTTAATGAGGGGTAATCCAAAGACGAAATCCAATAAACAGGCAATGGTAGAAACACAGGTAAGCAGTCCAAACAAACAAATAAACAAACCAACAAAACAGGCAGGGACCAGAGGCAAGAGAGTAATCCAGGGAACAAGGCAAGATATCCAAAAAACCAAGAAACAAGAAAACCAGGGAAAAACGCTCAGAGATGCAGTGTAACACAAACAAAACTTCGCAGTGTGTGAATGAGTGAACATGGTATAAATAGGTTGAGACTAACAGGGTGATGAGACACAGGTGAAGAGACACAGGTGAATGCAATCAGAGATGATGAGTCCGGGCAGTGAGTTATGGGAAATGTAGTTAGTGAGTGAATAGGAGAGTCTGGTGTGGAGTGCCCTCTGGTGGTTCTCAAGGGCACTCCAGCTGGTGACCGTTACAACCAGACAGGCTTCACAAGTTTCTCCAATCCCCTCTTAATGCGATTGGCAGAGCTACCATAGCTAACTGTAATAGATGTGGTAATGATGCGCTTGTTTTGTCTTCATTGTGCTTTTTAAACAAGGTGGGTAGAGTTTATATCCAATTTCAAACATAAATGAACAAATCAACAATTTGTGATTAGCCTAAGTTCTTAAGTACTTACCAGTCTTCGTGGTTTATGCCATCGCTGCTCAGTTTCTGTGCAGCTGAGGACAGGCGGTACTGCTTTCAGTTGCAACGTAGAGTACTTCGTAGTCTGATACAGTAGTGCAACACTGTGGTTGCAGAGAGCGGTTCCAGACACACAGGAGCACTCAGCCACAGCAACTTGAATTGGTGAGCTGTCCTCAAAAGTAATCTATGAATAAAACATGATTTTAGTATTACAATTAGACTAAGTCATTAGATAACAACTATAAAAAACCCACTAAAGGTGAGAGGTCAGAGCAGGCTAACTATTCAAATAGTAGCGGTATGATTCATTAGGCTACCAGAACAAATAAGCCAGCCTCACTAATCTCTTAAAAGATTTTCTTGGTATTATATACAGTTAGAACAACAGTGTTAGTAAAGCATTGAACAGGTTAGTATAGCCTAGATTTTGAGGGTACAAAATCAGCTCTTACCTCACACTGACTAATGTACCCATCATGAACAGGCCTACTTAAACGTATGCTCCAAAGAACGGGAGCAGTAACAACCAGTTTCTGGGGTGTCCATGAAAGTATAGTTCAGGTTTAAATCAAATAAACAGACTTAAGTTTTATTATTGTTATTCTACATCCACATCACCAACTATAGCCACAAAAATCCCCCAGAATCTGACTTGAACTGGTTAAACATGTTTTCCCCCCTACTCTGAGGTTGTGAGGCTTCTCATGCTTCCTCATTAACCTATAACATACAGCCCTGACGGTCACCCTCCCTGCAGGGACTTTGTTTGACACTGTGGGAATTCAACATCATTCATGTAAGTAATGTTAGACAAAACACACTGGAATGCTTTTCAACACGGTACAGTCAATCAAACAGCCTGATGCACAGAAAAGGGTGGTAAATAATCTTGATCGCCATTGGTGAGTACTTGTCTCTAGTTTTCTGACCCAATACATTACAACACAAACCAAAAAGAAATACTCAAACCACTATTCGGTAGGCCCACCTCTGACAATCTCATACTAATTCTAACTTGACAGCTGTCTAAACGTAGTGTCCGATAGCAATAGGTTATGTTTTCTCTGCGCCCGATTGAATCGTTTATTCTCGTTCTGAAAAGTTAGTGCTTTTTCATGGTGCTGTGTTTTTGTTTTGGTCGTATGCACCTCAACTAAAAAACGTTAAACGTTAAAAACAATTGATAATTCTACAAATCTAAAATCTCTACAGGACAACTGACCTAAATGTTAGCTACATAGCTACTGCTAGCTAGTTAGCGATACCACAATGTGAATGTGTTTTGCTGTCAATTTCAAACTTACCTTCATAGTTGTCAATAAAACTTGAACCCCTTTTTTTGAACCCCCGGAGTAAACCCCTTTTCCCGTTTACTCCTGGGGACAGTGCATCCCTTTCGGACGAGTCTGTGGACATCTGATATGGTTTGGGCAGGTAGCTTGGGCAGGTCTTGGAGACATCTGGTGTAAAACATCGCCATCTTGCCGGAAGTACAGACCCACACACTCAAGGGAGCGGAAGTAGAACGGAAGTAGAGTCTTGCACCGAGCGAATAACCCCAAGGGGGTAATCCGGCATCCAGAAAGCGTACCTTCTATGGGGGCATCCATTGGCTAACAAGCCATCACCTGCTGTTAGCATTCCATTGACTCCCATTCATTTTGGCGTCACTTTGACAGTGAATAACTTTACATCTGAGGCGTTTAAAGACTCTATTTGACCATTGTTTATTTCTAAAGAAACACGACAATGTATAAAAGGCTCCATTACCTTGTATCTTACGTTATGGCCCCATAGAAGCCATTTTTGTAAAAATAGGCTAACGATTGTGTCATAACCACACGACTCTCTGTCGCACAGTAGATAAATTACCGTATAGACAGGAGAAGAAGCTCGCAGGCAATCGGGGGGATGTGGAGGCATGAAGTCCGATAAAGTCAAGGGAGACAACTACTAACGTTAGAATTATATTCTCTTGAATTTTGATATGGCCGACACACGACCAAAGAGACGACGTTCCGATGAACAAATAGCAAAGAAGAGGGAAAAGGAGAAGGAATGCGTGAAGGGAGGGGGAGGGGACGGGATGAGGAGGAGGGAGGGTCGAGCTAGCCTCTGTTTTGTTTGACAATACTTTGGCGGTCAACAAGAATTGACGTCACCCAAAATCGCTTAGAGCACCTTTAAAAGCCTTATATAATGTCAAATATCATGCACTGATGAAAGTTAACAGATATTCACAAAAAAAACTTATTTACTAACATTTTATGGTTTTTGAGAATGAAATCAAGTAGCCGAACAATTCTAATATCTCAAAAAATTAAGACTGTGATCCTCTGCTTTCTTATTACAGCGCTAATAGCTTGTTTTGTTATAAGTAGCTGATCTTTGTGTGTGTGTGTGTGTGTGTGTGTGTGTGTGTGTGTGTGTGTGTGTGTGTCTGAGTCCTTTCTATTAGGAAGGAATATTCAGGAATTAAATTGCAATTATGTATCCAAGAGCACAATAAGTAAATCCAAAACAAATAGTATAGGCCTGGTTTCACAGACAGGGTTTAGATTAGGCCAGGATTAGGCCTTATTGGCCTCATTAACTTCCATAGTATGAAAAAAAAAATACTAGGGAAGTCAATGAGGCCCATCAACTGTTTGGTTCCCAACTTTCTTCAAAAGATCTTTTGTGTTCATCAGAAGAAAGGAATTCATAAAGGTTGTGAACAACTTGAGGGTGAGTAAATGATGACAGAAGTTAAATGTTTGGGTGAATTATCCCTTTAAAGCCTTGTTTGTGAAACCAGGGGATTTAATTTTAATTGCAATATTACTTTTTTTATCAACATGACACAATATAAGATTGATACATAAAAATAGATTGTAGTTGTTGTATGGTAATTGTAAACTCTCATGACTGTAGAATGCTTAAAATTCTTGGTCACTCCCATAAACGACACCTGTCATTGGACTTATATAAGCAAACTGGCAGTGAAATCATCTTTAGGATTTTGGATCTGCAGCCATATCACATAGGCATTGAAGTTTAAAGCAGTGAAGGCTTTCTCCATGGAATATCTTGAGCATCACTGCTTTCCTTCCTGGAATACAAGCTGCTCTCTGGACTTTCATTTGAATTATGTCAATGTATTGTTTTTCTTGTACATATCTACAATCTCTGTGCTGACGGTGTGTGGAAACCTACTTGTCATCATCTCTATAACAGTTTTCAAGCAGCTTCACACACCGACCAACCTCCTCATCCTCTCACTAGCCGGATCTGACTTCTTGGTGGGAATTTGTGTGATGCCTGTTGAAAGCGTCAGGAGCATTAACTCGTGTTTTTACATGGGAAAGTCGCACTGTCGTATCTTTCATATAATTATGTCCACTCTTCTGTCTGTGTCCCTCATGAACATCATTCTTGTGGCTGTTGATCGTTATTTTGCTGTGTGTGATCCACTCCTGTATATGTCCAAAATGACAATGAGAAAAACACTGATCTGCATAAGTTTAGGATGGGCTGCATCCATCTTTTATAATCTTGTATCAGTGAATTATGGAAACTTAAACCTGACGGGGACAACTGTGATCTGTTTTAGAGAATGTGCAGTTGCTATCAGCAATGCCTGGGGTTCAGCCGACTTGATAGTGAGCTTCATTACTCCGTGTATAGTGATATTAATCCTGTATGTAAGAATTCTGACAGTGGCCTTGAGACAAGCAAAATCCATCTCCAAATTTACAAAGAAAAGAGTCTCTCAGAAAAATCTAAAATCCTCCAGGAAATCAGAGGTGAAGGCAACAAAAACATTGAGCACAATTGTCTTTGTGTATTTCATTTGCTGGGTTCCCTGGTATATAGGTATGCTTAATATCAAACAATTTCAAAAGTCATCTGTGAGCGTCTCTGCTGTACTGTATTTATTTTACACTAATTCATGCATTAATCCATTTATATATGCAATATCTTACCCCTGGTTCAAAAGGTCAGTGAAGCTTATTGTTAGCTTAAAAATACTGCAGACATCAACTAACCAGTTTAACTTGTTTCATGAAGACTGTTAATATGAAAATGCATGTATTTGTTACAAAAATATGTTTGCATTGGTGATCTTCTTGGCCTTTTGATTAAAAAAATTCTTCAATCTTTATACATGCTTCATTCTCTTTGTTAAGAATTACAATTCGCAAAAATGAAAGACATTATAATTAGGAGATATCAGAGTGTGAAGAGTAGCCTACTGTAACTGTCTTTGTGAATTTTAATGATAAGCCTAATTAACACATGTGGAAATAACATAATATTAAAGTCTGCTTCTTATTTGCTAACTAGTTACCCCCCCCCCCCCCCCCCCCCCACACACACACACACACACACACACAAAACACAAGAACAAGTTATGATTTATTTTTTAACTAAGGTAAGTGTTCTATATTTAGAGACAGCTATAAAATATTTGCGACTGAAAATGTGTAGTGCATATTCCTGAACGCACGCGGAAGATTGAACAGAAATCACGTGACTCAGGCGTCAAGAAATCAGCTGAGGGCTCAGAGTTTCACTCAGGAAATCCAGGTAAACTGAACATCGAAAGTACATATCAAAGTAAAAGGCATGTCATTATACACAGTGCAAGTGTGTTGACTTAATTAAGAGTAATTTTACGTGGAAAAGTCAGTGAAGAGATGAACAAACGTCGCTGGTTCTGAAGTTCATTCAATGTGAAAGTCTTTGACAGCTCGTGATCTGAACATTTATTTAACAATACGACAATGTCATTTTCCTGACCATTCTTGGTGTATGTTTGGTGTGCGTTAGTAAATATAGAAACTGTCTAATTTTATAATAAATGAATGTGCTTGTGAGTTTAGGCGCTGTGATTTCCGCATTCTTTCGTTTTGCAGGTGCGGAGGTCGGTAAACATTAGTTAGCCTGCTAACGTTTGAACAACACTATTCTAGATTTTTTCGAATCATTATCGAACTAATAACTAATGTGAGTAAACCAAGGCACGTAGTCACACTATGGGGTAACTTGTCACAATGGGAACCATGAGGCAACACATTAGGCTTTATAGAAACATTTCAACAGTAAAATCATTATGATAAAATAGCAAACAATTTGTGACCGCTTGTCCCGTCATGACATTTATGAAAAATTCTACATTTCATTTAAAATCTTCATTATACTATTGTATGAATGTATGAACTATAGCACACAGATACATTTGAATGTTATTGGAGGACAGAATTCACAAAGCAAAAAAATGTAAATAAGCAATTTAAAGCAATATAGCCTATGTGAAAAAAATATATTATGTAATGTTTTATATATCAATATATAGAGAATGCGAACCTTATATATATATATATATAGCTACTATATATTTATACATACAGAAAAAGAGATAGTATCCCTGAGAGTACATGTGATTTAACATCGGTAATCTTTCTAGGTTTGGTGACTCATTCTGTGATCTCCATCATGTCTGGGTCAAGCGGAGTTGATGCAAATTTGCTGGCACAGAATATAAGTTCAAATATCCAGAGAATAACACTGCTGAGTGAGTCAATTTTACTCTATACCTCTTTATTTATGTGATGTGTGGACTGTTTGCATAAATGTTACATAAAAAGTGTGAGTTTGAATCACTGGTTTTGCCAAATACATTTTAAATAACCATCCATTTTGGACTAAAACTAACTAGAAAACTGCTGATTCAGTCCTTGCAAGGAACAAGACCATTTTAAACTACTACATTATGTCTAGATTAGTCTTCACCTGGGCGTTTAACCCTGCCGGAAAAGTTAATTGTCTGGTTTCTCTTGTCACAACTTCAGTTACTTGTGAAGCGTGCATTGCACATAAATGTTGGCCATATTTATGTTATGCAGTTTAATGAGAAAATCTACATGTACTAACCACAACATGTAAAATCAAGTATAAGAGGAATCAATAATAAATGGATGGTTATGAAAAACCATAATACACACTTTTACATAACCCAATAGCATGGGAGGTGTGCTTAAAAGTGGTTATCCAGTTTGTTTAGGTCTTGCCTTTTTTTTTCTTTTTTTTTTACCAGCTAATGAAATCCAGCAGATGATGAGACATTTTGGAACAGCACAAGACACGACTATCCTGCGACAAACATTGTGAGTCGAATACAAGCAGCTAGTTCCCTTCCCTTTAATTTATCACGCATAAAATAAATAAAACAGTTATATATGTAAATACAAAATATATTTGTTTTTATTTGTCAAAACATACAGACAGGAGAAACAGCAGAATGTCAATCATCTTGCTAAAGTGACAGATAAATACATGAAAGACTTCAGCTCTTTACCTGTGAGCCCAGAACAGGTACAGAAATCAAACTGTTCCACTGTATAACCTCAAATTCACCACAGTAATTCCTATGAAAGTACTTAAATAGACTTTTGTTTTATAGAATTTGTATATGGTCGAACATTCAGCGTCCATAACTTTGTTTTATAAGTAAAGAAATACAAATATTCAGTGTTGGGATAGGGCTTAAACATTGACATATAACAGTATTAACTTAAAGGGACAGTGCACCCCAAAATTGAAAATTCTGTCATTTATTCACCCTCATGTTGTTCCAAACCTGTATGACTTTATTACTTCTGTGGAACACAACAGAATATATTTTGAAGAATCTTGATAACTAAATGGCTTTGGATTACCATTGACTTTACCTAATTACATTTTTTGGTTGAACTATACCTATACCAGTACAGTTAAAATGTGACGTTCCTCTTTTCTTACACAGCGGCAAAGAAAAATCCAGCGAGAGCGTCTCATCACTGAATTCTCCAACGCACTGGGTGTTTTCCAGAAAGTTCAGCGCGAGGTAGCAAAGAAAGAGAAGGAGTTTGTGGAACGTGTCCGTGCGAGCTCAAGAGTTTCAGTAAGTGTCATCTTTTACAATTGTAATGAAAGAATTACATAAATAAATTGATATTATCCACCTAATTGAAGGTAAAATGCTTTGTTGATTTATACAGACACAAATATCTAACGTGTAAAGGCCAGTTTCTATAGTCCATTTCTTTGATAGTAATACACACTACTTAAATCCACGTGTTTCCCCAGTTAGGATGCATCTAGTCTTGCATAGCCAGACCTTCAGACTGACAGCAGAAGGTCTGGACTGCATCGCAGCTTTTATTGGCCAAGGACCGCACAAAGAGGCCGGCTGACATGTAAAGCAACCAATCACAGTTCGTTTTGTTAAGCATCATGTTCAGCATCATGTTTAGGGGCGTGAAAATGTAACGTCAATGTCTTTGCGATACAGACCGTAGTGCATATATTAAATTATTCAATCAAGAATGTTGTGCAAGTTTTCTGCAACAATGGAGCCATAAACTTTACATATTTTTTAAAATCCAGTGTTTAGTTGACACTGTTAAGCGCTTATTGTCACAGTTGTAAACTCGACGGCTTTCTTCTACCATGAGGAGGTTTGGCATCATGACTGCTTTCCAGGCGGACCGTTAAAGAACACGCCGCACGTCTAATTCATCCAATCAGATGACGACTTCGAAATGTCCGAAGTGTTTCCCGTTTTGTGAGCTTAAGCCAACAGTTCATGGGCGTGATGTCTGAAGCTGAGACTAGGATGCATCTAATATAGTATGATTGTGAATCACAATTTAGTTGCAGTATCATTCTATACTGCAGATGATCCTTTGCTTGAAGTATAATGATGTTTTTTTTTTTGAGTAATAAAAGGTGGCATATTGGCATGTTGCAGATTTCTCAAAGAATTCTCTTTCTGCCTACAGGCTGGTGATCTAAATGATGACTTTGGAGGAATTGCGTCACCCTTTAAAAGGTTAGACACTGACTTTAAGATGCCCCATTATGCTTTTCGGACATTACCCTTTAACCCTCTGGGGTCTAAGGTGTTTTTGGGTCCTTGAGATGTTTTGACATGCCCTGACATTTGTGCTTTTTTCAGTTGCTTATAAACATATTAATGGCAAAGGTGTCATTACACTCTATTTAGCACAAACAGGGCTACTATAATATGTGAGCAACATGTATGTACATGTTTTTATTTTTGAGAGAATAATGTTTATGCATGGTCATTGAAAAAACTAAAAACTAAAGTTTCTGAAATAAGGCCACAAAACACATACTAAATATGTGTCAATAAGACTTTTGACTAATGGATGTCGCCTAGAGTTTTTTCTTCAAAATGATGTGAAAATCACCCTGCCTTATCATTCACATAACACAATACATTGATTTAAATTTTGCAAAGCACTTTCTGTTTGGAAAGGCAATATTCGAGTGGGCGTCAACGATCCAATGACACCATCATGCATATTTAGTGGTTCGCACCTGAGGAGACAATGGGGCCCGCATACTTAATGAGCCATTCATTCAGGTGTGTCACCTATAGCCACAAGAAAGAATGCAAGAGCAACAGTTGGAAGCATCTAAAAAAATATATATTTTTCCACAAATTGTGCTTGCAAATTGGCCTATAATATCCAAGGAAAACATGTCTAGTAATTGTGCAGTTAATTCTCATACTGTATTTTCAGTTTTGGAATATTTATCCTCTCCCCAAATTTGTCACTAATAAAACACAATAAAAATTATTTAAAGAAAAGGCTTATATTTACCTTTTAATAGTTTGTTTACATCTACCTTGTAAATATATTTTTTTATTAAAAAGGTTACAATTACAACAACAATTCAAGTGTAATCTTTCTTTGTAAAAACTAAAGTATACATTTTATCATACATATTTCAAAGTTAAGGATTTGATTGATTATTTGATTACTTTATTTTTGACAAAACATACTATATTTAACATATGAGCAAAAATTGGCAAACAAAAGCTTATTTGAGGTGGCAGATATTTTACAGTAAAAATGTATAATCTATCCAAAACTAATCAACGAAATGTTGTCTTTCATATGTCTGTAACATAGGTCTTTCGTTTTTATTATAAGAAATATAAATGTTAATTTGCAGTTTAATACGTTGCTTATACAAATACATTTTATTTCAACATATTTCAGTCGATTTTTACTCAGTATAGCAATACAGTTTGCTAAAAGCAAAACATTCATTCACACACAGAAACGCCTGACTGTAACGTTGTTTTTATGAAATATTAGGGCATATAAATGTTAATTTGCAGTTTAATACGTTGCTTATACAAATAGCCTACATTTTATTTCAACATATTTCAGTCGATTTTTACTCATCTCAGTATAGCAATACAGTTTGCTAAAACATCATCATTCATTCACACACAGAAACGCGATTTAAACTGTCTTTTTGCGAGCTGTGGTAAACAGCGCGCATCTCTGCCGTTCATTCATTCACAAACAGAAACGCGATTCACTTGAGAAGGAAAAAAAACTTACTTCAGTATTCCTCAGCTCTGTCGGATCCTTGCTCCTCGAAATACCCGCACTTCTGAGGTACATTTTCCATTATTATTATTCCTCACAGCGCTGCGAGACGGTGTAAACAAGTACAATGATCTGATTAAACTTGTGTTTTCTCGAGCTGATATGGGGGCCTTCACAGGTTTGCGTGGATTGCCTCAGTAATTTGCGTTTGAATAGCGTGCGCTCTCCGTGGGCGGGGTCACATTAAAAATAATTAGATGAGATGAGAACGACTGACATCTCGCTCTTTTCTTACAGATTACATGAACTGAGAATATTAGTTTTTTATATAAATTACTTCATTTAAAAGAAGAGAATTCAAGCTTCATGCCTGTGTGTCTGTATGTCTGTTTGACTGAGTATTCGCTGAGTTATCGTTCATTTTCGGACGCGTTTCAGAATGGACTACACTGACAGAGAGAAGGCAGAACTCGCTTTGAGTTTATTTTTCTTTATTTGGCAAAAAGCACAACACTTTGTTTTTATTGTGAGTATACACAAAAATAATACACATTTAACAGGATCGATTGATGTATGAAACTGGTTTGTAAGATCAAAGTCAACAGAGTATTTGGACTCTCGTTTGAACTAATAGGAAAAAAAACGAGCAAATCACGCCGGCCTGATTGCCAACCTCAGAGGGTTAAGCTGATTAAACTTGATGTGTTTTATGGAGTTGATGTGGGCGTTCACAGGTTTGAATGGATTGCCTCAGATCATTTGCATTTGAATAGCACGTGCTCTCCGTAGGCGTGTTCACATTAGCAGATAATGAGCTGAAATGAGAATGACTGACATCTTTCTCTTTTCATACAGATTACATAAACAGAGAATATTTGTTTTTTATATAAATTACTTCATTTAAAAGAAGAGAATTCAAGCTTTATAAAGACATATCTCTCGTGCCTGTGTGACTGAGTATTCGCTGAGTTACAGTTCATTTTCGGACGTGTTTCAAAATGGACTTCACTAACAGAGAGAAAGCAGAACTCGCATCATGTTCATTTTTCTTTATTTGGCGAAAAGCACAACACTTTGTTTTTATTGTGAGTATACACACAAAAATAATTGACACTTAACAGGATCGAATGATGTATAACACTTATATTGAGTATTTTGAGTCTCTTTTGCACTGATAAGAAAAAAATCGAGCTTGTCACGCCGGCACGACAGCCGACCCCAGAGGGTTAATGTAATGCAGGGGTGCACAATCCTGTTCCTGGAGATCTCCCGCGCTCGAATTGATACGGTAAAACCGACCCAATCATTACTGTCCTTAAAAGGTTAGTTCAACCAAAAATGAAAATTACCCCATGATTTACTCACCCTCAAGTCATCCTAGGTGTACACGACGAATACAATCGGAGTTATATTAAAAAATGCCCTGGCACTTCCAAGCTTTATAATGGCAGTGAATGGCAGTTTATGGTTTTGAAGTCCATCAAAGTGCATCCATCCATCATAAAAGTAATCCACACAGCTCTGCGGGGGTTAATAAAGGCCTTCTGAAGTGAATCGATGTGTTAGTGTAAGAAAAATTTGCACTAAGCTAGTCATGTTAGTTGATAAATATGGATATTAAGTAAATATTGATAAATATGGAAGTTTTAAATATGGATATTTTTCTTATACGAACACATCGCTTAACTTCAGAAGGCCTTTATTAACCCCCCGGAGCCTTGTGGATTACTTTTATAATGGATGGATACACTTTGATGGACATTTTTTAATATAACTTTGATTGTATTCGTCTGAAAGAAGAATGTCATATACACCTAGGATGACTTGAGGGTGAGTAAATCATGGGGTAATTTTCATTTTTGGGTGAACTAACCCTTTAACATTGTGTTTACAAGTGCTGAGGAAGCCTCTGGAGCTGAAATTCAGATATGGTAATGGCCGTTTAGTTTTCAACACGCACTGTAAGCGGTCAACCAATCACAACAGACTGAGCCATCTGACCAATCAGAGTAGAGCCGGTTGTCTGAAAGGAGGGGTTTAGAGAGACTGAATCCTTTATCGAACCGTTTCAGACAACAGAGAAAAGAAGAGATGTTACAATGTATATTATGAGAAAATTAAAGTGATTTTTGACCTTGGAGCGGATGCATGTAAACCTATTGTAGTTGAACTCAAAAACAAAATGAAGAACCTTTAAAATGGCATAATAGGGGAACTTTAAATCTCTGCTGTCCTGTCACATTTATGCATTAAAAAAAACTGTTCTCTGTGTGTGTTTTTAGTGAGATTCAGGCTCAAACTCAGAGCTATGAGGAGAATTTCACAGAAGAAGATCTGCATCTCATTCAGGAGAGAGAATCAGCAATCAGACAGCTGGAGGTGAGACTCATTCAAACCCCAACTCATCAAAGAACTACTAATCTTACAATTGACAAGCATTGTGCTAATGTAATACAATTTGAATAGTTAAGGCATGTGTAAAACACACACTCTTGTTTTTCAGTCGGACATTACAAATATTAATGACATCTTCAGAGATCTGGGCATGATGGTGCATGAACAGGGAGACATGATTGGTAACTAGTTTTTTACACTTACAAAACATGATGCTCTTCCCACATGATGCTAGGATATACAAGAAGGCTATCAGGGCAATGCTAAATGGTTACTGACCCAAGTCAAAATAGTTGACTCTCGAACATATATTAGGCCAAATAAACTGTTTAAAAAGTTTGCTGGTGGACACTTGAGTTTGGAAGACACATTGCCGGTCCTCCCTATATGCAAAGTACGCAAGTTGCATAGGGCCCCCAAACCACCAGGGGGCCCTCTTGCTCTCAAATAGCTTTTAAATCTAATTTTAAGACTAGGGCTGTGAGATTAATAGAAGTTGAATCAGTTTCGTTTTGATTTTGGCTTCCAATGATTATGAAAACGCGTTGTCAAGTGGTGTGCTGTTGGCTTTCCTATGTCCTTCCTAACATCCAAATCAGTTAAATCATGTAACGCCACTGCCGTGATATACAGCCTCCTGCCGAACATGCATGATGCTAAAAAAGTTGCAAATGAGACACTATTCCCCAGGCGGCTTTCAACTCACTGTTATTGATTGACAGTGAAACTGCTCTGAAAGAACAGATTAAACAGATGGGGGTCTTTTTTTTACGCACTGACAGAGGCCCTCTCTCACAGTTTTGCTTAGGGCCTCCAGAAGTCTAGGACTGGCACTGGGAAGACAGCATTCACTAAACAAACTGAACACTGATGTCTAGTCAACTTAGGTCTCTCCAAATGCTTTAATGTGCTCATGTGTACTTTAATTGTTGAAAAGTAAACACATGTAGGCTGTCCTGTGACTTATGAGCCACAATCTTGTGGACAGTAAATAAATCTCTCCTTCTGTAAGCATCTGTCTATTAACTAGATGCTTAATAAGATTGTAGGAAAATGTATTTTTTATAACAATATTTTAGCTTTTTTTCCTGTATAATTGCAGATTTGGCCTGGAGATCTCTCTCTCTCTCTCTCTCTCTCTCTCTCATATATATATATATATATATACACTAATTATATATTATAAATAAGTATGATACTTGTTTAATAATTATATTAAATATATTTCAATTAAAATAAAATCTGTGTTTTTGTTTAGACTTGGCTCTGAGGGAGTGTGTGTTTAGTGATGAAACTCTTAGACAGGAAAGTGCAATTAAAGGTGTTAAAGGGAAAAGCAGATGTTGATAATGAAGACCTGCGAGGCTTCACACACACCGGCTCAGTGGGACTGTTTGTTCAAGCACTAAACTTTTAATGACATGAGCTATTAGCAAGCACCTATTGGTGTTGTTTGCATGTATTGCATATTTCATCCAATTTACAACCGTTTGCATCATTGTTTGTGCTACCCACCAAAACTTTGAGATGCATAACTGAATGAATGATGAAATATTGCTCACTAAGGGATTTTTAATGAAGTTCTGAGGGACTGTGCATTATCCTTAAACAACATTTTAATGTAAACATAAATAACAATGTTGTTAAAATAATATTTTTTTTATGCAAATAACGGAGTCAGAATATTTGATCAGTTCTCACTGTAGGAAAGAAATTGATTCTGTGTTTAACCCTGAGATGTTTTATCTCCCTCTCGTCTTGCAGACAGTATAGAGGCCAATGTATCGACCGCAGAGATCCATGTGCAGTCAGCAACACAAAATCTGAATAGAGCAGCAAGTTACCAGGTACATAATTTACTCACCCTCACGTTATTTCGAACCAGTATGGCTTTATTTCTTCTGTGGAGCACAAAAGGAGAAATTCATCTAAATGAAAGTAGATGGACACTGTCAAGCTCCAAAAAGCACAAAAATGCACCATGAAAATAGCCTATATGACTTCTGTACTATATTCCAAATCTTCACAATAGCTTCTAAGTCATACAATAGCTTTGTTTGAGAAACAGATGCAAATTTAAGTTGTAATTTGCTTGAAAGCTTCCCTTGCACTCATGTGTTTGAGTTCTTGTACTTGTATGGCCTACGCTTATGCTACTCATATGCTACTTTTTTACTGATATATTGTATATTGCATTCATATATTTTAATTAAATTACTATTTAATTAAATATTTTTTAAATAAATTGCTATAATAAATTAAATGTACTGTTTTTTTAAAAATGCTAAATTGACAATTGCTAAATTGACTATTATACTAGTGACTCATTTCTTCTGCTCCCTGTAGACGTCATTCCGCAAGAAGATTTTCATCTTCATCGCTATTCTGGTTGTGGTGGCTGTCATTATTGGTTTGATTGTCTGGGCGTCTCAGAAAAAATGAGTGTGTGTCAACTCCATCTGATGCCCCGCAGCATTTGCACTGGCATGTTGTTAATGACTTGGAGAGGTTTGTCACCAAGAGAAGCT
Source organism: Abramis brama (assembly GCF_963993115.1). NCBI lineage: Eukaryota > Metazoa > Chordata > Actinopteri > Cypriniformes > Leuciscidae > Abramis > Abramis brama. The sequence continues at coordinate 31,194,576 of NC_139980.1, forward strand.
GCCTTGACTTGACTTTTAGCTGCAGTTAAGATATTGTCATTAATGGGATATTTAATAACAGTTTAACTCTATGAAGGGCATCTTTGGTGTGCAATCCATTTCCACAGAAAATTTTTTTTTAGTTTTTTTAGTTTAAAGTAAAAAACAATGCATTGAGTTACAACATTCCACAGAGACTGTACATAAAGCTTAAAGGGATAGTTCACCCTAAAAATAAAATTCTGTCATCATTTAGCCTACTCACTCTCAAGTTGTTCCAAACCTGTATGAGTTTCTTTCTTCTGTTGAACACAAAAGAAGATATTTTGAAGAATGTTGGTAACCAGACAGTTGACGGCACCCATTGACTTCCATAGGATTTTTTTTTCATTCTATGGAAGTCAATGGGGCCCATCAACTGTCTCTGGTTACCAACCTTCATGAACACTCGGTTATCTTTTTTTTTTTTTATGGACTTTTAGTTTGTCACTTTGCCTTTATCTTTGTGGATTACCTGAGTTTGTTGTCATTAAAGGATCCTTTTTGTTTATTGAACCCTTTTTGGACTCTCCTTCATCCTCATTTTCTTCATCTTGTGACACTAACATTCTTCAAAATATCTTCTTTTGTGTTCAACAGAAGAAAGAAATTCATACCGATTTGGAACAACTTGAGGATGAATAGATGACAAAATTTTCATTTTTGGGCAAACTAACTTGTTTAACCTAGAAAATTATTTTAACATGGCCACTGTTAACCAATAATGATGCCATTGTCAGCTCTGTGCATTTTCCACCCATCTGAATTGTTCTAGAAGCAAGCATTCCTTATAGTAAAATACCCTAAAGATACATTTTCAGTGGTTGAAAATGGCACAAATGAATGTTTTTTTTTATTTTATCTCTGTCAGTCAGTATAAAACTGCTGCTATAAAGATGTTTAAGGGCACTTGACCTTTAAACTGTTTTCAAACACTTTATTTGAAGAAAGACTCTGTGAATACACTGCCAGTCAAAACATTAGATACTTGACACTTGAAACCATTTCTCATCATCTTAACTTTTTGATCTGAAGGCTTTTGCTTAAATGTTCAAAATTAGTTTTGTAGACAAATAAAAATTGTGTTAATGCATAAATATCTATGCAATAATAAAAAATGTATAATATTACAAAGTTTTATAAAATTATATTAACTACTAATTACTGCTTATTAATAGTCAGTAAGGTAGTTATTAAGTTCAGGTATTGTGTGGATTAAGGGATGTAGAATATTGTCATGCATAATAAGGCATTAACATGTGCTTTATAATTACTAATAAACAGTTAATATCCTAGTAATTTGCATGCTAATAAGCAACTAGTTCATAGTAAGAATTGGACCCTAAATTAAAGTGTTACCGAAAGTTTTTTTTTTTTTTTTTTTTACATTATGGTCACTACATAATTTACTTCCATTTGTTGTTTCATAGCTATAATGACTTTACTATTCATCTAAAATATATAAAATAGTCATAAAGAATGAGTAAAAAAATTTGACTGGTAGTGTCAGGTTCATTCATGTCCACTGTGTAAGTACATACATACATATATATATATATATATGAAAATGAAAAGGTTGATCCAAAATCCAAAAAATGGATTACAGAAATGTTCAGCTCATTATATTACCCAGAAAAGTCTCTCATATCCAGGAGAATGTAAAGCTTCCCAATTCCTTTTAATCTTATTAATCTTTTAATCATGAACCATGTATCCTGTCTCACTGTGCCAAAAATTCTTTGTAAAATTATTCTGAAATGGATGCTGCAATGATTTAAAATTTACAATGTTACTACATTTTTGTCTGTCTCTATGATGTTGTGTTACACAAATGTTATATAACCTAAAAAGAGTACAAAGGGTTGAACAGGTAGTCACTAACGCAAGCTAAATCAGGTTTACCCAGTTGACTCATTGTGAAAGGAAATATCCACTAGATGGAGATATTATCAAATGTGGAGTTGCATATTCAGCTCAGCTCTAATGGCAGACGGTTCACCTTTGACCTGCTCACACACAGGGTTGCTTTCTGTAACTTACAAAAATGAGTAACAAATGCAAAATGCTTGCTAACGAGCTGCCTAATTCATTTATTGTGTAAGGCAAACATGTATCTTTTTTTGTCATTAGATATATCTCAAATATATATATATATATTTTAAAAAAAGGATAAAAAATCAAAATAATATATATATATATATATTTACCCAAAAGCTGAAATGTTTATGTGGCGATAAATGATGGCAAATATAAGTTTATATGTGGTTAATCCAGAGGTGTATTTCTTTTAATTCTGAAATTAATAAAACTCAATTTGTGGTCCGAGTAAATGTTGTCTGAGTTAAAAGGTTAGTTCACCCAAAAATGAAAATTCTGTCAGTAATTACTCACCCTCATGTTGTTCCAACCGCGTAAGACCTTCGTTCATCTTCGGAACACAAATTAAGATATTTTTGATGAAATCTGAGAGCTGATCACTTCTCCATAGGCTGCTAGGTGACCGAAACTTGCTGGCCCAGAAAAGTTATTAAAGAGATCGTTAATATAGTCCAAGTGACTACAGTGGCTCAATCTTAAGTAGGCCTATATCAAGCGACGAAAATACTTTTTGTGCGCAAAAACAAACAAAAATAACGACTTTATTCCACTATTCATTTCCTTCTCTCTGGGCCTCTAGTTGGTTCACGTAGTGTTTTTGCGCTGCGCGTCTGTGTTACACGTCACCACGTAGGCTCACTATTGGCCGACGCTGGTCATGTGTGTGATGCGTGATGACGTGTAACACAGACGCGCTGCGCAAAAACACTACGAGGCCCAGAGAGAAGGAAATGAATAGTGGAATAAAGTCGTTATTTTTGTTTGTTTGAATTTTCATTTTTGGGTGAACTAACCCTTTAAGTAGGCTATTGCAAAGATTAATATTCAAAAAGAGACAATTCATGGCCATAACATTAACAGAAACTTATTATTACACAGCTCTCTGGAATAACTGTATATATTTGTGTCACTTTCATGTCTTTTACATCACTCTGGTCTCTCTCTCTCCTCAAATTCTTCCCAAATGGCTTTGGATGAAAGTGCCACATTACGTAAATATAACTTTGGTGACTTAAGTTTGACAAAGATCCGATTAAAACTGTAAAAAATACGGTAACTACATAGTGGAAAGTTGTTTTTTGTTTTAAAAGTGGGAAACACTTGTGCATTGAGTTTTAAATAATGAAAAAAAGTTATAGTGATTATTATGTATAAAAATCAGCAGAACATTATTGTCTCAGAACATCCATCTCACTGGGAACAACGCAAACCCTTTACACTGAGGATTGACTGAGACTGATTCTGCTGGAAATACCAAGACTTGATGTCTCTCCAAAGTACTTCACATGAATCTCACAGCAGTGAACCACACTGATGGCTGTCAGGAATATTCCTGTCCAGAGAGATTGTTAGATTGTTGTCTCCCAGCTGTATGTTCTTCTCCCTTGATGCTGTTGGTCTTGGAAAGAGTCAACATGTCAAGTGTATAAAAGACTAGAACGTCTTTGTTGTGGAGCCTCCAGGAGTGACTGTGTTTCGGTGAGGAGCAGTTCAGAGCTGCTGGAGAGACAAATAACATCTTCAGATATCTTTATCTGTGGTTACACATGTGGTTATATGAAGGAAGCCAGAGGGAACAACACTATGTTTAGATGATTCTTCCAAGTACTTCAGAATGAATCTTACAGCAGTGAACCAAACTGATGACTGTCAGGAATATTTCTGTCCAGAGAGATCTGTTTCTTTCTCTGTCTATGTGATTCTGTATGTGGCCGCAGCAGCTGTGGCTCTTCTGACCGTGTGTGGAAACCTGCTGGTCATCATCTCTGTTAGTCACTTCAAGCAGCTCCACACTCCTGCTAACATCCTCATCCTCTCTTTAGCTGCGTCTGATCTGCTGGTCGGAGTTTTTGTGATGCCACTTCACCTGTCTTGGCTCATCGAGTCGTGTTGGATTTCTGGACCAGAGATGTGCTCGGTTTTCAATTTTGTTACTTTTCAAGCAACAAGCGTGTCTGTTCACACTGTGGCTCTAATAGCAGTGGATCGGTTTTTGGCTTTACAGTGTCCTTTTTTTTACTCAGAGAAAATCTCACCCACTGTGATCTACATAGCAACTTTATTCAGCTGGCTGTTTTCACTCCTTTATAACTTCACTCTGCTCTTCATTAATGGAAACTTCACATTCATGTGTCCAGGAGAATGTCTTTATATTGTAGACGGGGTTTCATCCATCATTGATCTCCTGGTTGTGTTTCTTATGCCATGTACACTCATCATAATATTATACACTCATGTTTTTGTCATTGTTAGGAAACATGTGACTGCTATAAGAGCCCTTCAGGTTCACAACAGCAAAGAATCCTCTAAAAACAGAGTCAGTGACAAATCAGAGCGAAAAGCCGCATTCGCTCTGGGGATTCTGGTCTTTGTGTTTCTCCTGTGTTTGCTGCCATATTATATTTTTTCTTTAACAAATTTCTTAAGAGATGACTCATTTTATAACGATATCAACAGTGTTTTGATTCTCTTTTACCTTAATTCCTCTATCAATCCGCTTATTTACGCTATGTTATACCCTTGGTTTAAGAAAAGTTTAAAAATAATTCTAACTCTTGAAGTATTTAACACGGACTCCTCTCTAATGAATGTGCTCTCCTTAAGCTCTTAATAAGGAATAATGTCAAACAAATGTCTTTGCTTTTAAGTTGTATATTTAGTTTTTCCTGATGTTCTTTTTCATCATTATTGTTAAATAATGTCTTTTCAATAGTATTATATTATCTTATATTGTGATGAATAAAACCAGGCATCTTATTCAAGAAGCATGAGCTTATTATCTGCAATGTTTATCAAAAGTAAAATGTTTGAATGTTTGTTGGTTGCTATGTTGTTTGAAATTTTTTTTATCATATACAGACCCTTTCCAAAAAAAATAGAATATCATGGAAAAGTTTATTTATTTCCATAATTCCATTCAAAACGTTAAACTTCCATAGATTATAGATTCAGGGCCCACAACTTAAACGATTTCAAGTATTTAGTTGTTTATTTGTACATAATTTGGGCTTCCAGCTCATAAAACCCACGAAAACAGGATTTCAGAAAATTAGAATATTACATGAAATCACACAGTAATTACACAGTGATACCATGGTCATTGAACCAGGTTTTGGTTCTTTTGGCAGTGTGGGCAGGTGCAAATCCTGCTGGAAAATGAAGGAAGCATCTCCATAAAGCTTGTCTGCTGAAGGAAGCATGAAGTGCTCTGGAAATGTCCTGGTAGACGGCTGCGTTGAGTGGACAGCACAGTGGACCAACACCAGCCGATGACATGGCTCCCCAAACCAACACAGACTGTGGAAACTTCACACTGGACTTCAAGCATCTTGGATTGTGTGTCTCTCCATTCTTCCTCCAGACTCTGGAACTTGGTTTCCAAATGAGATGCAAAATTTGCTCTCATCAGAAAAGAGTGTGCTTTATAACACTGTGCTTTATTAAATCCAGAGTCAACGCAGCCGTCTACCAGGACATTTTCAGAGCACTTCATGCTTCCTTCATTTTCCAGCAGGATTTGCACCTGCCCACACTGCCAAAAGAACCAAAACCTGGTTCAATGACCATGGTATCACTGTGTAATTACTGTGTGATTTCATGTAATATTCTAATTTTATGAAATCCTGTTTTCGTGGGTTTTATGAGCTGGAAGCCCAAGTTATGTACAAATAAACAAATAAATACTTGAAATCGTTTAAGTTGTGGGCCCTAAATCTATAATCTATGGAAGTTTAACGTTTTGAATGGACATCTAAATGTCATACTGTTTGGCTTTACAAAAATCATACAAACAGTACAAATGCAAAGTTACACTATATTGCCAAAAGTATTGGGACTCCCCTCCAAATCATTGAATTCAGGTTTTCCAATCACTTCCATGGTCACATGGCCAAGGTTGTATAAAATCAAGCACATGCTGTAGGCATGCAGACTGCTTCTACAAACATTTGTGAAAGAATTGGTCGCTCTCAGGAGCTCACTGAATTCAACCGTGAAACCGTGATAGTCCATTTGTGAAATTTCCTCACTACTAAATATTCCACAGTCAACTGTTAGTGGTATTATAACAAAGTGGAAGCAATTGGGAACAACAGCAACTCAGCCATGAAGTGGTAGGCCACGTAAAATCACAGTCAGCACATGCTGAGGTGCGCAGAAGTCAGCAACTTTCTGCAGTCAATAGCTACAGACCTCCAAACTTTGTGTGGCCTTCAGATTAGCTCAAGAACGGTGAGTAGAGAGCTTCATGGAATGAGTTTCCATGGCCGAGCAGCTGCACAAGCCTTACATTACCAAGTGCAATGCAAAGCGTGGGATGCAGTGGTGTAAAGCACGCCGTCACTGGACTCTAGCGCAGTGGAGACGTGTTCTCTGGAGTGACGAATCACGCTTCTCTGTTTGGCAATCCGATGGACAAGTCTAGGTTTAGAGACTGCGAGCCAGGCCTTCTTGTCCAACATCAGTGCCTGACCTCACAAATGCGCCTCTAGAAGAATGGTAAAAAATTCCCATAAACGCACTCCTAAACCTTGTGGAAAGCCATCCCAGAAGAGTTCAATCGGTTATAGCTGCAAAGGGGGCATGGGACAACTCCATATTAAACCCTACTGATTAAGAATGGGATGTCATTAAAGTTCATGTGCATGTAAAAGCAGATGTCCCAAAACTTTTGGCAATATAGTGTATATTCGCATACAGAAATGCATAATTCTGCTATCTCTATGTCTTTCACCTCAAGGCTAAAACAGTCAAACATCTCCATTGTTGATAAGTTGTTCTTGTTTACAAAGAGTATTTATAGTGTGTTAAGCCTATAACTGGCAGCCCGCGGGCCATTTGGATTTGTATCTACATTTAGATAGATTTAGTTTAGCTCTAGTTTCACCATTATGGTGATTCGTGTTTCCTTTAGTTGGGCTCTTGGACTTTATATTTAGTTTTTCTCTGCCAGCTGTAACAATGTCTTTGTAAAACACTCTGCAATAGCAAAGAAAACCAAAACAAAATGTGATCAGGTGATGTTGGCTAACTGCTGATGGTAACTATTGATGCTTGTGGCCCAGGTCTGGCAAACAGGAGCAGACTGCCGTAGTGCCATTACTGCATGTATGTGGGCTGAATTATAATGCTGTGTCAGGTGTGGGGTAGATCTGAGCCTACACAATGTTGCTATATGGGTAGTGAATGAGTGTCTTATTTGAAGGCCACTTCAAGTTTTTTGGGGGAATTTTGGATAAACTATCCCTATAAAAGTAGTTGAATAAAAAAATTATTTTGCAAGCAAAATTTGTTGTACATTGCAAATATTAGGTTGTTTTTTTTTTTTGTTTTTTTTTTTTTTAAGTTTGCATATGCTTCATATAAGCCCACATATGTCTTTGAATGAGTTCTGTATTACAGCCTTCAGCTCTTTTCCTCTAGATGAACAAAATCAGTTGATCTCCCAGCTGTATGTTCTTCTCCCTTGATGCTGCCAGTCTTGGTAAGAGTCAACATGTCAAGTGTATAAAGGGCAGCATAGATTGTACGTATTTATTATGGAACCTCCAGAAGTCAATGTAATCTGTTTCAGATGATGAGCAGTTCAAAGCTGTTGCATTTGAATCCATGAATCCTTGCATGAGAGAAGTCACAGGGAACAACACTATGGGCCCTATCTTGCACCCAGCGCAATTGACTTTGTACGCTGACGCATGTATCATTCCTATTTTGCACCCGCGCAAAGCGCGCTTTTCCCTCCACAGAAGCACGTCGCTAAACTAGGGAATGAACTTGCGCTCCCTGGGCGGTTCAGCGCAAAAAAGGAGGCGTGTTCCGGCGCAAACGTTCCTTCATGCTATTTTGCAGGTTTAGAAAACAATTGCGCCACTAACCAGGAAAAAATAGTTTAAAGTCAGTGGCGCGTTGCGCATGTTATTCATATGCTATTTTAAGGGCGCATGCTTGGCCATAATGAATGTAGCGTGTGCACAACGCGCATACACTTTGATTCTCTCATCTACACAGAAGCAGCAGTTTTCATTTTTGCAAATCATACATTATTATGATAGATAGATAGATAGATAGATAGATAGATAGATAGATAGATAGATAGATAGATAGATAGATAGATAGACAATTTATTATAAAAGCATACATCTAGCTTACACATTTACCCAAATTATCATACACCTTTTTAACCGAAGTTAATTTGGGTGGGTTTCTCCATCCCCAACGTCCCTGACGAGAGCGTTGCTCTCCTTGGCTGTGAACCGCTCCTGGCAAATCCGCCGTTATAATAGGAATCCGCTTTAGAGCAAAGCGCGTCTGCTCTTAAAGGGAATGTGAGATGACGCTCTGATTGGTTTATTTCACGTTACGCCCAAACCACACCTATGAATAATGAAGCTACTTCAGACCAACCCATTTTAGATCAGCTCCACACTCCTGCTAACATCCTCATCCTCTCTTTAGCTGCGTCTGATCTGCTGGCTGGAGTTTTTGTAATGCCACTTCACCTGTCTTGGCTCATCGAGTCATGTTGGATTTTTGGACCAGAGATGTGCTCGGTTTGAAATTTTGTGACTTTTCAAGCAACAAGCGTGTCTGTTCACACTGTGGCTCTAATAGCAGTTGATCGGTTTCTGGCTTTACACTCTCCTTTTTTTTACTCAGAGAAAATCTCTCCCACTGTGATCTGCATAGCAACTTTATTCAGCTGGCTGTTTTCACTCCTTTATAACTTCACTATTCTCTTCATTAATAGAAACTTCACTTTCATGTGTCCAGGAGAATGTGTTTCTACTATTGATGGGGTTTCATCCATCATTGATCTCCTGGTTGTGTTTCTTATGCCATGTACACTCATTATAATATTATACACTCATGTTTTTGTCATTGTTAGGAAACATGTGACTGCTATAAGAGCTCTTCAGGTTCACAACAGCAAAGAATCCTCTAAAAACAGAGTCAGTGACAAATCAGAGCGAAAAGCTGCGAAACTGCTGGGGATTCTGGTCTTTGTGTTTCTCCTGTGTTTACTGCCATATTATATTTGTTCTTTAGTGATTCCATATGAACATGCTGACTTAATTTATGTCAGAGATATCACTGTAATATTTTTCTTACTGAACTCCACCATTAATCCCATCATTTACGCTTTATTCTATCCCTGGTTTCAGAAAAGCTTAAAATTAATTTTCTCATATAAAGTGTTTAATAAAGACTCCTCTCTGATGAATGTGCTGTAAGTCATTGAATGTAATTCAATAAAAAATTACATCAGACTTTTTCATGTTGTCTATTTTTCAGATGTACTTCGCATAGGTTAATGTGTTTTTATTATTTTTTTCAAATTAAACATGACAGCGAACACATTGTGTCAGTAAATTGTATAACAATGTAAGTGGGTGCAATAATAGTTCAATAATCTCACTTAATGAAATTAATAATTAGAATTATTGAATATAGTGCTTTATTTATAGCCTATGAATACAAAAGGGTTTTTCAAAGATAAAGGGCCCTATTTTAACGATCCGAAACGCAAGTATCAAGCGCAAAACGCAAGTAACTTTGTGGGCGGGTCTTGGGCACTGTTGCTATTATACCGGCGGGATAAATGACTCTTGCGCCCGACGCAAATCTAAAATGGGTTGGTCTGAAGTAGCTTCATTATTCATAGGTGTGGTTTGGGCGTAACGTGAAATAAACCAATCAGAGCGTCATCTCACATTCCCTTTAAGAGCAGGCGCGCTTGTTCTAAAGCGGATTCCTATTATAACGGCGGATTTGCCAGGCGCGCACGAGGAGCAGTTCACAGCCGGGGAGACCGACGTTCTCGTCAGGGACGTTGGGGATGGAGAAACACACCCAAATTAACTTCGGTTAAACAGGCGTATGATAATTTGGGTAAATGTGTAAGCTAGATGTATGCTTTTATAATAATCTATCGTAATAATGTATGATTTGCAAAAATGATAACTGCTGCGTCTGTGTGTAGATGAGAGAATCAAAGTGTATGCGCGTTGAGCATACGCTACATTGATTATGGCCCTTAAAATAGCATATGAATAACATGCCAACACGCCACTGACTTTAAACTGTTTTTTTTCGGCCAGTGGCGGAATTGTTTTCTAAACCTGCAAAATAGCATGAGAGAACGTTTGCGCCGGAACACGCCTCCTCTTTGCGCTGAACCACCCCGGGGAGCGCAAGTGTAACCGATGTTAGGGCCGAGGGACGATTACCACACTCCGGAGGAGCAGACACCAGAGGACACCAAGAGGCGGACAACAGAATGACTTTTAAAGGTCAGTTTTTATTCATTTAAAACAATAAAAACAGTGCTGAGAATGTTCATGGCTGGAACCCGGTTTGGGAAGAGGAACTGGGGGGGGGAAATATTCCTCTTCTCTACTGGCTCATGGGTGGAACAATGACTTCTTCTCGTCTTTGACTCATCAGAATGTGCTTGTAGGATGGACAGAGGCTTCTTCTCGCCTTCAGCTTTCCCCACGGACAGAGCAGGTAAGTATTCGGCTCGTGAAGATGTTCTTAGGACAGCCGATCGAATGAACAGCAGCTTCCCCACCTCTTCTGAGGGACAGACAGTAACGGTGGATCAGGCAATAACAAGTGAGACAGGACTGTGGTATTTTACCCGCCTTTACTCTCGTTCCGTGCGTAGCGGAGCGGCATCGTTGGAAGAGTTCGTGAGACTGGACTTTCGTGGACGTGAGAGACAGTGCTCGTGGAGTGTGGTACTCGGGGTGCGTTGAGCTCTTTCCCTCTACACCGTACACTCAAGTGGGAACCTGGACACAGCTTTAGACAGATCAATTTGAAGGAATCTTCACAGTCATAAGTCAATATTCATCCATCAAAGTTTCAGAGGAAACGCAGTCGTTTGATCTCACCACACTTGTGCATAAATCACTCTTGTAAATCCTCACACGTGCGCATTTCACTCTTTCAGACACTGCAAACTCACTTCATCTCCACAGTGATTAATCGACTCGTTTCTCTTCTCTCTGAAGGGTGAATGACTCAAAGAATAATGTTTTCAGAAGATCAGCATGAACACATCAGCGATCCTCCCAGCTGTTCCAGTTACTACGCTTCGTTCTGTCAACAAGATCACACACACTGCCCGCAAACAAAGGTTAGTTGCACACTGGTGATGGTCAATCTTCAAATGTGGTTTTCTCAACAGGGAATCAATGGAAGGGTGCACTTAACTTTTCCTCGGTGAATCACTCAATATCCTGCAGTGGTTTCCTCTCTCACTTCATTGCGTTGCTGTTTGTGGTTTCTTCAGAAAACTCACTAAATGAGCATGCCTCGGGGAATCTCACAGTAGAACTCCGATCCGGCATTAAACCTTCAGCCTTCCTATTTCACCGCCGCTGTCAGAACACACACTGCTGCCTACCCGTCCCCCCACACTGCTCAAACACTCCCTTTTTATGCTCCTTTTCCTGAGCACATGCTTCAATGAAGCGCAGCTGATTTGCTTCAGCTGGCACTCGTTATGGCCAACACTCAACAGAGCCAGATTTAGAACCAATGAGGAATCTTTTTGGATTTGCCAGGTTTTCACCCGGTGACACAAGTGTATTTCTTAGTTAACCGACGTGCGTCTGTGGAGGGAAAAGTCCGCTTTGTGCAAAATAGGAATGATACATACGTCGGTGTACAAAGTCAATTGTGCTGGGTGCAAGATAGGGCCCAAAGTCTTCAAAGTCTTAACTACAAAAAAAATTTATATGTTATATGTGATGTTATAGTGTTTAAAGGTTGCAATCTAACCGCATGTTATGTGAACATCTCAGTGATTTCAAGCCTCACAAGGCTCAGTTCATTTCATTAACTCGCATAACCGTTCAGATTTTTTAAATATTTCTTATTACAATCAATGCTTTTATGGGAGGCGAATCGTAAGAGTCACAGAGTGCTTCTCAAACTGAAGGCTGCATCCTAGTGAATCTGTGTCCTTCTTCAGTCCAGTAATTTAGAGGCTTGTAGAGTCTTCCTCAGCAATAGATGCTAGAGTGAGATGGTCTTGTAAGTGTGCATGGCCACGTCACACGTTCCCGCCCCCACGGAAAATACCATTAAAACTTAATTTTGTATTAAAACTCTTTATATTAACTGACTTTCTACTAATACAATAAAGTGAATGGCAATCGTCTGTGGTCTCCCATTGGCTTACATTTTTGGCAGTTTAGTGTTAAGTGATTAATTTACTCCAAAACAAAAGATTACATGTATGCCTTCATCTCCGAAAACATTATTTTTGTCTTACATTTCAAAATGAATTCAGACAAGTTCAGTGCCGACTCGTTTTCCATCAGTTCTTATTCGTGAATTGGAATGTATGCAAAGAATTGTGGATGATTTAACACTTGATGCATCCTTCAAAATGAGCTGAATGAAGGACTTGAATCGAAGGCTGCCTTCTAAGTGTAACAGAGGTATTTTTCTCTATGGGGACTTTTATTTTGACGTTTTTTTCTTTCTCTGGCGTGTTCGCGGGAGATGCAAAGACGTCTGGGAAGAAGAAGAGAGCGCAATAGTTTTACGAGAGAGACACGACACGCCATGATTGCTGTACAAGAAGTCGATATTTTTCCGTTGAAGCTGTTAATGTAAAATAGTGGTGCACGTTCGGATTAAGTTTCGTGAGTTTAGTGTACATCAACATTGTCATGTGAAACTGTAGACGCAGTTGAAACAGAGGTTTGGTTGATTGCGTCATCGGACGGAGAACGGTGTTGGAGACTGGCTGAGAGCACGAGAGAGAGTTGCTAACGTTAGAGCCGTGAGTTTCATTCAGAACACTTGTTTTTCCGTTAGTCTGACTAAGAATTTTTGAGCGTCCTGCTGTTTTTCTGGGTGATCTACAGACCGTGTTGGAACGAGAGACATTTATTTTTTTTGAGAATCATTTGAGTGCACTTTTCAGTGCGCGAGAATGCTTAAGTGAGCTGATCGATCGAACTTGAAGGAGTGATTCGTTTTTGGGAAACTGACGATCGTCAATGGTGAAGATTTGTTTTTGAGAGACATTTTTGTGTGTGATTCAGATCATTCGATCTATGCGTGTCGCGTGCGAGCTGGCTGAGCTGCGCCATTTTGTTCCAGAAAGTTCCTGAGTTTTTTTCCTGGGCCGCGCTGAAACTTTCTTGTGTTTTTTTTATTTTTTTTATTATTTTTTTATTTGCCCTGCCATTCTTACGACATCTCACTGTCCTGTCTCAGCTGTTCATTAAATCGTTACAGCTGTTGTTCAAGTCATCGCAAGTCATTGCAAGTCATCGCAAGTCATCACATCAAAGTTGTCGTTGCCACAGACTGGTACTACAGTTCGATACATACACACACACACACATGAACATTTCACTGATATAGTGTGAACTGAATTGAGTGTTTGAACAAACTGAGGGTTTCAACTGTCAATTTGAACTGTGTTTGTGATAACTGAGTTGTTTGGAAACTGAATCATAAAATTGATTCATGGGAATCGTTTAAGTGATTTCAAGGTTACCTACATTCGAAATGAGTTGTTAGAAGTGAGTCATTTAAGTGGAGTGAGTTTATGAAGTGAATCATTTGGATTGAACTATAAGAGTCATCTACATCCAGTGTTGTCTGTAAATAAGTTTGTGCCCTATACTGATATTAATTTTGGGAAACACTTTTGAGGTGTTAAAAGAGGCTTGTTTTGAAAGTGTTAACTATTTGAAGATCTTTCAAGAAAACAAAACAATCTCAAAACTGTGTTTTTTTTATTTTATTTTTTTTGTTACTTTTTGGTATTTTATGCTATTGAAACAGATCCTTCCAACAGAAATATAATTTACAAAGAGAAGGAAAATAAATTACCAGTTGATCAAATTAAGACATTTGACAGTTATTTTTTTAACTTACCTTGGGGTAGGGGCGTCTCACTTGCACTATTAGGATTAGGTGGGTGGGGATGTGAATTTCAATTTATTTTTCACCACATACACTTCAGGAATCCACCGTGTCGACATACTCACCTGAAGCCTACGCTACCTATTCCTGTAGTATAAAATAGTGTAAGAGAAAACATATACATAACATATTGCATATTGAGGCTCAAAGCACTGGAGCGGGGACTAAGATCCTTTCGCTTTTAAGTCTTCCAAGGTAGTGTTTTAATTTTCCCCTACGAGGCGAGACTTACAGTCCCGTTACATTTGGCGTCACGAACAGGATAGAATTAGACTGTATTTACCTTTTTTTTTGTGTGTCACAAGTCCCAGGCCTACAAGCTGAAGAATGGCAGAGTTTGAGGAACTGAAGAGGGAGATGGCAGAGATGCAGAGGCGGTTTGCCGAGCAGGCTGGAGCACTCGACCAAGCAAGAACCGAACAAAGAGAAGCCCTGTCACTAGCAAGAGCTGTCATCGAGCATCAAGCCACCGCTCAAGCACCCCCAGCTACCATTTATATTCCAAGGGACAGAAAACTGCCAGAGTTCAGTGGCCGTTCGACCAAAACTGGAGAGTTGAGCGTTGAAGAGTGGGTTGCATCAATGAAATCTGCCTTCCAAGTGATGAGAGTACCTGCAGAAGATCGTGTAGAGTTGGCGAAACAGCATCTCAAAGATGAGGCCAAAGCGACTGTGAGGTTCATGTTGGGTGATGGTGAAAAATCTACCGATGATATCTTTCAAGTCCTACTAGACACCTATGGAGACAAAGTACCAATTGGAACCAGACTGAAAGATTTCTACGAACGAAAGCAAATGCAAGGTGAGATGATACGCTCATACGCATATGACCTACAAGAAAGACTCAGCCGAGTTCAGCGCAGAGAGTTCCAGAGGCCGAAAGTGTGTTAAAAGAACAACTTGTCCTGGGCCTCCGAGATGATTTTCTGAGGCGTGAGATGAAAAGGCGAGTTAAAGAGGATGCAAGTTTGACTTTTGTTCAGGTAATGCAAGCCGCAATCACTTGGGCTGAAGAAGAAGAGACTCAAACGCCAGACATTCCAAAACACAGCCCCCGTGTCAGAGTTGTAAGTGCTGATGCAGAGCAAGCTTCCTCTGCGTTAACACTGGAAAAACTGCACGAAGCTATACAGAAGATTGCCGCCCGTCAAGATGAACTTTACCAAGCAGTACACAGTAATAGCAGAGTACAACTTCAACAGAGTCGTCCAAAAAGACAACCCCTAAAGGACAGTGATGGCAGATACATCTGTTATTCATGTGGTGAACCTGGGCACACTAGCAGGTACTGTCCACAAGGTACTGAAGCAACTACAGTAACTGATCAGTCCCGACGTTCTACAGTGATGCCAGGAACTAATACAAGAAACGTTCCATCAAGTACAGCTCAAACCAGCCCTGGGCCATCTATGATAAGAAGTCATACAGCTGAATGGACTGACGACGTGACAGAGAAGTTGAAAAGTGGTGCATTTGGAGATTGTCTGACTGTTGAAGTTAGAATAGCTGGTGTTAAGACAAACTGCTTACTGGATACAGGCTCAGAAGTGTCCACTATTACAGAGTCACACTTTAGGAAGCACTTCGGAGAACAAGAGCTGAGACTGTCATCTGCTCACTGGGTACGACTCACTGCAGCTAATGGACTTGACATTCCGGTTCTAGGATGTCTGCAAGCTGATGTGGAGTGTATGGGGAAGGTTCTCCCAGGAAAATGCATCTTTGTGCTGACAGACACAAGCTCACAAGCAGAGGAGATAAAAGGACTTTCAGGAATCATTGGAATGAATATAATCAGTGAGTTCAAGTCAGTGTTTGTCACAGGAGAGAATGTGAAGTCAGCCAACAAATATGGACAACCTGCAGAAGCAAAGATACGAAGGATGTTAGCCAGTGTGGAGAAAACCGAAACCCTGAGTCCTGATGGTAAGATTGGGTTTGTCAAAGTCGGTGGAAAACAGGCCGTCACCATTCCTCCACTAAGTGAAAAGGTGTTTGAAGGTCGTTGCAGAGTGCCACCTAAAGTGAAGTGCCAAGTATTAATTGAGCCCACCACTGGTGTGAGTCTACCCAAGGGGCTCCTAGTGGCTAATGTGCTAACAAAAACTGAGGGTGGTAAAGTTTCTGTACGTGTCATGAATTCGAGCGAGCGGACAATCAGACTTAACCCAAGATGCAGAGTGGCAGTAGTGTCTAAACCACAGGAGGTGTTAACTGAGAATACACTAGAGTTTGAGGAGGAGGAAGGGACCCTTCATGTCCGTCGAGTGGCGCATGTCCAAGCAGTCGAAATCTCTGATAACCCCCCAGTACCAGTCCAGGTGAATTACGAAAAGCTCACCCCTGCACAAAGAGAGGAACTTAACCAGTTGTTGGCAAAGTACAGAGACATATTCTCCAAAAGTGACAATGACTACGGGTACACACAGTCAGTTACGCATGACATTCACACCGGTGATGCTCCGCCAGTGAAACAAAGGCACCGTAGAGTACCACCACATGTTTTCCAAGAATTAAAAAAACACGTGCAGGATCTAGTTTCACAAGGCATCCTTAAGGAGAGTGCAAGTCCCTGGGCATCCCCAGCAGTAATAGTTGTGAAGAAAGACGGCAGTGTGCGTTTCTGTTGTGATTACAGGAGGTTAAATCAAGTCACATGCAAAGACGCATATCCACTTCCCAGAGTGGAAGAATCTCTGGACGCACTGGGAAATGCTCAGCTGTTCTCCACCCTAGATCTTACGGCCGGCTATTTCCAGGTAGCTGTAAATGAGCGTGATCGCGAAAAGACAGCAGTCACTACCCCGTTTGGGCTGTTTGAGTGGACGCGGATGCCATTCGGGCTGTGCAACGCGCCAGCCACCTTCCAGCGCCTTATGGGAGTAGTGCTCGGGGATTTGACCTTCGATGTCCTCTTGATATATCTTGATGATATTATTGTGTTTTCTAAAGACTTCAAGGGTCACTGTGAGAGACTAGAGCTGGTCTTTGATCGACTGAAGCGGCATGGCCTAAAGTTGAAACCAAGCAAATGCTTTCTCTTCAGATCTGAGGTAAAATTCTTGGGTCACGTGATTTCCTCTGACGGAATCCAAGTCGACAGTGAAAAGGTTAGTGCCTTGGATGCTTGGCCTGTGCCTAAAAGTGTGAAAGAAGTGAGACAATTGATCGGATTCATGAGTTATTACCGGCGGTTCGTACCAAAGTTTGCTCAAATAGCAAAACCATTGCATGCGTTGATGGGCAGCAAAGACAAAAGGAGAGCCTCTGAACTGTTCATGTGGAGTAGCGAATGCCAGACTGCGTTTGACAAATTGAGACAATACCTGATGTCACCACCTGTCCTTGCTTACCCCGACTTTGGCCTTCCGTTTATCCTCACTACAGATGGAAGTCAACAGGGCCTCGGAGCTGTATTGAGCCAAAAACAAGGTGGAGCAGAGCGCGTCATTGCATTTGCTAGCAGAGGCCTGAGAGGATCAGAGCGGAATGACAAGTACTATAGTGCATTCAAACTGGAGCTGTTGGCCCTTAAGTGGGCTGCAACAGAAAAATTTAAAGAGTACCTGATGTTCTCCAAGTTCACTGTAATCACTGACCATAATCCACTGCGTTATCTGGAGACCGCAAATCTTGGTGCAGTTGAGCAACGCTGGGTGGCCCAGTTAGCGGAGCTTAATTTCGAGGTTCTGTATAAGCCTGGACGACTGAACACCAATGCGGATGCTCTGTCGAGGATTCCCTCCAGTGAAGTTCCTGAACAGGAAGACACAGAGAAGGATTTCATCAGACTGAACTCTGAGGAAGTGCGTGCATGCCTGTGGCCCGCGCAAGAGTCAAAGCAGGGCGAGACTGACGTTCAAGTGGCGGTTCAAGTGGCTGTACAAGCGTCCATCAAGAAAGTGCTGAATGGTTACAGCTGGAATGAAATAAGGGAGCTGCAAAGAACTGATGCCTTGATGGGTCCCGTGTACAATGCACTGTTCAAAGAGAAAAAACTAAGCAGGACAGAACAACAGAGTATGCCACCAGAGTCTAAAAAGCTTTACAGAGAGTTTGAACGTCTTCAACTGCATAACGGAGTGATGTTTAGATGCATTCTTGATCCAAGGGATGGAGAAAAAATTAAGCAGCTGGTTGTTCCGGTCCCATTACAGCGATCAGTTTATGACAGTCAACATGAGCATGGGGGTCATTTCGGAGAAAAGAGTACTCTGACACTGATGAGGCGAAGCTACTATTGGCCTAAAATGTCTAAGGATGTTCAAGGATGGCTAGCACAGTGTAAAAGATGTACCCTTGCAAAGGATGTCTTTCCAAGAATCCGAGCTCCGATGACTTGTAGCAATGTCACTGCTCCTTTAGAAGTGCTGGCAATGGACTATACTCAGCTGGAAATGTCCTCAGGAGGGTATGAAAATGTACTGGTTCTAACTGATATGTTTACCCGGTTTACAGTTGCCGTCCCAACCAAGAACCAAACAGCGAGTACTACTGCAAAGGCCCTCATCAAACATTGGTTCGTCTGCTACGGGTGCCCAGCTCGTCTGCATTCAGATCAGGGAAGATGTTTCGAGGCGCAAGTGATCAAGGAACTCTGTAAAGCCTATTGTATTGGAAAAAGTCGTACAAGTCCCTACCATCCTCAAGGAAACTCTCAGTGTGAGCGGTTCAACCGCACAATGCATGATATGCTGAGAACATTGACACCTGAGAAAAAGAAAGACTGGAAAACTCACCTACCTGAGCTGGTAATGGCATACAACAATCACGTCCACTCATCCACTGGCTATTCTCCCTTTTACTTGATGTTTGGGAGGGATGCGCGCCTTCCATTAGATGTGTTAGGTGGAAAGGATGTTGAGGAAAGTGATGCAGAAGACTTGGACGAATGGGTGAAGAGTCATCATGGTCGACTAAAGACTGCCGTAGAAGTTGCAAATATGGTCGCACAGGAAGCTTCCAAGAGACGGATAAGAGTGTATGACCGCAAATCTTCTGGAGCGCTTGTAAGGCCTGGTGACCGTGTGTTGCTACGTAATCACAAACATAGGGGCAGAAATAAGATTCAAGACAAGTGGGAACATGCACCGTACATTGTAGTAAAGCAGAATCATTCAGTCATACCTGTATTTACTATCAAACCTGAAAAGGGGGGTCCGTCCAGAGTAGTACACAGAGATCAGCTCCGTCACTGCACCTTTCCTTTGTCACCTAGTACGCCACGTACAACCACATGTAGACCCGTAAACCAGTCAGACTCCGAAACCGAATTCCCAGATCTTGTTTGTTTTCCAGCCACTGCACATAGACAGAGTAAAGATAAAGGGGTGGTACAGATGGAAACCAATGATGTAGAACAAAGAGGGAGTGTAACACAAGAACAGGAGAATGTAGTGGAAGATGTGGTCTCTGAAGTAGAGTGGGGAGTACAAGAAGTTTCTGATGATGCTGACATTTCAGATGTTGAATGTGAAAATGTTCCAGAGCTCAGACGCTCTCAAAGACAAAATCGTGGCAAATTACCTGTGAGGTATAGAGCTGATTATCTTATGAAATAAGGTAGAAAGAAGAAAAAATTAACTGAGGTTGTGATGAGAAATATGTATGAACTTGTTTGAGATTGAAAAGAATGTATTTTGTACAATGTTGCACTTTTAAATTGTGTTCTGTTTATGTTCCAGGGGCAGGCTGTCTGGAGATGTCGATGGTATGGCAGGGTTTAGCAGGGGGGAATGTAACAGAGGTATTTTTCTCTATGGGGACTTTTATTTTGACGTTTTTTTCTTTCTCTGGCGTGTTCGCGGGAGATGCAAAGACGTCTGGGAAGAAGAAGAGAGCGCAATAGTTTTACGAGAGAGACACGACACGCCATGATTGCTGTACAAGAAGTCGATATTTTTCCGTTGAAGCTGTTAATGTAAAATAGTGGTGCACGTTCGGATTAAGTTTCGTGAGTTTAGTGTACATCAACATTGTCATGTGAAACTGTAGACGCAGTTGAAACAGAGGTTTGGTTGATTGCGTCATCGGACGGAGAACGGTGTTGGAGACTGGCTGAGAGCACGAGAGAGAGTTGCTAACGTTAGAGCCGTGAGTTTCATTCAGAACACTTGTTTTTCCGTTAGTCTGACTAAGAATTTTTGAGCGTCCTGCTGTTGATCTACAGACCGTGTTGGAACGAGAGACATTTATTTTTTTTGAGAATCATTTGAGTGCACTTTTCAGTGCGCGAGAATGCTTAAGTGAGCTGATCGATCGAACTTGAAGGAGTGATTCGTTTTTGGGAAACTGACGATCGTCAATGGTGAAGATTTGTTTTTGAGAGACATTTTTGTGTGTGATTCAGATCATTCGATCTATGCGTGTCGCGTGCGAGCTGGCTGAGCTGCGCCATTTTGTTCCAGAAAGTTCCTGAGTTTTTTTCCTGGGCCGCGCTGAAACTTTCTTGTGTTTTTTTTATTTTTTTTATTTTTTTTTTATTTGCCCTGCCATTCTTACGACATCTCACTGTCCTGTCTCAGCTGTTCATTAAATCGTTACAGCTGTTGTTCAAGTCATCGCAAGTCATCGCAAGTCATTGCAAGTCATCGCAAGTCATCACATCAAAGTTGTCGTTGCCACAGACTGGTACTACAGTTCGATACATACACACACACACACATGAACATTTCACTGATATAGTGTGAACTGAATTGAGTGTTTGAACAAACTGAGGGTTTCAACTGTCAATTTGAACTGTGTTTGTGATAACTGAGTTGTTTGGAAACTGAATCATAAAATTGATTCATGGGAATCGTTTAAGTGATTTCAAGGTTACCTACATTCGAAATGAGTTGTTAGAAGTGAGTCATTTAAGTGGAGTGAGTTTATGAAGTGAATCATTTGGATTGAACTATAAGAGTCATCTACATCCAGTGTTGTCTGTAAATAAGTTTGTGCCCTATACTGATATTAATTTTGGGAAACACTTTTGAGGTGTTAAAAGAGGCTTGTTTTGAAAGTGTTAACTATTTGAAGATCTTTCAAGAAAACAAAACAATCTCAAAACTGTGTTTTTTTTATTTTATTTTTTTTGTTACTTTTTGGTATTTTATGCTATTGAAACAGATCCTTCCAACAGAAATATAATTTACAAAGAGAAGGAAAATAAATTACCAGTTGATCAAATTAAGACATTTGACAGTTATTTTTTTAACTTACCTTGGGGTAGGGGCGTCTCACTTGCACTATTAGGATTAGGTGGGTGGGGATGTGAATTTCAATTTATTTTTCACCACATACACTTCAGGAATCCACCGTGTCGACATACTCACCTGAAGCCTACGCTACCTATTCCTGTAGTATAAAATAGTGTAAGAGAAAACATATACATAACATATTGCATATTGAGGCTCAAAGCACTGGAGCGGGGACTAAGATCCTTTCGCTTTTAAGTCTTCCAAGGTAGTGTTTTAATTTTCCCCTACGAGGCGAGACTTACAGTCCCGTTACATAAGGATCCTTAAAATTGAGGCGGCCTTCGAAGGCGCTTGATGACATGGCAGCTGAGATAGGCAGCTTTAGGTGTCATGTCTCCAGTCTGATTCGCCTGTTTTCTTGTCCTTATGTTCATTGTCTGTGTGGTTTGTTGTCTCGGAGCACATGGCTTTGTTTTGACAGTTCGCCACGTGCTTTGCTGTCATTGTGATGTGGTTTGTTTCCCCACCCTCTCATTCATCATCACTGCTCCGTCCCTGCACCTGTTAATGATTACCTTTCTTGTTAATTACCCTATTTATTCTCCTCATGTCTTCTGTCTTGTGTCAGATCGTTGTGTTTGCTTCCCGCTACGCTTCGACCAGCCTGTTAATATTTAACTCCAGTGGTGTCTTGTTCAGTCCTGTTTTGAGGCTCCAGTGCCGTTTGTTTTCTTTTGTGCATCTTCCTCTGTCGATCTCTCCAGGCCTTCTCTCTGCTGCCGGCTGGGTTTCAGCTCACTGGTCCCGTCTTTCCGCTTCAGTCTCTTGCCTCTCATCAGATATGTCCCTAGCAAAAATTTCGATCAGAACTTAAAATATAAATATATAACCACTGTTGTCTGGTTGTGTCTTGTGGTTTTTATGTATTAGGCTTATTTTATTTAATCAGGAAACATCTCATTTAGATTAAAATCTCAAGAGCGTTCTGAGAAAAATGCGCAATTCATGGTACACAAATGGTTAATATATATCTGAGTCCCGCCTGCTTAACACACATCGCTAAACTGATTGGCTTTGTTTTTTCTATCTAAATTGTGAGAGGCTCTGGTGTGAAGCGGTAATGCTCGAAGGAAACCTAGATGCGGGTAAGCTAGGGAGAAATCAACAGTTCTGTGCACAAAAATGCGGGACAATTCAGTTTTTACTACTGTATTACAATCGCGGGATAAGTGGCGAACAATCGTTAGAGAGAGAGAGAGAGAGAGATTGTGTATGCTTAAGTGTGTCTGTGTAACACTACATTATAGGGACAAAATGTCACCACAAAGATGACAATATCCGAAATGTTTGTCCTTGTGGGGATTTATTTATTTATTTATTTATTTTTGGAAAACAGCTGAAAATGTAAAAATGCAGAAAGTTTTCTGTGATAGGCAGGGTTAATGTAGGGGGATATAATATACCTTTGTACAGTATAAAATCATTATGTCTGTAAAAAGTCCCCATAAAACATAAAAACACAACATTGCTTGGTCTTGTTGAAATGAGAGGAATGTTTGATGAAGTTGAAACCCTTGTCATCCCAGTCTCATCAGCTGAGGCTGAAAGAAGTGTCAGTGCTCTTAGGACACTGAAAACACGGCTCAGAACAATGGCACAAGTGACACTTAACAGTATTGCTGTGTGTCATGTCCAACAGGACAAACTGGACATTATTGATGTGAAACAAATATGCCAACAGTTAATTTCTGTACGTTCACTTTTAAATGAAAATTATGTCATCATTTACTCTCCCTCAAGTTGTTTCAAAACTGTATGCATTTCTTTCTTCTGCTGAACACAAAAGAAGATATTTTGAAGAATGTCGGTAACCAGTATTGAGGTTTTTTTTTCTACTATGGAAGTCAATGGGGTCCATCAACTGTCTGGTTACCGACATTCTTCAAAATATCTTCTTTAGTGTTCAGAAGAAGAAAGAAATTCATACAGGTTTAAAACAACTTGAGGGAGAGTAAATGATGACAGAATGTTAATTTTTGGGTGAACTGTCCCTTTAATGACAGATGCAGCTCAGCTTCAGGGGATGTCCCCGTCCCCACCAAAATCAAACCTACGCCCTTGGTTCACACGCTGCATCAGTCAGATCAGATACATTTTCTGCTGAACCCCCCCTCCTCACCACAAACCAGAGCCCCATGCCAACAACCCCCCACCATACGACGGTGATCCTAATTCCTGTCGGGCATTTCTCAATGCTCCTTGGTGTTTGCTCTCCAGCCTCGTCGCCAAGCCATTAAGTGTCCTTTAAAAGCCAAGGCCAATCAGTAGATGGGGATCCTGGTGGGCGCTTTGTCTTACCCTTTGTCTCGCAACCTGTTGCCGGTCACAATCCATTTGAGGGCTCTTCTAATTCCCGAATCTGACCGGGGTCCCGGCGAAGTACTAAAATCTTCTCCAGGTGTTTAGCAAGTCCCAGCCCACGTCTCTACCTCCTCACCGGCCGTATGACTGCGCCATTGACCTCCTTCCAGGCACTTCTCCGCCCAAGGGTCGTCTTTATTCCCTGTCTGGTCCAGAAAGAGAGGCTATGGACAAGTATTTTCACGATTCCCTCAATGCCGGTCTCATCCGTCCCTCTTCATCGCCTACTGGTGCGGGGTTCTTCTTTATCAAGACGCGGTCCTGTCTCAGCGGTCCCCTAAGGATGGGAGGGTTTATCCCTGTGCCTACTTCTCCCATCGACTGAGCCCAGCAGACCATAACTACGACATTGGTAGCAGGGAGCTGTTGGCAGTCAGTTTGGCTTTGAAGGAGTGGCACCACTGGTTGGAGGGGTCGGCACAACCCTTTTTAGTTTGGACTGACCATAAAAACCTTGAATATATTTGCTCAGCCAAGAGGTTAATTTCTCATCAGGCCCACTAGGAACTCTTTTTTGGCTGGTTTAGCTTCACACTTTTGTACCGACCAGGATCTAAGAATGTCAAACCCGAAACCCTCTCTCGGCTGTTCGGGGCCCCCGAGGGTGAAACACTGACCGAGACTATCTTCCTTAGAGGAGTGTTGGTGGGATCCCTGGGGCATCGAGTGGAGAAGGCCCGTCATCAGCAGAGGGTGCCAAGGGAGTTACCTGCCTGTCGACTCTTTGTGCCAGCAGTACTGCGCCTTGAAGTCCTACAGTGGGGACACAAATCCAAGCAGACCTGTCACCCAGGAATTTGGAGATCATTTGCTGCCATCCGCCAGCGGTTTTGGTGACCCTCCATGGGCCCGGACGTCAGGCAGTTTGTGTTGGCTTGCTATACTTGTGCCCAGAACAAGACTTTGAACTATCCACCCGTTGGTCTGCTCCAGCCCTTACCCATTCCCTCTCATCCTTGGTCACATTTGGGCCTTGATTTTGTCACTGGCCTTCCACCCTCAAGTGGTAACACTGTGATCTTGACGGTGGTGGACCGCTTCTCTAAGGCAGCCCATTTCATTCCTTTGCCCAAGCTTCCCTCAGCCAAGGAAACAGCTCAGGTGGTGGTCGTCCATGTTTTCCGGATTCATGGCCAACCGGTTGATGTGGCCTCCGACAGGGGACCCCAGTTTGTTTCACGGTTTTGGAAGGTGTTCTGCCGACAGATTCGGGCCTCTACGAGTCTGTCCTCAGGGTTCCATCCCCAGACCAACAGGCAGTGTGAGTGTGGCGAGCAGGACGAGGCCGAGGGCCGTGAGAGAGCGGCATGAGGCCGGTGGCGTGATTACTCTGATGAGCGACACCTGCGAGACGCACCGGTCTCGAATCTCTCATGGAGGAGCGGAAGCATAAAGGAGGAGCGACGACAGTGAAGAGCGAGAGAGGACAGGCCTGATCTTATGTTGTGTTTTGTTTCTGTTTTGTGTGGCCAGCAGTCGTCCGTGAGGGGCTGCTGGCTTTTACTTTCATTTTGTATTTGGTTTATTTTTGTCATTAAAATATATGAATGTTCGCCGGTTCCCGCCTCCTTCTTCCCATAACTGTTGAACCTCGTTACATTGGTGCCGAAACCCGGGAAGAAGGAGGAACGCGCTGTCAAAGAGCCCTCGCCGCTGTGGGGAATCCGCGGTGCCATCGAGCATGGTGAGCAGAGTCCGTCGCCATGGACGCTCGAGGCGGTGCGCTGGAGTGAGTTGCCGGGGGGACGGTCGAGCTCGCTGCTGGCCGCCTGGGTGCTGGAGGGACGGCTGCCGTCCGTGAGGGAGAGGAGGAGTCGCCGCCGTTCGCCGTGGGCCGGAGCCTGCTGTCGTCCGCCATGATGGGGAGGAGCAGGGAACGGGGGATTCCTGCCGTCTACCCGTATCCGAAGGAGCCGTCGCCGTCCAACAGGCGGCGGAGGAGTCTCGTGCCGTCCACCGAGGGCTATCCAGCGCCACCGCCAGGCACCGCGGAGAAGATCGCCCAGCTGGTGCAGGGCCAGATGGCAGCGCGTTGTGGGAACCGGACTAATAATTTTTTATTTATTTTTTTCCTCTCTCCCCTCTCTCGTCTCTGTCGCTCCTCATGCTTCCGTCTCCTTTTCTCTCGCCTCGTCTGTCCATACCCCCAGGTACCGCAGCCGCCGTGTTCGGTCTCCCCGGAGGAGGGGGAGGGGGGGGAGTAGAGCGCAGTCTCGTGGGTACCCCCCGGCCTGCGAGGGGCGATGGGGGTATGTGGCGAGCAGGACGAGGCCGAGGGCCGTGAGAGAGCGGCATGAGGCCGGTGGCGTGATTACTCTGATGAGCGACACCTGCGAGACGCACCGGTCTCGAATCTCTCACGGAGGAGCGGAAGCATAAAGGAGGAGCGACGACAGTGAAGAGCGAGAGAGGACAGGCCTGATTTTATGTTGTGTTTTGTTTCTGTTTTGTGTGGCCAGCAGTCGTCTGTGAGGGGCTGCTGGCTTTTACTTTCATTTTGTATTTGGTTTATTTTTGTCATTAAAATATATTGAATGTTCGCCGGTTCCCGCCTCCTTCTTCCCATAACTGTTGAACCTCGTTACAGTGAGTAAACCAACCAGAATCTCAAAAGAGCCCTCCACTGCTTGGCCTCCCAGAATCTTAGTTGTTGGTGTCAACAGTTGACGTGGGTGTAAAATGCCCAAAATTCCCGGCTGGTAGCATCTACGGGTTTGTCACCATTTCAGTGTTCTGTTGGTTACCAAACTCCTCTGTTTCCTTCACAGGAATCCAATGCTGCTGGTTTGCCTTAGCCTTCATCCAGCGCTGTTGTTGCACCTGGAGGAAGGCAGAGAAGGTCCTGGTCCTGGCCCAGACCTCTAGACAAACCAAAGCAGCAGCCGATCGCCTTCAGACTCCTTCCCCTCGTTATGTGTGTGGTCAGAAGGCATGTTTATCCACCAAGGACCTGCCTCTCAGGGTGGCCTCCCGAAAGTTTGCCCCCATGTTCATTGGTCCATACTGCATCACTAAGGTCCCGAGTCCAGTGGCGGTTCGTCTCAAGCTTCCTCTTACTCTTGGTCGGGTTCAACCTGTTTTTCATGTTAACAGGGTCAAACATGTGTTTTGCTCTTCCCTAAACCCTGTTGTCTCTACTCCTGCCCCCAACTCCCCCTCGTCTAGTGGATGGCTTTCCTGTGTACACTGTCAGGAAGTTACTAGATGCCAGACGTCAGGGCAGGGGTTTCCAGTATCTCGTGGACTGGGAGGGATACGGCCCAGAGGAAAGTAGCTGAGTTCCATCTCTGGACATCTTGGATCAGGCGCTGATCGAGGACTTCAGTCGGCGACGAGGTGAGCCCCTCCCAGGGTTGCCAGGTGGCGTCCCTAAGGGGGGGTGCTGTCATGTCTCCGGTCTGATTCACCTGTTTTCTTGTCATTATGTTCGTTGTCACATGGCTTTGTTTGACAGTTCGCCATGTGCTCTGCTGTCATTGTGGTGTGAGCAAGCAAATAGAATCTAATCAAATATTTAATTATGACAAAAGTAATTTCTCGACAGAAATGACATCAAAAGTGGAAAGCATTGGTTTAAAAATGTACATTTACACACAAACTGACAACCAACCGCAAATGTCAGACGCCATCTTTATTTTTCATATTAACTGTCACAGAATGGAAAGCACAGGATTGTGGGATATCAGAGGTAACGAGGAATACATCTATGCTGTCTTCAAAAATCGATCAGATGAATGTATCTCAGGAGACAGAAAGTGAATCTAACTTTGGATTCGGATGTGCCCTGATGCCTTCCTACCTTGGAATGCGTCCTCCGAAGGCAGCATTTGTAAGCTTTTTGAAGCAGCCACAGCCTTCCATTTGAGAAGCACCCATTAGTCTATGTTTGCGCATCAAATGGCAGCATTCACTCATAACTTTGTACGATTTGCGTATTTATGTGAACAGAGAAAAGCGCAAGGCTTTAGCCTGATTGGTGAGTAGGCACATGAATTTGATCTAATATCTTAGTTAATGTTAATTAAGAAGGGCGCTGACCAGAAGACTTTAATAAAATACATTCAAACCATGTTCATAGAAGGGCCGTCCATACAATCTCACGTCTACTGCTCACTCGCACTTTGCTCTTCCGCACGTGCAACGTCGTCTGAGAAAAGGTCTTCTTTTCTTTTTCAGCAAGTTCTTCGAGTACAACTCTTCGTCGTTCTTACAACCCCTTAAAAATATAATAAAACATTTTTTATATATCACTAGATGTATATACGGCCATACAGGCTGTATTTTTGTCATGTCAGTTCTTTATTTTATTTTTTATTGTTACTCAGAAATAATGAATACTTTTGCAAAATCACTTAGCTGTTTGAGTTCTATAATCATTACACCTAGATATTTTCAACAATAGGCTTAATGAATTACTTCTCCAAAAATAATCATGTTACTATCAGGGCCGGTAGGCTATGAAGCACTTATTTTGTGACCATAAAAGATGTTTAATAAAGTAGCTGTGTTTATGTGAAGCCTGAACGACTACAGGCCAGTGGCACTCACCCCCATCATTGCAAAATGTTTTGAGAGACTGGTCATCACACATATAAAAACTGCCATACTGCCCTCACTAGATCAATACCAGTTTGCATACAGGAAGAACAGGTCAACAGAGGATGCCATAGCTATTGTGTTACACACTTTGCTAGAACATCTAGAGCACAGGAACACATATGCGAGGGTTCTCTTTGTCGATTTCAGCTCAGCATTTAACACAATCTTGCCAAACAAACTACGTAACAAACTACATGGACTTGGACTAGGCACCACATTATGCAATTGGATACTGGACTTTCTAACAAACCGCACACAATATGTCAGAGTAGGCAAGCACACGTCCTCCACCCTGATCATTAACACCGGGGCCCCCCAGGGTTGTGTGCTCAGCCCACTTCTCTACATACTTTTTACACACGACTGCAGTTCTTCCTCCCCATCCAACTACGTAATAAAATTTGCCGACGACACAACAGTGCTCGGCCTCATCACCGGGAATAACGAGACTGCATACAGGCGAGAGGTCCTACTGCTGGCGGCATGGTGCAGCAGCAACAACCTGACCCTCAACACAAAGAAAACCAAAGAAATCGTAGATTTCCGCAAGACTGGACAGTTAAACCACTCTCCACTCCTCATTGGGAATGAGGTGGTGGAGAGGGTCTCTAGTTTTAAGTTTTTAGGTGTGACTGTGACGGAGGATCTGTCAAGGGGGAAAACCATTGCCTCTGCCACAGCGAAGGCCCAACAGCGCCTCTTCTTCCTCAGGAAGCTGAGGTGGACAAAACTGCCCCAGAGACTCATGGTCAACTTTTACCACTGTGCAGTGGAGAGTGTGTTGACCTATGGGTTACTGGTGTGGTTTGCTGCCTGCACCAGCGCAGAGAAGGAGGCCCTACACAGAGTGGTGAGAGCCACAGGAAAGATCATTGGGGTCATCCTCCCAGACATTCCAACTGTGTACACCTCCCGCTGCATGAACCGAGTGAAGAACATCCTCCAGGACCGTTTACATCCAGCATATCACCTCTTCCAACTACTGCCTTCGGGGAGAAGATATAGATCTATCAGGGCCAAAACCAGCAGGCTGGCCAACAGTCTTTACCCCCATGCAGTCAGGCTGCTTAATGGGCAGTCTACACCCCCATTCCCCATCAAACATCCCTCTGTGACATAATGTCTCTGTCCATACACCCTCAATACCTGTGACCTGGACTTTGCATTGCTGCAAAAACACTCCATCAACCTTACCTCTATTAGATTTATTAATTGCACCATGCACTTGGACATAGCACTTTATGGGGTTTTCTAGGGGTATTTATGGGGAGTTAAATTAGGTACAAAGTCATGGGTAATTTAATTTATGGGGACATATATTGATAAGGCAAATGGGTGAACAACTTAAAACTATATGCCTGTCTGTTTTTGCTCTAACAACATTTCGTTGTTATCCTGTAACAATGACAAATAAACTGAAATAAACTGAACTGAACTGATGTGAACACAATCCAGACATATTACATCTGCCATGAATGTCGTGTCTTACTCTATACTCATGCTGCTTCTCTGCCATTTATGAATCTTCTCTTGTGGCCTCATGTAATAGCAAAGCGTAGTTAAGATACTTTTTGGATACTATATAAAAGGAAATAAGGCATATTTGAACACGGCGATACATCAGGATTTAAAGATTAGAAGTTTTTAATTTTATACATTGAAAGCCTGTATAAGCCCGTCTATGTTTTTGTATCAAACTTTTCTAAATCAGTTCATCTCCCAGCTGTATGTTCTTCTCCCTTGATGGTGCTGATCTTGGAAAGAGTCAACATGTCAAGTGTATAAAAGGAAGCATAGATTGTAGAATGTCTTTATTGTGGAGCCTCCGGGACTGACGGTTCTTCGGTGAGGAGCAGTTCAGAGCTGTGGTTACGCATGTGGCTATATGAAGGAAGTCAGAGGGGAACAACACTATGTTTAGATGATTCTTCCATGCACTTCAGAATGAATCTTACAGCAGTGAACCAAACTGATGACTGTCAGGAATATTCCTGTCCAGAGAGATCTGTTTCTTTCTCTGTCTATGTGATTCTGTATGTGGCCGCAGCAGCTGTGGCTCTTCTGACCGTGTGTGGAAACCTGCTGGTCGTCATCTCTGTTAGTCACTTCAAGCAGCTCCACACTCCTGCTAACATCCTCATCCTCTCTTTAGCTGCGTCTGATCTGCTGGTCGGAGTTTTTGTGATGCCGTTTCATTTGATTTTGCTGATTGAGTCATGTTGGATTTCTGGACCAGTGATGTGCTCGTTTTTCAATTTTGTGGCTTTTCAAGCAACTACCGTGTCTGTTCACACTGTGGCTATAATTGCAGTTGATCGGTTTCTGGCTTTACATTCTCCTTTTTTTTACTCAGAGAAAATCTATCCCACTGTGATCTACATAGCAACTTTATTTAACTGGCTGTTTTCACTCCTTTATAACTTCATTCTTCTCTTCATTAATGGAAACTTTACTGTCATGTGTCCAGGAGAATGTGTTTATACTTTAGATGGGGGTTCATCCCTCATTGATCTCCTGCTTGTGTTTGTTATGCCATGTACACTCATCATAATATTATACACTTATATTTTTGTCATTGTTAGGAAACACGTGACTGCTATAAGAGCCCTTCAGGTTCACAACAGCAAAGAATCCTCTAAAAACAGAGTCAGTGACAAATCAGAGCTAAAAGCTGCGATACTGCTGGGGATTCTGGTCTTTGTGTTTCTTCTGTGTTTACTGCCATATTATATTTGTTCATTAGTGGTTCCGTACAGTAATGCTGACTTAATTTATGTCAGAGATGTTGCTTCAATGTTTTTCTATCTGAACTCCACCATTAATCCCATAATGTACGCTTTATTTTACCCTTGGTTTCAGAAAAGCTTAAAATTAATTCTCACATTTAAAGTGTTTAATGAATACTCCTCTCTGATGAATGTGCAGTAAGTCATTGAATGTAAGACAAAATGAAAAAAAAAAGTTTGTTTTTTTACATATATATACTTTGTCTAGGTTAATGTACAATATTTTGTTATATTAAACATGAGTCTTGACTACAAAACAGCTATTGATCATTTCCTCAAATATTGCCGAAATACAGTTCAGTTATCAGTATCACACATTGATCTTTTTTGGCAACAGGCTCTAATATGGACCCAGAGTACACGTGATCGCATTTGAAACCTCAGTTGCCGGCTGTGCATGTGCCAATACAGACTGCATTTTATATTGTGTTATTTTTAAATGTTCACAAAGAAATAATGAATACTGTAAGAGCTCTTGTATATATAAAAGTTTAGAATCTTTTCTGTTTAAAGTCCAGATTCTTTCTTGTTTAGTTTAGGCTATATACATTATAAGAATAAACATTTTCAATGTGTAGGCTATATAGTACAGTTTAAATAAAATAATATTAAAAATAAATGACGTCTTAAAACGTAATGGCCTTAGATTACATCTGCCATGAATGTCGTGTGTTACTCTATACTCATGCTGCTTCTCTGCCATTTATGAATCTTCTCTTGTGGCCTCATGTAATAGCAAAGCGTAGTTAAGATACTTTTCGGATACTATATAAAAGGAAATAAGGCATATTTGAACACGGCGATACATCAGGATTTAAAGATTAGAAGTTTTTAATTTTATACATTGAAAGCCTGTATAAGCCCTTTTCTAAATCAGTTCATCTCCCAGCTGTATGTTCTTCTCCCTTGATGGTGCTGATCTTGGAAAGAGTCAACATGTCAAGTGTATAAAAGGAAGCATAGATTGTAGAATGTCTTTATTGTGGAGCCTCCGGGACTGACGGTGCTTCGGTGAGGAGCAGTTCAGAGCTGTGGTTACGTATGTGGCTATATGAAGGAAGTCAGAGGGGAACAACACTATGTTTAGATGATTCTTCCATGCACTTCAGAATGAATCTTACAGCAGTGAACCAAACTGATGACTGTCAGGAATATTCCTGTCCAGAGAGATCTGTTTCTTTCTCTGTCTATGTGATTCTGTATGTGGCCGCAGCAGCTGTGGCTTTATCCAACTTTATTTAACTGGCTGTTCCCTTTCAAAAGCGCGTCAGTGCGTCTATCTCTCTACAAAACTCACTTCAGATCTTTGTTAGGAGTTCATAACTGGTGGTGTGCAGATTCCTCTCTTTCTCATCTCAACAAGTTAAAATAAATAATCCGGTTAAAAATGAGTCAACAGCAGAATAAGCACTGTGTCCCTCCATGTTCTCGTCCTATGTCAGAACTGGATACACACTAGAGCCCGAAGCCATTTGTTTTGAGAATAATGGCTGGCTGATGAAGTTATTGGCTGGCTAGCCGGCTCAGCCAAAACCTAAATGGCTGCTGCAGCCGCCAAACTTTTCATAGCTGCAAATGGCTGAAGCTGCCACTTCATGTCTACAGATGATTTTTACTTTCACGATTGGTTGCTGATAAAAAGGAAATGACCATATTTGGATCCAACAGGATTCTACAGAAGAGAGAGAGAGCTTCCTAACGGTGCATGTGATGAGAGGGTGACGGCAGAGATCGCGGAGAAGTATGTTGATTAAGAACGCAAACTTTTGTTGAATTTATGAGAAATCTACAGACGCAAACAGACGAAGTGTAGTAAAATAAAGACCTAAATGTGTATTTCGGACTTTTTTTCACTCTGAAAGTCTTTTTTTTCAAGTCTGAAAGAAGACATGTTATTGAAGACAAATATCCAAAAATCTCAAAATTGACCAGTAAAAAAAAAAACGATGTTTTTGCCTGCCGTGTCTCGCCTTAATATAAACACACACTGTTATCAGTATTATTTTAGACAAAGTTTTGCACATTTCACTTCAATGTACACTGAAGCATGCATCGTGAATTAGAAACAGTGGTTTGTTACTGCAGTAATATCACGTTCAGTGCTATAAATCTCTCCGTTCCAGAATATTTGGTTCATAACATCAATCTTTGATTCAGGTGTTTGTGCAACCGTGCCCTGAAGATTTAACAAAAGTCTGGGTAGGCCTAAGTTAAAAAAAAAAAAGTAAGTAGGAATTAGGAAAGTATGTGAGAAGTGAGATCAAAATTACCTTGCTTGCTTCTTTCCGCCATTTCACCTCAGTGCGAGAAATAAATGCATCGCTTCTTCTGTATGGAAAACGAGCAATTTTAATTGGTCGTCAATTCACTGTGAGTCTGTGTATCGTAGCAACGAGCACAAGACTGTGCTGTTATGAATCCAGTGGGAAAATAGATCTCGTGTATTGTTTATATATTTCATGTGTGTATGTCTCTATGTGATAGAATTATTATTTGATGCAAATAATTCTAGCCAGCTCAGCCAAACTTTATCAGATGGCGGCTCAATTTGGCTTACGAAATTATTGGCTGGCGGCGGCTGAAATTCTAAATGGCGCAAATGGCGGCGCCTGGCGGCGGCTTCGGGGTCTAATACACACGCTTACTGCATTGTGTGTTTTGGGGAGGAGCATGCGGTCGCTGCAATGTAGTAAAGCGAGTGCGAGCATTGCGAATTATTCACTGTCAAAATGCTCTGTGCTCGTCTTGGCTACTTTCAGTCCGCACCCGCATTACCATCGTGGTGCTCCCAAATGAATTTGGCTAACTAGCAAGAGACGGGTCCGTCCCTTTCGCTTGCTCGTTCACCAGATCCACGTTTCCTTTCGTGATCCCGAAGTGCGCTCCGGTGCTTCTTCGGCTCACGCGAGGGACGATGATGAATCTCCTGGGTCTGCGGACTTCGAGCAGCCATTCTCTGAGCGTTCCTTGCACGATGATAAATCCGTCAAGGAATTACTCGAGGTGGTTACTCGCGCGGTGGCCAGGTTACAGCTTGACCTCGCAAACAAGAGACCCCCAAACACAGTAAGCAAGAGGATAGGTTTCTGTCCGGTGGCAAGGGGGAGGGACCACGACATCAGTCTCTCCCCTTTTTCGAGGACCTCCATGATTAACTATCTAAATCATGGAGTAAACCATATACCTCGCGTATCCTCGTGCCTTCGACGTCACCTTTTTCGACTATCGTGGGTGCGAAGTCACGTGGGTATGCGGAGATGCCCCAGGTTGAGACGTTCTCGAGCTATCTCTAGCCTGGGTCTGCATCTTCGCTGAAGAAACCTACCCTCCCCTCGAAGCCGTGTAGAACAACGTCGGCTCTCGTGGGTAAAGCTTACCAAGCTGCAGGTCAGGCTGGTGCTGCGCTGCACACCATGGTGGTGTTACAGGCATACCAGGCTGACCTCTTGAAGGATTTGAGTGCGGGGGGGACTATTGATGAGGAAGCTTTCACTGAGCTTCGCAGAGCCACAGACCTGTCTCTTCGTGCCACCAAGCAAACGGCCCGCGCCATCAGCCATTCGATGTCTGCTTTGGTGAGCACGGAGAGGCATCTGTGGCTCAATCTGTCTGGCATTAAAGACAAAGAGAGAGTCTTTTGACTTGATGCCCCGATCTCCCCCTCTGGTTTATTTGGTGATGCAGTTAACTCTGTAGTCACCAGATTTAGAGAAGTTAAGAAACACGAGGAAGCATTTGTCCAGTTTCTTCCTCGCCGCACTCAAGGGCAGGGGCCATCGGCCACCCAACCTCTCCCCGGTCCCTCAAGATCTAGGGAGGTTAAGAAGCAGAGTATGGAGAGTCGCGCTCCCCCTCAGAGAGACTGGGGACCGGCTTGTCATGCTCAGTAACCTCCCAGGACGTGAAAATGATAACTGCGTCAGGCTGAAACTTGCTGAAACTTATGCTTGGCGCTGCATTGTGCCGGGTGTAAGATAGGGCCCAAAGTCTTCAAAGTCTTAACTACGAAAAAGTTTATATGTGATGTTATATTGTTTAAAGGTTGTAATCTAACTGCATGTTATGTGAACACCTCAGTGATTTCAAATCACTGCTTCACTGCTGGTGTCCTTCATCCCCTCTTCATCTCCAACACGCTGTAAGGATCTGTCCAGCGTCTTCAGTTTACCAGCTGCACCCAGCCCAGCTCATTGGCTCCGCCAGTGTTTCCATCTTTGGTGGCTGCATCTTCGTCGGTCATCCTCCATCAAGTCATCTCCACCATGGCTCTCCCGGAGCTGGAGAACTAGAGCTGTTCACCCAAGTTCAACCACCGTTCTCACGGCGACCCAGAGAAATCTCAAATTAGCATAATGTCTGGTTGCACGGCTCACGCCGTATGTGTTTCAAATGCAGTGAATGTGCCCACGTTTCCGTGTTCACCCCTGCACACAAGCACTATAAATCCCGTGTTTCTCACAGAGCCCACTCTCACAAAGCAGGCAGAAGCCGCTCGAGTGTTAAAAGTAGGTCACGTGTCCACCTCACTGTGCCCACACCTACTCACTGCCCGCTCTGTCACACGGCCTCTCACGACCGGTCATGTTTTAAATGAAAGTCCTGTGCCCGCCTTCGAGCACTCACACATACTAACGAACATTTCGCCCCGACGCCGCCCTCGCGCGTCGCGCCTCACACTATATGTTCCCCGTCCAAGCCACCGGGACACCGTGTGTAAAACGGCCAGCTATCGCTGCGTGCGATCCGCCGTATCTAAGCACCAAGAGCGCGCGCACTGCGCCCACCCCTCCGTTTCGAGCTCTCGAGCCCGCGACGCGCGGCAATCAGAGCCCGGAGGCCATTCTGCCCCTGGCTTCACACTCAAAGCGTGGGAAGCTATTCCAGGCGCATCAGAATGGGTGCTAAGCACAGTAAAAAAGGGCTATACTCTGCAGTTCGCTCGCCGCCCCCTGCGCTTTCAGGCGCGTACCGAGACGAGAGTGAATGGAGAAGTAGTACATCTACTTCGAGCAGAAATAGCTACACTTCTGTGCAAAGGGGCTATAGAACCGGTTTCCCCTTCTATGAGCGAGTCGGGCTTTTACAGCCGTTATTTCCTCGTTCCCAAGAAGGACGGAGCTCTCAGACCAATTTTGGATCTAAGATGTTTGAACAAGGCTCTTATGAGAAGACCGTTCAAAATGCTCACAACCGGGCAAATTCTCACGCAAATTTGCCCGAGGGACTGGTTTATATCTCTCGATCTAAAAGACGTGTACTTTCAGATCCAGATAATACCCCGTCACTGGCCATTCTTGAGATTCGCCTTCGACGGTCAGGTATATCAGTTCACCGTCCTGCCTTTCGGCCTGTCGTTGGCACCCCGTACATTTACGAAGTGCATGGACACGGCTCTCGCTCCCCTGAGGGGTCGGGGAATGCGAATTCTGAACTACTTGGACGATTGGCTAATTCTAGCACAGTCAGAGGCCGAACTCATCGCCCACAGAACAGTGCTTCTAAGCCACCTGGACAGCCTGGGGCTCACGGTCAACTGGACCAAGAGCTCATTAGTGCCCAGTCAATCAACCTCTTTTCTGGGTTTGGATCTGGACACTGTGGCAATGACGGCCCGCCTGTCGACACAGCGCGCGCGCTGCATTCGACACCTGGCCGCGTCCTTCCAGCCGGGCAGCACCGCACCTCTCAAGACATTTCAGAGGATGCTGGGTTGTATGGCTTCAGCTGCAGCAGTGCTTCAGCTGGGTCTGTTACGTATGCGCCCGCTACAACGCTGGCTGAATGCCCGAGTGCCTCATAGAGCCTGGGCTTCCGGCGGCATTCGAATCAGAGTGACTCAGAGCTGCGTTTTCAGCACTGAAGCCCTGGTTAGCGGCCGACTGGTACCAGCGGGGAGTGACAATGGGAGCCATCTCACACCGCAAAGTTATCTCGACGGACGCTTCCACCTCAGGTTGGGGCGCTCTTTCGAGGGCAAACCGGTCTTTGGCCTGTGGTCAGACCAGGAGAAATGCCTCCACATAAACTGTTTGGAGATGATAGCGGTCGAGAACGCGCTCAAGCGCTTCCTCCCATTCATACAGGATCACCATGTGCTAGTCCGCTCGGACAACATGTCTGTGGTATCCTATGTGATCCGACAGGGCGGTGTCAGATGAATGTTGTGTCTTACTCTATACGCATGCTGCTTCTCTCCCATTTACCAATCTTCTCTTGTGGCCTCATGTGATAATAAAGTGTGAGGAACTTTTCACATAGTATTTCAAAGGAAAGTATAGGCATATTTGAATACAGCGATGATTACATACATCAGGATTCAAAGATTAGAAGTATTTGATCTTATACATTTTTAGCCTGTATAAGCCCATCTATGTTTTTGTATCACACTTTTCTAAATCAGTTAATCTCCCAGCTGTATGTTCTTTTCCCTTGATGGTGCTGATCTTGGAAAGAGTCAACATGTCAAGTGTATAAAAGACAACATAGATTGTAGAATGTCTTTGTTGTGGAGCCTCCAGGACTGACGGTGTTTCGGTGAGGAGCAGTTCAGAGCTGCTGGAGAGACAAATAGCATCTTCAGATATCTTTATCTGTGGTTACGCATTTGGTTATATGAAGGAAGTCAGAGGGGGTTAAATGACGTTTAGATGATTCTTCCAAGTACTTTAGAATGAATCTTACAGCAGTGAACCAAACTGATGACTGTCAGGAATATTCCTGTCCAGAGAGATCTGTTTCTTTCTCTGTCTATGTGATTCTGTATGTGGCCGCAGCAGCTGTGGCTCTTCTGACCGTGTGTGGAAACCTGCTGGTCATCATCTCTGTTAGTCACTTCAAGCAGCTCCACACTCCTGCTAACATCCTCATCCTCTCTTTAGCTGCGTCTGATCTCCTTACAGGACTTTTTGTGATTCCATTTCATTTGATTTTGCTGATTGAGTCATGTTGGATTTCTGGACCAGAGATGTGCTCAGTTTTCAATTTCGTGACTTTTCAAGCAACAAGCGTGTCTGTTCACACTGTGGCTCTAATAGCAGTTGATCGGTTTTTGGCTTTACACTCTCCTTTTTTTTACTCAGAGAAAATCTCTCCCACTGTGATCTGCATAGCAACTTTATTTAACTGGCTGTTTTCACTCCTTTATAACTTCACTCTGCTCTTCATTAATGGAAACTTTACTGTCATGTGTCCAGGAGAATGTGTTTATACTATAGACGGGGTTTCATCCCTCATTGATCTCCTGGTTGTGTTTCTTATGCCATGTACACTCATCATAATATTATACACTCGTGTTTTTGTCATTGTTAGGAAACATGTGACTGCTATAAGAGCCCTTCAGGTTCACAACAGCAAAGAATCCTCTAAAAACAGAGTCAGTGAAAAATCAGAGCGAAAAGCTGCGATACTGCTGGGGATTCTGGTCTTTGTGTTTCTCCTGTGTTTACTGCCATATTATATTACTTCTTTAGTGATTCCATATGACATTGCTGACTTCTTTTATGTCAGAGATGTTGTTGCAATATTTTTCTATCTGAACTCCACCATTAATCCCATCATTTACGTCTTATTTTACCCTTGGTTTCAGAAAAGCTTAAAATTAATTTTCACATTTAAAGTGTTTAATGAAGACTCCTCTCTGATGAATGTGCAGTAAGTCACTGAATGAAAGACAAAATGTTTCCCCTGTTTTTTCCTGTTGTTTATTTTTCATATATATATACTTTGTCTAGGTTAATGT
The DNA here is from genome assembly GCF_963993115.1 of Abramis brama. Classification (NCBI taxonomy): domain Eukaryota; kingdom Metazoa; phylum Chordata; class Actinopteri; order Cypriniformes; family Leuciscidae; genus Abramis; species Abramis brama. The sequence continues at coordinate 31,233,371 of NC_139980.1, forward strand.
ACAATATTTTGTTATATTAAACATGAGTCTTGACTACAAAACAGCTATTGATCATTTCCTCAAATATTGCCGAAATACAGTTCAGTTATCAGTATCACACATTGATCTTTTTTGGCAACAGGCTCTAATATGGACCCATACATGTGATCGCATTTGAAACCACAGTTGCTGGCTGTGCATGTGCCAATACAGACTGCATTTTATATCGTGTTATTTTTAAATGTTTACAAGGAAATAATGAATACTGTAAGAGCTATTGTATATATAAAAGTTTAGAATCTTTTCTGTTTAAAGTCCAGATTCTTTCTTGTTTAGTTTAGGCTATATACATTATAAGAATAAACATTTTCAATATGTAGGCTGTATAGTACAGTTTAAATAAAATAATATTGAAAATAAATGACATCTTAAAACGTAATGGCCGGGTTTCTCAGACTGGACTAGATTAAGCTAGGATTAGGCCTTAGTTCAATCAGGGCATTTAAGTTGCTTTTATAAATTTGCCTTAGGACAAAACATTACTGGTGTGCAACTTAAGACAAAACAATGGCACTGACATATTTTAAGGTATATCAGTGGCAGTTGCTTTCAGTTAAAACAGATCAAACATGCATTTTAGTCTAAAACGAGTTTAAGCCTTGTCTATGAAACCGGGGGAATATGTTCAAATGCAAATTAAAGACAGAGACACAGAGACGGCCTATAGAGATGTGCAGGTATGACGTTACTTTGTTGGCCAACCGGAATCCCATAGCACACGTACATCATGGAGACGCTGATGTCTTATTAACATCTGCAAGATGTGTTTTTTAGAGTGTTTGCTCATCTGCAATATGTCTCTAAGTCTTTTCCTGTCAGATGTTAAATAGACATTTAGCAAATGTCTTTTTAAGATGTTTATGATTTAGAATGTATTTAAAACTGCTTAAGATGTTTATCAGATGTTTAAATGTTTTCCAGATTTAGCGCTTTTTAGCAGACATCTTAGAGACTTATCTGGCATCACACTGTTTCCCTTTGACAAAAACCCTATCGGATTTTTTCCACAGGCTTTTGGATTATCGCATAAAACAAGCTCTCTGATCAAAACAACAACAAAACAAAAGTTTATGATGCATGTTTTGTCCATCAAGATAATTTTCACAGATGAACACAATTTTATGAATTTTTCAAGACACTTAACAGCTTTAACAAAAATCACGAGTGTCGTAGAATAATATGTGAAAGTGTCTTGAGCTTGTGTTCACCACAGACCTTATTACAGCCATTTAACCAATTCCACTGAACCCCATTCAAACAAACCTTTGACATCGGGACGATGAAACCGGAAGTGCTAAAATGCTAACTCTTTTCCGTGTTTTGGTAAACAAATTTACATCATACTTGTACCACTCTGTAGATGCTGTCCTGTGTTTTTATTTTGTCCACCTCCAGTTTAGCTCAAGGTGAAGGTTTGGTTGTTTAGTGTGGCTCGGTCAGCCCCTGCTGGTAGATGCTGTAATTACAGCATTCTGGGGTCAAAGATCATCTTCCTCTACTGAAGGCCATTGAAAACTAGCTGTGTGTTCAGACAGAGATTTGTTGGAATAGCAGAACACTTAATATGCTTCATAACCACGTTTAGTTCTATGTGACACTCTTTAGCTCTTTTCTTCTGGATGAACAGAATCAGTTGATCTCCCAGCTGTATGTTCTTCTCCCTTGATGCTGCCAGTCTCGGAAAGAGTCAACAAGTGTATAAAAGGCTGCGTGGGTTTTAGCCCGTATTTATCTGGTATTATGGAGCCACCAGGAGTGACTTGAGTTTCGGTGAGGAGCAGTTCAGAGCTGTTGGAAAGACAAATAGCATCTTCAGAGATCTTTATCTGTGGTTACTCATTTTTTATGTGAAGGAAGTCAATGAAGGAATATGAAGGAAGTTGGATGTTTCTTCTAGAATGAATCTTACAGCAGTGAACCAAACTGATGACTGTCAGGAATATTCCTGTCCAGAGAGATCTGTTTCTTTCTCTGTCTATGTGATTCTGTATGTGGCCGCAGCAGCTGTGGCTCTTCTGACCGTGTGTGGAAACCTGCTGGTCATCATCTCTGTTAGTCACTTCAAGCAGCTCCACACTCCTGCTAACATCCTCATCCTCTCTTTAGCTGCGTCTGATCTGCTGGCTGGAGTTTTTGTGATGCCGCTATATTTGTCTTGGCTCATTGAGTCATGTTGGATTTCTGGACCAGTGATGTGCTCTGTCTTTAAATTAGTGAATTTTCAAGCAACAAGCGTGTCTGTTCACACTGTGGCTCTAATAGCAGTTGATCGGTTTTTGGCTTTACATTCTCCGTTTTTTTACTCAGAGAAAATCTCTCCCACTGTGATCTGCATAGCAACTTTATTTAACTGGCTGTTTTCACTCCTTTATAACTTCACTCTTCTCTTCATTAATGGAAACTTCACTGTCACGTGTCCAGGAGTATGTGTTTCTGTTGTAGTTGGGGTTTCATCCATCATTGATCTTCTGGTTGTGTTTCTTATGCCATGTACACTCATCATAATATTATACACTCATGTTTTTGTCATTGTTAGGAAACATGTGACCGCTATAAGAGCCCTTCAGGTTCACAACAGCAAAGAATCCTCTAAAAACAGAGTCAGTGACAAATCAGAGCGAAAAGCTGCGAAACTGCTGGGGATTCTGGTCTTTGTGTTTCTCCTGTGTTTACTGCCATATTTTATTTGTTCATTAGTGGTTTCTTATAGTAATGCTGATGTGTTTTTTGTCAGAGATGTTACTGTAATATTTTTCTTACTGAACTCCACCATTAATCCCATCATTTATGCCTTATTCTATCCCTGGTTTCAGAAAAGTTTAAAATTTATTTTCTCATATAAAGTGTTTAATAAAGACTCCTCTCTGATGAATGTGCAGTAAGTGGTTGAATGTAAGACCAATTATTTTGGCTTTTTTTTTAAACCTGACTGTGAAGACATGTATGTTGTTTTCAATCATGACAGTATTGTATAACAATATGAGTCATACAACTCACTTATTTTATGTAAAAAAATGAATTATTGAATATAATAAACATGTACTTATGAAATTAGTGTTAGTGACCGTAAGACAATTACCTAAATATATATGTTTACTTATAATTACTGAAATTGTGACCCTGGTCCCCCATGCTCAAGGCAATAGTTACACCAGCATAGATATACTCATAATTCTGCTTTGCTGAACATCCAGAATTGTGTTAGACACAACAGCTTGCACACTGTCACTGAATCAGTAATCAGTGTGTGTAATCAGTGACTCATATTTTAAACGTAAAAGCAGATGCGGCCATTTGTAACTTCAATACTTCTGGTGTCACCCACTTCAAGTTATGTTTAGCTGTACAAAAACAGCTCATTATGCTGATATTGCAAACCGGTAATTCTTATATTATTTGAATGTATTACAAAACGTTAATGTAATAAACATTTTAAATTATATCATGTTGTTTATTGTTGTAATACTGTTTTTGTATTATTATTATTTATTTTTTTACAATATATAATAGTATTTTCCCTGATTGCATTCACTCGAAATATTATAAAAGTGCATTTCCAGTAAATAAAATGTTATGGTGAAATTAGGCATCTTGATGACTAATATACATTATATTCAGTATTAGTTTAATAATGAAAAATAAACCTCTAAATACGTCAATTTTGTCCCACACATTTAACATGTAAATATAATGGATCCCTTGCACAGCCACATTTCTCTCAGTTTGGAAGCGAACAGACTGAAAAGACAATATAAGTGAAGGACGTGAATGACTTTTCCCATTTATGACATTTGACTGCAATTTCATGTCATGTAAAGCCTTTTTTATAGATATAGTAGCCAACCCTCTCATAGCGCATAACTCATAACTTCATTTTTATGTAAACCAACAACATTAAAATGTAGCTTTCTGTACTTCATGATAGAATATTTAAACAAGCATACATTGAAATCAACAACAACAAAAAACAACATAATCGCTATTTAGGTATTGACATTAAGGTTTTTATTCTATATTGACTCAAATAATCAATTCTGTAATATTATAACTTAAATGTAAGTAATGACGACAAAGAGTCTGTAGAGACTTAACTTATCTTTTCTCTGTTCATAATGCAATCAACATCTCTCATATATCAGCATCATTTAGGCCAATATGCAGGGCTGAACTGGAGCACTGTGAGTTTTCCCACACGGTCCACTTGACCCATTATTCCATTTGTGTCAACATAAAGAGAACATTTCTCAATATTAAGTTAAGCAATAAATCCACTTAAAATATTTTGTGTAGCTGAATTTTAATTGAAATACATAAAATCATTAAAACCACAGATTTTTAAACTAACTTAATTAGTAATAATAAAAGTCAATTAATAAAAAAAGTGTACACAGTAATAATAAATAAGGCTATATGTAGTCTTAGCACAAGGTTGTTTAGGCCAATCCTGAACCTGATCACAGGCTCTACTCTTCCCTACAATGGTAACCCCCCAAAACTCAGCCATAACAAAAACCCTTTCAAACTTCCAACATAACAGATTATTAAACATAAAACGCCTATCATCATATCTGAATTTCAGCTCCGGAGGCTTCCTAAGCACTTGATACACAGTGATACGAACAGTAACAATGACATCAGTTTTACAGTATCAATCTGATCGAGAGTCCTCATCCTTTGGTAAGTGCATGCAAAGTGGATTTGCTTTTGTAGCACAGAAAATCTTCTCGACATGTCAACAACACCAAACAAACTCTTCAGTCTCAGCAACAGTGTTTGAGGGTCAAACTAAACCTTGTTCATGGGCAGCCAATGAAGACCATAGACTGGCGTTAAGCAAATTTGTTTCAAAGTAGGTTTATGCAGGAAGTGAGACTGGTGTTACTGACGACTCATTTCAGAGACTTTGACTTGATTTGATTTGATTTGATTAGGAAGAAATTTAGTGAGTGAAAAGAAATTTGATTTAGTGAGTGTTTAGCGTGCCATTTAAGACAGTGCCTAGTTAGTTAGTTTCACATTCCAAGTGATACATTTCTTTATTTAGTTCTTACAACTTGTGTGGAACCACTTGACATAGCTTCTTTAAGTAAATCCAACATTCTATTTTTGAGTGCAACACAGGATAATATTCAGAGAAAGAGGGCTTTAGGACATACACAAGCACACACTCATGTTCTAAACATTGTCATGTATTATTGAATCAGTCTGTGCCTTTGATATGAAAATATGATTGCGTGGTTCAGTCATTACACAGCATTAAAAAAATGTGATCAGTTATATTGCAGATATAATTGCACATCTGTCAGTGAGGTTTCCAGTGACCTCTGACTCAACTGCAAAAATAAGTAAATTTAGTCAATTGCCATAGCAATGCCACATGTCAGCTGAGAACAAAGCAAATAAACCAGACAACCAGGCAGTCTACGCAACTGCCTCTTTGACGCTTCAAAACGTTCATAAAGAGATTGTAAAACTAATCCATTCGAATCAAACACAGTTTAGTCAAAAAAATTTGAAGAGACTCAATCGCTTTATATGATGAACAGACTGAATTTAGGCTTTTATTCACATATAAACATTCATCAACGCACACATCAGATTTGGTAAATGGAAGCTCAAGTATGTTTGCTTGACGTGCGAGAACCAATGTGGTTCATTCTCGTGTTACACGTCATGTTTGAGCTTCCTCAAGAACCTATAAGGGTTCATTCTCATGTTACACAGCACGTTTGAGCTTCTGCAAGAACCAGTGAAGGTTCATTCTCGTGTTACACGTCATGTTTGAGCTTCCTCAAGAACCTAAGGGTTCATTCTCGTGTTACACGTCATGTTTGAGCTTCCTCAAGAACCTATAAGGGTTCATTCTCATGTTACACAGCATGTTTGAGCTTCCGCAAGAACCAATGAGGTTCATTCTCGTGTTACACGTCATGTTTGAGCTTCCTCAAGAACCTAAGGGTTCATTCTCGTGTTACACAGCATGTTTGAGCTTCCGCAAGAACCAATGAGGTTTTGTGTAACCGTAATCATTTTGTGTTGGGACTACATGAATTACAACACAGTGCAGCGCTTCCTGGTTCTACGTCAGAACGCCGCCTCATTATTGGCCAGCTCCTGCGTCAGCATCACACACATGCTTTGTGGTGCTCACATGAACAGCATCAGCCAATACAGAGATGTACTGTAATTTTAACATGAACAGCATATAGGAGACTGAGGTAGACGAGAAGAAATTGTTGAATAAAGTTGTTATTTTTGTTTGTTTTTTGTGCATAAAAAGTATTGTCATCGCTTCATAACATTAAGGTTGAACCACTGTTGTCACATGGAATATTTTAACAATGTCTTTATTACCTTTCTGGGCCTTGAAAGTAGCAATTACATTGTAGTCTATGGGAGGTCAGAAAGCTCTATGAAAATATCTTAATTTTTGTTCCGAAGATTAATGAAGTTCTTACGGTTTGAAACGGTTTGAAACGTCATGAGGGTGAGTAATTAACGACATCATTTTCATTTTTTGGTGAACTAACCCTTTAAGCCCATCTATGTTTTTGTATGAATACTATGTAAATCAGTTGGTCTCCCAGCTGTATGTTCTTCTCCCTTGATGCTGCTGATCTTGGTAAGAGTCAACATGTCAAGTGTATAAAAAGGCAATATAGATTGTAGAACATCTTTGTTGTGGAGCCTCCAGGACTGACTGTGTTTCGGTGAGGAGCAGTTCAGAGCTGCTGGAGAGACAAATAGTGTCTTCAGATATCTTTATCTGTGGCTACGCATGTGGTTATATGAAGGAAGTCAGAGGGAACAACACTATGTTTAAGTGTTTTTTCCAAGTACTTCAGAATGAATCTTACAGCAGTGAACCAAACTGATGACTGTCAGGAATATTTCTGTCCAGAGAGATCTGTTTCTTTCTCTGTCTATGTGATTCTGTATGTGGCCGCAGCAGCTGTGGCTCTTCTGACCGTGTGTGGAAACCTGCTGGTCGTCATCTCTGTTAGTCACTTCAAGCAGCTCCACACTCCTGCTAACATCCTCATCCTCTCTTTAGCTGCGTCTGATCTGCTGGTCGGAGTTTTTGTGATGCCACTTCACTTGATTTTGCTCATTGAGTCATGTTGGATTTCTGGACCAGTGATGTGCTCGGTTTTCAATTTTTTTACTTTTCATGCAACATGCGTGTCTGTTCACACTGTGGCTCTAATAGCAGTGGATCGGTTTCTGGCTTTACACTCTCCTTTTTTTTACTCAGAGAAAATCTCACCCACTGTGATCTGCATAGCAACTTTATTTAACTGGCTGTTTTCACTCCTTTATAACTTCACTCTGCTCTTCATTAATGGAAACTTCACTGTCATGTGTCCAGGAGAATGTTTTTATATTGTAGTTGGGGTTTCATCCTTCATTGATCTCCTGGTTGTGTTTCTTATGCCATGTACACTCATCATAATATTATACACTCATGTTTTTGTCATTGTTAGAAAACATGTGACTGCTATAAGAGCCCTTCAGGTTCACAACAGCAAAGAATCCTCTAAAAACAGAGTCAGTGACAAATCAGAGCTAAAAGCTGCGATACTGCTGGGGATTCTGGTCTTTGTGTTTCTCCTGTGTTTACTGCCATATTATATTTGTTCTTTAGTGATTCCATATGATCATGATGACTTCTTTTATGTCAGAGATGTTACTGTAATATTTTTCTTCCTGAACTCCACCATTAATCCCATCATTTACGCCTTATTCTATCCCTGGTTTCAGAAAAGCTTAAAATTAATTTTCATATTTAAAGTGTTTAATAAAGACTCCTCTCTGATGAATGTGCAGTAAGTCAATGAATGTAAGGCAGAATGTTTCTCCTCTTTTTTTCCCTGTTGTTTATTTTTGTATATGTACTTTGTCTATAGGTTAAAAAAATAGGTTATATATAAAACATGAGTCTTGACTACAAAACAGCTACTGTATCTTTTCTCAAATAGGCCTATTGCCGAAATACAATTCAGTTATCACATATCGACCTTTTTTGGCAACAGACTGACCCAGAGTAGCCTATACACGTGATCGCATTTGAAACCTGTTGTTTGCTGGCTGTGCATATGCCAATACAGACTGCATTTTATATTGTGTTATTTGTTATTTTTTGTGTTATATTGTGTTATTAAATGCTTACAATGAAATAGTGAATACTGTAAGAGCAATTGTATTGTATGTTTTATGGTTATTTTCATAATGTTTGTTAATTTTTTGTACATTGAGTGGAGTGTGGGACACATTGTCAGTCTAGTTTCTATCTATCGCAGATATCAGGCATAATGCAAATTCAAAAAATCCCCATATTTTTGCAACAGCTTGCAATTTTGTATTTTTTTCTAACGCAAATTCTCATCAAAAAAGGTTAATCTGAGGGGGATAATCAACATTGGCTAATCAGAAAAGTTCAGACAAACTGATAAATATGTGTTTAAGTGTAAATATGTGCCACTATACTGCCGTAAATTCTAAAGAGAGCTGGGCTGGACCGACCATTACCATGTAAAGAAGATGCTCCTAAACCGGGAGAGAGAGACGCTACTGTGAAGTGAAACGCTTTCGTGTTAAGCCTGATACGAAATAAAGGTTTAGAGGGCCCTATCTTGCACCCAGTGCAAATGACTTTGTACACTGACGCATGTATCATTCCTATTTTGCACCCGACGCACAGCGGACTTTTCCCTCCACAGACGCACGTCGGTAAATTAGGGAATGAACTTGTGCTCCCGGGGGCGGTTCAGCGAAAAGAGGAGGCGTGTTCCAGCGCAAACGTTCCCTGATGCTATTTTGTAGTTTCAGAAAACAATTCCGCCACAGACCAGGAAAAACCTAGTCTGTGGAGCATTATTCAGATGCTATTTTAAGGGCGCATGCTTGGCCATAATGTAGCATGTGCACAACGCGCATACACTTTGGAATTATATTTTGGAAAAATATTACCACACGAGGGAAATCATTGTGGTGTCCATGAAGATGTGAAAAAATAGGCATAAATCTAGCTTACACATTTACCCAAATTATTATACTCCTGTTTAACGAAGCTAATTTGGGTGGGGTTCTCCCTTCCCCATACAATGTCACTTCTCTGTCTTTTAAAAATCCGCCGTTATAATAGCAAGCCGCCATGGAACAAGCTCCTGCTTTTAAAAAGAATGTGAGATGACGCTCTGATTGGTTTATTTCACGTTACGCCCAAACCACACCTATGAGTAATGTAGCTACTTCAGATCAACCCATTTTAGATTTTCGTTGGGCGCAAGAGTCATTTATCCCGCCGGTATAATAGCAACGCGCCCGAAATCCGCCCACAAAGTTACTTGCGTTTCGTGTTTGATACTTGTGTTTCAGATCGTTAAAATAGGGCCTAGAATCTTTTCCGTTTAAAGTCCAGATTCTTTCTTGTTTAGTTTAGGCTATGCCTTCATTATAAGAATAAATACATTTCCAATGTGATTTCATAAAATAATATTAAAAGTAGACTAAATATCAACATCTTAAAACGTAATGGCCCGGTTTCACAGACAGGGCTTAGATTCAGCTAGGATTTGCCTTAGTTCAATCAGGACATTTAAGTTGCTTTTATAAATGTGCCTTAGAAAAAAACATTACTGGTGTGCATCTTAAGACAAAACAATGGCACTGACATATTTTAAGGTATATCAGTGGCAGTTGCTTTCAGTTAAAACAGCTCAAAAATACATTTTAGTCTAAGAGTAGTTTAAGCCTTGTCTGTGAAACCGGGGGAATATGTTCAAATGCAACTTAAAGACAGAGACACAGAGACGGCCTATAGAGATGTGCAGGTATGACGTTACTTTGTTGGCCAACCGGAATCCCTCATAGCACACGTACATCATGGAGACGTTGATGTCTTATTAACATCTGCAAGATGTGTTTTTTAGAGTGTTTGCTCATCTGCAATATGTCTCTAAGTCTTTTCCTGTCAGATGTTAAATAGACATTTAGAAAATGTCTTTTTAACATGTTTATGATTTAGAATGTATTTAAAAACTTCTTAAGATGTTTATCAGATGTTTAAATGTTTTCCAGATTTAGGCTTTTTAGCAGACATCTTAGAGACTTATCTGGCATCACACTGTTTCCCTTTGACAAAAACCCTATAGGATTTTTTCCACAGGCTTTTCCATCAAGATAATTTTCACAGATGAACACAATTTTATGAATTTTTCAAGACACTTAACAGCTTTAACAAAAACCACGAGTGGGATAACACTGATGTATTTTATGAAGTAGAATAATATGTGAAAGTGTCTTGAGCTTGTGTTCACCACAGACCTTCTTACAGCCATTTAACCAATTCCACTGAACCCCATTCAAAAAAACCTTTGACATCGGGACGATGAAACCGGAAGTGCTAAAATGCTAACTCTTTTCCGTGTTTTGGTCAACAAATTTACATCATACTTGTACCACTCTGTAGATGCTGTCCTGTGTTTTTATTTTGTCCACCTCCAGTTTAGCTCAAGGTGAAGGTTTGGTTGTTTAGTGTGGCTCGGTCAGCCCCTGCTGGTAGATGCTGTAATTACAGCATTCTGGGGTCAAAGATCATCTTCCTCTAATGAAGGCCTTTGAAAACTAGCTGTGTGTTCAGACAGAGATTTGTTGGAATAGCAGAACATTTAATATGCTTCATAACCACGTTTAGTTCTATGTGACACTCTTTAGCTCTTTTCTTCTGGATGAACAGAATCAGTTGATCTCCCAGCTGTATGTTCTTCTCCCTTGATGCTGCCAGTCTCGGAAAGAGTCAACAAGTGTATAAAAGGCTGCGTGGGTTTTAGCCCATATTTATCTGGTATTATGGAGCCACCAGGAGTGACTTGAGTTTCGGTGAGGAGTAGTTCAGAGCTGTTGGAAAGACAAATAGCATCTTCAGAGATCTTTATCTGTGGTTACTAATTTTTTATGTGAAGGAAGTCAGTGAAGGAATATGAAGGAAGTTGGATGTTTCTTCTAGAATGAATCTTACAGCAGTGAACCAAACTGATGACTGTCAGGAATATTCCTGTCCAGAGAGATCTGTTTCTTTCTCTGTCTATGTGATTCTGTATGTGGCCGCAGCAGCTGTGGCTCTTCTGACCGTGTGTGGAAACCTGCTGGTCATCATCTCTGTTTGTCACTTCAAGCAGCTCCACACTCCTGCTAACATCCTCATCCTCTCTTTAGCTGCGTCTGATCTGCTGGTCGGAGTTTTTGTGATGCCACTATATTTGTCTTGGTTCATAGAGTCATGTTGGATTTCTGGACCAGTGATGTGCTCTGTCTTTAAATTAGTTAATTTTCAAGCAACAAGCGTGTCTGTTCACACTGTGGCTCTAATAGCATTTGATCGGTTTCTGGCTTTACATTCTCCTTTTTTTTACTCAGAGGAAATCTCTCCCACTGTGATCTGCATAGCAACTTTATTTAACTGGCTGTTTTCACTCCTTTATAACTTCACTCTTCTCTTCATTAATGGAAACTTCACTGTCATGTGTCCAGGAGTATGTGTTTCTGTTGTAGTTGGGGTTTCATCCATCATTGATCTCTTGGTTGTGTTTCTTATGCCATGTATACTCATCATAATATTATACACTCATGTTTTTGTCGTTGTTAGGAAACACGTGACTGCTATAAGAGCCCTTCAGGTTCACAACAGCAAAGAATCCTCTAAAAACAGAGTCAGTGACAAATCAGAGCGAAAAGCTGCGATACTGCTGGGGATTCTGGTCTTTGTGTTTCTCCTGTGTTTACTGCCATATTATATTTGTTCATTAGTGGTTTCTTATAGTAATGCTGATGTGTTTTTTATCAGAGATGTTACTGTAATATTTTTCTTCCTGAACTCCACCATTAATCCCATAATTTACGCCTTATTCTATCCCTGGTTTCAGAAAAGCCTAAAATTAATTTTCACATTTAAAGTGTTTAATAAAGACTCCTCTCTGATGAATGTGCAGTAAGTCGTTGAATGTAAGACAAAATGTTCTCCTGTTTTTTCCTGTCTATTTTTTATATATATATTTTGTCAAGGTTAATGTAAGGCCTACATTATTTTGTTATATTAAACATGAGTCTTGACTACAAAACAGCTATTGATCATTTCCTCAAATATTGCCGAAATACAGTTCAGTTATCAGTATCACACATTGATCTTTTTTGACAACAGGCTCTATGGACCTCTCATTTGCTGGCTGTGGATATGCCATTGCATTGCCATTGCATTTTTATTGTGTCATGTTTACATTTTTACAAGGAAATAATGAATACTGAAAGATTTATTGTATGTTTTATGGTTATTTTCATAATGTTTGTTGTAGTTCATTCCTCGTTAGATAGTATTTTCTATCTTTCGCAGGAATCAGGCATAATGCGAATTCAACAAATCCCCACGTTTTTGCGGCATTTTGCAATTTTGTATTATTCCATCGAATATCCACACCAAAAAAGTTAATCTGAGGGGATAATCAATGTTGGCTAATCAAAAAAAGATCAGACTAACTGATAAATGTTTAACTGTAATGCCGTTAATTCTAAAGTTCTTTAAATTGAAGAATAGATCCGGACGACACTCACACTTTTCAACCTTATTTCAGCCATTTAACCAAAAACCCATTGGCTGCATCTGAAATAGCATTACTTTCTTACTAAAAAGGTGAAAATGTGACAAAGAAGTATTTCTGAGTTCACAGTACTCATAAAAGAGTTGACAAAAAGTACCTGGATGACCTACTACTTCAGGCGAGACTCTGAAGTATGCATATGATGGACTCTTTACTATCTTTACTACTACATAGTTTTTCATATACAGTCTTATGAAACTTACATTGTTTGAAAATATTGATTAGAATATTGATATAAAACAGATATGTTTCTAATTCTGCGTATCTGAATTTTTGTGTAGGCTAGTCCACTGGTAGTGTGTAGGAATTTACTCTAATTCTACTTTGAAGAAGAAGGTGAAACAAGTGATAGAAGATTGCTTACTCAAATGTAAAATAACGTGATCATCAAACATTAAACAGCGTGTAAATCAAAACTGCTTAATGTTACCAAATGAAATGAAGCGTAACCCGTGAAGAGAAAACGACTGTGAAGCTTTAGGGGTGATGGACACGATCTACTCCATCTGTGTTTTGATTTTCTCAACCTTTTTGTTTAAAATGTTGCCTTTCTTTATGAAACTTACTGACATTCAAGTGTTGATAAAAAAGGATGCATGAAGCTAATAAAATGTTTTTTTGTTTTTTTTATTAAAGTACAGTTGAAGGTATTTTTCAAGTAAAGAATGATATTTGAACATAGTAGTAGGCCTATGCTGCAAGTGCAAAAATAATATATAAATAAACTATACATATAATGTTATGTTCACTTAAAGAAAACTTACAAGTATACTTGCAGTAAAAACTACTAAACTATAGTAGTTTACTGAGAGTACACTTCAGTGTCATAAACTAAAAAATTTACTACTTGTATTAAAATAGTACACTACTAGTATACTTATAAGTTCACTTGTAGTACAGATGCATTACAAATAAGAAACCTAGTTGTGTACTTAAAGTTTACTACTGTTACACTTTTATATACTAAAAGTGGGCCAATTTAGTCCCAAGCAGTATTGAAATAGTACACTTACAAGTTTACTACAAGTGCACATTGATATTAGTATACTTACTACCTAAAGTATACTTAAAAATATACTTGAACATTACTTAAGTATACTTCATAAAATTAACTTGAAGTATAATTCTTTTTTGTAAGGGAGTGAAGCAACGCAACTGATGCTGTAGGTCAAATGATGATGACAGCCTGGCGAATGTAGTACCTCCAGATTATATTCATACTATACACATTCATACCATTATTCAAAATAAGTACCTCGGAGAGTATGCGATTTTGGACGCAGCCACTCTGTTTGAGTTCAGTTTAAAGGGTTAGTTCACCCAAAATTAAAATTCTGTCATCATTTACTCACCCTCATGTCGTTCCAAACCCGTAAGACTTTCGTTCATCTTCGGAACACAAATAAAGATATTTTTAATGAAATCTGAAAGCTTTCTGTCCCTTCACTGACAGCTACGCACCACTTTGACTCTTCAAAAAGCTTGTAAAGAGATCGTATAACTAATCCATGTGAATTGAGCGGTTTAGTCCAAATTTTCTGAAGAGATTCGATCACTTTATATGATGAACAGATTTAATTTAGTCTTTTATTCAAATATAAACATTCATCTACGCACATATCAGTTGTGGTAAACGGAAGCTCAATCATGTTCCACAAGAACCAATAAGGTTCATTCTCATGTTACGCAGCAACGTTTGAGCTTCCGGAAGAACCAGTGAGGTTTAATTTTGTGTAATTGGAATAATTTTGTGTTGGGGCTACAGAATTCATTTTTGTTCACATAACTAACTGGACAGAGGACCTGTAGTTCTGTAGTTCTGAGACTGAATTAGGAGAGTAATTTGTTGTGTGTTTTACAGTAAAGAGAAAGACTTACTGTAGTGTTTAATGTTCAGCTATATGGAAGAGTTAGTAAAGTTTCAGTTGTTGGAGAATTTTGTGTGGTTACCATTATACAGAAGAGAGGCGCTTGTGCTCAAGCTGTGGGTTACATAACAACTGTGATGTTTGTTGCTTCACTGAATGAGCAACTGTTGCTTCTCTTTTCTAACTGGCCCATTGCCTAATACACAATTGTCTTTAGCATACTAACATGCATTATCCAGTTAGTATGACACAATGTTGGTGTTGTTGTGATTTACAATAATATGCATGTTTCTTCCCTGCCGTTTATGAACCCTTTCCCGTGGCCTCATCGGATAGTAATGTGTGAAAATACGTAGAAGTAAACGTGGAAAGGTTATGTGTAGGCCTACATCAGGATGTTAAAGAATTTTTAACAGCTTAGTTTTTGATTTATACTTTTCATATTGGCTAAGCCCATCTATGTTATTGTATGAATTCCATGTGACTGTAAATCAGTTGATCTCCCAGCTGAATGTTCTTCTCCCTTGATGCTGCCAGTCTTGGAAAGAGTCAACATGTCAAGTGTATAAAAAAGCAACATAGATTGTAGCACATCTTTGTTGTGGAGCCTCCAGAAGTGACTGTGTTTCAGTGAGGAGCAGTTCAGAGCTGCTGGAGAGACAAATAGCATCTTCAGATATCTTTATATGTTGTTATGTACTGAACTTTATATAAAGGAAGTAACAGTGAACAATACTTTAGAATGAATCTTACAGCAGTGAACCAAACTGATGACTGTCAGGAATATTCCTGTCCAGAGAGATCTGTTTCTTTCTCTGTCTATGTGATTCTGTATGTGGCCGCAGCAGCTGTGGCTCTTCTGACCGTGTGTGGAAACCTGCTGGTCATCATCTCTGTTAGTCACTTCAAGCAGCTCCACACTCCTGCTAACATCCTCATCCTCTCTTTAGCTGCGTCTGATCTGCTGGTCGGAGTTTTTGTGATGCCGCTTCATTTGTCTTGGGTCATTGAGTCGTGTTGGATTTCTGGACCAGTGATGTGCTCTGCTTTAAAAATTGTGAATTTTCAAGCAACAAGCGTGTCTGTTCACACTGTGGCTCTAATTGCAGTTGATCGGTTTTTGGCTTTACGTTCTCCTTTTTTTTACTCAGAGGAAATCTCACCCACTGTGATCTGCATAGCAACTTTATTTAACTGGCTGTTTTCACTCCTTTATAACTTCACTCTGCTCTTCATTAATGGAAACTTCACTGTCACGTGTCCAGGAGTGTGTATTGCTATTATTGATGGAGTTTCATCCCTCATTGATCTCTTGGTTGTGTTTCTTATGCCATGTACACTCATCATAATATTATACACTCGTGTTTTTGTCATTGTTAGGAAACATGTGACTGCTATAAGAGCTCTTCAGGTTCACAACAGCAAAGAATCCTCTAAAAACAGAGTCAGTGACAAATCAGAGCGAAAAGCTGCGAAACTGCTGGGGATTCTGGTCTTTGTGTTTCTCCTGTGTTTACTGCCATATTATATTTGTTCTTTAGTGATTCCGTACAGTAATGATGACTTGTTTAATGTCAGAGATGTTACTGTAATGGTTTTCTTCCTGAACTCCACCATTAATCCCATCATTTACGCATTATTCTATCCCTGGTTTCAGAAAAGCTTAAAATTAATTTTCACATTTAAAGTGTTTAATAAAGACTCCTCTCTGATGAATGTGTTGTAAGTTGCTGAATGTAAGACAGAATTTCATTATTACATTATTTTGTCATTATTAAACATGACTGTGAAGACAATATTGTTTTCAATCATGTATTTCACACCTCACAGATTTTTCTTTTTGTTTGTGATAAACAGAAATGTTGAAGATCAAAAAAATATGAAAGTGTACCAAAGTAACAAAAAATAGCTTTGACCAACAAATATAGCAAATGATCAAATGGGTTACACTTTATTTAAATAGTCCACTTTAGACATTCTACAAACTATAAGTAACTTTTCAACTACATGTCAACTAACTCTCATTAGAGTATTAGTAGGCTGTAGTAGACTGATGGTTATGGTTAGATGTTAGGGTTCGGGTTAGGAGAATAAGTTGACTTGTAGTTGCCAAGTTACTTATAGTCAATAAAATATCTGTTGGGGGACAAACAAAATAAAGAGTTAGCAGATATTAAGCTGACAGTCTACTAATCCTCTAATGACAGTTATTGACATGTAGCTGCAAAGTTACTTATAGTTAGTAGAATGTCTAAAGTGGACTATCGAAATAAAGTGTTACCATCAATTGTTTTAAATGTATAATTTATAAAGAAAAAAGGCCTAGACAAACTTCACCAGTAGCCTAACTCCATCCCAGCAGAGGGCGCCTTCTCCGCTTTATCCGCCACAAAACCTAAATGGAGGCATTAGAGGAACTAATTTAAATGTTTTCTATGCGATTAATGTTGTTCGATGCGACTAACAGTGTTCTCCTCCAGGAGGCGCTCGACGGATCATAAAGTAGAATGATCGCTCTGAGTCGCATTCAAAGGTCAAAGTTTTTTTTTTATTACCTTACTGGGGCAAAATTATAATGATAATCTTAAATATATTAATTTAAAGGATTGGTAAATGGAATAAAAAGCGAAATACACACCAGGCATTTCTGTAAAATAATTCAATAAATTACTCTGCCCTAACAACCGACTTGTTCACCCTGACAGCGCTGAGAAAAGTAACAGATACCACGTGATGTACTAGATGGCGTTTAATTTGTTAAACAAATGGCACATTTTGCTGTACCACCGTCAAGTACTTTTTATATATCCATTGTGATGTGCGCTTAGATTTGGCTTCATTTGTGTATTCGTGTTTAATAAAATTGCTTAATAATTCTTCATGTCCCTAACTCGGAAAGAATTAAAGAAAAAAGTATGTTAAGTCTTTACGAAAGTAACGAGTTCCCCTCTTTCTTTCTTTTTTAAATGCTTTCTTTTTTTATTTGGTCTTAGATTTACAACTAGAAAGAAAGAAAGAAAGAAAGAAAGAAAGAAAGAAAGAAAGAAAGAAAGAAAGAAAGAAAGAAAGAAAGAAAATATTTAGGGTAAGTTTTTCTACTTGTCACATGACAGCGTTACAGTTAAGCTCCGCCCCTTTCTAGCATTTCTTCGTTTGTAATTTCTCATCTAGTTAGTTATTGTTCTACGTCAGAAGCTTCATCACTGTGGCGAAACTTTCAACGAATGTTGGAAGAGTTTCTCGTGCGAGAGCAGCGGATGAACATACATCGAAGTATTATGGGAAGTTTATCCACTAGTATTTAAACTCAGGTGATATATCATTAGTATGTCATGTCAAGTAAGTATTAAATCAGAACAGAGTTTGACATGACTTATAGAACCGCACTGAGTTCCAGTAGATTGACAGGCGTAACTATCCTCAACATGACATTTGTGATTCAACTTGAATGAATGAATATTACCTCGAAAAAGTTCTGAACGCGGTTGAATCGAGTGAAAATGGGAGATGAATCAAAGTCAGTGGAAGGAGAGGTAAATGATAATATATATTTCTCAAAAGCAGCCATGACTGATGCTGAGGTGAGTCTTGAACATCACAACCCACCGCCGGAAACGCATTTATATAGAAAGAGATGGATCATGGTGTTATTATTCAGCTCATATTCGCTGTGTAACTCGTATCAATGGATTCAATACGGAATCATCAACAATATCTTCATGCGCTTCTACGGCGTGGACTCTTTCGCCATTGACTGGATGTCCATGATTTACATGTTGACGTACATTCCTCTCATTTTCCCCGTTTCGTGGCTCTTGGATAAAAAAGGTCTGAGGGTCATCGCGCTCGTGGCCACGGCTCTGAATTGTGCTGGCACGTGGATCAAGGTGGCCAGCGCGAGACCGGACCTTTTCCCCGTGACAATTTTGGGTCAGTTCATGTGCTCCGTGGCTCAGGTGTTTATTCTCGGGATGCCCTCGCGCATCGCATCGGTGTGGTTCGGGTCGAATGAGGTGTCCACTGCATGCTCCATCGGGGTCTTCGGAAATCAGGTGGGTTTCAAAAGAATAAAGTCATTGCTCATTTATCTGTACTGTACTGTGAAAATTAAAGCGGAATTTCTGCGCCACTAGCGGCATTAAACGTAACTACAAAAATAATGACTGTTTCCACACAGGTATCCTGAACACGCCTCATATGCTATTGGTCCGCAAACAGAGAGTCCTTCCCACAATCTTTCATCATTGGTTGAGCCAATGTTTGGCCAAGTTGAGATTTCTCATTTGTGACCCTGGACCACAAAACCAGTCACATGGGTCATATTTTTGAAATTAAGATGTATACATCATCTGAAAGCTGAATAAATAAGCTTTCCATTGATGTATGGTTTGTTAGGATAGGACACTATTTGGTCGAGATACAACTATTTGAAAATCTGAGGGTGCAAAAAAAATCGAAACATTGAGAAAATCGCCTTTAAAGTTGTCCATTTATGTTAATGATTGTGCTACATTCGCTCACAAAAATACATGTTTTATATATTTACGGTAGGAAATTTACAAAATATCTTCATAGAACATGATCTTTACTTAATATCCTCATGATTTTTGGCATAAAAGAAAAATCGATCATTTTGACCCATACAATGTATTGTTGGCTATTGCCACAAATATACCAGTGCGACTTATGACTGGTTTTGTGATCCAGGGTCACATTTGAGTCTGAGTCTTTATTTTTCATCAGCTAGGGGTTTTCAAACTTTTTAATGCCATGGACCTTCAGATGATCCTCTTGCGAGGGACCCCCTTCCTAAAATGTAAAAGACAACTATATATTTTCATGTATAAAGACTCAATTTATACTGTAAAAATACTATGAAATATTACTTGGAAAAATATTTCAAATGTTTTAATATATGAGGTTTTTACATTAACTTTTTTGTCTACCCAACATTAGGAGAACTGTTAAATGTATGCAGTGTTTCCCAACCACTGTGCCTTGGAAATTATCCAAAAAAAATCACCATCAACATCATATAGCTACCTATATGACCTTATTGTGTTCCTACCTGACTTAAACTCAAGTTTCACATTGAATGTGAGTACTACTTTTAATATAATATCTAGTTTTAATATGCCATTTGAAGCAATGCAAATTTAAAACTGTTCTGTGGCACACACACACACACACACACACACAAAAAAGGTTGGGAAACACTGATAAAAAACATTAAAAACTACAGCTGTCAATAGAAAGCATAATATAACTTCACATCACATCATGCGTACACCCCTGAATTTGTCCTTAAACTTGTTCTAAGGTGCAAGGTCCCAAGGTCATTTGCCTAAAACACCCATATAAGGGCTATCCTCACAACCTTTGCTTTACAGTCTTTCATCACTGTCAGCAAACATATGATGCTCTCTGAAAGACACACTGAAACACAAACCTTGAAGCTTGAGCTTTACTGAAGCTTATCTTACTCTTTCAAGGTTTGTGTTTCAGTGTGTCTTTCAGAGAGCATCATATGTTTGCTGACAGTGATGAAAGATTACATGAAAGATTACATGTTAGACATAGTTATTAAATCCTAAATATATTTCATCATATACAACTATGTCTAACATGTAATCTTAACACAATTATAAGGTCACCTAGAGAATGTGATCTTTGCATACCTAAGAATAATAAATAATGGTGCAAAAAAACAGTAAATTGACTATAGTCAAACCTTAGTAATTCATCTTGCATGATTAATTTAAATACTCTCCCATAAGTTTTGCGTCGGAATGGGAAACTCCTACAAATGCATATGGCAATAATGTCAGCCGCAAAAATGACCCTGTTCACGCCTTTTCAGCGTTCATTTTTCACTGCGTGCCTTTAGTAAATCCTGACAGTAGTTTTTTAACGCCAAAAGAGGGTTTGCGCCGGCACAAGTTGTTCGTAAATCTGGCCCCTAAACTTATATAATATATAAATTTTTTTATTTTTTTTTACATTGTTCATGCTATTTTTCTCTAAACTTTTCCATGGGTTCCTGAAACCCATTTGAAAACCTCTGTTTAAAGCCAAGAAAAATTAAGAATGAGCGCAGGTTGAAACAATTATGTTGATAAATGTGATGTTTATGCAACCACATATAATTTCATGAGAGTCTTTAGTGTCCCATGTAGATCAAGGCCTTGCTAGCGAGTGCAATTTTAAAATCACAAGTTTGTTTGAAATCAAGCAATTTATGTACGTTTATGTACTTGTGTTCAGTATGTATGTCCTGCACTGCTTCATTTTGAACCTCACAGATGTTTGTGTTTTTCAGTTGGGGATTGCAATCGGCTTCCTCGTTCCACCAATACTGGTTCCAAATGTGGACGATCTGGACAAGTTAGCGTCTCACATCAGAGTCATGTTCTACATAACAGCGGGTTTGGCCACATTCCTATTTGTGTTGGTTGTCATTGGTAAGTGCAAACGTTAGTTATACTATTGCCACAATATTGTTCTATTCCAAAACATAGTGAGCTGTTTACCGAGGGAGTATTTTAAAACGTGCTCCTGACATGAAGGTTGTTCCAAAAGATATAGAAATTAAAGGGAAAGCTCATCAAAAAAAATTAATTATGTCATCAGTTTCTCACTCATGTCGTTCCAAACCCATTAGCCTTTTGTTCATCTTATTAACTTTTTAATGATTCTGAGAGATTTCTGTCCCTCTATTGAAAGTCTATTCACCCAAAACTCAGTTCAAAATTAAAGTCTGTTCATCACGCAAGTTTCTTCAGAAGACTCGTATGGATTTCTTTTGCAATCTCTTTATGGACATTTTGAAGCTTCAGAGTTTTGGGTGAATAGACTTTCAATGTAGGGACAGGAATCCCTCAGATTTAATTAAAAATATCTTAATTTGTGTTCTAAAGATGAACAAAATTTGTATGGGTTTGGAACGACGTGAGGATGAGTAAATTATGACAGAATTAAAATTTTTGGGTGAACTATCCCTTTAATTATAATGATGCCTTATATCTTCTTTTAGCCAAAATAATGCACATGTCCTTCACAGAAAAGACAATCCCACAATGCATTGTGATGAATTCAGTGAAACATAAATCGAAGATAGCAAATAATGCAAGAAAAATATTGATTATAAATGAATCAAATTAAAATTGATTATTGTTTGATTATTGAAAACTATCTTAGAAAAATGCTTAAATCAAACTTGATTAAAAAAAGTCTATTTGTGTGGCACGTGGAGTTGCTCCCTATATAGAGAGTTTCCGTGAAGATTAGGGTGCTATCTTAGAAGGCAGAAGCCTGTGTAGGCATTAGGCAGCGAGATTGCTCACTAGATTGGTGTGATTATATTTGACTGTTTTTTACTGTGTGTCTGTTCCTCTTTTTCTTTAGTGTGTGTCTGTTTCTGTTTCTCTTCTGTTGAGTCTTGCTGTGTTCTTCCTGCATGTACAAAAACATAAATTTGTTAATAGTTATGCATACAAATATATAAATGATCAATGTGCCTGTTATATTGTAAGTCTGCTTGTATGAGTGGAAATGGAGCATGTTATTGCTTGATGATTATCTGACCTTTAGTACAAATGACAGAAGGGGAAATGAGATTTTTTTTCAACATATTTTGCTCACTCTTTATATGCCTTTATGTGGCCTTTTAAATGCTGAGCTTCCGATTTTTATCATGACGTGACCACAAAGCCTCCTGTCACATTTTGAGCAACACTCACGTGCATTCAGTTCTGTTCTCACAAGCTAAAATGTTTGCCTAGACAATAAAAAGAAGATTTTATTGCATAAGATATTTGCATGCCAAAAGCGTACTCGCCCTCATGTCATTCCAGACATGAATGACTTATTTTTCCATGGATCACAAAAGGAGGTATTTTAGAAAATGTTACGGCCTGTTAAAAGTTCAACAAAAGTAGCATAAAAGTTTTCCTTATGACTTTGAATTTATTCAAAGTCTGTCTGTTAAAGGGTTATTTCACCCCCAAAATTAATTATCCCATAATTCACTCACCCTCAAGCCATCATTGGTGATTATGACTTTCCTCTTTCAGCTGAACACAATTGGCATTATGTTAAAAAAATATCCTGGCTCTTCAAAGCTTTATAATGGGAGTGAATAGAGTCCGAATTTTTGAATCTTCAAAAAAGTGTATCCATCCATCATGAAAGTAATCCATATGGCTTCAGGCTTCTGAAGAAAAAAATCCATATTTATAACATTATAAACTATAATAACTGGCCTCCGGCAACGGCCGTATTAGGGGTGTAAATCGGACAGTTCATCACGATACGATATTTGCCGATACCTCAATCAAAATTCTGCGATACGATTCGATTCAGGGCTATATCGATTTTTAGATATTATGTGCCAAGTTTACACAACCAGTAACTCACAAATGCAACCAAAATATATAACATTAACTTTTTATTAAACTTTTATTAAACTTGTGAAAATTGCACAGGCAGATAACTCCAATAGTCATTTTTTGACAAAAGTAGATGACTCCACATTTCATGTTTCAGAGTTAAACAAAACCAAGTAATTGCCATGATATATAATAAAACACTCAGTTAATCTTTGGAACGTCCTCTGACATACACGCCTGACAAACTTTGTTGTTGTGATTAATGTACACGCACTACAGGGAGCTTTTCCCTCACCTCTAACTACCAACGCTTTAGCAAGGTTCTGTGAAACCGTTTCAGCTTTTAGGTATCATCAAGTTCATTGAAATTATCCATCCTCGATCACTTTTAGTCAGCTTTGACGAAACTCCTCTCAGCTAGTGCGTCTTTTCGAAGTGCCTAGCAGTCTTGTCACCTGACCTGAATATTGTGCGCTGATTCGCTAAAACGGACTTATCAGGATGTGTTCACAAACACCAAGGGTGCTTGTCTGTTTCTGCTGTAAAACATGAACTCATGATCCCTTGACAATGGACAATACCGGCCTTTGTGACAAAACGTGTTTAGGGTTCAGTCAATCTTGTCAGGCTATTTCAGCTGAGGAGATTAATGTTTCAAAGACACACTGGGGAAGAAATGCGTAGACGGACGTTATGTGAGGATGTGAAGAGTGTCAAAATAAAGGTACCTTATATCGATATTTTACGTGTGGCGTCGATGCATCGTATCGTTAGACGTTTGATCGATGCATCGATCCATATCGATGTATTGTTACACACCCCTAGGCCGTATGCAAGTCTAGTTCCGGCAGAAGAGTGACCTCTGACCCTACGCATGACGTATGTAGGATGTAGGAGTAGTGTAATCTTAGGTGAGAGTAGACCGCTCTCACGGTTCAAACTAATAGTGCTGGGCAACAAACTCAAGCTCCTCGACATTTCTCTTTTAAAAAAATTCGTTTTAGACTTCTAATTCGTGATTTTTGTTTTGCTCTATCCTCTGCGCTTCTGCGTTCGTCAATACATCGTACGTCGGGTCAGAGGTCACTCTCCCGACTTGCATATGGCCGTTCCCGGAAGCCAGTGATTATAGTTTATAAAGTTATAAATATAGATATTTTTCTTCAGAAGGCCTTTATTAAGCCACTGGTGTCGTATGGATTACTTTTATGATGGATGGATGGATGCACTTCAAAAACTCAGAGTCTATTCACTCCCATTATAAAGCTTGGAAGAGCCAGGATGTATATAGTTTTTAATATAACGCCAATTGTGTTCAGCTGAAAAAAGAAAGTCATAATCACCTAGGATGGCTTGAGGGTGAGTGAATTATGGGATCATTTTCATTTTTGAGTGAACTAATCCTTTAATTCATCATGTTGTGCTTTTTGTAATTTTTGGAGCTCCCTTCCTTATTTTGATTGTATATCAATGAACACCTGGGGTTATTCTGCTAGCTTTTCCTTTTGTGTTCCATGGAAGAAAACAAACTCATGCAGCCTGCAACAACATGATGGTGAGTTATGATGACATATTTTATTTTTAGGTGAACTTTTTTCTTAATTTCCCTTGAAATAAACAGTTTAGGCGGTCTGTTATTTAATTCTCTGGTTAATAACAAGTCTAGCAGATTTTAGTGTTTCTGTCTAATGTTTCTACAGCTTAAATCCCACTGCAGAGTTTTTAATGTCTAGTGCATGTTTAAAAAAAGCAAACATGACAGAGTTCAGTCACCTGCAGTTTTGGGGACAGCAGGCTAAATTTTTACTCCAACACAAACATTCCCAGATGTTATAACATGGTGAATTCATTCGCTTTAACACACTGACACAACTGACCATCATTTCATTCTTTAGTATTTAAGCATTCACTTCTTTCAAACTTCTTTTCTTTTTAAATGATTTAAATTAGCAAACATATTAGCTTTGTATCAAAAACTAGGCATCTTGGATGAATTTTTTCCAATGCATTCTGGGATTGCCTGAAAATGCATTAATCCTGTCTTACATTTTCCCCAAAAAGAGTGTATCCTAGAAGGCATTATTTTGCTGCCTATATTTTGTTACAGCCTTCTTATATTTTATATTAAACGAACAGCCTTGCTGTTATGATGGTTGCAGTGTTATTTTAGTATTATTTATTTACTATTATATTATTTATTAATATTTTGAATTAGATTTTATTTATTTTTTAAAAATAGGTTTTGGTTAAAGATTTTGTAAATTTGTGATTTGCTCCTGTACATAGTTTTATTATGCAACGTTTTTATTATTTTTTATAGCTTTATTTAGCTTTAATTTTCAGTTTTAGTAGTTTTAGTACTAGGAACTTATTTAGTACTTTACATGTACTTATTTGTTTCAGTTAGTTTTTCATCTAATATTTCATTTTAATTTCATTTTAATTTGAATTACTGAAAACTATTTTGAACAGTAAGCTTGAGAGCTGTAGTGTCCAGTTACACAATGAAACTGGACTCAGATCAGTGCTGCAGTAAATGAAGAGTTTTGGTGATTGGATGAGTTTGAATTTTGTGTTTTATGTTCCTGTCAGTGTTTCAGGAGCGTCCGGAGATCCCTCCCACCCACTCTCAGGCCGCGGCTCGGCAGATCTCTCCGGAGAGCTACTCCTATACAGCTTCCATTCTCAGGCTGCTCCGCAACAAAGCCTTCATCCTCCTCGTCATCACTTATGGTGAATATCTCTCTGAGCACAACGGAGCCATTCAAGACCTCAAACTGGGGTTCATTATGCTTGCTGCCATTTAAACACAGTCATAGTTTGTTACTGAGAGCTTTAACATGAATAGTTCTATAGTCAGTGCTGTTTGCTAATGTAAACATCTCTATTACTGTTGCTCATACTTGGGGTTTGTGATTCGAACATGCTCCTAACACTAATTATTAAACTTCAGACATAAATGATTCCTCCAATCACGCATGTGCTTTTATTACAGTCATAGTCACATGGTGCACTATAAAAAAAAAAAAAATCCATAGTCTTACACTGAAGGGACTCGATCCATAATATCGTAAACAGGGTGCTGGTGCTAAAAATGCGGTAATGTTAAAATTGTTTTCGCACCAGTTCCTCAAACCTGCTAGTCCCAAACCAGACAGCCAAGGATTACACAGCAGCTTCAGCCATGTTATTTTTCCTGTCTGTCTAAAATAAAATATTATTTACATCATGTTTTAATTAATTGCTGTGAATTTGACTTGTTATGTATTTAAACCCAAATATATATATATTGTGATACCCAAATCTAAGTGATATACACTAATATAAATATACAAATATACACTACCATTCAAATGTTTGGGGTCAGTAAGACCACAATTACATTTTTTTATTTTTTTTTAAAGAAAGAAAGAAAAAGAAAGAAATTAATACTTTTATTTAGAAAGTACACATTAAATTGTGACAGTAAAGACTTTCATAATGTTACAAAAGATTTCTATTTCAAATTAATGCTGTTCTTTTGAACGTTTTCAACACTGATAATAATCAGAAATGTTTCTTGAGCAGCAAATCATCATATTAAAATGATTTCTGAAGGATCATGTGACTCTGAAGACTGGAGTAATGATGCTGAAAATTCAGCTTTAATCACAGGAATAGATTAAAATGTATAACAATTGAAAACAGTTATTTTCAATTGTAATAATGTTCAACATTATTAGTGTTTTTTACAGATTTTTTTATCAAATAAAGGCATCCTCTGAGATCTTTCTAAAACATAAAAAAATTGGTATATTATATAAATATATTATTTCTATATTTGATTGATTGATTGATTGATTGATTGATTGATATGCTTATGTCTAGCTCGTGATGTTTTTTGGGTTTTTTTAAAGTAAAAAGCTAATGCTGAACGAATGAATTGTCATCTTTGCTTTGCTTGGTGAGCATATACTACATTAACGCTGCACACTGAGTTTATGATCCATCTGCACACACACACACACACACACAAACAGCTGTGTAACACTGGCACGAGAAGCCTGTAGCTGCATTTGACCTGGCTGAACATTGACAGAAATAAACCTGCAGGAATGCAGAGCTCTTTATGTCTTCACAGCTGCTTCAGAAATGTGAATACGTTTACTGCTTACTAGATACACATCAAATCTATAGTCTGAATCCAGATGTTCTGTGTTAAGTCTTTTTTGGCAGGCTTTTTAAAAATGCTTTTTTTATGTTTTTGACTTCATCTGTCTTTCCTCAGGGCTGAATGTTGGCTGTTTCTATGCTGTCAGTACGCTTCTCAACCGAATGATCATTGAACACTATCCTGTAAGCCCCTCCGCCTGTCCAACCAATCATGAGCGCCCATGACCTACACTCAATTTACATAACTGAATTGATTCCAGTGAATTTTAACTTCATCATTAGCATTACTGGTGGAAGTTTGTGGGTTTCCATTTTTCCTTTTATTCATTAATCCAGAAGAACTGACCTTAGTCTGACATATTGTGGTAAAACAGAGAAAGTTTGCTCTGGTTTTAACAGGGAGAGGAGGTGAACGCCGGCAGGATCGGCCTCACCATCGTGATCGCTGGCATGGTGGGTTCCCTCATCTGTGGAATCTGGTTAGACCGATCTAAGACATACAAGTAAGAGGCTGGACTTCAATCCTAACCAATCTTCAAATGTCCTTCAGGCAGTGACAGTGCTTGATAAATATTTGTCTTCATTCCTCCTTGAAGATAAGTGTATTATTGAGTCCTTTCCCCCCTGTGAGTCTGTTCATATGCTTTGGTTTAGTGTGTTTTTCCAGGTGTTTGCCTCTTTGATCCATGAACCTAGGCCTCGGTGACCTTTTGCTTCAGTGCATTTGACCCCATGCAGCATGTCTTCCCCTCCTGGGCATTGTGATGTTTCTTTTACTCAGCTTTGTTTACACTTACCACCACACTCACACTACTGAACTGAAATATCAGATTAATAATACAATTAATGGCCGTTTTGTGTCAATGGAATTCATTTAAAACAGTTTTGCTTTTTTTTTTTCAAATGCCTTTTACATACACTATCATTCAAAAGGTTGGGATCTGTACACTTTTTTTAATGTTTTGGAAAGAAGTCTCTTCTTCTCACCAAGGCTGCATTTATTTGATCAAAAATAGAGTAAAAACAGTCGTATTGAGAAATATTGTTACAATTTCAAATAACTGTTTTCTATTTGAATAGATTTTAAAATATAATTTATTCCTGTGATAAAGCTGGTTTTTCAGCATCATTACTCCAGTCTTCTGTGTCACATGATCCTTCAGAAATCATTCTAAAATGCTGATTTGCTGCTCAAGAAACACTTAGAATTTCTATTAATATTATTTTTACGGATTTCAATTCAATTTAATGCATCCTTGCTGAATAAAAGTATTAATTTCTTTTTTTTTAAAATATATATATATATATTATATGAAAATCCATTATAAAAATATAGCATTTTTAAAGCAAACCCATGATCTAAACAAAGTGTAAAGCAATCATAAATTATATAAATGTGAAAATTATATTTTGTTACACAAATTACGATTGTCCCACAGTTGTGCCATAATTTCCACCAAAACCAACTACTTTAACCATCCAAAAAAAATATAATTTTTGAAAGTGCTAATAGTTGAAGAAATGCCCAGATATCTAGCAGATGCTATTGTACTAAAGCAACTGGATCTACATTTATTTTCAGCTGCTATTAATGATATGATCTCACTCCTTCAGTCATACTAGGACATGTTGGATCCTGATGAAGGATTTGTCCCATGTCTCTGTTATGTGATGTCTCCACAGACAAACCACTCTGGCTGTGTATCTGATGTCCCTGGTGGGCATGGTGATTTATGCTTTTACCTTGAATTTGGGTCACCTGTGGGTGGTCTTTATCACAGCGGGAACCCTCGGGTATGAGAAGATTTTTACTGTTGTTCATGCTGTGAATGGTCAGATGAAATTTGCAACAAAAAAATACATATATTTTCTCATTTTAATTTTTTTTTTGAAAAACGCAAAACGTTTTGCCCAAAATCTTTTTGTTTGTGTGTTACTGACGCAGGTTCTTCATGACGGGTTATCTTCCCCTCGGTTTTGAGTTTGCCGTCGAATTGACTTACCCAGAGTCTGAGGGGACGTCTTCAGGACTTCTGAACTGCTCCGCACAGGTATGTGTGTGATATTTATTTAAAAACATTACAAAAAAAAGGCTAGCCAAATAAATATCCATATGGATTACACAAGAAAATCAAAATTAAAGGGATAGATCACCCAAAAATGTACATTTTGTCATCTTTTACTCACCCCCATGTCGTTCCAAACCAATTTTATCCAATTTTCTGAAGTGACGCGAGTGCTTTGTTTGCACAAAAAAACATAATTTAATCTCCGAGCTGCGTTCACGTAAAAATGTTCGCTCTCGTGTCAACACAACATGCATGCGTACACATGAACGCTAGTTGGAGATTAATATTTTGTAAATCACGTTTTTTTTTTTTTTTTAAACAAAGCACTTAAATAAATTGAGGTTAAACTACTGAAGTCACGTGAATTACTTTAATGATGTCTTTACTACCTTTCTGGTTCTTGAAAGTGGTAGTTGCGTAGTTATCAATGGAGAGACAGAAAGCTCAACAGATCTTCATTTGTGTTCTGAAGATGAACGAAAGTCTTACGGGTTTGGAATTACATGAGGGTGAGCAATTAATGACACAAAATTTTCATTTTTGGATGAACTAACCATTTAAAGGTGAATGATGGGACATAACGTCTCTCATACTTCATTAAATAAAAAATAAACAGTTATTTTTGCTGAAATACATAAACAATATACTGTCAAAACCTCTTTGTATTATGTTTCTAAAGACAGGCTCAGACTACAGGAGTTTTTAAATCGATTATGAATTCTGGTTGCATCACGCATATAAGGAGAATATTTACAGATGGTCTCAAATCTGATGGGGGCGACGCTCGTCTGTTATAGGACAACTTAGTTTGAATAAAATTAATATTTGTGTAGTGTTCAATGTTGTTATCAATAGAGATACACGGATGGGGTATTAGTTCATCCGCAACCGCATCACAAAACTCATCATCAGCACCAACGTTTTTTGACCAGATTTCAAAGCCGCACCCGCCCGCCATCCGCTGATTGTTTTGCGGTCTATGGACGATGCAGTGCTCTGCTGATGCGAGCCGCAAGAAAGCCCTTGTCTGTTCTAGAAAGGATGCAGCAAAGATATTTAATGCTAATGTATGAGGCATAGGCCTACGCTGAGTTTCATTCATTTACGATGAGATGCGCTCTAGTTCAACTTCACAATGCAATGCAAGTGAACGTGGCGCATCGGAGCCTCGATGTCACGGTTATTATATTGTCTCCTATATTTGCTTTTTATTTATTAAATACATGCAATTGGTTGATTAAACATTTATTCAAATTAATATACAATTTGTACAAAACGAAATTCGCTTTAAAGAAAGGCTTTCTACAAAGCAAAACTTCATTAAGTGGTAAAAACCATGTCTCGCCATTGCAAATGTTCATTGCTAATGTTTATTATTGCAAATGTTTTTCATTTGTTTAATAAATCTCATAATGATGGCACATCACTATATCATAGCTTTTATTTCTATCTCAAATGATTGGCGGTCGGTCAGGGGGTACTTGGCAAAGAATCAAATACAGTTGGAAACGACGTAGACCATTAATGACACAGACTGTTAACAATTGTTTTTAATTAGTATTTAAACATTCTCTATGATAAAAAATGTTTGTAAAAAATATTTTAATAACACGGTTTTGGCGTTTATAGAGTTCTAATGACGGTGTTCAACTATAACCGTCGGTCTCACGGTTATATACTAACCGTCACACCCCTACTGAAGAATGTAATCAGTAACCAAGGAGAATAACTAGGAAACAAACATAGGAACGATCCTGATCCTGAATCCTGACTCCAGGGTCCTGAACTCCTGTAGCCTCAGCCCGGCTTCAGATATTTTCACTGAAGCGGTCATAGTCAAGCTTCATGTTAAATAAAACATTGCTATTGACCAATCAGCAGCAAGGACCAGAATTATGCGTTTTATAAACTGTTTATAAGAGGCTCCAGTAGGGGTGTGACGAGATCTCGTGTTACGAGATCTCGCGAGATTAAAACGCGACGAGATTTCTCGTCGAGGTGAAACTTTGTCTCGTGAGTTGTTGTGATGTCAGCGTGATGCAGCATGAGGGTGAAATTAGTATTGAAGATGCCCCTGCCACTTTTAAATCATTTGTGTGCCGGGCCAATCACACACACACTCCGCGCACACACACACACTCACTGTCCCTCGCTCACTCACTCACTCACTCGCGCGCACACACACACACACACACACGCTCACTCGCGCGCGCACACACGCACACTCACTGTTGCTCGCACTCTCACTCACTCGCGCACACTCACTCTCGCTCACACTCAACCCGTCGTGGAGGACCGTTAAAATTAAACAAGCTAGTCTTTCTGTCGTGATGTCCTGAAGCATCGCAGACGCGTAGGTTGTCGCCCACTATGACACACTATACGAAATGAAACGATCGAATCTTGCGTCCCGACGCCCGTTGTCCTTTACGAATCTCCACGAAACGGATCGTGCCAAAATCGCGCTAAAATAGTGTAATCTGAAACAGGCAGGTAATAAACATTTGACCTATCGCGCAAAGAACCTATTAAAGCACTAAGACATGGGAACAGTATAGCTAACATTCACATATCACAAGTCATATCGACATCGCAATATTAAACAATGTTATCGCACATCGCAGCTTTTCCTCATATCGTGCAGCCCTAGTTACTGCCCAAAGGTCTCAACTGCTGCCAGAAATCGTCGACATGCTTATATTCTTGAAAAAGAACATGACCATAATCTTAGTCTGTTCTGTGTAGTTAATTTATCTCTTTTTCATGCTTGAAGAAAAAATTGGTTTCTGTTTGAACTTGTAGTTTTGAGAGAGCAGTACTTTGATTATGGATACACACTGTTTGCATTTAAAGTGTTATTTCAGTTATTTATATTTATTTTATTTATACTGTTTTATTTATTTTTTATGTTCGATTTGTGGAAAGGAGTTAGATTTCTCATGTGAAATCGTACAGGGGAGAAGCCAGACGGTAGAGTTTATAGCAAAACATTTTGCAGTGTTTGCATGTCCTTTACTGCATAGAATTCATTAAAATAGAAGTAAAATAACATTCATTACAAGTTGATTTCAAAATGCACCTAAATTGTTTTGCATTTTGTGATTTTCAGTTGAATAAAAGACTATTTTCCATTCATATATTTCATCATTGAGGATTTCTTAAAAATTGTGTAAAAATCTCGTCTTGTCTCGTTCTCGTGAACCCAATCTCGTGTCTCGTCTCGTCTCGTGGAGTAAGCGTCTCGTCACACCCCTAGGCTCCAGTTGTCTTATTTTTGGAGTTTTATATTATTTTATAGAGTTTATATAAAGTTGCCAACAACCCTAATGGACATTGTGTTTCTTACTACAGGTATTTGGGATCATATTTACGATCTGTCAGGGGAAAATTATGGACTCGTTCAATACGCTGACTGGAAATCTCTTTTTATGTGCCTTCCTGCTGATAGGAACCTTCATTACAGGTGCAGATCGCTCAATGCTCGTCTACCTGACTAGTTGTTCCTCTTTGATCCAGTACAGAGTTCACACTTGAGGAACTGCTTTGTATTTTTTACTCTGGTCCTATGAACTGTAGTTGCTTTCAAACGTTTTGATTCCCGGTGATGATAATGCTTCTTGGAAAGCATTGTATTAACATTCATGTGCATGAGTGACATTATGAAAGCTGCAGTG
This sequence comes from Abramis brama, assembly GCF_963993115.1. Taxonomy (NCBI): domain Eukaryota; kingdom Metazoa; phylum Chordata; class Actinopteri; order Cypriniformes; family Leuciscidae; genus Abramis; species Abramis brama. Next base: position 31,266,213 of record NC_139980.1, read on the forward strand.
TCCTCTAATGTTTCAGTTAATATATGAGCTATTAAACACACAGAAAAAACACTGGATTGTGTAAATATAGAATAAGTGACATTGTTTTGGGACAGGTACAGCAAAAATACTTAACAGTACAAACACAGAACCGGATCTCGGTACCCCTTCAGTGACTCGCCTGTCCCATTAGATTCAATTTGAGGTAGATTTTAGTCAGATGAACTGTGTTCTCAAGACAAGGGTGGAAAGTTGTCACATGTTATAAAATTATATTATACAATCTAATATAATTACAATAATAATGTTCGCTGCAGTTATCCAGATTGTTGTTGTGGATCATTTAAAGACTTCCTAGTTAATATTCAACACATTTTCCAGGCAATAAGAGTTCATGTGGAGAAATTATATAGTCCTTCATATAACATTGATGTGTAGAGGTACAAAGTTTTTACTTTCTCTTTGAGCAATGACTTATATCTCAAAAGTCCAACCAGAATTATCTTCCACGTAAACATAGCCAAACCCTTTGATGGATCATCATGGATGTGTCACCCATGGAAATTAAACCTAATAATAATTATTATTATATATTGCCTAATTAAAATTACATCTATTTTAGGGCCATTCAGTATTTATTGCATTTGTAAGTTAGGAAATATTTAATTATTTTGCAATGCATAAAAAAAATCTTATTTCTGTTGATTTTTGGAATTAAATATGAACTGGACATGTTCTTTGAGGGATTCATCCATTTATATTCACACACAATTCAAATAGACTAGAGCTCACAGGATGCATCAGTCATTACAGTAGATAGATGTTAATGTTAACGCCATCGTAATGTGTGTCTCGTGTTTCTGTTCTTTATCTCAGCCTTTATTAAGTCAGATCTGCGCAGACAGTTGGCAAACGAGCAAGCATTGGCAGCTGTAAGTATCAAACCAAACTTGCAAAACAGTTACACATTAAGATTTTATGAGAGATATTTGTGATAGAAAGCAGATTACGGTTAACATGACCTCCTCATCCAGGAACAAGGTCATGTTTTGTGTTTCCTGCAAATGTGTGTTTCCTGTTTGGCCGATTGATGCAGCAGATAACTGTTTACAGCCACTAACATGTGATGTCCCTAAGATGCACCAATATGAAAATATTGGCGGATACCGATAACCGATAATTCTTTATATTTGAAAGCCGATAACCGATACATTGGCTGATAAATCTAAATCCAAATTTTTACATCATTTTTGAGAGCCTGATTACAAAAACAAAGTCTTGTAATGTCCCAATCACACAATTATAATGATGTTTTCATTATAATTGTATGTCGCCTATATGACAGACTTGCGCTGCACATGTTTACTATTTAACTAACTATTAACTACTAACTGGATTTTCCTTTTCAAAGTGATTCCAGTCATATTTCAAGCAATTCAAAACCATCATGGCGAACAATGCACATCTGAAGTGTCTCAGCTGAAGGAAATAATACATTATTTATCGCTTTAATATATCGGTCAAATGTTCTTATTGGGTCAATAACGTTAACATTAAAAATGAACATATATCTGCCGATACCGATATAGTGGCCGATATATCGTGCATCACTAGCAGATGCTAGAGAAAATGACTCCTGTTGTTTCTTCCTCATGTTTCTGTGTTGTTGTGTTTTAACTTGAACTCCAGTCTTTTCAATTGGACTGTTAAATGTGTTTATTAGTTGGTCGGTTTGGATTGTTAGCTTTTGTTTCAAAGGTTCACAGCAGGATCCCAGCAGTTTCTTTGAACTTTTTATTGTGTTGACATTCCAGCGCTGTGATTGGATGAAACGTGGGAAATACCAGCCCTATAAACACACTTCAATCCTGTTCTTCACTATCACTCCTGCTCATCTTTACACGCTATATCCCTTGTTCCACGCATCCCATTCACACTCCAATTTCCCTGTAATGTATGTGCAATGATATTACAGTAAACTATAACCATTTTCTATTTGATATTTTTTATAATGTAGTTTATTTCTGTGATGTCAAAGCTGGATTTTCAGCATCATCACACACATCATTTCAGTGGTAGTGAAATTCGCTTTCCTCTTCTCACTCATTTCATCCTCTTTCTGCTTTGGTTCATAACTTCCACTCATCTCATCTCTCTTTTCTACTTTTCCTGTTTTCCCTTTCCAATTTTCCACTTATGCCATTCTCTTTTCCACTTTTTTTTTTTTTTTTTTTAATCAACCTGTTTCTCTGCTCGTTTTGTTCCCCAATTTCTACTCAACCCGTCCTCTTCAAATCTGTTCATAGATCAGTGTGTGTGTGTGTGTATGTGTGTGTACAGGCAGCGTTGGGCAGGTCATACGTTCAAGATCACAGTGGGACGTCTCTCCTTCCATCCACACACATGTGACCAATCAATCACTGCCTGATTTTATTGCGCACTGTGGTTCAGGTATGGGCGGCACATGTGATTAGCCCGTCTGATTCACACTTGATAGCTTCATTTTAATTATCGCTTATAAAGTGATTCAGATGTGCTTTTGATTCTCAGTGTCCAATCAATTGGATCTCAGTAGTCCAATGTTAATAATTTTTGTCTTCTCTATCTAAACGCTTCGCCCATGAGCTTTGTGTCTGTGTGTGTGTGCTTGTTTATATGATTTATGAGAACACAAATTTGTATAATGACAGTGGTATTACAACGTAAACGTGGATTATGAGGACATTTCCTGAGTTCTCGCAATTAAAATCTCTTAAAAAGCATACTAAACGATGTTTCATGTGTGTGTGTTTAACTATAGATTCGTTGTTTGGTCTATACTAACATTTAACCCTTATTTAATCCACTAACACACTAACTGTCCTCCAGTGGATGTTTGCATGAATCTGGTTTAATGCCGTCAGGGGGCGCCGTTTCACTGATATCTTACTAATGATGTGTTTTGTGTTTTTAGAGCCATTTGGAAACATCTCCAGCACAAGCTTTTGAAGCCAAACTCTAATGTGATCATAAAATGGATCGTGTAGCATGTAACTTTTTTTGTGTGACACTGTTTATGTTTTATAGTTTGTAACCAGCCTTGAATTTCGATTTATTTTGCCTGAGAATGAAAGTATGACATACCTTTGTGACATTTGAATCAGGATGTAATATTTTTGTTTATTTGGATTGTGTCAAATGTCTATAACATCCAGGGACTAAGTGTTTTTTTGTTTGTTCATATGGTGTTCATTAATTGATTAATCATCTCAATAGGACATATTCTAATTTTGAATTAGTTTATCAATTTCTATTTTCAATTTAAATTATTAATGTTAAAAAAAAAAAAATCTTGCACTTTTTTTTATGGAATATAGGACAAATTCTTCAATGAAACCTATTGGAACGAGGAATGTTTCAGTATTATTTGAAATAGGAAACAGGAATAGGAACTGAATCCGTTTCCAGATAGAAACCGAAGAACAGCTAAATATGCAATGTTGGTTTCCATCTGTGCAGTAATATGTATTGAAAAATGTTTCAATATTTTTATACAGTTTTGTATTTTGACCCTATATTTAAAGTTCTGTAAAGTCTATCTGAACAATTGTAATGATTAAAACAACTCTAACATCTAAAGCACTTTTCTGTTATATTATTTGTTTTTAAAAATTAAAACATTTGTAGCAGAATGTTTATATATATATATATATAATCACAAATAGAGCTCTCAAATGAGTATTCATAAATATTTTAATGCAGTAGACATTGCAGAAAAAGTGTCAGCATTTATATGACAGCATATATATGTAAAAAAAGACATCTTATTTCACAATTTTATAACAGCATTTCATATATTTATCAAACTGTATAATTATTTTAAGTAACAAAATTAAAAAAAGAACCAGCAGTAACGTCCCGTACACATTCCAAACAAAGTAAAAACAGCTTAACATATTTTACTCATTTGACGACAAGTGCATTTGAAAGGGCATTTCAGATAAATGAGGCAGCAGTCGCAGCCTGTTCTCTTTGATAGTCTGAGCTCCCTGTGGTTTGTGTGGAGGTATTTACTCATCCAACTGCAGTACGTGTTCTCTTATGTGTTCACGTGTTTGTTTGGGTGCTCGTGACTGAAGCCCAGTGTGTTGGTAACATCAAGTCCTCAATTGGCCTGCTGTTCTAAGGCACCTTCAGCTGTTTGATTGTCTGCAAGTGTCATCGTTCCCAATACACAAGCATTTGAGGCACACCTGTCAGAAGAACAACAATACATCACAGCACTGGAACATCACCTCCGTGGAATGTGGTGAGGAAATAAAATGGTCTGAAATCGGAATAATTGCAGAGGAATCGTGTGGATTTGTGGACTCTGACAGTCTATTCACACCGTCTTCATGGTCTCCAACACTATACTGACGACATTACGTTATAAAATCTATCGATAATGCACAAGCAAACCATGTTAAATTGTAAACCGCAAAGTACAGGCACCTCAGTAGATTGTACCACGAAAGAAAGCATTTAAGAAACCAGCAATGGAACGATATCTATCTTTATAACTTAAATTATTTATCTTATATTTATATTTTTACTTTACAATATGGGTTTACAAATATATAAAATAAATTCCCCCGCTTTATCGCACGCCATATACAAACTCTTAAATATTCATATCAGCGCCAGATCATGAGCCAGTCACGTGATGCGATCTGGCCGTCTCACTGGACATTTCTGTAGAAATCTACAGGTGTGTTGGACTTAAAGCGGCGCTGAGCAGTCAAACCGATTAGCGCATGACAGCAAAGTAGCAAAGTAACTTGATGTCATACACCGATCTGTCTGCAGCGCCGCTCTAAATCGAATTTACCTATGGGTTCATTATTGTCCTTATCCTTAAAGGGACAGTTCACGTAAAAATGCAAAATCTGTCATCATATACAAACCCGGGCAGGCGTCGTATAGAATTTTACGCGGATGAAACGAGTTTTGGCATGCACTATATAAAAGTCCTATATCACATGTAATTTTCAAAAAAAAAATTGTCGTTTGTTCAATCCCTCACAGAATGTTTTTATTCGCGCCAAAATTAAACTGGCGATCGATAACATTTTAGCGGCGAAGAAAGAAAATTACACAGGAATGTTCGGAATGACATGAGGGTGAGTACGTGATGACGTAATTTTACTTTTAGGGTGAACTATCCCTCTAATTAAAGCATGTTTTTGCTATCTATAGGACACTTTCCCTCTTAAGACATTAACAGTTATAAAAACCTCTTTATAATAACTATTGATTGATATACATACTAACACAACTCTTCCTAGAGCTTTGATTAATTCTCATTATGTAACTTGTATATTTGTTAGATATTATTGATTGCATTTATCGCTTGAGTTGAACTGTAAAAGATGATTTGGTGTATTGCTCTTTGAGCACATTTTGATAATCACCAATTTCTATAGAGATGCTTTAAACACTGATATATAAAGTAATACTTCAGTGCCTGAGAGAATTCATGTCATTATGCAATGTATGTGATACATGACAGCAGAATAGCAGAATTAATTCATTAAGGCAAACTAATCTTTCAGAAAAGGTAAAATTGGAAAATTGATTTTGTGGTACGAGAAAACATGATCCTCTTCAGCATTTTAAAATCACAAAAATCATATCTGTCTTCTTGTTCTCAGAAATGGCTCATTATTGATATACAGGTAGTACAACCTGATGTTCAAGTTGTTTTTCTGCATTTAAACAAAACTTTGTCAGTTCTTTCTGATGCATGTTACTGGCCTCTGGATTACGTATCGTCACATCTGTTCTGTCCTTCAACTCTGTCCCAATAACACTGATAACAGCAGTGAATTAAGCACTATCCGTGATACACCAGCAGGGAAAGATCAAGATTCGGTCAGAGTTCAGAAGTTGTATTAAAGTCAGCACAAATACTCAAACGCACACATAAGTGTGGACCTTGAGTATTCTCACAGCTCGTTGCCTAGTAAAGCAGTTCTTCCTTCTTCTGAGGGTTTTATTAAGGCATTCACTGCGCTGAGATCCGCTCATATGTGAACGTAGGTTTGGAAAACATAAGGCAGAATATGAATATCTTTATATTGATATGCAACCTGCAGAAAATTTACTCCAATGCTCCATTTTGAGAATGGCTTCTTCGGGAAAAGGAGGGAAGTCTCTGACCAGCGGCAACCTTCTTTCCACAACAGTTTTTGAGCCACATAAATCCAGATCTGCGATCTTACAGTGCTGTGTAAAACTCATTTGGGTCCTGAACAGTTGGGCTGTGGCCTCTCATCTCTGGGCTCTTGCATTTTGGGCTCCTTCTTGAGGAAAAAGGAAGTTGTAGATCGATGTCACTAGCTGGAACAAACCCAACTGGCCCCTGTGAGTGAACTGCACAAAAATAAAACAAAAATGATTATTCATCAGGTGAAGTATCTGTTGTAGGTGAAATATAACAACTGAATTGACATTCACAACCCATTTTTCTTCAATAATTTGACATATTTCCAAGTGAAGGCTGCATTGCTTACATCAGTTGCCTAAAACAATGACTTCATTTTCCCTGTCAGTCAAAAAGCAAAGTTGTTTTAAATAAATAATGCACAATAAGACCAGGAGCGTCTATTAAAGGGATAGTCCACCCAAAAATGAAAATGTTGTCATCATTTACTCACCCTCAAGTTGTTCCAAACCTGTTTTAGTTTCTCTCTTCTGTTGAACACAAAAGAAGATATTTTGAAGAATGTTGGTAATCAAACACTTGACGATAACCATTGATTTCCATAGGAGAAAAAAAAAAAACAATGGCTACCGTCAACTGAACATTCTTCAAAATATCTTCTGTTGTGTTCAGGAGAAGATAGATACTCATACAGGTTGTAAACAATTTGAGGGTGAGTAAATGATGACAACATTTTCATTTTTGGGTGAGCTATTCCTTTAAGAAAGTAAATAGGGTCAATGTTGATTTCATGTTTGTTTTTAAATTGCAGGTATCTGCCATGAGATGGCGCTGTGGCCTCAAGCTTCACTTCAAACTCCTCCCCTTCCCTCTAAATCCCCCTGATGGACAGTTTAAGCAGCCAATCAGCAGTCAGACCATCTGTGTTGTAAGTCGGTGTTGTAGTTCAGCCTGGACTATTGCAGTACGTTGCATAAGCGACTACTCTTACCGAAGGCATGCTAGATGTAAAAGAGTAATTTAGATTTAAATTATTCTGACCCATTTATTTTTAACTGTATTGTCATCTTTCAAGTTTTTAAGTTATTCAACCGCCCTTCGGGCCATCTGTGAGAACTTGAAGTTTCAGCTTTTTGATTGTATCAGATCTCATGACGGCATTTCCGTGGTCTATAAAGCGTACAATCTGCATGTTCATTAAGACATCTCAGTTTTAGCGGCTCAGCATTTAACACACACACACACACACAGTGTTACTAAAGAAGGTGTTACATTTGAGATTGTGGTCACATGTCCGCTGACGTGGAATTTTAGTCTGTCTAAATTTAGCCTGCCGTATAAACACACTTCACATCCTCTTTCTGAGCTCACACACAAACTATACCCAGCCTGTGTAGATGCTGAACTTGACAACTTTCAAACCCTTGATAAATCTAAAATCATGTAGAGGGTGTGAGTTAATATGCCTCTCTTATAAATGTAAAAGTCACTTTGGGTAAATGTTAACTTAGATAAGTCTCACACATGGAAAATGTTTACCTCTAAAAACAAAAAGTCACATATTATTAAACAAGACCAAGTTGTCTTCATCTGCTGTTTGTAATTTAAATGTACTTTTTAAAATACATCTACAACAAATCATTGTAAAAAATCCTCCGATGGGCATATTTACATGATAAAATGTGGCACTTCTCAAAATTATATAATAAAAAGTTAATTTACAAAACTTTTTGACATGTATCTCCCATATTGTTCTTATTTATTTACTTACCCAGATAAACACTTTAATCAGATTTTATCACAAACCTTAATTAAAACCAAATAATAATGTTTCAATAGTCATGCAGCCTTTATAAATAAGTTTGCTATACAGACATAATCTAGTAATTAAACTCCTCCATCATTCCTGAAAGGTTATTGGTGTACTGTATATGTATATGTATATGTATATGTTATGTATTCATCGTTTCAAGTAAAATTGATAAAATCTAAGAGAACTTGAGTAAACAGGATGAGCAAACCAATAATGATGTCATTGCTCCCTCTGAGCATTTGCATGAGAGGCATTGAAATAACAACAGATGATGGTGTCATTGCACAGTGTGACAGAAACCACTGCAATGAAACCACCGACTGTCACACACCTGTGCAACTCTTTTACCCATTTGATTCACATCGGCCGTGAGGAAAGGAAACCTGACTAGCATGATCTGAAGTCACTCTTACCAGCTGAAGATGTTCCTGCTGAAACTGATCCCCCATTTCACGCAATTTACGTCCAATCTGAATCTCCACGCTAATTCCCATGTCACGTTCGTCTTCTTTTTCTTCTGGTCTCCCTTCGTCGGCCTCCCTTTCTTCGACGTTTTGTACGCCATCCAGGACAGGTTCGAACAGCGCGGGGAAATGTGCACGAAATCCAGCATTTCCTTCAAGAGAAAAGCCATATTTCTATTATTATTGTATAGTGATATAATAATAATTATTCTGGATATATTATAATATTATATAAAATATTTAAGAATGAAAATCAATATCTTTAATACAGTTTAGTACTTTGGTCTAATTTTTAACTTCAGGTTCAACAAAATTTTACATGCGATCCAAGGTCAATAAATAAAAATGCACAGGGCAAAAACGCCACTGAAAATTCCATTAGGTATAGTTTTTTATTTATTATTTAATTCTAATTATAAAGTTGTATAATTTATCTGTTTTTCTAATCTAATTTAATTCGTTTTTCTGTATAATTTATCTGTATTATATTATATATTTATGTATATAGGGATGCACGATATATCGGTATCGGCCTACATAGGTTTTTTTTATGTTATCGTTATCGGCCCGGAAATTGTTTTTGCCCGATATCTTAAAGCAGATAAATAATGGAATATTTGCTTCAGTTGAGACACTTCAGATGTGCACTGTTCACCATGCTGGTTTTGAATTGCTTGAAATATGATTGGAGTCACTTCAAATCTGTTCAAATCAAATTCAGCACAAATCTGTCATATAGGCGACATAAAATTATAATGAGAACATCATTATAATTTCGTGCTTGGGACATGGCTTTAATGGTGAGACTTTTGTTTTTGTAATCAGGCTCTCAAAAATGATATAAAAATGTGGATTTAGATTTATCGGCCAATATATCGGTTATCGGCTTTCAAATATAAAGAATTATCGGTTATCGGAATCGGCCAAAATTTGCATATCTGTGCATCCCTAATAAATATATACATATAAAGAAATGGGGGGAAAAATTGTTCTGGCACTATAATGTGAACGAGGTTAAATTTGTGTTTGGCCATAATACAATCTCATAATCATATGATATAATCATATAATGATATGATGCATATTATGTATCCCTACCATGAAAAAGTGCTCTTGGCCCTGGAGCCCCAGGGGCCATAGAAAGTGACGCAAGGCCCCTGGATCTACAGTGAGCCCTGAATGCAGTCCTGGCATCCACAGCTCCACAGGGCGATGATGTGTCTCTCCCTGAACCCTGGAACGGTGCCATATCTCCGACTCTCACTGAATTCAGGACAGAGCTCAGTGTCTGCGTGGATCTGTCTTCAAAGCGTGTGTGTCTGTTAACCGCTCGACGGTGGGCGTCTCCGTTCTCTGAGCTCTTGATTCTTAGTGGTGTTTCACAGCAGCGAGGAAGCTGTTCCTCCTCCTCATCATCCATCGGCGGAGTCAGCAAATCTGCCATGAAATATAACACAGACTGTCACTCAGTGCCATAATGGCATTCACATGCTGTTCGTTTTTTTCCGCATATTACACAGGGCCTCAAAAAAGTTAGTTTGTTTCTGTTTTTCTTTCTAGTGCAGTGGTTTTGCTTCAGAACCCATATTCAACATGGGATATTAAGTGGCGGCAAAAATGTTGATTCGTTACAAAAGTAAACAAAATAAAACATTTCAATATATTGTTTATTTATTGGTTTACTACTAAGTGACAGATGAAGAATTTGTCCCAAAATTTGATTGGACGCACAGTTTTGGACATAAACAACATAAAACATGGTGATTTATCTTCCCTTTTAAAAGTTGATAAGCTTATTTGTTTCCTAACCCAAACCATGTACAGTTATCATATTAACTAAGCCTTTTATAATTTGCATTTAGAGCATTGTTTTTCCTCCCTCTCCTCTCCAGTGCATTTTAGGAACACTTGGCCTTATGCAAACACTGAATCTCACAGAGAGCTCACCCACGTTCACAAGAACAACCAAACACGCCTGATGTAAATAGGTTTTAGTTATTACATGCATTTTATTTGGTTTAACAATGAATCATTACGGTCAGACAGTTGATCAGCACATGAGTGCAACTTCTGGCATCAAAGTGCAGTGAGATGACTAAGATAGTCACAACCCAAACCGCTAAAACGTCAACCGGCAACATTTCAAAGGAGCCTCATAGAAATGTAGAGGAAGTTTAAGGCTTGTGCTCAAAAGAGTTTTCCCAGAAAACAATACATTTCAAATCTGTACCATCATAACAAGTCAGTTAATGACTTCATGAATAATCTGATCAGTTGAGAGTTAAAGTACAGATGCAGTTACAGTGAAATTGGTCAAATTGACAAAGCATAAAGAGTTGCATGAAGAGTTTTCAGAAATGCATAGATGTGTACTTTGTTTGCAGTGCATGAAGTCTGAAGTCAAAAAGACAAAGATATTTTATATTTGTAAATTATAATTGTGTTAACAGATTGATTATCACATGGACAGATACATATCAATGCGAATAACACTCTTAATCCCTGCTGTGAACCAGCCCAATATGGTTTGCCGGTCTTTGCTTGGTTAGCCTGGTCTGTTGGCTGGTATTGGGGGGGTTGGGCTGAAAAACAATTGAAGACCACATCAATCCCTCCAATTATTTAGAAAAACATTTTAGTCTGGGTTAAGGTGTTGTTTTCAGCAGGGAATACAAACCAAAATGTAATGCCATAAGGTAATGCCAAACCTGAAAGCATCACGAAGGCATGAAACTTGATGTGAATGTCACTCTTTGATATTTCAGATTTTTTAAAGTTTAGATGGACATCTGAATCAGACCATCATATTGGGAATATTTCATTGTATTAGATTATGATCTTTATTCTGTAATTCAACACTTTCTTTCACAGATCAAAAACACTGAAACTTTGTTTTGTTTGTTTTTTTACTGACAAAAACAGTCACTTCAGTTCTTCTTTCAATAGAGCAAACCACCAAAATCCAAAACTACAGAATGAAACTGGAGCAAATGAGACAGAAACAGGAGACACTCACCGCCAGCGCTTGAATGTGTCTGTCAGTGCTGTTTTTATTCCGCTTTTTGTGTCAGAGCTCTTTTATTCCGTCTTCACTCTGATTGTATTTACTAACACAGACTCGCTCCGTTTTCATTCTGCGCCCTCCGCTCGAGTTGTTTGTATCGGACACGAGCGCGGCGAAAGTCCCGCCCATCTCCGCTGACGTAACATGATATGATAATTAGCCCAAAGAGGCGGGAGTCGGTGTGTTGTTGGTGCCCGCCCGAGGGAAAAGGTCAGTTTAGGGTTTGTGTGTTGACTCTGTCAGTCTCTTTTTATGTCTAAACGGAGCGTTTCAGCAATTTTATCACATTAAACCATTCAAACTTTTGAGATTAGTGGTCGTGTTAAAAAAAAAAAAAAAAAACGATTTAATGCCGCTTTTGATGTTGATTTATTGAATAACTTTAAAGTGCTTTAAACTAATCAAAATTTGAGAAAAGCGTGCTTCCATTGACAGCCTTATTGTGACGAAACGTTTTCCAACTGGAAATTGCAACTATTTATATTACTGCAGATGTTTAACAGCGATAGAATATTTTTGGAGGATTTGTTAATGCTTGAAATTACATACTTTTTGCTGTGTTTGGCAAGTTATCAATCACATGACAGATTGCGTACTTCCGGGAAGCATTGTGTAAACTATTGAGAGTAGCCTATAAAGTATATTCTTAATAGTTTACACAATGCTTCCAATGCTGGGATTTTAATGCCCAAGACCACCCCCTGTATCTTATATACAGATAAATAACAAAAAAGCATACTCAAATTTTTAAGCAAACATTCTACCATCAAACTTATTGACAAGCACACCTGAAAAATATACAAATTAAAAAGTCAAATAAATTTAGATTATGCTCATCTATAAAATGACACTTTTTAATGCATAGCATAAATTATTAACAATTATTAATAATGTAACACACATTTTTTGTGTGTGTGAAGTATGGAGTATGCTTTCTAGAGACTTGCGCTTTCCGCATCCCATGTGAAACTGACTTTATGTTGAAGTGGTACTACCGGGTACTACCGCCCCAATTACTGAGCGGCCAACCTGGAATTTTCCCAATTCTCCCAATGGCCACTCCAGTTCAGTGTTGGGGAAGTTACTTTTAAAAAGTAATGAGTTACAATATTACGTTACTCCATAAAAAGTAACTAATTCCGTAACTTAGTTACTTTTTATGGAAAGTAATGCATTACATTACTTTTGCGCTACTTTTCTTCATCTGGGCTGGGCTTGCTTGTTTGTTTTGCAATAAAAAAAAATCTTACTGTAAAAATCTTTCTTTCTTGAAAAAAATAGGTAAAAACCTCTGCATCTTACTGCATTATACTATACTTTACTCGTTACTTGAAAAGAGTAATCTGATTACCTTACTAGCATTACTTGTAATGCATTACCCTAACACTGTATGTGTGAGTATATACATATATATGCTGTATATATATATGTGTGTGTGTGTGTGTGTGTGTGTGTGTGTGTGTGTGTATGCATGTAACAGACGTAGGCCAGTACGAGCTGTATGTGTAAACCTCACTACCCTGGCCTCAAGAAGCGCGCTAGAGACTGACGCTAGAGGCTGCTGTTTTGTGTCCTTGTTAGTGCACCCGCCTCCCACGCCAGACACGCCGATTCAAATCCCGCTCGGAGCGGGTCGAGAAGGACCGGTTTCAATTGGTGCCGTGACCCTGATGGGAGTGAGGATTAGGGTGGTTAGTTTAACAGACGTAGACTAGTAAGAGCTGTGTGTGTAAACCTCACTACCCTGGCCTCAACACGCTAGCTTCTGATGCTAGAGGCTGCTGTCTTTATTGTCCTTGTTAGCGCGTGCGCCTCCCACACCAGAGACCGAATCCCGCTCAGAGAATGGTCGAGTACTGGTTACATACGTGTGTGTGTAAATTGATCTTTTTTTATTTATTGACGTAAATATATTCACTTTTAGTTTTTTCAATGAAAGAAAGAACTTCATGGATTGAGGAATACTTGTCTCCAAATTTAATTAGATTTTGTTGTCCATGCAAATCTTCAATATCCACAGGAAAGCTTGTTGTTTTTCTTTTGTTGTTTTGTAGTGGACTGGACATATACACTGACCTTGATATCTGTCAACCTTACAAGTTATTATTGTGATTAGTTTGTACACTTTCTCCATTTTTGTGCATGCATATTTTCCGCCTAAGCCAGAATTTAAGTGCACAGTTGAAGTGCACTTGTTGTAAATGGGCAGTGAGTCACCTGAATATTACAGTCTTCCTCTCACTCACTTGCAATGACATCATCCTTTCCGACAGCCGTTGGGCTCAGCATTCCTGCACACACTGTTGCTGCGCTTCTCAACCTTGAGATCGCAATGGCTAATTTAAAGATGAATTACTGTTCTAGAAAACTCTAAAAAAGAATGTGATGATTAACATGTAAGCAACTTTTAGTTTATAGTGTGTAAGCTTTATAAAAGCCTGTCCGATTGTTTTAAGCCTGCATGCAAACTTCATTAGTCAGTGCAGGACGACACATTGCTGGCAGGGATTTCATTTTGCTGAAACGCGGGGATGGTTTCAGATGAGGATAAGGTAGAGACAAATCACTGACTAGAGGAAGAGGATTGAAATAGACTCAAAGTGACTCTGTTTCTACGGTAACTGTGGATGGGGAAGTACGAGAGATGAGAGCGAGGCAAAACAAACGCTGGCGCTGCCTCCGTGGCAACAGCTACATCATTGGTTCTTGTTTCATAGTAAAGACCTGTTAAAAAAAAAAAATCACAAGAGGCCCTGGAGACACCTCCCTCACAACTGCATGTTGCATCAGAAAGATCCTACAAGAGGAAGAGCAAAACACACACACATACAAACACATCACATGCTCCACTTCACCCTACAGCCCCCTCCTTCCTCCCCGCTCTCCCGCCAAAACATCTCAGTGAGTAAATCCTGCCTAGAAACCAAACAGCTGACTTCTGCCTCTCTGTGATTGGTGCAGCTCCCTAGCAACGGTGTGTGTTAATTCAGCCAATCAGGCGCTGAGTTTTCTGCACTTTCAACCAATAGCAGGCAGCCCCAGCTTACTCAGGCAGTAACAGTGACTTGGTAACTGTCCGGAAGAACAGAAAGCAACTGTGATTGGTGAGATCCGTGCTGCGTCCTCATTGGCTGCTCATGACGATCTCTCAGTCATTCATATGTTTTTGCGGCTGCTCTCTTTTGCCCTGAAGGGATACACCCACAGCAGAAGGTCAACTTCTCTTCAACCTGATTGGCCGAGCAACAACGTGGACTCCTAGTAACAAACCACAATTGCTAAAACAGGGTGTGGTTAGGCTTCTGTCAGTCATCCAAATGCTAGCCAAACATGATGTTGTTGCTGCCGGTCTGCTCATGTTAAGAAGTATTTTGTGTGACAAACAGGCCTTCATTAACACACTTTTTGCTCTGAGGGTAAAATTCATACTTCTGTGTTTGTTCACACATATTTGTATTACTGCAACAGTGTTTGCTAAGATTCACTGCTAATATTTGCGTAGCTCCTGTTCGACATCTGTCAGTTTGGTTGTTTACATTGGTTCTCTCATGAAAAAACAACAACTTGTTAATGTCTTTGATTACTTTTTTATTTGGTATCACTTTATTTTACAGTGTCCTTGTTACATATGTTACATGTACTTACCATAGTAATAACAGTAAATTATGCATACTTACATGCAACTAACCCTCAACCAAATCCTAATCCTACCCTAACCCAAGTACATGTAGTTGCTTAATATTACTGAGTACTTAAATGTATAATTACATTATAACAAGGACACTGTAAAATAAAGTGTTACCATGTCTTTTTAGCTGCAGCCTATTTTATGTCTAATTTTAGTTTTGAGCCATTTTACAATCTATATATCACACATTTATCATTTACAACATCATATTTGGGGTCTAACTGGTCCAGAAGGTTTTAACTTGTCATTCTCCTGTGTTTAAACTTTAGATGTGTGTAGAGCAGTGCGTGATTCACCTAACAAGAAGAATGAGTCCCCAGATGAATGAGCACAACCGGAGACGAATCAGAAGTGACATCATGGTTGTAAGATTGCATGACGTCATGCTTCAAGGTAGACAGATTATTATGTCAATTTTGAACCAGAAGGAACTGGCAAAGCAATTAGCAGTCTCAATGATCTAGATAAATATAATCAGTTTAATGAATAAAGCATTTTTTTTAAAGCTAATTAGATTATTTTCAAATGCACTGGTACAGCAGGCTGCTTTAAACTTAAAGACACACTGGCAATAGACTTGTGCCTATACAGATATATTAAGTCCAATCTTTGATTTATTAGGAAGATTCTGTAAGAAAATCTCTGCCTGTTTTGCCCTGACCACAGTATTCAGAGATCTTACCGTTTAGGATGCCTGTAAAAGACAGTCACACTTCTAATTCATACAGTACTTGAAAAAGTGTTGTTATTAGCTAAAAATATATATTTTTTAAAACGATTTTAAAAGATCATAAATTGAAATAAAACTTAAATAAAATATTTTATTAGTAAAATATAAAATATTATATGAAAAACATTTTTTAACTAACCAACTAACTGAAATAAATAAGTTGAAGTACTAAACGAAAACTGAAATAAAAATTAAATGAAATAAATTTATAAATAAATAAAATGATAAAAGCTATATAGAAAATAAATATAAAAAAGCACATAACAAATTCACTAAAACAAAAATAAAAGTGAATTCAAAATATTAATAAATGCTATAAATTATAATAGTATAAAAATAATAAATAAAAAAAACAAATATCAGTGTATAGTATTCTACAGTAATATTCTCTGCTTATTCAGATGAGAAATTATTTATATTTACATGTATATTTAGCTGATGTTTTTATCCAAAGCGACTTACAGAAGAAGAGCAAAGCATTCATCAAAGAGCCAATAATCGTAGTACACAATGCCAGGTTTATTAGACAACTGCAGAACCAGCTGGAGAAGAGAAGAAATGCATATTTTTTGTGTGTGCATTGGTTTAAGAGTGTGAAATCATTAAGTGCTTGTGGAAGAAGTCGCTTCATTCGCTTCTTAAAAGATGTGATGATCTCAGCAGTTCGGGTGGAGGTTGGCAGCTCATTCCACCAGAGAGGAACCGAGAGAGAGTGAAGGTTTTGGAGAGTGACTCTTTGCCTCGTTGTGAGGGAACAACAAGACGTCTCTCATTCAGTGACCTGAGCTGGTGGGAGGGAGCATACATTTTATAGTAGTGGGTTGAATTATAGGGGGAGCTATTCTAGTGGTTTGTCCTGAAAGCCAGCGTTAGAACTGAGATCAGGAGGGGTGTGACATGATTTCTCTTAGGCTGATTGAAGACTAGATGAGCTGAGGCTTAGTCGTGCTGGTTGGAAAGTCTGCTAGTAGAGCATTGCAGTAGTCCAGTCTGACAGGCAGGGTATGATTTTCCTAATGTTATTGAGCGCAAATCTGCTTGAGATGTGGGTGGAAAAGCTCAGCTGGTCTTCAAACACTTCCTCCGGTTTCCTTGCTGTCCTGGATGGTTAGTGTTGTGGACCCCAGTTGCACAGTGATGTTGTGGTCAACTGATGGGGTTTGCAGGGATTACAAGGAGCTCCGTCTTCGCAAGGTTGAGCTGCAGATGACGCTCCTTCATCCTTCATTCAGAGTTGTCTGAAAGGCAAGCAGAGATACGAACTGAGACAGGCCCTATCATACACCTGGTGCAATGCAGCGCCAAGCGCGATGCAAGTGTTTTTTGCTAGTTTCAGTCCGACGCAGTTATCATTTTCACATCCTGCGCCATGTTGTTTAAAGCATGGCTATGCAGTTTCGGGAATTTCTTCGCTGTATTCTCTCTTTTTGCTCGAAGGTTTCTCTATAGAGCTCCCCCTACAGCTTCGGAATAGATATTTGACAACACTGTCGAAAAACTCGTTGGCGACTCTCAGATACCAGAGGCTATAGATCAATGACATCAAAGCAGATGGGACATTCTTTAAAACGTCTTCTTCATTCGGGTTCGAACAGCGTGAGGGAGCGCAATAATGACAGAATTTTAGCAGATTTTTTTGCCGTAAAGCAATTCGTTACATCGCGAGACCTGATATCACGCAATACTTCCTGACGCTGCCCGTCGGCCCAAAGTTGCAAGGGTGGTTTTTCGGCTCACAAGCGCTTGGGGGGTGCGAGACGACCACCATTCAACCCGAAAAAAGTCATATAACTATTCCAATGACTCCGAAGCTGTTCGGTTAAGGTAGAAAAGTTATTTAGTTCACCTTTAAATAGCAAATGCATTTGCGCCCATTTGTGCGCCCATGGGCGTGTTGGTCTGAAAACGAGGTGTGTTCTGGCACATTGTTGGCGCGCTGCTATTTTGAGGCAACAGAAATAGACTGCGCCATTGACCAACTGAAACATGGTCTAAAGTCAATGGGGCAATTTTTATTTTTTTGTTATTTAAAAAGCACGTTATTAATGTGCGCCTATAGGCGGGTCCACAACGCGCATACACTCTGCTTATTAAACACAGGGACGCACAGCAGCACAAAAACATGCCACATATTTAAAATAAAAGGATTACAATGTAAAAGATTATTATTGTGTACATAAAGATATGGTGGAATCCGGCTTGTCCCGTAGATGTTCTGCTTGCGCACTTTTACCTCGCGCACGAGCAGATCCGTTTGCGCTCTGGAGACGGCTTCGGTCTTTCCACTATCATATTCCGTCATGTAAATAACGAATCTGCCTTGGCGCGAGTGCAACTGGCATTTAAAAGGAATGGGAGATGAGACTCTGATTGGTTTAACGCACGTAAATCCCAAAACACACCCATTACTCATTATGAGAATAGTCCATGACCAATCAGACCTATCAGAGTCTCATCTCCCGTCGTTAAACTAGCAAAAGTGGATTCGGACACGCCCTAAGTGAACTTGCACCCTGAGCTTTAGACCTTGCACTTAGATCGTTAAAATAGGGCCCAGTGTGGTCATCAGGTTTAATTAAAGATTGAGCTGTGTATCATCTGCATAGCAGTGGTGGGAGAAGCCATGTGCCTTTATGATTGTGCCCAGTGAGGTTGTGTAGATGCAGAAAAGAAGATGACCAAGCACTGAACCTTGAGGCACACCGATGATTATTAAATTTGATGTTTGAATGTTTCTATTCATTAGTTCACCTTCAAGATGATATAATTAGTTAATTAGCCTACTGATGCTAGAGATAAGTCAAGTCAACTTTATTTATATAGCGCTTTTTGCAATACAGATTGTTTCAAAGCAGCTTTACAGTGATAAACAGGAAACTAATGCAACAAAGTTTGTTTTGGCTGTACAGCAGCTCTGGGGAAAACCGTGATGTCATCATCCAGCTCAGTTCAGTTCTCATACAATGGTGTCAATGCAGGCAGATCAATAATATTGTTGAACTCTTTACTAGACTATTCATGTCACTCCATATCTGACCAATTTTGGCATTACCATAATGTCCTTTATTACTTTACAGCTACTTTTTATTTGTAATTACACAATTAAAATGCTGTGGCACTGGCAATTTTAGGCTCATGTTCCTTGCCACTTTTGTACAAACGTCAAAGATTTTAAGATGGTAAATAGTGTTAAACGCAGCTGAGAGTACCAAAACTACAGCTACTCTTATTGGTAGCTGCAATCATATAGTATTTAAATTTGCCAAAGTATAAAAAAAAAAAAAGAAGCTTCTGTATGAATACATATAGGTAGCCTGTGTGTGTGCATAGAAAACACTACTTTGGAAATCCCAGAGATGATGTCAACAACAGCAGCTCCGGATCAATGGAAACATTTCCACCCTCCGCCGGAGCCCGAAGGGAAGATGGCGACAGGTGATGTCAGCAAACTGCAGCCTGGCATCCAATAGGGTCCCATGGGATCTCCTGTGTTGAGCACCTGCACCCTATAAACCTGTGCGAGTTCATTGAAAAAAACAGATGTCAAACCACCCTAGGACCACAAATACAACTGGGCTCTAAAAATAGAAAATAAAGCAGCACACATTCCTGAGGTGTGAGATAAGCAGTTTTGTTTTCAGATGTGTGTTGAGTCATATGTGTCCCTGCAAATGTCAAACAAAAGAGTTTATGTGTGTCCTATAATAACTGTAATCAATCTGAACAAATTGTGTCAGGGTTGGACATTTTTTTACGTCTAATACTTAAAATCTTATTTATTGAGGTCAGATCTTAGTTTAAACTTTATTTTCCTCTTTCAGGGCAGTCACTTCACTTCACAGTGTCCAAAAAAAAAATGTTATGGCGTGCTCTACTGGTGAAACCCTGACACTGCATCGAAATATCAGCATTACATTCTCTTTCTGAGGAGAATTGAAAGGTCAAATTGAACACCTTTCTGAAAGTACATTCCAAAATATATTAACATATAAATGTAACAATGATTTGTTAGCTCATAAAGAAATGAAAAAGAAAACCGAAGAAAGTCTTATCAAAAAATTAAGAAAGATATTTTCTAGCAACTGTTTCATAGAATGACCCAGGGCCGTCGCTAGTGGGGTGAAAGGTGGTGACAATTATAGGGGCCCCCGCTGCCCAGGGGGCCCCACAAAATCCAGCAGTTATACTATATAGGCCCCTGTTGTATAAATAATTATAATATTTATATTAGTTGCATGCCTGAGATTTAAATGAAAACCAGAAAAACATGCAATTTGGTTAAATATTTTTTCCAAATATCTGCTTCTCTTACCTCCCTAAAAATGGTTTAGTCCGATCTAAAGTATTTATTAATTATTCAGTCAGTGACAAACATCAGATGGACCCAATAAAATTGTAAGTCCCACCCCAGCTCGTGAACAGAACCAATCAGAGTTGAGGCGGCAGTGCCTGAAGTCAACGATGAACTTGGTGGAAGAGCAGGAGACTGACTGACTGAAACTTTCGGGGAAAAGAAAACATAAATCAGGGTACCAGAAACGCCATGAAAAGAAGGAGAGGGAGGCCAGGAGAGTTGTTTTATCCCAGTCGATCAATACGTTCTTAAAGACAGGTTGCATTGTTATTTCGCTTGGAATAAGAAAACTACCGTCGACTAAAGCCTGCCGGCCGGGTACTGTCACTTTTCTTTATCGCTGCGCACCACAATCGACCGAATGATTACATGGTCAAAATTCCTCTTTTTACACTAATGTACATAGAGTTAAAACATTTACACGAGTCACGACGCATTGCATTATGCACCTGACCTGCTGGCTGATGAAGTATTTATTACATCAAGAAAACACGAATACAACACACTGCACTTGGATGAATACATTTATTAGCTTTATTTAATAATATATTACCAGTTCCATATTATCTTTATTAAAAAATAAAACAATAAATGATTTTATTTTTTAAATTTGACTGCATTCTTGTCCATTTTTAAATGTTTACTTTTTGATTTATGAATTATAACAGACTGATGGGGGGAAAAAAAACATTTTGCTGTTACTTTTTTAAAATTGGTTTTATTATTATTCAACAATTTCTTGCTTTTTGTTAGTTTTTATTAGTTGTAATTTTTATATAAACATTTAACTTTTAAAATAAAGGTTTTACAACAACATCACCATCTTCTGTTATATTTGGGCCTCCATGCTCATCTATTTACAGTATATGATATTGATGGAGGGGGCCCACATCAATATTTTTTCAGGGGGCCCCGAATCCTCTAGCTACGGCCCTGCAATGACCCCTGGCATTATACCCGATATTAGTGAGAATCAGCACTACAAATGAAGAGAGGAAATGTTCAGAATGACAGAACACAGCACACAAACAAGAAAACAAAACAAAGAGCTAATGAATTCTTAAACACTGTTTTAAAAGTTTTGTTTTATGAGCTGAGGATGATATGACCATGATAAGGTAATGCATGCATAATGCCTACTGTATCATATTTGATATGCAAGTTTCTAAGGCCTCTAAATGATCAACATGTTCAAAACTTTGCTGAAAAACCTGTTGAACAATCTACCACATGCATGTCTTCTGCAGTATGATTCATATACATTTTTAGCATGTAAAAATTATTTATAAGTT
This sequence comes from Abramis brama, assembly GCF_963993115.1. Lineage (NCBI taxonomy): Eukaryota > Metazoa > Chordata > Actinopteri > Cypriniformes > Leuciscidae > Abramis > Abramis brama. The sequence continues at coordinate 31,287,781 of NC_139980.1, forward strand.
CTTATAATCAGAATCACTTTTATAGTGTTATTAGCTAATGAAAATTACTGGACTGAAGCAACTTATGTTTACTTGATTATCCATCTTTTTCTTTTTTTTAGGAAAATCACGTTAAAATGTGAGTATCAAATTAGGAACGGTTATTTGTTCATCTCTCAATCATCATTATATTGCATTATGTTATATTTGCCCTCTACAATAAAAAATAATACAGAGCTTTGATAATAAAGCTAAGCATTTAAATACCATCTTAAGACATATTATTTGAAGATAGAGTAATATATGTATTTTGTCTGTTATGTGACTGTTTTATTTATGTCTGTAGATAAAGATCTTATTTAAATTACAAGCTGTCAAAATTTCATCTTGCTTTCTGGCAATATAAATATCAGCAACTACACCAAATTGCTTCTTTTTTTTTTTTGGCCTCAATAAAATTGATTTGTTGAAGAATTAGCTACATATTCTTAGTATATGAGCTATAAAAGCCTGATCCATCAAATGTGATACTATATACTTTTAAGGTTTTGTCTAAAGGTTTGACAAACTGAAAAAGAAAAAAAGATTAAAACTATTTCATATGTCAGGCTTTACAGGGTTAAAGTCAAATACATATCAGACTGCATTAAGAATGTTGAAATAAAATTGTCAAGCTTTGAATTATTATGCCATTTACCAACACAAAATGTGTACTGAATATTGACAAAAGGAGGAATTTTAAATGATCCAGATCAGGTGATTGACAGTATGCAGAATTAGTGGCAGCAGTTCATAAACATGATTAAACTGATATTGCTCTTTCATACATCACACTAAAGTAATTCTCAAAGAATATTTGTTTTGAAAAATAAGGTGTAAATGTTGCAAGTCATTTGTCAAATTATCGTGATGCTTGTTTCCAGTCCAAATATCTAAAAAAATCTTAAAGAAAGATGCATTTATTAAAGTAAAGTCTTGTTTTCTGGGGGGAATCAAAATGAAGTGGGTTTTTGCTTAAAACAAGCAAAATGATCTGCCAATGGGGTAAGAAAAATAATCTTGTTTCCATTTGAATTAAGATTATTTTTCTTAAATTAAAATCTCACTTCATTTAGATTTTTTTCCCCCTGGAAAACAAGACATAATATCTTATGGCATTTTACTCATAATTGCATCTTGATTTATTTTTGATAATATCATTCTTCATCTCCAAATATCATTTTTGATATTTGGACTGGAAACAAGACAAAAATTCTAAGTAAGAAAATATTTTTTGTGTGTTTCAGTTCTACAGAAAGCCTTTTAAAATGTCCCGTAAACTGATAAGGTTGCATTTGTTCGGCTATGGCTAATCCCTCATTTGTTAATCAGATGAACTACCGTTTACTCTGAGCTTGAAATGAACAAGGGTTTCTATTTACTAATTCGTTGTTAGGCATCAGGAGTATGTTTGTGTTTGTAAGACTGCGATTTTATCTCTGCTATTTGTGACAATCAGTTGTACTGATCTTTTGTGGTAACAATGACAGTGATAGTAAATCATCAGTGATGTCAGTAATACTTTACATTTTAACCACAACATGGGAGAAAATGTCCCGGTTAGTCACTGTGAATACTGTAAAAAGTTACAAACTACTAAATTTCCTAAGTTTAAAAAATCCTATTGATACAATTTCATAAAATATAATGAAAATAACACTCAATAAATTAAAAAAATAAATAATTAATGCAAACGGTGAACCAAATATATTTCTTTGTAAATCTTTTTCAGGGAAAGTTTCTTGAAAGTCAGTTTCTTTGTAGGCACACATACTTTAAATGTGCTGACTACAAAAAAAGTTGAAAATATATATGTATAAAAAAAAACAATTTGGGAAATCAGCAGACCAAGTACAAGCAATAATGTAAAATGTAAACAATCTTTTTTTTTTTTACTAAACACAAAACTGTCAAATAATATACCAACATGTCAAACCACTGTTATTTTAAATAATCATTCATATAAAACTACAACATTTAAAATCCATGACTTGTGTCTATTGAACATTTCTGTATTTATATTTCACTGTCACATTTATTATCACCTTATTTGCTTCTTTATCATGTTTGTTGATGCTTGTGTTCATATAATGATGCCTGTTCTCTTGTGCGTCATTGTCCAGTTGAATATAAACCTCATGTTTACCTTCAACTTTACAACATTAACCCTGGAAAGCCTGCCGAAACTCTTTGCTTGTATAATCATCTAACAGTAAAGATTATGACGGTGTCTCGTCCCGCTGTTCTCCGTTAGCTGGTTTGCATGAAGAGATGTGGTTAACAAAAACAGAAAACCACAGCGGGAGGGAGGAAATGCTACATGCAAAATGAAGTTCCATCTATATCTGATGAAATGACACAAGTATTTGGAAAGACTCAACGTCTCTTCACCAGGTAAGAAGTTTGTTTCAGTTATATTAGTAAAGGAAAAAAACTGTGATGTTTAAAAAAAAAAAAAAAATGTTATGCTTTTGTACTACTCTTGAAATTTTGTATTGTGGCAGTGGCACTGCTAGTATGATAAAAAGAAAATATATCTTAAAATCAATTTGGATAAAAACATTTGCTAAATGTAAATGTACCTAATGTTAATTTATCTATTTTAAATGCTTGACTCATTACATATCACTGTATCAGAGAATGTGATATTGCATTCTTTTTTTTTCATGGTATAAAAGCATTTAATTCTGATCCTTTAATCTGATTGGCCAAGCGGCTTTCCTAGAGTGATGATATTTAGTCCAATTGCACTGGAACATTTCATTGTATCACTTGCAGCAATAAAGTGAAAAGACTTAAAGTTCAATCAAAATGTAGAATTCACTTTCTGAAGAAAAAAAAAATTCACTTTGTTTTTTCGGTGATGTTTTTAGAAAAATATACAGAAATACTTTGCTGTAAAGTATTTATTTTTATTAGTATTTTCTGTGAATGTGTGAGACTATTTGTGCTAAAAACCAGTGTGTTTATGATTACGAAAATAAATTAAAATAATAAGATAACAAATATTGCAATATCAAGCAGCATAAAGGACTGTTTTTGGACAGCTAAAATAACTAACGTAAGTATGTTACGAGGTGGTGATTTCGTATAAATTCGTATGACATGAATCATACATGAAGGTTACCCCCTTACCCCACTCCTATACAACCCGTCACTGGGGCGTAAGCAGATTCTGTGAAAACACACAAATGAGCCAACAATGTAAAAATGTAAAATAGTTACAAATTGCCAGAGATTGTGTTTTCCATTACTTAAAAAGGACAGGAAAGCATTGTGCTCTGCAGCACAAAAGCTTCCATCTAAACATTTTATTACGTTCAGTGATTTTCCAAAATGTTTTTGCCAGTTGTTTTCATTTACATTCGAATTTAAAAGCAGAACACTGTGCACTTCATGTTTTACACTTTTCTTCTTGCAGCTCTTCAGATGTTTTTGAGGAACCTGGAAATCCAGTCAGGGATGAAGTGGAATAACTGTGGTCTCCTGCTCATATTTGCCCTCTTCTGCATATGTGCTAGAGGTCAGACCGGAAACGGAAACGGACACGGACACGGACACGGAAACGGAAACGGAAACGGAAACAGACCCATAAATATAGACCTAACTGATGGGCCAGGCATCTTCATACTCGGTACAGATGGTTTCAAGGGATACATGAAATCAGGTGATTCAAGCCAGACACGTTCATGAAATATGTTAATTAAAATATTGAATGTAGTGGGTAAATATTGCTATTATGTAGCAGGCCTAATTGTTTATTTATTATTAATATTGTTTATCATTTTTCCTTTCCATAGGTAATTGCATTAAAGATAACTGGAACCAATTGGGCCAATCTGCTCCTCTGTTCAGTCCTTCTGCATCTCCAGGTGAGGAGAAACCAAATGTAGTCTAAGTACCATAGTATAGAGAGAAACTTTCTACATACTTGTATAAACGTCCCTTGAAAAATGTATTTTGTTTTACCTGTCTTCATCTACAAAACTAAGAAAAAGGAAAACCAAAATCTTCTGTGATGTTAACAGTGTATAATAGGTCTAAAATCTCATTGTCATTAACTAAACATGCTTTAAAGTTTGCAGTGGTCAATACTGGACAGGAATAATCTTTAGAAGTTGCGATAAAATGGACAAATCTTTTCTTCCGTATTGTTACAGCAGTGGCCAAAAGGGATGTCCAGCCTAGGAAAATTGACGTCTTCACCCTTTATACAAATATAATGAATTTTTTTTTAACGATTTTGTAAGCATAAGTAGTTGTGCTTGAATCAATTGTTTTAATTGTAATAACGCAATAAAAACGCCAAATTGTGTGGACATAGTTTTTTGACCAGGCTGTCATACAAAGAAATTATGAACACATGCAAAAAAAAAAGAGAGAACCGAATATTAAATATTAATGACTAATTGTGTTGTACTGTATATGCTGTTTCATGTGAGCATTTTTTGTATAGTAAAATAAAAAACTGTAGCTATAGTTTAACCTTTTTTGCCAAATAATTTTTGTCTTATAAAAACCTTAAACAAATTTATCGTTTCGTTCTTCCCTCATATTTAAAATATAAAAAAATATTGAATATTTTCCTCATAATTTGATGGCTTAATCGAGCTCCAGGCATCAGTTTTGGCCACTACTGTAGATCTGAGTGTAATGGATTATTTAAAAAAAGAAAATTTTACAGTCTAAGAAAAAAAGGTTCAATTGGTTCCCATATAGAACCCTAGGGTTATTGACTCAATTTTAAATAACCCTTTATGCCAAAAAGGCGAATTTGAATTTGATGGCCAGTTTAACATGTTCTTTTTTTTTGTATGTGTCTTTCAGCTGACAAACTTTGCAACATCACTGTTTTTTCATACAGAAACCTTAGCATCGGTGAGTCTGAACGTATTTGGGCTTTTTTTTTTTTTTTTTTTATGAACTGCTTTGCACCACTATCTATAATGAAAACCTGTGAATTTTCTTTGTAAAATCGTATGATTTGTTATTTATATTTAGCCCAGAGTGACCTTGTTTTTTTTAACCTGTTGTTTTGCAGAAAATACTGTGTCTTTATCTGGACACTATCTCACCATAAGCAGATCAATTACATCCTCATTTGTCTGTATAATAAATGGGACCTGCAATAATGGCACTTGGACAAACTGGATCACAGGAGGTGCATAAAGTATTTTTTATATTTATTTGCTCTGCTTTTAGAAATATGATAACAATACAGAAAAAAAATATTTACATGATAACCTCACTGAGCAAAGAATATCAGTTGAAGTTTACTTTACTTGACAAACAACCTGCATTCGAAAACATTTTCGACTATTGTCATATTCTAAAAACTTAAACTTAATTATAAACATCTGTTTAAAAGGAAAGTGAACAATTTTAAAGAAGGATCTAAAGAATTGTAAGTATCTAAAGGTAGTCAATATTTTGTTTGATCTGTTCACAAGTACTCAAGCAAACTCTTGGTATTTAAATTGTATGGGTTTACATTACAAATGTAACTGTAGTCACATCGTCCACCTCCGAAAGTGGTTGAAAGTGTACAAGTGTACAACCATAAAAAGTAATGCGATTCGTTTTTTAAAGAGTAACTCAAAATTGCGATAAAGCATTTCTTTTAAAAGTAACTGGCCAAAACGCCACATACTAATTTTCCCTTGGATCATTACAAACCATTCAGTTTTGAAGTTTGTAATCCATGTAGTGTTGATTGAAAGTTTTCTTTAAAATAATTTACTGAAATTACATTCATTCACTTTAAGCGCAGTTCAGGTATCTGTTAAGTTCATATTTTTGTTCTCTTTAATAAAGGTTGTAATTGGACCCTTCCAGAACAATTCTACAGTACAAGTAAGTATTATCCCAACAGTCTAAATATGATCTTAAAGATGTATAAGAGTGTCACCAGCTGCTGTATATGCTATAATTTTGTGTGTTGTGTATGTAAGATTGTAGTATGACCTGCCTGAATACCACAAACGCATGTGAGAATGCAACATATGATTCCAGCTGCAGGGGTAAGAACGTGCTTCAATATGCCTATTTTTCTAAATCAGACGTTTCTGCTTTAATCACTTTTTGAACACACTAAAAGTGCCATTTAACCACAATGCTGTATATACTGCTTTTAATCATTCCTTAATAATCATATCTTCATTTGTTTTCTTTTCATTTTTATGTTTTTACACAGATGATAATGCAGATGATGAAAGTAAAATTAACACCATTTGGATCGTTAATGGAACTGCAGCTTGTTTGAAGTGTGGAAGTCCTTTTCATAAGGTGGAAGAAATCCAAAATATACCCCCAGCAATGGCAAATCTATTTAATAATACTAATAAAAGAGAGACAGATGCTGGGGCAGCTGCGTAAGTACTTTTTTTAAACATACATGATTTCAGTCTTGTCAGTTTTTTGTTTTTGTTTGTTTTTTTTTTAGATAATGTTTATTATCCAGGCATCAGTTTATCTTTTAAATTGTAAAATAAATGACCATATTCAGGAGGTTTCCATCATAACTTGCTGTACTTAATATTCCAGTTAGGGGATATACATGAGTTTTTTTTGTTTTTTTTCATAATAAGCAATTCTATACATATTAAATAGGGGAGACCGGGGCTAGTTGTCACAGGGGTTTATCCCATCTAACCCTCTATGTAGTACCTGCTGTCTTAATGGTTGTAAATTGTACCATTTTCTTTTTAGTTTTCTCTTATATCAGAGAAATAAAACACAAATCATTTTGTATCTTGTTCAGAGTGGCCATGAAAAATCTCACCAATCTGCTGTCTCTCATGGAGAATTTGACCATAGCATCTATTTCCATGGGTAGCATTAAAGGGGTTTTAAAGAAAATTCAAAGTATGTCTGATGTCAAGGAGTCTGCTTTCATCTACTCTGCAGAAACTGGCATCAGAGTAAGTGTAAAGATGACAAACATATACACATCTTGTTTAACTCTGCATAATGTGGTGACAAAAATGTACTGAAATCGCCTTATGTTTACAGGTTATAGATGATTTTTCCATACTGAAAGATTATCCCAACACTTTCACTATTCCAAAGGAAGCCACACTGCAAGCGTTCAACAAAAGTGAAAATGCTTTTCTGGGTGTGTTCAGATTTCCCAACATGTCAAAGGTATAAAAGAAAACTTTGATTTTTCAATTCCTGTATACAGAAAAATGAAAGCTTAGGCCTGTTTCATGACGTACGCACAGGTAACACACAAGCATTAATGCTTAACTACAAAGGCTGTCTTGTGTTTTGTTTTCATACTGACAGAGTTTATGCTTATAGAGAGTTATGTTTATATTGCAAAATATATATAAAGGTTTATAGTGCATTTCAGTGATTCTATCATGCTACACCTGGAAAACTAGGCTTTGTCGAGTTTTACACTGCGCTTAAATGATTTTAACTCGTGCATCATAACACAAGACATTCTTTTAAATTGGTGATTTTAATGAAACCAAATTTCTTGCAAACAGATAATCAATAATACCTGTATTCATATAATGTGTGGCTTAAAATAAAATTAAAGTTACCTGAGTATCCTGAACATTTAAATGCCTGTTTCACTTCTGACATTGATCTTATTTAATCTATTCATTAATGAAAATTAATGTTTCTATATAGAAGCCTGATTCTGTTTCTCAGCGATCAAAAAAAACAATCCCATTTCATTTTTTATTAAAGGATGAAAACAACAGTACAGTTTTGGGGAATGAAGTTTATGCAATCGAAATGGGGGCGCAAATTTCAAATCTGACTGAAAACATCAGTTTGGCCTTCAGCAATAAAGAGGTAATGTATGATGCATGGGAAAAAGTATTTTTTAATATTCTTATTTTCTAAATCTCTTATTTATTTCTCTGCAGAGCATGATGGGAACTCCTGTCTGTCACGCATGGGATGGAAAAGGTCTGTGATGCTTTTGTGTTTTTATATATTTAAATATTTTGAATTAAATGGAATATGGATATGATAAATATCCATACAGTATATCAAGAATATATTATTCTTAATTATTTTAAATGAGTAAAAAAAATTAGAGCTTAATAAAACACTTTATTTAAATCTTAATGGAACAAGGGAATTGTCTATTGTGATTCGTATTCATAAATTAAAAATGAAATTTTATGAATATGAATCACTTAAACTATGGTCCATTCCCTTGTTCCATTAAGATTTAAACAAAATGTTTTATTAAGCTCTATTTGTTTACTCTTTTAAAATTCTTAATTCATAATATGAATAATATGTAAGGATTATTCATTTCAATTTTATGGAATTTTACTACACAATTAAAAATTGTAAATCTTAAAACAAAAATGCTCAAAAAAATGTTTTGAGTGTAGAAATATAGAGAACTAGAGTCTGAATACTTCAAGCCATGCTTTGGAGCATGAATGTCGATTTCTAATCATAAATCAGCCATGATGCCAATTAGCATTCATTAACTCTCTCTAAATCAACTCAAAACTAACCAGTCCCTCCTTTTCATATAGGAAATAAGCCAAACTGGACATCTGAAGGGTGTACTACTGTTTCTGATGGAAAGAAGATAACATGTAATTGCAACCACTTGACTTTCTTCGCTGTGCTTATGGTAGGTTCTCTGCCCCCTTCAGATTTATGTTTATTTATTTCACTACATTTGTGGTATTGCAAACGTTCAGACAGACCTGTGTAACTGAACAATGTTTTAATACAGGCTCCGGTTCCAGAAACCATTTCCCAAAGTGACCTTGTCGCTCTCACCTACATCACGTACATCGGCTGCGGCCTCTCCATGTTTTTCCTGGGAGTCGGATTATTTATTCACTTCCTCTTAAGGTGAGACATGAGTCTCTGTACCACTGTTCACAAATGTGAGATCCCCAATATGATCTCATCAGTCGACAGCATTTATGGCGTAATGTTGATTACCAAATAATCTTACAAAAAATCATTATGCTTCCTCTAAATTTCTTGAAAGTGCACCTATTATGATTTTTAGGTATTATCTTTCATGTAATGTGTAATATAGCAGAGAAGGGAGGGGTTTAGAGAGAATGAATCCTTTATCAAACCATTTCAGACTCTGTGAGAAAACGTGATGCTGAAATGTTTTATTACAAGAAAACTGAAGTGTTTTGGATTCATGTAAAATGTTATGCTGAAGCACTGACAGTTGAAGTGAATGGGGTGAAAGTGAAGAGCTTTAAAGTTGTTCTCTGCGTTTTAGGTGTTGCATTGTCATGGCAATGAAGCCACAAACTTGCATATAACTTTGCCCAGAAAAGATTAATAAGCAATTTTGTTTACACTAACATCATGTTGTTTACATCTTGTAAACATTGAGTATTTTAACATTAACAGATTGGCCCCATTCACTTAAAAAAAAAAAAGTGGGAAATGAATTAATCCATTTTAATCAACAACATGCCACAAGTGCTGTGAATTGAGCTTGACTTGTACTAAACTCAGAATATGGTGGGTTGCACAAATTAAGGGTTAAAGCAGAAGTATGTCATTTGGATGCAGCATAAACTAACCTGCTGTTAAATTAAAACCAGGATCAAATATTTAAATCAAAGTTGATCCTTAGTTGTGCAACTCACCCTGAAACATTTTTAATTCACAAAGCACGGATCCAAAATGCTAATTTCGTTTGTGCATTTTAAATTTCAGGAAAGCGAAGGCCACTAATTCAGCCCACGTGCTGATGAATCTCTTTTTGGCGCTGTTTCTGCTCAACCTGGCCTTCCTGTCTAATGAATATGTTGCACGTGCGAATAGCCACAGCGCCTGCAAGGTCATGGCTGGATTCATGCACTACAGCTTGCTGGCCAGTTTCTCCTGGTTTGCGGTGGAGGCTTTACACCTCTGCCTGCAGATGGCCAAACACTCAGTCGTCATCAAACATTACATCCTCAAGATCTCTGTGGCTGGGTGGGGTGAGTTCAAAATCCTTTACATATGCATGCTGAATTATGTGGCTTTTGATCAGATGCACAATTTTGACTGGCAAAATTCCCATAAACTTAAAGGCTTTTGACATGGGCCAGTAAGCAACCACTCAGACTACCTTAACCATAATAGCAGCATCCTGGCATCATCATCATCATCATCCTGGGATATAAAATGCACATAGAATTCATGTCATATGTACAGATAAAATACTAAATCTGATCTAGATCTAAGGTCTGATCTAATCCTCTATCCAGACTATTGATTCTTATACCACAATTGCATTGTCAACTATTTGTTTCAGCTCCTCCTGCTGTTGTTGTCAGTATCATTTTCATCCTTGGCAAATATGGTGAACAGACCATACAGACGGACTCAAGCAATGTAACCATGTAAGTAGACCCAAAAATATGATGAGACATTATTCTTAAAATATAATGGCAGCCATACTGTCACAAACACAGACTCCGTAAAGGCGGGCATACACTGTGCGATGTCTGTGCGATTTCAGCAAGGAACCTACTCACACTGAACGAGTAGATCGCATGCGATGTAAAGCCAAAGCTCAGGATTTATGTGCTCACACTGTACGGTCCGAACGTCGAGCTGCGACTTCACTGCTCACACTATACGTGTGAAATATGCGCGAATCAGCGCGATAAATCCTCGTGCCGGGTTGCGCCTATGGACGATCATGTAGCCTATCCAGAGATATTGTCAAAACAAGCATCAGCTATCAATATCAAGAAGATTTAGCATTTCCAATTTATATATCAAATTATTAGTAGGCTAGTATTATTGTATTATTATTATTATTATTATCATTATTATTATTAGGGAAGGCTACTTTTATTATTAAAGTGATAGGCTATTATAATTAAATTGCCACACAACAATTTCATAGCGCATCACCGCAAAACACCGAACACTGCAATATAAAAAAATATATATTTTAGATTATGTCTCTCACAGTGGACATGCACCTACGATGACAATTTCAGACCCCTCCATGATTTCCAAGTGGGAGAACTTGCAAAATAGCAGGGTGTTCAAATACTTATTTTCCTCACTGTACATTTATATATATGTATATATATATATGTGTGTGTGTGTGTTTTCCTGCTGGAAGTGGTTACACTGTGGTCATAAAGGGATAGACATGGTCAGCAACAATACTCAGGTAGGCTGTGGCATTTACACGGTGCTCACTTGGTACTAAGAGGCTCAAAGTGTGCCAAGAAAATACCCATTACACCAGCAGCCTGAACTGCTGATACAAGGCAGGATGGATCCATGCTTTCATGTTGTTTACACCAAATTATGGCCCTACGATATGAATGTCGCAGCAGAAATCGAGACTCATCAGACCAGGCAATGTTGACATGTTGTGTGTTCATGCTCTTCTGCTTCAAGGGTTGACATGTTGTGTGTTCATGCTCTTCTGCTTCAAGGGTTGACATGTTGTGTGTTCATGCTCTTCTGCTTCAAGGGTTGACATGTTGTGTGTTCAGAGATGCTCTTCTGCTTTAAGGTTTGACGTGTTGTGTGTTCAGAGATGCTCTTCTGCTTTAAGGTTTGACGTGTTGTGTGTTCAGAGATGCTCTTCTGCTTCAAGGTTTGAAGTGTTGTGTGTTCAGAGATGCTCTTCTGCTTCAAGGTTTGAAGTGTTGTGTGTTCAGAGATGCTCTTCTGCTTCAAGGTTTGAAGTGTTGTGTGTTTCAGAGATGCTCTTCTGCAGACCTCGCTAGTAGCGAGAGGTAATTTGAGTTACTGTTGCCTTTCTATCAACCAGTCTGGTCATTCTCCTCTGACCCCTGGGATCAACAAGGAATTTTCTCCCACAGAACTGCCGCTCACGGGATATTTCCTCTTTTTCGGATCATTCTCTGTAAACCCTAGAGATGGTTGTGTGTGAAAAATCCCAGTAGATCAGCAGTTTCTGAACTCAGACCAGCCCGTCTGGCACAAACAACCATGCCGCGTTCAAACTCACTTAAATCACCTTTCTTCCTCATTCTGATGCTCAGATTGAACTTCAGCAGATCGTCTTGATCATGTCTACATGCCTAAATGCATTGAGTTGCTGCCATGTGATTGGCTGATTAGATATTTGTGTTAATGAGCAGTTAAACAGGTGTACTTAAAAAAGTGGGAAAATATTTACTTTCTATTAAGTTGAAGTATTGCTTTTCTACTCACTATTAGAATAATTTTAGATGTGTAAACTTTAAAGTAAAAATCAGATTTGGTTTAAATTTAGTCAATAAAATAAACTTTGTGGGTGTGGAAAATAATGGTCAGTAATCAAATTTAGAAATGTTTCATGATTCAATTGGCATATAGTACATCACATTATGGAAGTATATAGTAAATAGTTATGAGCATTTACAAACAGATGTCATTTTGTCAACTTTAACCATCTGCACTATTTTCCCTGCAGGTGCTGGATTTTAGACAACACTGTCCACTACGTCGTGAACATCGGTTATTACTGCTTCGTCTTCATCTTCACCTCTTGCACCTGCATCGTGGTGCTGCGATGGCTTTCCATGCTGAAGGTGAGCAAGTTTAACAAAGCTGGAGCGGTGAAACGCTCAGGAACCGCCTCCTTTGACATCAACACCATCCTGGGCCTCTGCTGTATGCTGGGACTCACCTGGAGTTTCACTTTCTTCAGCTACGGAAGTCTGAGGCTGCCCTCATACTACATATTCACCATACTAAACTCCTTCCAAGGTGAGAGCTTTTCTGCTGAAAATTTAAATGCATATATTGCATACATTTCTCAGAGTCTGAAAACAGTTTGTTCAAAGATTCAGGTCTCTCTAAGCCCCTCCTTTCCGCGAGACTACACTGCTCTGATTGGTCAGATGGCTCAGTCTGTTGTGATTGGTCTACCAGTAAAAGTGCATGTCGGAAACCAACCGTTCATTTCCATATCTGAATTTCAGCTCTTCCTCAGCACTTGATACACAGTGATACGACAATGGCGTAGTTTTTTTCCTTATTAATTCCAGCGCAAATCCTCAAACAGCCTCTTCCCAACATGTCGACACACAAACCAAACTCTTCCAGTCTAAGCTCAGTGTTTGAGGGTCAAAGTAGACGTCGTTCGCAGGCAGCCAATGAAGACCATATGCGGGCATTATGCAAATTTGTTACATAGGTATGTAACAGGAAGTGAGACTGGAATTACTGACGACTCGTTTCAGCACTTCAGAATCTGTTCTTTCTTTTGGAAGACAATAACTTTATTTGTCATGCACTTTGATCTTTAAAACTTTGCAGACGTTTTACATTTTACCACTATATTACACTCTACATGAAAGGTAATATTCAAAAAAGAATAATAGAAGCACTTTAAAATGATCATTTTAACAACATTTAGCATATAGACAATCTCAAAGCTGAAAGACATGGGCTAAAACATGCGTTCATTTAACTGTAGAGCTCTTAAACATTAGATCATAGATTATATACCATTATATTATAATGTATTACCAGTATATTATATTTTATTAATTATATTACAGTCCAGTAGTGGTCATAAAGGGTTCTTTAAAATTGAGTCAAAACCGTAGGGTTCTACAGAGAAACCCATTTAACCTTTTTTTTAAGAGTGTAAATATGACTTTTTAAACAACCCATTAGACTTGGATCCACAAAAGGATATTTGTTTTTATGGCCCTGCAAGTTTGATTAAACCATCAAAATATGAGGAAAATATTTTAGATTTTTTTAATAGTTTAAATATGAGGGGAGAACAATATTTTGTTCTTTGAATGCCTGGTTTCTTGTTATGCTCTGCCTGGATTTACTTTCTGACTGTTTTGTTAATAATAAATGTCAAACTGCACCTGGATCCAATACCCTGTCTTTACTGAAACAGCCACCATTATAGCGTAGCTGTGCTTGGAGTGAATTGTTTTATTTGTGATAACGCCTAATAGTAAATTTCCTGTGAAAATGTTCCTTTTTAAGATTTTTTTTTTTTTTTTTTGCATAGTAATATGTATGTATGTATGTATGTATGTATTTATTTATTTATTTATTTATTTATTTATTTATTGCATAGTAAAATAAAATGCTTAAAGGAAAATTTTCACAGGAAATTTACTTACATTGTAAGCACACCAGACAAAGAACATGAGAAATACTTGAGTATATATATACTCAAGGGGAGATTGGCGAACTAGACACACCTAGGAACAATCACAAACTAATCAACAAGAAAAACTACAAAGGACTACAAAACATGGCACAGAACAGGAAATAACATAAAAGTCCACACATAAGGGGATACAAGACAGGAATCATGACATACGCAATATGCTCACAAAATCTTTAACACATTTTTAATAATATTTGGATAAAGGGTGAAGATGTTAGTTTTCATAGGCCGGCCGGGCATGTTATATTATAAATACACTTTTAAAAAAATGAAACAAAATCCCTGTTCACAGCATGTTTGTGGGAAAATGTCTACTGGAATTAGACATTATTCTAATATACTATAAAACATGCATAATATGCATAATAAACATGCAACATTCAACTTGTATTACATGCTTGTGTTTTTATAGGATTCTTCTTGTTCATATATTACATGAAAACGAGCAGCCTCTTTGGAGACTCGGCCACTAAAGAAGACAGCGACATTACTGAAGACACCAACACAGAAAACCCATACGATAACCAAATACCAACACCCGCCAAAAAGACCATCTGAATGTCTTCTGCATCTGTGCATTTGAGATGTCATATCTGTCTATATACCTTACATTCATTTGCAGTATTATAGTGAATTCAATGCAAATTTCCTCTGTAAACATATGTAGCTATTTCTGATTTCTGAATTTTTAAAGAGTTTGAATTGAATTGCTGACGGCACACAGGAAGTTAAATTTACAGGAAGAGAAATTTGCTTTATTGCATCCTGTTTGCTACCTCAGTTACAATTTAGGAACTAAACTGGAGTTTTATAGACGTTCCCAATTAAGTTCTGAATGGGGCACAACCCTGCTGAATAATAATATAATCTTCATATCCTACAGTGTGTTTCTTTTTCATGACTGCACTTAGCAGGTTTTCATTATAATACAATGCTACTAATGTATTTGTTTTACACTGTATATTATCTTTTGCATGTTTATTTTCTGGGGCAAGGTGAATACTGTACTAAAATAGTAGTAGGACATTTTTATGATTTTTAATCAGACTTTAGAACTTCAGACCTCTTGTTAGTGGCTTTGGATTAAAGTGTCCGCTAATTGCATAAATGTAGAAATGCAGACAATAGGTTGCTATATTTTCAGTCTTTCAGTCGCGCATTAGCTATTGATATCGGTAGGTATACACAGCCCTACATGTTTAACTTTCTGTGATGCCTTTGACTGTGTTTGCGCTAACATGTTTTACTGACGATCAGAAACATAAACCCTGAAAAAAATAATTACACTATGAACCCTATGAGTTTTTATTACATTTGCACAGACTTTTGAAACGATCTATATCAATCACAATGGTTTAATTCTAAAATAATGGTATGATATTGGTAGCCCTCAAACCTGTCAGTATGAATTGATGTTATACAAAGGGGTGACATTTCGAATAGCGAGGTCTATTTCAACATACATTATATATATATATATATATATATATATATATATATATATATATATATATATATATATAAAAGAAAAGAAAATCAACAACAAAAAAACGGATTGTGATGTTATGAAACATCGTTGACGTGATGGCGTCATGACGTTGGTGACGTGGCTTGACGGCGGCACGCGGGAAAATTCAGATTGAGCACAGAGCAGCAGCAACAGAAACAACGGGTGAGTGACAAAAACAACGATATTAAACATTTAAATGAAATAATCACACATCTACAAGATTACTCTGACACATTTATATGAACTATTGAGTGAGAACATGATTATGTCGATTGTTTATGTCGATGAGAGCGCTATAAGTTGTGTGTGTGTGTGTTCTGTGGGGTTTTTAAAACACATTAGACTGATCAGACTAAATTAGTGTCTTACACTGTGGGGAAACATAGTTTAGTATCTTTAACGGACAAATAATCGATTATCGTTGCATTAGTTTAACGTTAGTTAATTTGCGCGTTGTGCTTTTGATTATTAACGTTAGATAGCAGTAACGTTGATGTGTCCGATTGTAATACCATGGTACTTCTAATAGTACCATGGTATTCTCAGAGGTACCTTGGAATACTATGTTAAAACTATGCTATATATCAAAGTACTGTGGTATTACCATCTAATACCATTACTGTACGTATTTTTATGTGTTGTTACCTTACTAATATATGTAGGTATTTCAAATAATAGCTTGATACATGTCCAGAAATGTATAATATTGTCGTTTTCGTAAGTAAATTTTGTAAATCCTTATCTAGTTGTCACAATGCGCATGGAAAAGTCATTAAAGCATTGGTCAAAAGTTGAGTTTGAACCTTGATTTGGTGTTAGGCTAATAAATGCATTCGTTTACAACTAAGTTATGTAAGTGTATGGTTTAAATGTAAATGTACAGCTTTTCATTCAATTTCTTAAGATGATAATGTGTATTATTAATTTGGGAAGTCTTAATCTACAAGCATCACAAGTGGTTTATAATAATATACAAGTGTAATGTGTTTTGGAGCAGTAAATATGGCTATGAGGAACGCATCCCGGGTGGAGGTGGAGGGCGAGGTCGAGGAAGAGGAAAGTTTTGGGCCACAACCGGTTTCCCGTCTGGAGGTACGATTGCAGTGGCAGATACTAACACAAACATGGTTTGATGTTTAAATGTTTATTGATGATGATGTTGTTGTAAATCTCTCTGCAGCAGTGTGGCATTAGCAGCAGTGACATTAAGAAGCTGGAAGATGGTGGTTTTCACACCGTGGAGGCCGTTGCGTACGCGCCCAAGAAAGAGCTGCTGCACATCAAAGGAATCAGCGAAGCCAAAGCCGACAAGATCCTGGTGAGACCTTGGTCAACATTAGCTGTTTTTCCACTGCCGGGACAGTGCGAGCCAGGGCTAATAACGTGCCAGGCGTGGGCAAATAGCCTCATACCTCAGCGGCTCAGTAACCCCACAGTGCTACCCTAAAACACGCACTTAACACGCCTTCATAGAACGATGTCACACAACCCCACCATTTTACCAGCATGGGGCTAGCTGACTTACAACTGTATAAAAAGACAACATAAAAATAGCACACATGCTTGTTCAGTTGCACCTGCTTCCATTTACAGGTCACAGGAATGCACAAAACAACTCCATTAAGGCTTTTAAGTCCAAAGCCTTACACATTTAGAGAAATATTTTCTAAAATATCATGTTTACATAACATTTCTTTATAAAGAATGAGCATTTCTATAAATTTTCCGCGAAATTATGTGATCTGAGGAGATTTGAGCGATCTGTCCCATCTAATGATACTGTTATCCTTTTAGCCAAAGCAACTGAAGGAGCTCACAGACAGAAAACAGATACCAGTTAACCAGGGTATATCTAATTTATAGTTGTGTCCCAAATGATGCACTATGCATTTATACTAGGGCTGGGAATCGATTAAAAAAAATTAACTAATTAATTGCACAATTTGCTGTAATTAATTGCATTTCCCCCAAGCTTTTTTTTTTTTTACTAATTATCAAAATAAAATATAGTCCTACAAAGCTATTATTACCAGAGCATGTGATCAGAGCAGGTCATTTTACCATTGTTAGCAAACAGCTCAGCAAACAGAAGTCTACTACTGAGAAATTTCACGTTATTTGAGCGGACTTTGCTTTTCCAGAGCGTGATCGGAACATGATTGGAGCGTTTGGGCCGTTAACGACAGAGCAGAACGTGCAGCGTAAACACGGAGCGGAACATTGAGCAGAGAGCACAGCAGCGCACCCACACACACACACACACACACACGGAGCGGAAAAAGACCCGCTCATAAAAGCTGCGCGAGAATGAAACCTGATCGCCGAACACGGAGGGGTGGGACGGCATATTTTCGGCCTTTTCAATAGCAGCCGCAACAGGAAGCCATTAAAACGAGGCCAAAAAAAGTGCTGCGTTATTTTTTAATTCCCCCAGCCCTCATTTATACACAACGTACTCATACACTATGTACTCAACCATATAGTGTATGAATTTTATAAGGTTATTTAGTCATTCAACGTCTGAGTCTGATAGCCCCTCTGCTACATAATTAAAGCTGCGATAGTTGAGTGTCCAACATTCCACACTTCATTTTTTTTTCGATTAATTAAGTGCATCATCCAGGTATTTAAAGTGCACTTTTTCTTTTTGAAAGTTTTAGTGTGAACACTACTCGCACTATTTATACTACAAAATGTCATAGAATCATGCATAATTATGTAAATTGGGACACATCTTATAATGTATGCGGATGCGTTAGTCCAGTATCAACAAAGGCACAGGGAAGAGACAGATGAAACCAAATAAATCATACATTGTCTAATGCCTGGTACACATTGTATGATTTTGGGCTGTCCCAGACCAAAGATCGTGACCAATCATGGCGGTTTCTGTGGGCGTGGCTCCTAAACGCTGGTCCTACATCGTACAGTGAGAGAGGTCCGTTGTCACTGTCTTGTGACCAAAGATGGCCTGTTATAATTTTCTGAAATTTATCATGATTATCCCACAGTGTGTTCGCTGCTATGACCTATGTCTACTCACCAGCCAATAAAAATGCAGGAGTGTGTGTGAGTGTGGGTTGCATCAGGAAAGAGTTCTGGCGTAAAACCTGTGCCAAATCCAATGTGTGTGTGTGTGTGCAGATAATTCAGATGAAGTGGACCCTGCAAATGAGCGGGACTAACGCTAGGAAAAAATAAATACGTGTGTATTTATTATCACAATGGTTAAAGTGGTGGTTGATTATGATTTCACTTTTCTAACTTTAGTTAGTGTGTAATGTTGCTGTTTGAGCATAAACAACATCTGCAAGCAAAGGGAGATATTTGCTTTTAAAGAAATAGTTTTTTAAGGACTACAACAAACGGCTGGTAGGGACTACACAACATTCCTCCTGGATTAGTGACATCGCCAACCCTAAAATTTACATAAACCCCGCCCCCAGGAACACGCAGTCCATGTTGAGAAGAGGAAGAGTTGTTGTAGTCGAGCACACTGCTCTGTGACTTTTCACATGCAATACAGTACGCAACACAAATCCAATAGCATGTCACTCTGTAGGCATCTTACAACAGTTCCCACACAAGCGATTTTATAGATTACCATGACAGGATATGCTAATCAATGACTTGAAGATAGTTAACTCCACATCAGCAACATAAATTCATCAACTAACCATTCAGAAACGTCCTGTTGCATTCTACATGTTGTCACTTCTTCTTTAGTCTCTCCATCATTGTCCGACTCCAGTTTAAACATAAAAGGCAGAACAATTTTAGTGCTTGTCTGCGTGAGGTAATTGGAAATTGTTTAAAATGTCTTAAATGTTGAATGCTTGGTACTGGTACGATAACGCAGTGTTGACTGTCTCCTGACTCAGGTAAACTCCACCTTTGTTCATGACCACTCCTCTTGCCCCAGTTGGCCCGATTTGGACCAAAGTATTCGGCGGGCCAAAAACCCCTGGCCGTTGCCCCCTGAGGAAGCCCCGAAAAGGCCAGAAGTGACAGTGGAAACACGACTGGCCCTGACACACACTAGCATGCTCAATTTTGGCCCGACAGTGGAAACATGGCTATTGCTATCTGTTATTCTACAGTGAGGAAAATAAGTATTTGAACACCCTGCTATTTTGCAAGTTCTCCCACTTAGAAATCATGGAGGGGTCTGAAATTGTCATCGTAGGTGCATGTCCACTGTGAGAGACATAATCTAAAAAAAAAAAATCCAGAAATCACAATGTATGATTTTTTAACTATTTATTTGTATGATACAGCTGCAAATAAGTATTTGAACACCTGAGAAAATCAATGTTAATATTTGGTACAGTAGCCTTTGTTTGCAATTACAGAGGTCAAACGTTTCCTGTAGTTTTTCACCAGGTTTGCACACACTGCAGGAGGGATTTTGGCCCACTCCTCCACACAGATCTTCTCTAGATCAGTCAGGTTTCTGGGCTGTCGCTGAGAAACACGGAGTTTGAGCTCCCTCCAAAGATTCTCTATTGGGTTTAGGTCTGGAGACTGGCTAGGCCACGCCAGAACCTTGATATGCTTCTTACAGAGCCACTCCTTGGTTATCCTGGCTGTGTGCTTCGGGTCATTGTCATGTTGGAAGACCCAGCCTCGACCCATCTTCAATGCTCTAACTGAGGGAAGGAGGTTGTTCCCCAAAATCTCGCAATACATGGCCCCGGTCATCCTCTCCTTAATACAGTGCAGTCGCCCTGTCCCATGTGCAGAAAAACACCCCCAAAGCATGATGCTACCACCCCCATGCTTCACAGTAGGGATGGTGTTCTTGGGATGGTACTCATCATTCTTCTTCCTCCAAACAGTGGAATTATGACCAAAAAGTTATATTTTGGTCTCATCTGACCACATGACTTTCTCCCATGACTCCTCTGCATCATCCAAATGGTCATTGGTAAACTTAAGACGGGCCTTGACATGTGCTGGTTTAAGCAGGGGAACCTTCCGTGCCATGCATGATTTCAAACCATGACGTCTTAGTGTATTACCAACAGTAACCTTGGAAATGGTGGTCCCAGCTCTTTTCAGGTCATTGACCAGCTCCTCCCGTGTAGTTCTGGGCTGATTTCTCACCTTTCTTAGGATCATTGAGACCCCACGAGGTGAGATCTTGCATGGAGCCCCAGTCCGAGGGAGATTGACAGTCATGTTTAGCTTCTTCCATTTTCTAATGATTGCTCCAACAGTGGACCTTTTTTCACCAAGCTGCTTGGCAATTTCCCCGTAGCCCTTTCCAGCCTTGTGGAGGTGTACAATTTTGTCTCTAGTGTCTTTGGACAGCTCTTTGGTCTTGGCCATGTTAGTAGTTGGATTCTTACTGATTGTATGGGGTGGACAGGTGTCTTTATGCAGCTAACGACCTCAAACAGGTGCATCTAATTTAGGATAATAAATGGAGTGGAGGTGGACATTTTAAAGGCAGACTAACAGGTCTTTGAGGGTCAGAATTCTAGCTGATAGACAGGTGTTCAAATACTTATTTGCAGCTGTATCATACAAATAAATAGTTAAAAAATCATATATTGTGATTTCTGGATTTTTTTTTTTGGATTATGTCTCTCACAGTGGACATGCACCTACGATGACAATTTCAGACCCCTCCATGATTTCCAAGTGGGAGAACTTGCAAAATAGCAGGGTGTTCAAATACTTATTTTCCTCACTGTATGTGTTAGTGATTTGTACAAACCTCTAACTCTGTAACCAACAGACAGAGGCTGCTAAGATGGTTCCTATGGGATTCACCACAGCGACTGAGTTCCACCAGCGCAGAGCTGAAATCATCCAGATCTCCACAGGATCTAAAGAGCTTGATAAACTCCTGCAGGGTGAGACACTGAACTGAACTGTCAGGCAGAAAATAATACACTTTATACTGAATCACCTGATTGAATCTTTCTCTGTCTGTGTTGCGCAGGAGGATTCGAGACGGGATCCATCACTGAGATGTTTGGTGAGTTTCGCACTGGAAAGACGCAGCTGTGTCACACACTGGCCGTCACCTGCCAGGTAACACACATTATTTTTCCTCCTATAAAAAAAAAAAAGAATCAATACTTGTATTCAGCAAGGATGCAATAAATTGATCAAAATTGACAGTAAAGACATTTGTGATGTTACTTTTGACCTTTCTATTAATCACTGAATTCTGAAAATGTATCACAGTTTTCACAAAAATATGAAGCAAAATTTTATAGATAATAAACAGAGATGTTTCTTAAGCAGCAAATCAGCATATTAGAATGATTTCTGAAGGATCATGTGACTGAAGGATAGAGTTATGATGCTGAAATTTATCTTTAAAGGTACACTGTGTAGTTTAAGTATTTTATTAGCTAAAATCAATGTCTTTATTCATAAATATGTCCTCATTGGTGTAAAATTACCTCTGCCAATGATCGGACTTATCCTCGTAAGCGAAGAATTTCGTATCTTTATGTACATTGGACGGGTCCAAAGTCCAAGGAGGCTTCAGTGTCATTCCGCCATTTTGAAAAACTATAATAGCAGAGAGGGACAAAAAGCACTAGCCTACCTCAACGCGTTTCCGTTCAGAGCCAGAGTCACGTGACTGAAACCAGCTGAAACGGAGATCAGAGAGAGGCGCTTGTCACTGCCCCGGCAAATTTGAAAGGCTGCACTGCACGGTACTTCATAATGCAGGATCATACTTATGTCGAGCCACAGGAGAAGGAATCCTCGTCGCCAAAAAAGCAAAATAACGAACCTCAACTCCCGAAAGAAAACTCGAAGTGCTATTGGAAGACATGTTGTCATAGCTTCTTGGTACATAACGGCTACTGTAGTTGCAACACGTATTTGAAAAAGCGAGGCGCTAGAGAGCACTATTCGTTTGAATGCAAAATACAATTTCACCGTTAGATGGGAGAAATTCCTACACAGTGTACATTTAAAATAAATTACAAATTAAAGGCCAGGATTAGGCCTTAGTTCAGTTAGGGCATTTAAGTAGCTTTTATAAACGTGCCTTAGAAAAAAACAATGGAACTGATATTATATGCCAGTTGCTTTCAGTTAAAACAGCTCAAACATGCATTTTAGTCTGGAACTATCTTAAACCTTGTCTGTGAAAATGTATGTTAACAAGATTTAACAAGAACTCTGCAAAGTTATATCCAGTATTTTAACCCCTGTTAAACTAAATAACCATGTAAATCTGGTAAACACAGTAACTTTTATCTTTATTAAAACATGAACTTTGCATTTCAGCTGCCCATAGATCAGGGCGGTGGGGAAGGAAAAGCCATGTACATCGACACTGAAGGAACCTTCCGTCCCGAGAGACTGCTGGCTGTAGCGGAGAGGTCAGAGCCGCTTTCTAAACACTCATATGAATCCAGTATGTGCAAAACATTGACCTCTGTGTTTGGTTCTGCGTCAGGTACGGGCTGGTGGGCAGTGACGTGCTGGATAATGTGGCGTACGCCAGGGCCTTCAACACAGACCATCAGACGCAGCTGCTGTATCAGGCCTCCGCTATGATGACTGAGTCCAGGTAACACACACATCCAGCCAGAAACTGACTCCAGACTGCTTTCACTCGCTCCACGTGCTGAAATATTCTCAATCTGTCTTCAGATACGCTCTGCTGATCGTAGACAGCGCCACTGCACTTTACAGGACAGATTACTCTGGACGAGGAGAGCTGTCTGCCCGTCAGGGGCATCTGGGACGCTTTCTGCGCATGCTGCTCCGTCTCGCCGATGAGGTAAAGCAGCTCTTCACAAATTGCAGAATCTAAGAGGATTTTTTTTTTTTTTTTTACATTTTATAATGCATTATATACAGGCTTTAAGTACAGTTACCATTTATTTTGTCTAGTTTGTTTATTTTCATACATCAAGTTAAAAAAAAGAAATGTTGAGGAATGTTACCTTGGCAACTAGATAAAAAAAAAAAAATACAAAATTAAGAATGAAAAATAATTTTCGGTTTAACAAAAATGTGTTTTTAATGCTTCTAATTTTAGTTAACTAAAACCTTGATAAGAATTATATATATTTATATACTCCTATATTTGAACTGTTTGCATTAAAAAAAAATTATGAATTTATTGCATTTACATCATTTTTTTTGGACATGAATAAACAAGTTTTAAATATCTTTAAGTGATTCATTAGTTTCTAACATTTAACTGCACTTTTAAACATTAAATAGTTTTAAATATCTTATTTTTTTACGTTTTATTTATGTACATTTGACTAAGCTTTTAAACATTAAACTATTTAAATAAGTTTTACATGTTTGTCAGTTTGAACAGTGTTTTATCAATTTGCATTTTTTAAAAATAAATTAACCATTTAATTTAAGTGGCACAGCTAGTCCTTCATTAGTGTCTTGTATATGACGTGAGCTCATGGATATGTGTGTTGTCTCGTTTGTAGTTTGGCGTGGCCGTTGTCATCACTAACCAGGTGGTAGCACAGGTGGACGGAGCGGCCATGTTTTCTGCAGATCCCAAGAAGCCGATTGGAGGAAACATTCTGGCACACGCATCGACTACTCGGTAAGACTTAGCAGTGTACGATGGTGGCGATCGATGCTCATATGCTCTATAGATTAATAATGTCTGTCTCTCGTGTAGATTATACCTGCGGAAGGGTCGAGGTGAGACGAGGATATGTAAGATCTACGACTCCCCATGTTTGCCTGAGTCGGAGGCCATGTTTGCCATTAATGCTGATGGAGTGGGAGATGCCAAAGACTGAAACTTGCACAGATCAGAGAAACGACCTGCACTGCTGTGAGCCATACGAGACCATCAGCAGGAGAAGAGACTCCTTTAAAATGGTTGAAATGTGTTTAGTCTGGAATTATACTTTGGAAAAAGAGTGAACCCTTGAGAGTGAAATTCATGATTTATTTACATACGTGCAGATTGATGGATCTGAGTGATTTGAGCTGGTGTAATTATTTGCTCTTTAGTGTGACGTCAACCTCTTTGTTATTTACAGCTTTTTGTTATATTTGTGCGTTTTGTCTGGACTGAAACTTTTTCTTGTACATAAAACTACTCATAAAGCGTTTTATCTGTTAAACTAATAAAAGTGTGTTTGTTTGAATGTATATGCCAAAAGAGGATTGAACCATTAAAATAGATGGGGGGAAAAAACAGCAAAATACTGAGACAATTGTGGAATTTTATTGTCATATTTCAGGAATTCACTTCATTTTAAATGAAATCAAACATAAACATCATGTAACTGATTAGACGGTTAAATAATTTAACAGCCTGGTTAAATATTAAAAAAAACAAGGAATGATCTGAGTTACCTTCATATTTTTTTAAAGGAATTAAATGTAGCGTTTTATGTAGAAATGTGAACAATAGTAAATAATTTTTAGATATAATTTTTTTTTTTTTTTTCAGATTACTGGAGGGAAATTATTCATTTTAATAATGCACATCCTTTGTAGACATTAAATAAATAAAATAGAGCACAATATTTGGTGAAATTAGATCACAGTTTTCATTAGACCCCACCCTAATGATCGATACTGCTTTTCGATAGGTCAGCAGTGCTGTCAATCAAAGCCTTCAGCTCCTCCTGTAGAGCGGCGCTGTCTGAATCCTGAAGAAACAACAATCAATCTGAGAAATTAAAACTACAACAAAAAAATTCACATGATGAATCCAAATGCTGCCAATCCTAGTGAAACTATTAATGCCCTGTTTACACCTGGTATTAAGATGCGTTTTGGTCGATCGGATCACAAGTGGACGACACTAAATAAATACAGGTGTAAACGGCGTCTAAAACGTTTTGAGCTCGTCCACTTTTGACCACTTCCAGAGGTATTTGAAAACACATTCGATCGGATTGCTTTTGTAGTGTAAACGCTCATGTGATCGAATGTGTTCAAACAGCCACAAAACACCGTCTAATGACCTAATGTGGGAACATTATGCGAAGAGCTCTAGCCAGACGGGATTTAAACTTTAGCTGGAGACCCAAGTTTGGTTTGAAGATGAAATATGTACCAAGCTCAATGTTCTCTCACCATTCCTGTTTCTAACACACACTCACAGCGTTCGGCTGGTCTTGTGAATGTCAGAGCAGAAACTAAAGCTGATGCTCTCTGTGTGTTTTTCCGTTGTCTCCAGTCGTGTTCATGTGTAAATTGCGCGAGAGAATTAGATCAAAAGATCTGAAAAGCTCATACATTTACCCGCTCATAGACCCTCCCCTCGAAGAAATCAGGACAGAAGTGATTGAAAGTGAACAAAAAGACGGATTAAAACACCAGGTGTAAACGGGTATGTGTCTCCCTCGTCTACTTGTGATCCGATCTTAATACCAGCTGTAAACGGGGCTTAAGAGTACGAATGCACTTCACCTCATTTGCTCCTGCTGGTGTGCTCAGAGATAACTGGACCCAATTTCTGGCCTCTGACACGTTTCCGAGCTCCTTATGACACTGAAAACAAAAGAATATAAATGCATCTTATTCCAATAAGAAATCATTTTTAAAGAATTCACAAATATTTAAAGGAATGACATGAGTGTATCTCAGTGACACAATTGTCATTTTTAGATGAACTGTCCCTTTAAGAGAATGACATGTCTTGAAGAATAAACCCATTATGTGTTGTGTAGACAATACCTTGGCGATATAAAGCCGGACTGTTTTAGAGAATCCAGGATTTAACTCTTCCGCCTAGAGATCAGACGATCGGAAACATCAGAGCATGTTTGATGAAGCTGTAAATCTCAGACCCACATCACTTCATAATACAGATCAAAGACTAGCGACCAATCGATACCTTGAGGAAGTTCTCCAAAGCTTCATTCAGTGAGGATGTAGGAGGAGTTTCATAAAGCGTGGCGGCAGCTTTCCTCTCCAACCAACCCAGAGAGCTCACCTACAACACACACAGATCTTATGAGGGTTTGGTACAGTCGTCTGAAAGTGGTTAACATTCTCTTACAGTAGGTTTACATGCATCCAAGGTCAAAAAACACTTTAATTTTCTGCAGCATCACCTCTGTTCTCAGTGTCTAAAATGGTTCGATCAAGGATTCAGCCTCTCTAAACCCCTCCTCTGCTCTGATTGGTCAGACGACCCAGTCTGTTGTGATTGGTCGACCGTTTACAGCAGGGTTCACCAATCTCGGTCCTGGAGGGCCGCTGTCCCTGCAGAGTTTAGCTCCAGCCAGCTCCAACACACCTGTTTGAAAGTTTCTAGTATGCCTAGTGAGACCTTGATTAGCTGGTTCAGGTGTGTTTAATTGGGGTTGGAGCTAAACTCTGCAGGACAGCGGCCCTCCAGGACCGAGATTGGTGAACCCTGGTTTACAGTGTGTGACAGAAACCAAATGCCCATTACCATGTCTGAATTTCAGCACCAGATCTTCCTCAGCACTTGTAAACACAGTGATATGAACAGTAACGAGGGTTTCGTTGTTCGTGGGCAGCCAATAAAGACCATAGGTGGGCATTATGCAAATTTGTTTCAAGCAGGAAATAAGACTGGAATTACTGACGACTCGTTTCAGGCAGTTTAGAATCTGTTCTTTCTTTTGGGAGACAATAACTTTTATCTTTGAATGTTTGCAGACCTTTTACGTTCACAAACAGCTGTATTGCATACTAAATGAAAGGTAATATCTGAAAAAAATGCAATAGGGGCTTGTTAATTATTGCTGAGATTGGCATTGTTTGATCAGTCTGAACTGACCTCTAAACACCAGCGGCCGAGCAGGTAGAAACAGGTCGGATCATCGTCACGCAGAGCCAAAGCTCGATCCAAATGCTCCTGTCAGAACATCCAGGAACAAACACAGTCATTAAACACACACGCCTGAAGTCAATGAAGGAAGACACTCGTGTTCATCTGAGATCACTGGCTCACCTTCAGAACGCGGCCGCTTTTCAGTTTTCCGTGAATGCTCTCGTACTGTGAAGACAAGCGTGCGAGGACGGCAAACCTGACAGAGAGTGCCGATGTATTATGAACTACAGATATTATAAATCATCTCATACAGCAGAGGTGAAGGGTATGGAAGCTTGTTTTTGCCACAGAATTAAAAACAAATAATAATAAAAAGGTAATAACTTTATCTCACAATTCCAAGAATATTTCTCCAAATTTTTACATTTTCTGGCAATTACGAGTTTATATCTTACAATTCTGACATTTTTGTCTTATAATTAGGAGTTTATATCTCACAATTCTGAATTTTTTCTTACAACTGCATGGTTATATTTCACAATTTTGACTTTTTTCTAGCAATTACGAGTGTTGGAGCTATTTAGTAATGTGTTTAGATTTCATTATGATAAATTTATTTATTTTTTGATTTAATTATGATTAAATTTCTGTTAGTGTTTTGTTAGTTTATTCTTTGTTTTGTTCGTTTCAAGCACGCTAGGGGGCACTATGGGTTATTTAGCTAAGCGCACGGCAGGAACTAGCATGCACCAGGTTAGGCACATGGTTTTTTTACCGGAGCGGGAGAGGCACATGAAATTTGTTTTGTTCTGTGTTTGCTCGACTTCAGTTAAAAATAAACCACGTTTTGTTGAATTTTAAATACTTGTTTGGACCTGATGTTTTTCCCACCCGCGTACACCAAAACCCACGGTGCATCAGTGGCCTTTTGTTTTTGTTTGATTTGAACTTTGACTTAAGATTTTTATTTGTTACTTTGTTGACGAACGGCCACTACATCAAGTAAAAAACCCGCCTTTGAACTCTTCAATGCTGGACTTATCGGATCGCTTGGATGTGGATTTATGGATAAAAAGACATTAAGCATTGCTCAGCCGAGGGGGCGACAGGACGCATTCTGGCCCAGACCACACAAGACGTTCAACCTTCTTAATAGAAACCGGTAAGTCAGTGATATAACTGTTTAGAGCCGTAATGGAAAACGGCCAAACGAGTGGAGTTTGACAGTATTTCACAAGGAATCGATTGAATGTCACACGTCTACCTTTACATGGCCACGTGCCTTCATTCATGCATAAAAAGTCCGGGAGTGTGTGTTTGTTTTAATGAAGAGGATCTGATGATCAATAATCATCGTGTATTTTGCAAACCTGCTCTCTTGTGCATCAATGAACTGTGTGATTTGTTTGCAAACAAAAAAAGGAAAATAAATAAAAGAAACGGAAATGTCCGACGTTGGTGCAAACGATACTGAAAAGCCAAAAAGAGCTGTTAAAATGTCTGCTAAAGGTATAGAATATAGTGTGATGACACTCCAGGAAAAAAGGAGTGAAAAATGCAAACATGCCAAAAAGTGTATGAAACACATGAATGAGTTAATGACATCAAAGGAAAATGTTGATTCAATAAAGAATGAGCTTTCTGTGTTTGTAAGGTGTTGCGAAGACGCACATGATGTCCATAAATCTTTTATGAGTCTACCTTTGCCCAAAGATGAAGTTGAAAGACAAAGTAAATATTTCACGGACAAAATGACAGAATATCGTGATTTTACTAAGGTAAAAGGATGGCTTTCTGACGCGCATGATTCACGTGCTGAGCAAAATAAAGATACTCCTGATGATCAATGTAATGCTGATGAAGTAAATCCTGAAGATAGTGTCTCCAACGTTTCAAGTGTAAAAGCGAGCTTTGAAAATGCACACTCTCAACTATCACGGACTTCTTCGACGTCATCTGCGCGCATTAAAGCGGAGGCCGACAGGGCAGCGCTCGAGGAGCGCATCGCTGCGCAGAAAAGGAAACATCAAATAGAAGCGCAACAGGAAAAACTAAGGAGAGAAATGGAGCAACTTGAGCTTGAAACGGAATTGGCAGCAACAAACGCAAAGCTTCATGTTTTGGAAACCAGGTCACAGTGTGGCTCAAAATGTTTAGACGGCATGAATTCTTATTATAAAAGGAATAAGCCACGAGGAGTAAGTGATTTAAATGCCAACGCCAACACTTTTGTCCCAGATATCATGAATGGCAATGATCATGCTCTTGGTTTGTCTGCTTCTGGACTCCAACCACCAGTTGTTAAGCCTAAACAAAGAAAAAGTAAACAAATGGATGAAATGATATTAAAGGCTGATGCTCCAGTTCATGTGATGCAAACTGTAAACGGAGTGCACATGGGACATAGTCACCATCAGACCCAAGCTTTGACTGACAACTATCAAAATGATGTTTTAAACATTATGCAAAAACAAAATGACATCGCTGCTTTGCTTGTCCAACAAAATCTGTGTGCTGTCCTCCCATCTAGGAACATCTCTGTGTTTGATGGAGACCCTCTCCAATACAGATCTTTTATCAGAGCTTTTGAAAATGGGGTGGAGGCTAAAACAGATAAATGGAGTGATCGTTTACATTTTCTTGAACAGTACACCAGGGGGCAGCCAAAGGACCTGGTGCACAGTTGTCAGCATTTACCATCAGAGCAGGGATACCACAGAGCCAAAAGTCTTCATGCAGAGCACTTTGGAAATGAACACAAAATTGCTGCTGCATATATGGAAAAGATACTTAACTGGACACCTGTTAAAAGCGAGGATATTAAAGGGTTGCAATCATTTTCTTTGTTTCTGCGTGGATGTGCAAATTTAACAGAACACTTGATGCACATGAAAGAGCTGGACTTACCATCAAACATGAGGAGTATCATCTTGAAACTTCCCTACAAATTAAGGGAAAAGTGGAGAAATGTTGCTTGTGATCTGCAAGAACGAAGAGGTGATAGAGCAACGTTCACTGATCTGGTAGGATTTATAGAAAGACAAGTCAAGATTGCTTCTGATCCAGTCTTTGGTAACATCCAAGACCTACAGCTCACCAACTCCAAAACATCCAATGCCAGTCACTTCAAACAAAGGAAAAGAGGGAGCAGTTTTGCCACCAATGTCACTGCAGTCAAAGAAGGAGTTATAATTCAACATACAGGAAACAATTCCAGACACTCTACTCTTAATTGCCTGTTTTGTACACAAGGTAATCATTCATTGGATCAATGTTCACAGTTCAAAATGAAAGAACACAGGGACAAGATTAATTTCATTAAAGAAAAAGGAATCTGCTTTGGATGTCTGAAAGTGGGCCACATGAGTAAAGATTGTAGAAAACGTTTGGACTGCAATGTGTGTCACCAAAATCACCCAAGTGTTCTTCATATAGAGCGGCAGGATAAAGGAACATCCTCCAATCAACAGTCTGTGAGCTCAACAAATGCTTCACCTTCAGTGTCTCAGACTTGTGGCCATATTGGGGCTGGTCACAAAGATGCCTCAATTTTTTCTATTGTTGCAGTCAAAGTCAAGAGCCAGAGGAGCAACAAAACTGTGCAGACATATGCTTTCTTGGATCCCGGGAGTTCGGGAACGTTTTGTACAGATAGTTTGGCAAAAAGATTGGATGTAAAGGGTAAAAGGACAAGTATTTTGTTAAGAACAATGGGTCAAAAGAAGATTGTAAATGCTCATATGCTGTCCGGTCTTGAAGTATCTGGGATAAATATGAATGATTTTATTGAGTTACCTGGCGTCTTAACGCAAAAGGATATGCCTGTTTCCACACTCAATATTCCACGACAAGAAGATTTGGAACAGTGGTCTTATCTCAATGCTGTTAAGCTTCATGACATTGATGAAGGCATTGATTTGCTCATTGGAACGGATGCACCAAAAGTGATTGAGCCCTGGGAGCTAATCAACAGCCAGGATGAGGGACCTTATGCTGTCAGAACCAGAGTTGGTTGGGTCGTTAATGGTCCACTTCGTGGTGGGAGCAACAGGAATAAAAGTGACTACTCTGCTGTAACATCAAACAGAATCTCTGTTGAACATCTACAGGAAATGCTGGTTAAACAGTTTAACTATGACTTTAATGAGAGGTCGTCGGATGAGCAGCTTGAAATGTCCAGAGAGGATGTAAAGTTTATGAACGTCATGAACAACACCACAAAGTTAATTGGAGACCATTATTGCATTGATTTACCTTTCAAGGAGGAAAATCCCCTGTTGCCAAACAATCGTCGCGTTGCCGAACAGCGCCTCCAGAGCTTGAAAAGAAAGTTTGTCAAGAATGGTCAGTTCAAGGAACAATACATCACATTTGTAAATGACATGGTGAAGCAAGGATATGCTGAGCTTGTGCCTTCTGATCAACTAAAGCAGAGTGATGGAAATGTTTGGTATCTTCCTCATCATGGGGTTTATCATCCCAGAAAGGGCAAGCTGCGAGTTGTTTTTGACTGTGGAGCAGCATATAGAGGGACATCACTGAACTGTCAGCTGTTGCAGGGCCCTGATTTAACAAACTCTTTAATCGGGGTCCTTGTTCGATTCAGACAGGAGCCTGTTGCAGTGATGGCCGACATTCAAGCAATGTATCACCAAGTTCATGTTTCTGGAAAGCATATCAACTTTCTCCGCTTTCTCTGGTGGCCTGGTGGAGATACTTCACATTCTCCAGAGGAACATCGCATGAAAGTACATTTGTTTGGAGCAGTATCTTCACCAAGTTGTGCAAATTATGCATTGAGGAGAACTGCAGTTGATAATGCCCAACATTTCCCTCATGAAGTGGTAAATACAGTCAAAAGCAATTTTTATGTTGACGACTGCTTGAAATCAGTGGCCTCAGAGGAGGAAGCAGTGCAACTGGTTAAGGATCTGACTGCACTTTGTCACAAAGGAGGATTTAATCTTTCCAAATGGATCAGCAACAGCCGAACAGTGTTGCTGTCAATTGCTGAAGACTGTAGAGCCAAGGAAGTGATGGAGCTGGATTTGGACACGGACCAACTTCCAATGGAGCGAGCATTGGGACTACAGTGGTGCATTGAAACCGACAAATTCAAGTTTAGGACCTCATTACAGGAACAGCCACAGACCAGAAGAGGTATTTTGTCAGTGGTCAGCTCACTGTATGACCCCTTAGGATTTTTAGCCCCGTTTACTATTCCAGCCAAATTGTTGTTACAGGAGCTTTGTAGAAGAGGCTTGGGGTGGGATGATGCCATTCCTCATTCCCTCTCTAAAAGGTGGTTTGAATGGTTGGAGGATCTCCAGAAGATGGCTGAGTTCAATGTGGATCGCTGTATTAAATCCAGAGATTTTGGAGATCCTGATGCAGCACAGCTTCACCACTTTTCCGACGCCAGCCAAGTTGGATATGGAACAGTGTCGTATTTGAGACTGAAAAGGAACGACAGAGTTCAGGTTGCATTTCTGTTGGGAAAGGCCAGAGTTGCTCCATTAAAGCAGACAACGATTCCTCGACTGGAACTCACAGCGGCGGTTCTTGCAGTCCGAGTTGATAAAATGCTTCAAAAGGAGTTGCA
This sequence comes from Abramis brama, assembly GCF_963993115.1. NCBI lineage: Eukaryota > Metazoa > Chordata > Actinopteri > Cypriniformes > Leuciscidae > Abramis > Abramis brama. The sequence goes on from NC_139980.1 coordinate 31,320,767, forward strand.
ACTGAAACTGGAGAAGTCAGTTTTCTGGACCGACAGCACAACTGTTCTTAAATACATCTGTAATGAAACCAGGCGATTTCACACTTTTGTCGCAAACAGAGTTTCCTTCATCAGAGACGCAGCAAGTGTTCATCAGTGGAGATATGTCGGATCAAAGGAGAATCCGGCAGATGATGCATCAAGAGGAATGAGGGCAGAGACTTTCCTGAAAGGCAGGAGATGGATAAATGGTCCAGAATTTCTTTGTGAGCCAAAGGAGGTTTGGCCTAAGTTGGATGCTGAGCTCGATGCAATTCCTGTAAATGACCCAGAGGTCAAAAGGGATTTGACAGCAAACTCTGTTGTTGTGGATTTTGAGTGTGCCACAGATCGCCTGCTTTGTTACTTTTCATCTTGGAAAAAACTAAAAAGGTCTGTTGCTTGGTTGCTGAGGCTTAAGAGAGCTCTTGTGTTATTGGGACATAAGAGGAAGGAGTTGTGTGCCTCTGCAGACTTCAACAAGGACGAGCTGGAGACTCAAGGACCTGCAGTGGAAAGGAAAATTCAGAGCTTTAAAGCCATGTTCAAAGGACAGAGTCTGATTCCTGAAGATTTTGTGAAAGCAGAATATGCAATCATTCAGTATGTACAAGAACATAAGTTTAAAGCTGAAATTGCATTATTGAAGAGTGGCTGTAATAGTGTTTCCAAGGGGAGTCCGCTGTACAGACTAGATCCTGTGATGGATGATGGAATCCTCAGAGTAGGTGGTCGGCTGGGTCGAGCAGCAATGCCAGTAGAATCCAAACATCCTGTCATTCTGTCCAAAGATCTGCATGTATCCATACTGATTCTGCGCCATATTCATCATCAACTGGGACATGCAGGAAGAAATCACATACTGGCTAAGCTGCGTCAGAGGTATTGGATCATTAATGCAAATTCCGCTGCCAGGAAGGTGATATCTGAATGTGTGGTCTGCAGACGCAATAGAGGAAAGCTTCTTGAACAGAAGATGGCAGACTTGCCTGAGGAAAGAGTGTTGCCTGATAGAGCCCCTTTTACGGACGTAGGAGTCGACTATTTTGGGCCTATCGACGTTAAAAGAGGCAGGAGTCTTCTTAAAAGGTATGGAGTGTTGTTCACATGTTTCACCAGTCGTGCTGTGCATTTGGAGGTGGCACATATGCTGGATACAGATTCCTGTATAAATGCTGTCCGGAGGTTCATCTGTAGACGAGGCCCAGTTTCCTCCATCAGGTCTGACAATGGAACAAACTTTGTCGGAGCCAACAGGGAGTTGAAAGAAAGTCTGGCTGGGTTAAATCATGGAAACATTCAGAGAGCTTTTGTTGAGGATGGCATAAAGTGGAACTTTAACACAGCTGCAGCTTCCCATCACGGCGGTGTGTGGGAGCGCTTGATTCGTTCAGTGAAGAGTGTTCTCACTTCAGTTCTCAAACAACAAGTTCTGGACGATGAAGGACTCCATACTGTGTTTTGTGAGGCTGAGGCCATATTAAATGACAGACCAATTACAAAGGTCTCTGATGATCCAGATGACCTGGAGGCACTCACACCTAGTCACATTCTGACGTTAAAAGGCAAGCCAGTCATGCCACCAGGATTATTTGACCACAGTGATCTGTACATCAGGAAGAGGTGGAGGCAAGCACAATACATGGCGGAACTTTTTTGGAAGAGATGGATTGCTGAATACTTACCAATAATGCAAGAGAGACAAAAGTGGATAAGACCAAGGAGAAGTCTCACTCCTGGAGACATCGTCCTCATTGCAGATGCCACCGCCCCAAGAGGATCTTGGCTGATGGGGAAAATTTTGGATGTGAGAGCAGATGCAAGGGGCCTGGTGCGTTCTGTGCGCCTTCGGACAAGAACCAGCATTCTGGAGAGGCCAGTGACCAAGCTCTGTCTGCTGCTGGAAGCAGGGGTGTGACTCCATGGACTCTCTCTCTCTTTCTTGCTTTTTCTCTCCCTTTTTGTCTCTATCTTTCTTTGGTTTTGTTTTAGGTTCACCACAAGGAAGACCGGAAACCGAAGCTGATGTATGATATGCTATATCTAGTTATAGGTTAGGGTTGAGTGAATAGCTCCTTTGGGAGATTGATGTAATTGTGATTTAATGCACAATTAGGGGCCGGAGTGTTGGAGCTATTTAGTAATGTGTTTAGATTTCATTATGATAAATTTATTTATTTTTTTATTTAATTATGATTAAATTTCTGTTAGTGTTTTGTTAGTTTATTCTTTGTTTTGTTCGTTTCAAGCACGCTAGGGGGCACTATGGGTTATTTAGCTAAGCGCACGGCAGGAACTAGCATGCACCAGGTTAGGCACATGGTTTTTTTACCGGAGCGGGAGAGGCACATGAAATTTGTTTTGTTCTGTGTTTGCTCGACTTCAGTTAAAAATAAACCACGTTTTGTTGAATTTTAAATACTTGTTTGGACCTGATGTTTTTCCCACCCGCGTACACCAAAACCCACGGTGCATCAGTGGCCTTTTGTTTTTGTTTGATTTGAACTTTGACTTAAGATTTTTATTTGTTACTTTGTTGACGAACGGCCACTACAACGAGTTTATATCTCACAATTCTGACTTTTTCTTATAATTAGGAGTTTATGTCTCACAATTTTGACTTTTTTCTAGCAATTACGAGTTTATATTTCACAATTTTGACTTTTTTCTAGCAATTACGAGTTTATATTTCACAATTCAGACTTTTTTCTCACAATTACGAGTTTATATCTCACAATTTTGACTTTTTTTCTTACAATTCTGAGTTTATATCTCACAATTCTGACTTTTCCCCTCACAATTCTAAGTTTATATATAAACTCAGAATTGTGAGATATAAACTCGCTACTGTGAGAAAAAAAAAAGTCTGAATTGTGAGAGAAAGTTGCGAAAATAAAAAAAAAATATTCTGTGGCAGAAACAAGCTTCCATAGGAGAAAGTGTGTGCTGTTTTCATACCACTTGTGACAATCTGCGCTCAGTCCATTCCTCATCAGCGCTGCCTCGGCTTCATAATGACCTTAAGTGTCAAAAGGTCAAAGGTCAGTGCATTTACAGTACATTATAAGCTGCAATCCAATTCATAAGGTCCCTAGAGAGTGTTTAATACTTCCTAATGTAGGATGCTCAGCAGGGGCAGTGACTTTCTCACAAAGCATGATGTTAGGAAGTGTAGTCCACTTCCTAGTGTGTGACTGGAACGAAATGTCACGTAATATTTCCTCACCTTGCTCTGCGTAGTTTCTCTTTTCTTCTCTGTTGTCTGTCGTCTCACACACGTCGCTGTAGGCACGAGCCAGTCGCCACATAAACTCCACGTTATCAGCATACTGACACACATGCACAAAGAAACACAATTTTTATTACAGTTATGATTCAGCTTTATTTTTATTGTTTTATCATTTCAAACAATAAATAAACTTTTTTTTTTCTCTTTTTTTTTTAACTTGCCACTTGCTTTGAATTTGTACTATAAAATATGGGGTGGATAAGATTTTTTTTTCTGTTTGAAAGAAGTCTCTTCTGCTCACCAAGGCTACACTTATTTAATCAAAAATACAGTGAACCCGTAATACTGTGAAATATTATTACTATTTAAAATAACTGTTTTCTGTTTAAATTTATTGTAAAATGTAATTTATTCCTGTGATGCAAAGCTGAATTTTCAGTCTTCAGTGTCGCGTGATTCTTCAGAAATCATTCTTATATGCTGATTTGCTGCTCAAGAAACATCTCTTTGGTTATCATTAAATAAATGCTCTCTACATATCAGCTGCTCACCAGTGGTCTGTTCTCCGTCAGCAGCTTGAAGCCCTCTGCTTTTTTCCCAGAGTCCCCTGCATGCAGCAGATCACACTGGGCGAGCAGGAGGGAGAGTTCAGGGCTGGGACTGAACGTTACAGTGTCCACCATTAGCCCGGCATCTTCATCATCCTCTTCCTCAAGCTGCGAATCGTCCTGTTGCAGCGTGAGCACCGTGGCACAGCTCTGCTCTTCCTCCTCATCCGAGTCTCTGCCATCATCCTCCCCATCTTTATCCGTCTCGCGATCCGTCTCTCTGTCCGTGTAGTCGGACTCAACGTTGGAATATGCCGTGGAGTATCTGTGGAAGAGCTCAACTGCTGAAATGAACACAACCTCGAGAGCTACACATCATCCTGCATGTACAAACATCAAGTGTGACACCGCAGCTCTAGAGCCCTATTCGGACGGGATAAACTTTACTAGGGTAGATGGAGTAATGTAATTTACCACAGGACGTCTGTAATATTAATGGCCAGTTCGCACGGGATAAGATATCTCAGTAAAACTAGCAGAAGTGGGAGAGTAACTCGATTTACACACCGCCGTCACTCCTGTCGTCATGTGTGTATTACGTTGCCTCCTGATATCACGTGTGCAAACACATATAATCTATATTTCTATATATAAAACAGTTATGTCCGGTCGAATGATGTATTAATGAACTTCAGATTGGATTGTGTTGGTAATAGGCACTTAGCTAACGCTAAAAGAAGTTTCGTGCCTCTAACAAGTGCTTTCGATCTTCTTTCTGACCTGAATGGTGTGTGGAAAACACTTGAGTTTTTGTCCCAGCGTCTAGAACACAACTGAATGCTTTTTCAAGCGTCTCCATACTTGAAACTACTTTTAAACTCGAAATGACGAAATATTTACGTACATGTTTACAGCGGGTCTATTCGCACGGGATTAGGATTACCTGAGGTCATTTTTCCGGACCTTTTTACTGAAGGTAAAAGTCGCCGTAATCTTCTCTGACATTAATGATTACTGAGATGCACATTCGGACGGGACTAAAATCACAGAGAAGCTCTGGTAATTATTACTTTACCCCTCCTCTCCATGTTAAACTAGTCCCGTACGAATAGGGCTGAGACACTGTGACACTGTGACATACCCGACTTCACTGTCGTCATATTGACTGGTGGCGCCGGCACTGGCGGTGAAATAAATGGAGCTGGAGCTCACAGATTCAGAGCGTTCCCTCGGCATGAGCGTCCGCCGACGCCGCGATCTCTGACTCTCCTCCACAGTCTTCCTGAAAAGAGAGAGACTCAAATGAGACAAGTGAGAGTCAGAAGAAAGAAGAGAGAGAATAAGAGGAGAGAATGGAGACAAGAGAGACTCAAATGAGATGAGAGAGTCTGATGAGACAGGAGAGACACTGAGATGAGACAAGTGAAAGTCATATGAAACAAGAGAGAGAATAAGAGGAGAAAAAAGTCAGCTGAGACAATGGAGACTCAAATGAGACAAGAGAAAGTTAGAAGAAACAATAGAGAGAATGAGAGGAGAGACAGTCAGGTGAGACAATAGAGACTCAAATGAGACAAGAGAGTCGAGTGAGACATAAGGTAGGCTCAGATGAGACGAGAGAGAGAATAAGAGGAGAAAAGAGGAAATCAAATGAGACAAGAGAGTCAGGTGAGACAGTAGCGAGACTCAGATGAGACGAGAGAAGGTCAGAAGAAACAAGAAAGAGAATGAAAGGAGAGGAGAGAAAGTCAGCTGAGACAATGGAGACTTAAATGAGACGCGTCAGGTGAGACAGGAAGGAGACTCAGATGAGACAAGTGAAAATCAGACGAGACAAAAGAGAGAATGAGAGGAGAGACGGTCAGACAAGACGAGAAAGACTCGTGAGACCAGAGAGTCAGATGAGACAGGATGGAGACTCAAATGAGATGAGGTGACAGAGGATCAGATGAGAAGAAACACTGATCACACACTTCACATCTTCAGCGATGGTGGTGGTGATGTCCCTCAGACCCTCACGCAGCTCTGCGATCTCATTCCTCAGACTGGACACACTCTTCATCACCTCATCCAGAGTCTTCCTCAGCTCCACATGCTGCTCAGGAGACAAACCCCTCACTGCTGCAGAAAGAGCCGCAGAGTCCACTGAACACACACACACACACACACACACACACACACACAGAGAGTAGCTCATCAGTGTCATATACATGTGTACAGTGTGCCAGATCATATTTATCGTGTGATATACAATGTTTTGAGAGAAACAGAGAGAACATAATTATGATTTTTTTTTTTATTATTATTATTATTGAATGCCAGTCAATTGATACTTTGCACGTGACGTCAGTTGTACTGGCTGGCGGGCAAGAACGTCATTCTCTAGCAACGAAAACCAGTAAGCTAATCAAGGATCTTGCCAGGACGTTGCCAGTTTTAATATACAAAAGTTGGTGTTTTGAGGTGTACACGACATGCCAGATAGTTGTTGTGCGATTGGATGCACTAACCGCGTTCGTTGCCCGCCAGATATCACGTGACTGCAAAGTATCAATAATAAATATGACAAAAATCCGACATATAGTGTAAAAATATGAAACAAATATCAACAAATAGGAAAAGAAAATATACAGTGTACTTTATAAAATAATAATACAAGTAAAAAGAAAGAAAATAATATAAACAGAAAAAAGAACAGGTATGAGATCATCATATAAATAGCATAAAAGCTTCACAGAGACCTACTGCGTGTTGCTTAACTATTTTTCAACCCAATTAGTAACTCAATATAATTTTTCATATCTATCTGAAATAACAAAAAGTTGGCTTTCCCTTTAGCCCATTTTTGTTTATGTATATAGTATTTCCCCATAAATGATGATGATGATGATGTATATGGTGTTTTGGTCCATACCTGCGTCATTCTGCGACCCGGAGCTCGTGTTGTGCAGCAAAAGGCGTCTGTTTCTCCGCCTGAGAGCCTCTTTAATGATCAATACTGCGATCAGGCCGGTGCTGAGAGTCACACTGACACCGAGACCGATCAGTGCGCTCTTACCGAACCAGCTCATCCTGTCCTGTCCGGAAAATCCCCCTGTATCCTTCTGTATCAGTTCATCTGCGTTTCTCTAGCGCGGATCTAACTCGCTGTCACTTTATTCATACATTATATAAGTTAGAGATATAAAAACTTATCCGGCTCATATTCTCACTCTCGATTATTTAATTTATGCCTAAATATCTTAACCGCATCAAACTTAAGCTTTTTGACAGCTGAAGACATGCGCGTGTTTGTGTGTGAGAGAGAAAGCGAGTGTGTATGTGGGCGCATTAGCGCAACCTGGCGGACAGGAGGTTTGACGCTAAAATTGTTTTTCATTTTACAAACTTGTACATAATTCAGATTACAATGTAATATTTACATTATATAACAATAACATTATATAAAAAACATAGATATTGATGAAGAAAACAGAAAATAAGGTGAAAAATGACAAAATTTCAACAACAAAAAAAAGAAAAAAAATATGTAGACTACAATAATAATTCGTATCAAGGGTCACTGACAAATAAGGTGGAGAAATATTTTTAAAAATCAAGTTTAAAATATGCGCCATGTTCCTATAATCTTTTTTATCCATGTTGTTTTCAAAAACGTTTTTACCATTTTCTATAAAAGTTTTAATGACTCATTTGGTCTAATCATCAAGTATATAATAAAGTAAAACTAAAAACACTAAATATAATAATAACAATAATTGTAATTATTATAATTATTAATCAATGCGAATCAAATTTTAGCAGTAGCTTTATTTATATCAAAAGGGATATAAATTTGAACTTTTTCAAAAGGCACTTTGAATTTTGGGATTCAAAGCAAAAGTGTCCAAAACACATTAAAAAAAATTAGTGTAGATTTCGCTCACTCGTAAATTTGTTCAAATTTTAATTAATGAATAAAAAAATCATAAAATTAAAAAATATTATTCTGTCGAGTTTACTGGGCTGCGCATGCGCAGAATGAATAGACAAGCCGGACGCGAGGCCTAGCAACAGCAAAACTCTTCCTCTTTCTTATTTCTCTATGTTCTATTAGTTTCAATTCTATCTTAATCAGAAGAAAAGCAACACACCAAATAAATATGGAGATCGGAACGGAGATTAGCAAGAAAATAAGGGTAAACACTTTACAACGCGTTGAATTCTGCGCTGTTTAGCGTGCTAGCTTACCTACATATCAGTTGTTTCAATGTATGTGTGCTGTTAAGTGCGTGTGAATGTTATTGCTCGTTTTTTGTCTTTTATCACCGTTTCTCTTTTATTGAGCGTGTTTAGAATGTTTTCTGTGTTTTAAAATAGAGTAAAGAGTTTGTTCGGTTGTGTGTTTTGATAACATATGTTCACTAAGTAACGTTACCATAGTGTTATCTGAAGGACGTTGGGAATACCATGTAATAACTATGTTAAATGAGCTTATTTTACCATGTATTTACATATTTTAAAATGCCATGTTATTGTAATGTGATAGCATCACTTGTACAATAGCACTACCACAGTGCTTTGTCAAGGTTAGGTTGGTGGTACTTATTGTTTGTCTGTTTAATACTCATGCATCAGTGCAGACAAAGTTCTTTATTTAATCATTTTCTCTTGTAATATTGTAATCTAATGTTTTTCAGGCCGCAATCAAAGGAAAGTTGCAGGAGCTCGGCGCTTATGTGGGTAAGAAGTCCAGATCAACAGGATCTATCAACTGTATTGAGTTTTCATTAGTTATTATTTGTAGTGTTTTCTCCAGAAAACTGTAACAGGAAAATCTTGTCTGCAAAACAGGAAGTTCAGTAAGTTTTCTAGAGAATCAGATCGAAATGACACTTACAGACGCTTACGTTTTTACTCTTGCACCTTGACTGGCATGACAGAAACTTTATATTTGTAGTGCAAAGAGATATTCTGCCATGTCAAATTACAATAGAGTAAATAAACCAGCAAAATGAGTAGCATTAAGTAATATAACAGTATTGAGTAAACTAAGAAAGCAGCAACTACATTTAAACAATTGGAATAAATTAAACAAATTACTTGTGATCATCATTATCCAGGGTTAGATTAGCAGTCAATTCTTCCATCCTCATGCATGTGTAAATTATGTTGTATTATAACTGTATTAAGCTGTTTAATATGATGGTTCACTGGATTAAACACTTTACCTGTTTGTCTCTGTCAGACGAGGAGCTTCCGGATTACATCATGGTCATGGTGGCCAATAAGAAGAACCCGCAGCAAATGGCCGACGATCTGTCCTTGTTTCTAGGAAATAATACCATCAAGTTCACTGTATGGTAGGTGAAAGTCTCCCTCTCTAGATTGTGATGTTTGGTGTCTCTAAGACTTTTATTTTTGTTTTTTAAAATGCGTCTCACCAAGACTGATCAAAAGCAATAAAACAGTAATATTGTGAAATATTATTACAATTTAAAATAATTGTTTTGGATTTCAATATATATATAATTTATTCCTGTGATGCAAATCTGAATTTTCAGCATCATTACTCCAGTCTTCAGTGTCACATGATCCTTCAGAAATCATTCTAATATGATGATTTGATGCTCAAGAAACATTTCTGATTATTATCAATGTTGAAAACAGTTTGCTTAAACCCAGTAAAGCAAAGATTTAAAAAAAAAATTTGCGTTGTAGGTTACATGGTGTTCTGGAGAAGCTGAGATCGGTTGCAGTTGGTATGATTCATGTTGGAGACGTTGTTTACACTCACATCATGTGACTTGTTGCATCCCATAGTGCATATTTTTACTTGAACTTTTTTCTTTTGCAGAGCCCACATCTGTCAGTCCACCTGTTGTGCACTCGGAGACGAGCATCCCGGTGGAAAGCAAAAGGAGGGGGGCGGAGCCTCGCGCTCTGGCCGTTTCCAGCTCGCGCTCTGATAAGGTGGAGGGACGCATCTCGAGCTCCGCACACGAGAACCGCACCAGGTATTTCATTCTCATGAGTGGATCAGCAAATCACTGTGAATTTGACTTGCGGCTACACGATATGGCAAAATAAAATTGATATCGGGACATGGCTTGGTGCGATTGTCAAATTACACAGCCTGACATTTTAAAGGGATAGTTCACCCAAAAATGAAAATTCTGTCATCATTTACTAGGGCTGGGGTAAACGATTATTTATTAAACGATTAGTCGGGCGATTATTTTATCGATTAGTCGACTAATCTAACGACTAATTTGAATTAATTATCCTGTCTGTTATTCGCATATCTCTCGAACCGTTACTCCAATGGATTTCAAACTCGACAGCTGTCTGGGCACTAGTAAGTGCAGTGCCAAGTTTGACATTGTTTGGATGAGAAATGCAAAAGATATTGTTAAATATATCAGTAAAAGAAGCACTTAGAAGGTTGTGGTTTAAAAAATAAACATTCTGACATAAACACTGTCAGCTACAATGTTTACTTCTGAATAATAAACGTGATAAATCCATTTTGATTAATTTGAGTAAAAAAATTATTTTCTTTACCAAGAAAGTGGCAAGATGAAAACCACTATTTTCTGTTTCAAACTTTCACATAGCATCTTTAGGTTATAATAACATAAATAATTCAAATCCAGATTTTGATTTTCAAAGATTTATTATAAAAACAGATTATTTTTTCCCAAAAATGCAATAAATTCATGATACGTTTTTTTTTTAAATGCAATTAATCCATTGAATCAATATAAAAGTTATTTTTCATATTGAAACTGTTGAAAATACACAACAAAGTAAGTTGATCCACATGACAGCCTCTGAACTCGATCAATACTAATCTTAGCACGTACTGGACTAAACAAGAATTGAAAGTTTTTTAAAAGATCCCCTGGGGTTAACTTGTCAGCATTCGACAGAAGTTTGACGCTGTCGTGTGAGAACAAGCAACAGTCGGCATTTCTCTTCCTCCCGCGTGCCTCATCTTGTTAATCTCCTCACGTAAATTATTAGATTTCGATGGCTTACGTTTCTTCCCTACGGCAGAATCCACCACAGGTTCATCAATGCCGTCAAATGTATTCATTTTTTTGTTTGTTTGTTGATCAAAAAGTGCAAAGTAGATAAGGAAAACTAGGATGCCGGGTGTATTCAAAGCGCCACCGTTACTGTTTACAATGCGTGGAATGGTGCGCTGTGATTGGTTGAGCGGATTTATCACATTCTGCAGAGAAAGGAGACTGGCGTTTGTCGCGGTTTGGAAAGAAAGGGAGAAAACATGACAGAATAACACGGCGGGCGGTGTGTGTGTGGCGAGCTGTACCTCCGGGAATGGTACAAAAAATAATAATAAAAAATAATAAAGAAGCGTCGACGCAAAAAATATGACGTCGACGTAATTTTGACGTCGATGCGTCGACGTCATCGACGCACCGCTACAGCACTATCATTTACTCACCCTCAAGTTGTTCCAAACCTGTATGAGTTTCTTTGTTCTGCTGAACACAAAGGAAGATATTTGGAAGAATGTTTGTAACCAAACAGATCTCGGTCCCCATTGACTACCATAGTATATTTTTTTCCTACTATGGAAGTCAATGGGGACCGAGATCGGTTGATTACAAACATTCTTCCAAATATCTTCCTTTGTGTTCAGCAGAACAAAGAAACTCATACAGGTTTGGAACAACTTGAGGGTGAGTAAATGATGACAGAATTTTCATTTTTGGGTGAACTATCCCTTTAATTACATGATATATGCACTTCCGGTTTCAAACTGCATACATGTAAATTAACTCACAGTCAATTTGGCAGGGCATATTTTTATTTGTTGGCAACCCATCAAAATAAAAGCTTGATGGTTCACCATTTGAAAATGAAGACATTTTGACATAAATATTAGTATTGTAATTTAACAGTTATATAAAATATTTGTATTTATACAATAGTATTACAATTTATTTCTTATTTTAAATGTAGACTATGCTAATTTTGGCCCTCTAGCGTGTAAAAACTGCATGTATTTTGTGGCAAAAATACACAAATATGGTTGTGCTTCGGCTCTGTGTGACTGTGCGGATGAATATGGTTATCCTGCTGCTCATAAAACATTCACTATAGGCTTAAGAGATATAACCAGTTTAGATGGAAAGGATCTCTTGCTTAAGATGTTATTGTAGCTTTAGCTATTAATAGACACATTACTTCCTTGAAGATAAATTCCAGCACAGCGCAACAACAACCATAATGAAATGATCCTTCACAATAGATAATGCTTTACAGTCAACTCTGTTAGAGAGCTTCATATGGCAATTTATAAAATAACTCTCTCACCTGTTGAGTATTAAAAACGGCATCACTGCATCAGTATTTTTTCCAGTTTATTATTATTTTCATTTGACTTAATCATGATAACCGTTTATTACAAACTCACTGTAGTAGGAGAGGCTCTTCTGAAAGACCCTCCAGACTCACATCCGCTGTCAAACCGCTGATGGAGGCATCGGCTGAAGCTGTGATTGACATCAAGCCTGACCTGGACGATGACCTCATTGGCTATGACCCTCTGGAGCAGAGCTTGACCTCGGGTCACACACAGGCTTTATACAGCCGATCGACAGCAGAGAGGCCTCGGCCAGCGGTGGATTCTTCCAGACGGACGGCGGACGCTTACAGATCCACAGACGTCACGAGAGGTCAGGAAAGGTCAGGTTCCAGCCATGAGCGGGGCTACAGGAGTTCAGCAGAGAGCAGCAGGGTGAGTGAATTTCAATTCATTGAAACATCAGTTCAGTCCTTCTCTGATGCTACAGCTCTTCACCTCAGTGATTGCCATTTGTATAGGATTTGTACCGGAAACGAAAGGCGCCCATGGCCAGTTCAGTGGTCCGGGTTCACAGAGGTCATGACCACCGCGGGCAGGAGGCTGACGATCTGGATGAGGAGGAGGATGAAGATGAGGAGGACTATGGTATGGCCAGCAAAGTGTCTCTGCCATCGAAACCTGAGCGCAAGTACGTCCCCCTCTGAAATAATGGAAAAGACATTTTTGAAATAAGGATGTTTTGGGATATTATTGCCAAGATTTATTTAGTCCTAAAAAAGAATTGGTGTTTTGTGTGTATTTCGCAGGCCTTCTCTCCCACCAGCCAAACAAGCCAACAAAAATCTAATCCTCAAAGCAATCTCAGAAGCTCAGCAATCCATCAGCAAGACCACTACATACACAGGTTCAACGTTTGCATTTAATATTACAATTAACAATAAACAGAGCAATTCCAATAGGATCCTCACACCATCGGTGCTCGGGCCCTAACAGTTGTTTTAACTTAACAGTACATTTATTAAATATTGAATTGACCTATTGACTTAAATATTTGAGAGTCGATCTGTCTCAACTTTTTTCTTAATATTTTGAATTAGCTTCTTACATATTTATAACTTTTGTCTTTTTTATTTTACTATTTAGGTTTCAATTTATTTTTATTTCAGGTTTAATTTGCATATATTTTCCATTTGTAATTTTAGTGTTATAACCTATTTCAGTTATTTGCCAAGGTAACTTTTCTCATTTTTGTTTTTAATTTAATGGGGTCCTGTTATACTTTTTACATGTTTAACTTTCTTTAGTGTGTAATGTTGCTGTTTGATCATGAAAAAAGTTCCAAAGCACAAAGTCAGTCTAAAGGGAGTTATTCTCGATATCAGTGCGCACTGTTTCTGAACTCCCTGAGCTTTTTCCGAGAACGAACACGTCACAATGTTCCTCATTTAAATAATTATGTCTAATATTTATATTTAATTTATTTCAGCTTTATTTCAATTAACAATCAATTCAATTTTATTAGTTTTAGTTAATGTAACTTTGGTCTATATTCTCATGTCCAGTTCCCCAGCGGCAGACGGTCCCTGTAGCGCCACGGACACGTTCGGCCAGTGACGAGATGAGTAATGCTGCAATCCGATTGGTCCAGGAGCACCTGCACGCTCTCATTCCTCAGGATACGCTGCACAATAGTGAGTTTAATCTGTTGCTTAAAGAAATATTGTGTCGTCAGGAGGAACTAGAAATCAGACTTCACATTTCTTTCTCTTGTGTGTTTTGCAGCCCAATCCAGACCTTTAGCATCTCGTCTGCAGTTGGAGCTTCCAGACGAGGACAGCCAAGAGCAGCTCAGTGAATACGGTGAGAGAGATGGCCTCATTTTGACCTCTTAATGGCAAAGTACATCTTAATTGTATTATGGATGTCATTCAGTCACATTCTCTGATGCTCAATAGTTTCAGGTTGCCAGACCTTTGACTGTATGGTCCGTAATGTGCAGCTTACTTGAATGGAAAACCGCCCACGTAGACAGGAAGAGACTATCTGAGCAACATGTAAAGCAACGAACCAGTTTGTTTTTATTTGGCATTTAGTCATTTGAATATACACTACCATTCAAAAGTTTGTGGTCAGGAAGCTGTTTTGTTTTTTACTTTTATTCAGCAAGGATGCATTAAATTGGTCAAAGGTGACAGTAAAGACTTTTAAATTATTCCAAAAAATCTTTTAAATAAATGCTGTACTTGTGAACTTTCTCTTCATCAAAGAATTCTGAATTTTTTTAATTATGTTTTCAACATTGATAATAAGAAAAAAAAATTGAGCAGCAAATCAGCATATTAGAATGGCTGCAAAACTTTAAAAAAATCTTAGCAACCCCAAAACTTTGGGTCACTAACTCAGATTTGTGGTTGTTTTGATGCAGAGCTGCAGGTCTTAGAGGCGGCGAGAGTCAAGGCCTTGGACTCGCGTTCATTCATCATGAGGAAACCAGAGCTGGAACAGACTCCACCAGTCAGGAGCAGGCTTACTCCTGTCAGTCAGAATGAAGACCCGCCCACCACATCTCGAATGGTGCAGGCCAGGTATGACATACAGGTTTCAATCAAAAACAACATTCGGGTCCATATTTTTATCCATATACAGTAGGGGTGTGAAGCGTCACTGGTCTCACAATTCAATTCGATTACGATTATCGTGTCTTCGATTCGATATCATGATGCGTTGCAATATCACTACACATGGCTACATTTTCGTCATTGAATACAAGCAGTCAGATATATGAACTCCCTTTTTATTTTGTCTTCTCCAAGAAAGTACACTCCCTGAATGTAGTCAAACAACACTTAAATCTGAACAGCAGACGACAGGAACATTAATAAACACTACTAAAGCGCATGAATCTGTCAAGTAGTGTACTTAAATGCACACTGTAAATGTTAAAATAGTGGTGCCTTTTTTATTACTCGCTTTTGTGTTTCCCTCCTTCCGCCATTTTACGATAGTGAGACAAGCGTGTATGTGATGAATGACGTCAGAGAAACGTGAGTAGGCAATATTTGATTATGGTCTATTACTGCATCGATGCAGAATCATCCACAAAACACCCCAAATATACAGTATTGTTCAAATGTTTGAGGTTGGTGCTCATATCCGGTTCTCTTCCCGCACAGAGAGAAAGCGGAGGTTGCGGGTGGCTCAAGTCCAAAGTTCATTGTGACATTAGATGGAGTTCCCAGTCCGTTAGCCAACCGCACAGATCAGGAGATGGAGCCTGAGGACGAGTTCAACACGACCTCTGACCTTCCGGAAAATAACAGACCCAAACCTGACATCCACCTCAGACTCGGCACTGACTTTCTAAACACTGGCGGTAAGATGAAGATACTCATGTTTTAGGGATCTTGTATCTTGTTCAGCAATAACTGTATATATCACAATGCGATTATATTTTCTGGAAAATGTATCCCCTTAAATGTTTTATAAAGCACAACCATGAAGGAATGTCTGTTTTTATTAATCAGTTACAAGTTAGGGTTATTAATGAATTGCCCATTGTTTTTCTGTGGTAATGGACATTATGCCCGTTTAATTTTAATACTAAACCCAGAACATTCTTGTAATGTAGTCACATGACTCATTTATTCCAGCTTTAGTCAACATTCCTCTCCAATGTGTGCCTTGCTCACCCTCATTCTCTCTGTCTTTCTCCTGCAGATAGAGAGATGGATGAGGTGGAGGACATGGACGTAGAGCCGGTTCAGGCTAAACGGCAGAAACTTCCAGAACGCTGCAAGTTCTGGCCTGCGTGCAAGAGCGGAGACGAGTGTTTGTACCATCACCCCAACACACAGTGCAAGTGAGAACAGAGAAAAAGAGGCCATATTATGCCCTTTTTGTTTTTACGCTTTACTAGAATAGGTTTCCATGCTTAAATGTTCAAAAACTGTTCAAATATTTGACATTTTTGCAGCACCCCTCTTCCCAGTCTGTCAGTAAAGCTCTGTGTAGTTCCTGTCTCTATGAAGCCCTTCCTTCTGAAAAGCATAATGTGCTCTGATTGGTCGACTGGACCAGTGTGTTTTGATTGGTCACCCGCTTCCACCATGTTTGGAAATGTCACGGCCCTTACCATAACAGCCAGTTTCAACACTACTAACTCAACTCCACCAGGCCCCGCCCTTTTATTTTTTATTTATTGTGCCTTGGCCGGGATTTATTTAAATGAGGAATATTGTCTTCTAGACCGCTTTAGTCCGGTTCGCTTGAACAATAACCACTGGACTGCCAGCACAATCAGTGAGTTTTTGTATCAAATCCACTGCCTTGAACAATATATTTCAAGACCATTTTAGCATCTAATGCCATGAGCGCCGAGACTGAACTATTAGGGGATTTACAGTTAAGGAACCAAGGACCAGATATGATTAATTAAGACCAGGGACCAGTTGCATAAACATAGCCATTATGTTAAGACTGTGTCTTAAGAACTAGTATGATCATCTAGAAGTTAGTTAGGGGTAATCAGTCTTACTGTTCGGTGTCAAATTAGACCAATCTACGTTTTTGTTACTGACTTTAAAAAGTTATTAACAGTTTTAAGGAATAAAATTGGATGACTAACTTGTAAGACTAGTCTTAACAGTTTATGCAACTGGCCACAGGAGTTAGAACTGCAGTCAATTTAAGACGAGAGTCAGAATTAAGAAAATTAAGAAGATAGTTTGCAGTTTCATCAGGCAGAAATCAGCTTCAAGACTCATTTACAACAAACTCAGCAATTATACCCTTCACCAAGGTCTAAGCTACTTCATTGCTTCAGGGGTCAAGAATAATAACACACACACACACACACACACAGACACACAGCTTCTTCAAGGTTGGATTTGGTCGGGCTCTAACTATCAACAGGAGACTCTTCCCAAAACATCCAGATAACATGTTTTTTCTCTCAGTGAGAGGACACTTTAATATAGAACCATAAAGTAAATGCTTTAACTAAGAAATGGTCACTTAAACTATTGGTTCCAATGACCCTTGTGACCTATAGGTGTCATGGTGAGCTAGAAGAACAGATATATGTTTTAACACGTTGAAGACCTTTCTCAAACACGAAACGAGTCCATATTTCATCTCTGGAAGCTGAATAAGCAAGCTCTGTTGCATGGGCCAGACCCTCAGCAATCACACTGGTAACTTCTATAAGTAAAATCTCATAAGCTTAGAGAAGTCATTCAACTCATTTGATATTTAGAAGGAAAAATATTGATTAATCCCTTGATTATAATCACTCATTAGATATACATTAAAGCAGCAGTAGATTCCAGAATCCAGTCCCTTCAGAACTATCCTAATTATACAGGCCTCCTTAAGAACAACTGGTCATTTATATGCAGCGACTGTATGTAAATGTTGTTTTTTGCTTCTGTTGCAGACTGTTTCCTAACTGTAAATTTGCAGACAAGTGTCTGTTTATTCATCCAAACTGTAAGTTCGATGCGAAGTGCTCCAAACCAGACTGTCCGTTCACACACGTCAGCCGAAGAGTCAACAGCAACCCTCCAAGAGCAGGTGTGTACGACAGATCAAATACATGGGGATGCGTTCAAAATGGCACTTTGATACAGCCGCTAACATTTGACCTTGTGACCTTTGACCCTGTAGCTCCAGCTCCAGCTCAGGCCAGCAGTGTGTGCCGTTTCTTCCCAGAGTGTAAAAAGCCGGAGTGTCCGTTCTACCACCCTAAAGTGAGTTTCACATCAGCCTGTTTCACTTTGACTCTTGAAGTTGCTCAACTCCACATCATAAACAGTGTCAGTGAGAAACAACCTCAGATAAAGCTGAAATTTGATGTGGACATTTACACACATTAGAATGATTTCTGAATGATCATGTGACTCTGAAGACTGAAGTAATGATGCTGAAAATTCATTTTTAAATGTATGCAAATAGAAAACGGTCATTTTAAATTGTAGTAATAGTTCACAATATCACTTTTACTGTATTTGATCAAATAAATGCAGTCTTGGTGAGCAGAAGAGACTTCTTAGTGTAACACTTTACAATAAGGTCTTTTGTTAACATTAGTTAATGCATTAACTAGCTAAGTAGCGATGGACAATATATTTTTACTGCATTTATTAACATTAATACCGTTAATGTTTACAGTGCATTAACTAATGTTAACAGACACAACTTTGGATCTTAATGTATTAGTAAATAAATTAACATTAAGATTAATAAATGCTATAGAAGTATTGTTAACTTTTTGTCGTTTATTGTTTAAGTATTGTTTATTGGTTATTGTTTATTCATGTTAACAAATTAAACATTTTTGTAAAGAATGTTAAAAAAACATTTAAAAAAATCGTTATTATTCCAAACTTTAACTGATACTCGAGTCAACATTAAATCAAAATTGACACCGTTAACTTATCGTGAGCATGTTATTACAAATTTCAATTTTTGAATCTTGTTTTAATGCATTTTGACTCATGCATTTATTAATTTGCTCATATCCCTTAATGTTTGTTTTGCAGCCGTGTAGATTTGCGGCGCAGTGCAAGCGAGCAGACTGTACCTTCTACCATCCAGCTGTGGCAGTGCCGCCCAGAAGTGCTCTGAAATGGACCAAAACACAAAGCAGGTACAGCAAACTCACATGTGATCGCAGTGAAGCACTTGAATCAAACTTCTGTAATACTTGTGTTTCTTCCCCCACAGCTGAGTAACACTCGAGCGATCGATCGCGACTGAGCTGCAGCGTTTCTACTCTTCATGCAGAGCGTCTCTCCTGACATCATTCTGAACATCTTTGTTTTTGTGCTTTCACATTTTTTGGATTAATTTTTAAAACAAATGAATTTTATAAAATGCAACTTTCTGTAAACTGTTTGCAGAATATCTTTGGTGTATTAAATGTCAAACAATACACACACATGTGAATGTTGTCTTTACTTTAGAAACATATTACAGTGTGGATCTAACTTAAATATTATTTACACAGTTTTGAAAGCCAAAGTGTGACACAAACATGTGAGTCAGAGATTCTTTATTTTCCAGACTTAAAGTTCATGATCTTCAGGGTGGTAAAGTTCACTCATCAAACGGTAAATGTACGACGGAGCGTTTCCACCGATGTTGGAGATGAACAGTGTGATGAGTTCAGGAGGGACGTAGTCGAATACCGGACAGTGAGCGTTGACCTTAGATAAGATCTCACCTGGAAACACAAATTTCATTTCAGATTCATATTCACCTTCTTAATAGATCAGCATTATTAAAGAGGCCATATGATGCCATTTTAAAAGGTCATTGTTTTGTTTTTTTATTGGCTGTACTAGAATAGGTTATCATGCTTTAAATGTAGTGATGGGAGAAACAAAGCTTTTCGAAATTCAATCAATTGAACTAGTTGCTTTGCGTAATAATTCGCTCGAAATGCCCCTGATGGGCAGAACGGTGTAAATGCATTGAAAACTTTTTGTCATGACTGTGTGAACGGCACAAATCACATGAAACATGATCTTTTCAATTTTCATTTGTGACCCTGGACCACAAAACCACTCACATGGAGCAATTTTATGAAATTTGAGATTTATACATCACATGAAAGCTGAATTAATAAGTAGAGCCCGACCGATACCGATACAAATATTTGGTGATTTAAAAATCCGATATTCTGATATATCGGCCGATATATATATTTTTTAAAAATCCAGAAACGCGTAACAAAACATGAACAGATTTTCCCTAACATTAGTTATTTGTCATTATTTAAGAGTCCTCAGCCTTACTAAAATAATATGATAATGCAGTTTAAAAATAAACTTGTTTGTTTTATTGTCACAACAGAACAGAATATATTAAAGTTCTGATAAATATAATGTATAAAAATACAAACTTAAGATATGAAACAAAGTCCTTTGAACAAAAAAAGTCAACTATTATTATTAATATTGACAGTAATAATTCAATTATGTAATAGTGTGTGTGTGTGAAGAACTGATAAGATTGTAAATGTGTACCTTGAAATGCAATGTAAGTCGCCTTTGATAAAAGCGTATGCCAAATGTCAATGTTATAAGCTACCTTATAATTACAATGTCAACTTGCTTATCCCTTTACCTGCACTCTTTTAATTCTATCCATCTATTCCATCAAGCTACAACAAACCATTTTCAATCATCATTTGCTGCCTGCCTTCTAAAGTCTACTACGTAGTGATGCACTAAATACATTATGTGACTCGTTAATGCTGCGGCTAAAGGAAGTCAGCAACCCACACTTGGATTTCACACGCGTGTAAAAGAAAAGCTAATTTTTATGCACAGGCTAGCTGCTATGTTTGATACTTTTTCTGAATGTTTGTCTAAATGTTCACTCCTCGCGTGCCTAACTTACATTTTACAATGCAGGGACTGGAACTACAGATATGCTAGTTATAAATACAGTAATCATTACTTTATTTAGGCAGAATAAGTTCGTTGTGATTTCCAAGCTCATTGATGTTAGCAGTCTTCCTTGTAGAGTGCCCTCTGGTGGACAAACTATGCAGCGCCAACACTCATAACATGGTTGCAGGGTGTTTCGTCCGCTTTTATTTTATTTTTTAAATATTCATTTATCGGCCGTTATAAATGCTGATACCGATAGTTTGGAAAATGCCTAATATTGGCCGATAATATCGGCCCGCCGATATATCGGTCGGGCTCTGTAAATAAGCTTTCAATTGATGTATGGTTTGTTAGGATAGGACCGAGATATAACTATTTGAAAATCTAGAATCTGAGGGTGCAAAAAAATAAAAAATAGAAACCTTGAGAAAATCACCTTTAAAGTTGTCCATTTATGTTGGCGATTGTGCTGCATTCACTCACAGAAATAAATGTTTTATATATTTACAAAATATCTTCATGGAACATGATCTTTACTTAAAATCCTCATGATTTTTGGCATTAAAGAAAAATCGATAATTTTGACCCAAACAATGTATTGTTGGCTATTGCCACAAATATACCCGTGCGACCCGTGACTGGTTTTGTGATCCAGGGTCACATATGTGGTAGTAAATCAGATGCAGGTCAGATGTTTTGCAATGCGACCTCAGTCTGAACAGTCATATCAGGAATTAATGCGACTTTTATGTCACTAAGAGCAACATTCGTCATAATTCTGTGCTCATGGGAATCACTTCAACGATTTTACATACCTGACGTTATCAAGACAGTTGTGAAAGGAGTCAGTAAAGGACAGTGATGTGTCAGAACTCATAAGTATTACAGTGACAGCTCTATATACAAGCAAAACATGAGGGCTCGTATCATAAATGTTTTAAAACTCGGCTTTTTACGCATCCTCGTCTTTGTTTTTTATATTGCCAGCGCATTAATTCTCTGGCTTTGGCGGCAATCACACAATAAATAAACACGTAATCACTTACTTTAATGTTCTCAGTGTTTACTTCTGTGTGCATTTACACCTGGTCTTTTCAAAAACGGATAGCTATCCGATCAGAGAAAATACATGATCAGGTGTAAACATTAAAAAGCATCAAATGGCCTCTTTTAATAATACAAACAAAAAATAACAGGTGCTATACCCTTTAATTGAATGTGTAAAATTGTAAATCATTTCATTAAAAAGGAGTAAAATGCCGTGTGACATTACCTTCAGTGAAGGGAAGAACTTCATGTGGTGAAACAAATTTGTGAAACGTGTCCTCCTCATTGGGAAACTACAACAACAAAGACACAAATCAGCATTTTCAGGATATTATGTAGTGACTGCACTGTGTGTGTGTGATTGTACGGTGTGTCAGATACCTGTGGTGAGAGCTTGAACATGGGAGCGCACACGATGAGAGGAGTCGAGTGATGCTTTGCAGCCAGAGCCAGTGTGTGTGTGCCATTAAGAGCCCGCAGACCCCCGTTAGCCAGAACCGTCTGTGTGCCGATGATGACCTGGACAACACACACGGAAACAAGCGCTTTCAGCATTCATCAAGACACTAATGCCTGTGTGTGTGACTAACAGGAAACAAAACAATACTGTTTTAAGTATGTGTACATTTCTAGGCAATTAGGATAACTGTTATATCTTGAATATTCTGTTGGTGCACCAATCCGTTATTTCACCTTATTGACTCTTGACATTACAGCGAAAATGGCAGCATCTGGGATGACCGTTGTCTCGATGTCCTCTTTGGAAAGAATTGTGGCCATTTCATGCCCCTGATGGACGAAAAGGAGTTTATGTGAGTTTAGTCGAGTTATTTTCAAGGACCTGAAAATTTACAACACCACCAAATACACTTGCTTAAAAAACTTAAATAAATTTGAAGTTAACCTATTAAAACCTTCATATAAAACTTTTTATATATTTATATATATATATATATATATATATATATATATATATATATATATATATATATATATATATATATATATATATATATATATAAATAAAAATAATACTAATAGTATAAATAAATAATTATAAAAAAAAATATTTTGAGATAATAACAAAAAAATTAAATAGTAAAATTTAATATATTATTCATTTATTAATAATGATTAAAAAAATCAATAATATTATTAAAATGTTTAATAATTATTTAATATTTATTATAGTATAATTATTAAAATGTATTAAATATAATGTCATTAAAATATATATCATATTAAAAGATTATTAAACATTTAAATATTATTAAAACAATTATCATTATGTATTTAATGACAAGACAATAATATATAAAAATGTTTATTTATTATTACATTATAATTATTAGTATTATTTTTTAATATTTATAATAATTTATATTATTTAACAATATAATAAAAAAATTAATATATTATTTATATATAAATATGAAATTAAGTTTAATATATATATATAAAATATTAAACTTATTAAACGTTTAAATATATTATTATTAATAATTTATTAATGTATTATTATACTTTATGTATTAATGACAAGAACATAATTATAATAATAATATATTAAAATGTTGATTATTTATTATTACATTCTAATTATGATGTCAACAATTATAATAATTTATATTATTTCATAATATTATAAATTATTAAATAATATCATATTTAATAATTATAATCTTATAATAATAATAATATTCAATAATAATTAAACATTATTGTAATGTATAATGACAGTGTTGTTAATTCTTGGCTGTCTGTTTCTGCTATTACTAAATCCGCCAGGACTGAGATGTGTTTTCTGCGAGAGCCGCTTTAGTAAAACACAATGAATGCGAGCATGTTCTCACCTGACAGAAAGGCGCACACTCTGCAACGATGACATGGAACTTGCGTTTCCGCGCGGCGTCTTTCAGGAAAGCTTCCACCGTTCTGGAGCGGCCGATGGTCATGATGACCTCGTTGGAGTGGATGTGCTCCAGCGCCTGCATGGAGATGTTGTCGGTGGTGCCCTCTGAAAACACACACAAACATTTCAATCAATCATATTTAGCATTACAAGAACATACACAGTCAAACCAAAATGTATTCAGATACCTTCAACATTTCTCACATTATCACAGTTTATTCGCAATAGTTTAGAAGTTTAGTTTAGTCAAGAACTGAGTTATCAAATCAGTTGATATTTCTCTGGTTTTGTCCATCCTTCTGTTAGACCGTCTCACAAATGAATTAGGTTGAATAGCTGTCAGCTGTTAACTTTAAGTACACAAAAAGAAAATACGAATTTAAGTCAACCAATTATCAAGCAATGCTCAATTTTGTTCAGTCTGTGATGTAAAAAGTTAGCATTAGCAATTAAAGAAAAAACACTTAAGTGTCTGAATAATTTTTGGTCCCAAATTTTTATTAATTTTACTGGTAGTCCACTGTACGAAGAATTTTTGGGTATAATATGTCAGTTTACTTTATTTTGCTATCCTCACTTACATAAATTAACTATAGTGTCCTGTACCCACAAGTAAAAAAATATATCAAAAATGATATCTGGTGTCTGAATAATTGTTGGTTTGACTGTAGTTTATCCACTGCTCTGGTTCTGGGTTCTCACCCAGTTCTGTCAGCAGCTCGTTGATGGCTTCGATGACGTTGGCTCTGAGATGAGCGAAGTGCTGTCTGAAGTTGTCCTCGCTGGATCCTCCAGACGTCAGCAGCTTGTGCAAAGATTCCTGCTGATCCGTCTCCTCACTGCTGCCTCTGGACCTGAGGAGAGAGAGAGAGAGACACATGATCTCTGATGATTCACATTCTGCTATAATTTACTCACTATATCAGGTTCATAAACGTGTATGCTGATACTTGTACATTTTTTAACCTCAAAGCTACACTGTCACTTTAGGCCCTCTAGCGGTTGAAGCGTAAACTGCAACTGCTTGCGGAGGAATATTGTTTTGGTAATTATGCGAGTTGTGGTTCGGCGCGGATGAATCTGATGGTTTGAAACCGTCTGTGTTTGAAACGCGCTGATATAAGTTAACTTACTCGATGTTTCAGATGTTCTCCTTCTTATCAGTGCGAATGTGTCACTACAATGCAGCTAACATCAAAAACTCACAATAATGAAAGACGAATATCTGAAAATATGTCATAAGGTAAGTAAGTGCTAAGTGGCTTATCTATCTATAAATTACAGAAACGTCTGTCTGTCTGTCTGTCTGTCTGTGTGTGTGTGTGTGTGTGTGTCTGTTAACCGCATATCTCTCGAACCGTTAGTCCGATGGATTTCAAATTCGACAGGTGTCTTGCTACGGGCACGAGTAAGTGCAGTGCCAAGTTTGACGTTGTTTCAGGGCTGCCAACTCTCACTTTTCACACGCTCTCACGCCACACATCCATTTTCTCACGCACAGAAACATTGCGGAGCAAAGAGGTACTTTTAATATTAAACTAATTCTCAGCTCTTAGATTCCGTCAATTTTATTACGAAATTCAGACAAAAATACGTTTGGCGCTTGTAAATGTGACGTGACAGATCGCTGAGCGCCTCAGTTCAAGTGCACGTGAACCGATCACCTGTTACTTTTTTATTTAAAGATGCAGTACAACTTACCGAAAGTATACATAATATCGACCAATTAGTGTTTTTCAACCACGGAAAGAGGTCAGTATAACAGCAGGAGAACAATTATGTCACATAACGTTACATTTACCTCAGGAAAGCCATTTAATGACCATAGCATGTTAATTGAATAGAATAAATAGCTAGAGAGGAGATTTTGCTGAGCACTATATTACATATTTATTATATTTTTACTTATGTCATTAAATAATTGTTATTATAACAAAAACTGCATTATATTTAATTTAATGTTATTTTTAACCTTTAATAATACCAGCAGATTGGGCCCTCTGTTTTTACAGCATTAGGTGAGATTATTTTTTTTTAAATAAACATGTATCCAAAATAGTCAATACTGAATCAAAATCGGAATCAAATCACAAGAATGGAATTGAAATCTTGAAATTTTTGTCAAGCAATAATAAAAACTGTATCCTATACTAGTCATTGTACAATGTAAACATTGTAACATGTTGTCACTAACATTTTTTTACAGTCTATGGTTCAAGTGCACGTTGAAGTCAAGTGCTCGGTTTGATCATCTGTTACTTTTTTATTTAAAGATGCAGTACAACTTACCGAAAGTGTACATAATATCGACCAATTAGTGTTTTTCAACCATGGAAAGAGGTCAGTATAACAGCAGGAGAACAATTATGTCACATAACGTTACATTTAGCTCAGGAAAGCCATTTAATGACCATAGCATGTTAATTGAATAGAAAAAATAGCTAGAGAGGAGATTTTGCTGAGCACTATATTACATATTTATTATATTTTTACTTATGTCATTAAATAATTGTTATTATAACAAAAACTGCATTATAATTCTATTTAGTTACCAAATGTTTTGACAATCACAATTACACTTATTTCACCCCTTTACTGTGGTTTACTTCTTTATTACTGTGCCATGCGCGCTGAAGTTAGCCTGTGACTATGTGATGTTTAATATGTTAAATAGTAGTAGTAGTAGTAGTAGGCTATGCAGGCTTAAACGAGGTTAACTATCTTACCGATCGAACGGCAAATCTCCATCAGCTCAGCTGCGTGGCGTGTCCGTTTTTATTTCGGCTCCCATGTGAACAGGTTAGAGTTTGCACACTGCCTGCATGAGACGCTCGCGGCTCGAGACAGATGCAGATATAAATGTAATTAAAAAAAATATTACCGATTTTCAAAATATTGCACCTGTCAATACAAAACAAAATATTCTGTAGCCTTTTGCCGTCAATGCCGACAATTGCTGTTCATAGATAACGGTGGAAACTAGTACATACTTAGCAAGGCTATTTAATGTATAGGCTAATATTCCAACTCTTTAGAGATTGACATTGTTGCCAACATAAACATTGCACTGTGATGCTATGCAAACGATGTTGATTCGTGCTTTATTACTACCGGTACTGTCGCTTTCCCTTTTCGCTTGTAAACTCTTTTCAGTTCAAGGATCAATTTGTTGAGGCTTCAAGTTACTTTCGTTGCATACAGTAGTGGACCGACCTTCTTTCCTTTATTTACAGATAGCCTATGCATAAACGTGCTGACAAATGATGAAAGTATGCCGTTTCCCGCGAAATCCGTCCCGACAACTAATATAGGGGACTAATGTAAGCAAATAGGTGTCAACTGTGCATCTTTCCAAATATACTTGTACTGCAAAGTTAACAGTCTGTAATCTCCACTGATACAGTGATGATAGGATTTGATGAAACCGCTTAGAAAAATACATGATAGTTATAAAGAAAGGAAATAAAGAAAAATTCAGGAAAACAAATTGATGGAAAACAATTAGACCTAAAATCGTTCTTTTTCCAGTGACTCCCAGTGGACAAAATTGGTATTATAACTGTCATCTGTCATTCATGTTGACGAAATGCTGACACTTGATTGGATGGCCATGTTTGTTGGTTTGTCTGAGTGACATTTAAAGAACATGTTAGCACGTGTACCAAAGATGATGCATATACCATTTCAACTTCTGTAGTTCACTCCTTCAAGCGTAATATATTAGTGGAAGGGAAGAGCGAATACAGTTAAATGGGCTATTTCGGATACATCCTGAGTGCCTCACCTCGCATACTCTTCTCGAATAATCTTCAGCACCCTGCGGACCATGTTCCCGACGGTGGTCTCAGACGGCTGGGCTGCTGTCATCCGCCGGCCCTCCTTCCGGATGATTTCCATCAGCTCACCTGAAAGAGGACACCGGAGAATTCAAGATCCTGTTAAACCAGGGGGGATCAAACTGGGGCCCGGGGAGTGCTAGGGTGTCTGTCGAAAAGTTGACAGATGTAATAGAAATAAGATTAAAATAAAATGTTTTTTTAGACTAAAATAAATACATATAAACAAAAAAAATAGTTGTCGAAAAGTTTACAAATGTAAAGATAAATAATAGAAATAAGATTAAAAAAAATAAAAAAAATAGACTAAAATAAATAAATATAAACACAATTTTTTTTAAATAAACCATAAAAAATATTTTAATAAATAAACAAAAAATAGATTAAAATAAATAAGTTACATTAAAATAAAAAACAATTTTAGATTAAAATAATAATAAAAAACTACTTGGATAATAAAATGGATATTAGACAATAGATATAATAGATAATAAAATTAGCAATAAATATTACATTCAAGTTACAGTAGATTTCTATTGTAAGTAGAAAACAACTTTAACTAATGTAAAAAACAATGTAACTAAATAGAAACTAAGTTTTAAAATAAAACTAATAATTAAAATAAATAAATAATTATTTACTTTTCGTCCTATGTATTAGTTTGTATAACGTTACATGAAAATATAGGCTATAGCTGCCTTTTAATTTTAGAATGGGTGTCCCTCACATGAGGATGATCATATTTTATGTACATCTACAAAATTCACAATTAATGAAGTCATAGGATGGCAAGATTATTTTTATTAATTTTTTGTATTATTATATTTATTTATTTATTTTTCTATTGTTTTGTTGTAGTTGATAGGTAATAAGTGCTGTATGCTTATTTTTCTGTATATTTCCGTTCTCAGCAATAAAAAACAGAAAGAAAGAAAAGAAAAAATCCGAGCAGCATCTGGAGCATCGCTCGGGTTCTGGTTCTGATCCGATCTCGGGTTCTCACGGTTCTCACTCACCGGCGTTGCTCCAGCGGGCCTGTGCGGTGATTCTGCGGAGTAAAGCGCTCGTTTCTCGGGCAGTTTCCGCGGAGCCCCGGAGAGATCCTGCCCCGCTCCCGCAGCGCTTCAGCTCGGACAGAAACGACTCGATGCGCTCGGACAGATCCGTCCCTTTATCGGCGCCGGGCATTTTGTCTTGTGTCTCAGTAAAGCTCTGATCAGAGCGAGTTGTTTCTTCTGACAGCTTGAACCCTCACACGGAACCAAACAGAAGAACCTCCTCCGGGTCATGAGCGAGCCCGGCTCTTCTTCTGCTGTTTAGCGGCGATCAGGACTGTGTTGTAACAGCCCCACCAACCGTCCATCCACATCAACACTCACTATCATCTCAATTCCCATATTTTACATCTAGCAACTCATTTTTTGCAAATAATAAAATTAAAAATCCTATAAATATTATATTATTAAATAGTATATAAAAATATGAAATCTTATTACATTCAAAAATGTACATTCGTTTAATTGTATGATGCTAGGAACTGAAATCAGCTAATATACAATAACACTCTTTAAATGAAAAACAATCAAGAATAATTGAAAATTAAAAAAAGGATGTATTTTTATAATGGGATTGAGTAGAATTAGTTTTCTGCATGTAAAATTAAGCAGGTAGCTTATTATAATATTGTGCACAATGCACTGTATGCTATTTATTTACCATTTAAAAGTGGTGGCTATATAAAACATGGTGGTTTATGATTTTTAAAAGTTTGGGTTTGGTAAGATTTCTTTTTAAAGTCTGTCATGCTCACAATATAAGCGTAAATACACAAAAATATATTAAAATCTAATTTTGTGAAATATTACAGTTTAAAATAAATATATTTTAAGATTTAATCTGAATTTTCAGCATCATTACTCTTCAGCGTTACATTATCTTTTAGAAATCATTCTAATGACATTCAAGAAACAGGAACATTTAATATTTTGGTATCAAAAGCAATCAATTAAAACAAAAAGTATTTAAGCAGGTTTTGTGCAATGTTATTGCTCCTAATATTAATCATCTCATAATGATCGTTTCACACAAATGTATCCACCGAGTTGCCTATTAAAATATTATGTAGAAGGCATTGTATGCTATGATTTCAAGTTATGTGGCTAAATACAGCATGTCTGTAATTATTATATACTGTTTATGCTGAACTTTGCTTTTAATAGTTAAATTGTTTTATTACCTCTATTTTCCCATCTTTATTCAAAATGTGTAAATATATTGGTTATAATATGATTAATCTAACAAACTTCAAAATTTGTTTAAAATGTTCCGATTCTCTCAGATGATAATGACTGTCAAGTCCGAGATTACATCACAACTTCATTCGACAATAACTGACAAACACTCAAAATAATTTTCTAACAATTTTTATTGAATGACAAGCCAATTATATTTCTGAAATCCACTTTCACCAAAATTAATCAGAAGAAAAAACATTGCTGCTGAAAAAGATTGAACACTGGAGCAAAGAATTAAACCACTGGTAGCAAATAATAATAATAATAATAATAAATCTGATCCAAATCTTCCACCCAGGACGCGTGTAACCACTATTCCATAAAAGCATTTGAAAAGAAGAGAAAATCCAAAACTAAAAGTCTAGTTTGATCTGTCAATCACGAGTAGATCCTGTAACAAATCAAACCATTAAAGACAGCAGAATTGATGGGGCAGCAATGATGGCATTTACACACCTTTAACCTCAAGCCCACTGCAGGAGTCCAGCTGGATTGAACATTTATTCAGTCTGTGGAGAAACTAACTACGAACAATCAACAAATAAAGACTTTAATTACAGATGAACTCAGGCTTTCCCATGAACAAACTAAAATGAGATTCTGGCCCCCCAAAATAAAACTGCTTTAAAAGAAAATTAGTACATTTCTCAACGTCAGAATGTTAAACGTCAGCTTGAAGCTCTGATGTGCGTTCGCTCAGTTCACTTGCAGTGAGTGGGACTTTGCATTTTCAAAACAAGTCTTCCTACTTGTGTTTGAACGACAGCTAAACACACCAGTTCATGAGAACTTCGTGACTAAAGGCTGACGCAATCATTCTATCCTTCCAAATGATAATTAATAACACACACATTCAATGACCGACAGGATGACCGCAAAGTTTCTCTCACAGGAGCGCATCTTTTATCAGTTATAGGGGCTTGTGCTGTCATTTAGTATAAATACAACAAAAAAAATCAGAACAAAATTTGAAAGACTGGGTGTTTTTTTCCAAATGATACTGAGCAAGCTTGTATCAAAAATGTACACGCACTGAAAGACAATTTGGCCGTCAAGCATCAAACGCTTCCCCAGAGAATTCCCTGATGCACGTCCACTCCCGATAAACTTCAGGTCGCCTGTGGTGACCAGAACAGATCGCCGAGGCAAAGCAAATGTCAGGGGCCGGAGGTTCTGATGTCAGGAAGTAGTTCTGGGTCCCTGATTGTACAGGCAGATTTTACTCAATGAGCTTCTTGGCCTTGAAGAAACGGCGCAGGTAGAAGACCTGCCACGTGGCCAGACCGATCAGACAGCACATCGAGAAGATGCTGAAGTACAGCACGCGTGTGTTGGTGGACTCTGCAAAACACGACAGGACATCAGAAACGATTCTTACACAAAATAATGCATGTATATCGATATTGGTTCATTTAGAAGACACTTAGGCTCTGTTTACACCTGGTATTAAAATGCGTTTTGGTCGATTGGATCACAAGTGGATGACACTAAATACAGCTGTAAACGGGGTCTAAAAGGTTTTGAGCTCGTCCACTTTCGACCACTTCCAGAGGTAGTTGAAAAGGCATTTGCCCGGATTGCTTTCGTAGTGTTAACGCCCGTGGTCGAATGTGTTCAAACAGCCACAGAAGACCGTCTACTCTCCGTCTACTGATCTAATGTGGGAACATTATGGGAAGAGCTCTAGCCAGACGGGATTTAAACTTTAGCTGGAGACCCAAGATTGGTTTGAAGATGAAAAACGTACCAAGCTCAATGTTCTCTCACCACTCCTGATGTCTAACACACACTCACAGCGTTCGGCTGGTCTTGTGGCTGTCAGAGCAGAAACTAAAGCTGATGATCTCCGTGTGTTTTTCTATCGTTTCCTTTCACATTCATGTGTAAATTGCGTGAGCTTATTTCATCCAATAGATCGAAACATCTGGAAAGCCCATTTATTTACCCACTCATAGACCCTCCCCTCGAAGAAATCAGGACAGAAGTGATTGAAAGTGAACAAAAGAGATGAATTAAAACACCAGGTGTAAATGGGTATGTGTCTCCCTCGTCTACTTGGGATCCGATCGACCAAAATGCATCTTAATACCAGGTTTAAACAGGGCCTTTTATCCAATCTTGCTTAAGAGCTGGAATGAAACTTCAGTGGGTTAGTTCTTACCATTAGTATCTCTCATCTCCTCCTCTCTCTTCTTCATGTAGGCAAAGTCATTGACAATCGACTCAGAGAGATCCTCCAGCCGACGGAGCTCCACCTCCAGGGGCTTCAGTTTCTCTACCTTGGCAATCTGAACAAAGTGGCACAATCAGGATGACTTCAAAACAACAGCTACAAATCTGCCAGCAAAAGTAGGTGTAGATACTCTCCAAATACAATGTGCACTACCGTTCAAAAGTTTGGGGTCAGTATGATTTTATTTTATTTTTTAAATAAATTAATATTTTTATTCTGCAAGGATGCATTAAATTAATCAAGTGTGACGGTAAGGACATTTATAAAGTTACAAAACATTTCTATTTCAAATAAATGCTGTTCTTTTGAACTTTCTATATTGAAAAATGTATCAGAGTTCATTCCCAAATGTTTTATGCAATATTCCAATTTTGCTTAAAGTAAAGGATAAAGAAGGATGGATCATGTGACACTGAAGACTGGAGTAAATTCAGCTTTGATCACAGGAATTAATTACATTTCAAAAACTATTAAAATGTAAAAACATCCCTTTTAAACTGTAGTAATATTTCACAATATTACCGTTTTACTGTATTTTTTATCAAATAAATGCAGCCTTGGTGAGCAGAAGAGACTTCATCCAAAAATATCTTACTGACCCTAAACTTTTGAATGGCAGTGTAATCTAGAATTTTGAAATCGACAAATGATATAAAATAGCAAATAAAAATCAGCTTGTGTTAAGCATGAGAAAACAAAGCAAACAAACCTCTTCATAATTTTTGGCCTCAACACCGTGCTTCATGTCCAAGTTGATCTGTTGGTCAGGAACTCTTCCAGTTCCTAAAACAAAGACATCAATTCTGAATTCATTCAGATTTTGGTAACACTGTATTCTACAGTGTCCCTGTTACATATGTTACATGTACTTCCCATAGTAATAACAGTAAATATCACTTTAAGCTGACCAAAGGTCAGCCAAGGACCTATGGTTTTATCAAAAGCATCAGTTGGAGAAGTGTGAGGATGTGTGAAACACTCACCCATAGGTGACTTGCTCTCGAAGCACACCTCAAACATGTCGTAGTCTTCTGTGGTGAAGGCAAACTTGCCCTTGGATGCATCTTCTTTCACATAGAGGATGTGTCCAGAGGAGTCTGTGATCTAACAGGGTTACAACATTCGATATTCAGTAAAAGTCAAACAGCAGACAAATATATATGAAACATCTAACGTTATACAGTTATTATGTAAGATCAAAAGGCATTATAAAGGCCAGAAAGGTAACCAATATGTTATTATCATAATTAAATGATTAATGAATGCAGCACTGATCAATAATGTTTAGTTAAATCTTCTTACACTATTATGTATATTATAAGCTTTAATAGTTATTATATTTACTTAATACATATATGTCCATGTGAGTATGGACGTAAGACTGACGTGTTATAACTAGAGTGAATGAGATCCGAAGGAAAACACAAAAACTACATCCGCATTTATTCTTTATGCACTTTATATTGCTAAATAAAGGCAAAATATCATTTACACAAGTGTTTTAATTTATTTAACCAGCTTAAAAACGAAGTTAATTAAATCATTAAATCACCGTCCAACCAGGAAGCGCCATGTAGCGCTAACATAAGGCCTTGAGTTTAAACTCACACAACCGTTACAGTCATCACAAATTAACTGAAAACTCCAGTCAAACGTAATGTAATAGTTGATTATACGTGTAACGATTGTTTGTGTGAATAGTTATAATCGTTAATCCTGTATATGTGTCGAGTGACGTCACCTTCAGGTTGGTTTTCGTGTTCGGCTGCTCGCTGATCTCGTATTCTCCGGTAACGAGCACGTCTTTATGGATCTCCTCCCGCAAACACTTTCTGCTGCGCACCGGCAGGTAAAATGAGATCGACACGACGGAATGAACCACAAACAACAGCGAGATAGAGAGCGAGAGCACACGGAACCGCGCCATGACGAGCTGATCGCTCCACTACTGCAGGCCCGGGTCGAGCTGCGCACTGCGCCTGCGCACTCCTCACTCCGCGCACGCGCACTGCCTCTGCGATTCTCTGTGTATCGAGAGCGCCAGCTCGTGGAGAAGCAGGGTGTAGCGCAGACGTCGCTAGAACACGTTGCACATATCCTGTATACAAAATGTTTGTTCTTTTACTTTTTGAGATCCATTCTGACGCAAGGTCTGAAATTTGCTCGGACTCAGGGCAAAATACCCTCGTATGTGACAAAACGAAACAAATTCAATTTTGGCGGACAAAATAATGCTCATGTGAAGTCCTTTTATGTATATTTTCCATAAAAAATGTATGAATATGTTAGCCTTACTGTTGTGTTATCTATAAGCTAGTGTGCTCCAAAACAATGACAAAATTCGCATTTATAAGCTATAAGCATTGAAAACTTACAGTGTCTCACTTCTGCCAATATCAATGATAACATCAAGCTTCATGTTTCATGATAACATGTATTTCAGCTTTTTACATCAGATGTTCTGTCCAATCAAATGCTCTCTGGAATCTGAAGCTCCACCCCCTACATTATAAATATGCTGAAGCTGCAGCCGAAATCGGTCACTTGTTCACACGTTTACTGTTTTCTACATGTGCACTTTATAGGGGATAAGGAACGATTCAGACAGTGTAAATGTGCTTTCCATTAAAGGGAATGAAATCTGGTTTCACGTTAGTGTCACGCAAACAGTCTGCTTCGGTCCAAAAACACAATAGCAGATAGTTCGGCGCAGACCACAAAACGTATCGGACCCATTTGAATTCTGCACAGAATGCTCTTTTTTAAAGCGATATGGAGGAGATTATGAGGAGAAAGGGTTAGGGATTAGGAGGGAACTGCGGCTTTACCGAGCTCAACGGCTTTGGCCGAGCTGTGATATAAACAAAACGCTATTGGCTATTTGGGGAGGAGCTGATCGGTATGTCTCGCCCTGTCTTCCTGCTTCAGTGGAAGTTGTCTACACACTGAATAATACTGTGTGTTTCAAGGCACTTCAGTGGGTCTTTAAAGGGGTGGTAGAATGCCCTTTTCACAAGATGTAAAATAAGTCTTTGATGTCCCCAGAGTGTGTATGTGAAGTTTTAGCTCAAAATACCACACAGATATTTTTATATAACGTTAAAATTGTCACTTTTTGAGGGTGAGCAAAAACTCAGCATTTTGTGTCTGTTCCTTTAAATGCAAATGAGCTGCTGCTCCTGGCACAGGGGGCGGAGCTTCAAGAGCTCCTTTCCTTTTACCTCACACAGACATACACTGGAAATTTCAAAAACTTTTAGCCTTTTATGTTCAAACCGAAGTCAGAATGATGGAAAGACTCAAGAAGAAGTGACAACATGTACAACATTTCTGAATGGTTAGTTTGTGAATTTATGTAGTTTATGTGTAGTTATCTTCTAGTCATTGATTAGCATATTCTGTCTTGATAATCTATAAATCGTGTTCCTGGGGGCGGGGTTCATGTAAATTCTAGGGTTGGTGATGTCACTAACCCGGGAGGAATGTCGTGTAGTCTCTACCAGCCGTTTGTTGTAGTCCTTAAAAAGCTATTTCTTTAAAAGAAAATATTTTACTTTCCTTTGAACTTTGAGCATTGTAACTTTGCAGATGTTGTTTATGCTCAAACAGCAACATTACACACTAACTAAAGTTAGAAAAGTGAAATCATATTCAACCACCCCTTTAAGACTTGATCTACCAGTATTCTATTCCAGGTCTATCTGGAATTGTATTTACTGCCTCAGCAGAGACTGTAGCTGGATTCACTGTTTCTGAGGTGAGTGTTGTTGCTCATATTTAGTGTAAAAAAACTAAAATAAACGGTGGAAAGATGCACTGAGCTTGAAAACAACACTGCCAACAACTTGAAAATACTGTGGTTGAAGATTTTATTTAAAATATATGATTTTAATCTAAGTTATGATCAGTGCTGCTAGATTACTTAAAAATTGTAGTCGTTACTGATTCCAAATTACACGACAAAAATTCTAGTTAGTAACGTATTCCATTACATCACACGTTTAAGGTAATATAATCTGACTACTTTTCGATTGCTTTTAGATTACTTTTGACCTAACTTGTTTATCACATTGGTTTGAATAGGATAATCTTGTAACATATTGATATAAAAATACAAAAAGAAAGAAAATGTATGCCTTTCTTTGTTATCAACAGCATGAAGTGCATTAAATATTACATGGTTTCCCAGTTCATGATGGAACTGCAGGGGTTTCATGAAAAGCTATTAAGTAGTTAAATCATAAAAAATTAAAATAAATAAAACGAATTAAACAATAAAACACTTACTAAAAAAAGATTAAAAACGATTTTATTTGTTTACCTGCATTAACCGACACCGGAGAGCCATGAACTTAATTTTATTTATTTATTTTGATTGTGAGAATAACATAATTAAACATAAAAAACTGCAGTCTGATTACGAGTATTTTAAAACATAATATAATCCAATTACATTTACATCTAATCATTTACTACCACCACTGGTTATGGTATCTTGACCCCCGTGCATTATTAACAGCTACTTTTTTATTTTTTTATTTAATATGTAAAATCCATAATTTGTTTAGATTTAGTTTTTTTCCATTAATGAATGTCATCACACTGTCTAGAACAATTCCCTCATATAAATACCCCTGAAAATCAGTTTATCAGAAAGTCATTCAGCTGAATCTGAAATTACCCTTGAAATTAGCAATATTTAATTTTTTTCATATTTTGTTGCACTTTATTTTTGGTCTCCTTGGAGAGAGGTTTTGCCATTGACACAACATTAGCGACCTGCTCAGATACCTTCAAAGAGATTTAAAGATCTGAACAATCAGTCAAATCTGCATTCATCTGGAGGATTACATTCATATTGAAAATCAGCTAAATAGGTCCTTGCTTTAAAGCCAAGCCTTTGTGGACCTAAGTTTATTCACAAGTGTGATGTCATGCAATATACAGACAGCTGCTCATATTTATTACTGTATATGATCTCTGGGTGAAGGGTGAAGGGTTACTGTAAAATCAGTGTGACATATTCTAACTATCAATCATGTCCTAGTATCTATAGCAGCTATACATTCATAAATGTGTCTATATCTAAACAAACAGCCAATCTGAATGAGCCTTAGTTTGGTGATTATCCACCAGATGATATAGAAAATGGCGGCGATCCAACTGTGTGTCTTCATCAGTGAGGGGAGGGAGCAGTGCATTATGGTCTATCTTTAGCCTGGATTCTCTCTGCTTTTTTTCCCTTTTCTCCTGCTTTTTTCTCCAGCGTACGTTGCCTGTCTGTTCCCTCCCCTGGGCTGCAGCATCGACGCAGGTCGGCGTCACCGTGGTCTAATTTTACTGCTGTTGATGCTGATGGTGAAGCAGCGCACCTGCTATTTCTGTCTCTGCCTCTCTCTGGGGTCTGCCGATTGTATTAATAGACAGGGAATTATTACATGCTACGTGATTTCACGTCAGGGCCACAATCTCACGGACCGTCTGTGTCTGCTGCTGGAGATACAAAGCAGTAGTTTTGAGCTTTACCAATGTTTAACGTTTATTTAGTCTTTTGCTGACTAAATTTTGTTCTGTCAGCATCTCTGTCCCTCTTTTTTAATATTCAGTTCAATTCACATTTATTTTTATAGCGCTTTTCACAATACACGTCGTTTCAAAGCAGTTTTACAGAAAATGCATGAGTCCACATTACAATTTAGAGTGATAGAGTGAAGTCATGTATTTCAGAAATACATAAAAATGTGATTTTTTAAGGCAGAAACAATGAGCTCATGGAAGTAATGAATACTTGTTTGGTAACAAATGTAAAAATGTAGCTATTAAAAACTGTGGCTATTAAAAAGTATCATTTTAATAGCCACTAACTTAATGATGAGATAAGTCAGCATAAAAAGCATACAGCTCATAGAAAAGGAAGAAGATCTTCATGTTCTTGAGGTCACAGTCACGTTTTGTTAAGTGTGCAACCGCGATAAGTGTGAAAGGGGAAGGAAGTGACCTCTGTATAATGGCGTGCTTGCGTCACTGTCTCTTACGCACATGAGAAACATCATTTCCGCTGAAATTACTTTGGGCTAGTAGATAAAATAATGCAAACTAATCGTAATGGGCTCTGGTTATGGGTTTCAATGAGTCTTGAGACATTTAGGATTTATTCAGATTAATTGATTTGATGTTTATCAGCACTACTTACGTCTGAACCAGAGCAGAACACAGCACAGTTAAACATTAATAGGAAATAATCCTGATGCCCATTCACCATTAAGGTGTGGTTCGAAGGGCGTACCTCAATATTAGGACAAAGTATGACTATGAAAAGATTGTGATACTACTAGACATTCACTACTGTTCAAAGGTTTGAGGTCAGGACAATTTTTTTATGTTTTTGAAAGAAGTCTCTTATTCTCGCTTTTATTTGATCTAAAATTGAGTAAAATCAGTAATATTGTGAATTATAATAATTTAAAAATAACTTTTTTCTATTTAGATATATATTTAAATGTAATTTATTCATGTGATGCAAAGTTGAATTTTGAAAACCGTTAAATATGTACATTATAAATGTCTTTACTGTCACTTTCTTCAGCCAATCCTTGCTGGATAAAAGCATTATATTTCTTTAAAACAAAATATATGAAATCTTACTGACTCCAAACGTTTGTACCGTAGTGCAGTTGAAACATTTTGTCAATAAATCTTGTCTGCGATAAAAGTATGTCACATTCACACAAGCAAATCCTTTTCTGTATACATTTAATATTTATTGTTTCTAGTTTTGCAAACAATTCGCAAGTTCACAATTCAGTACAAAAATAAAAATCCCATAAATTAAAGAGACTACGTTTTCACAGAAAACTTCATACTTGGACGTCAGACCATTTAATGCAATGGTTAGGCAGCACACATTTGAGTAAATGAAATTCACACATTCAGAAATCAACCGTGAAGTCAAAACATATTAGTTCTCTATTGCTTAGAACGCACTAATACAACAATTGAAATCTAGCACCAGTAAACTCAAAAAAACTATATTAACAATAATAACCAGATCATTAATGCAACAAAAAAAAAAATTCAGTTGATCCATGCTTATCTTGCTACATTTGGCAGGCATATATGGTTCAGATAAATATAGGAAGCAATCGTGATTGCTTGATAGAGTCAGTTCCATAGCCCTGCAATGTCTTTTTATATCAAGTTGTGTGACAGAAATATAAATTCGAAGTGTCTATAGTGAGCTCTCAAAGAGTGAGGAGGGTCGGGGAATTCAAGGAGTTGGAGGACTGGTCGTTGCTGCTGCTGCCCCTCCGGTGCACCGGCCCACAGCTGGGGAAGATGTTGTTTTCGGGGTAGGTGAACATGAAGGAAGACGTGTAGGTGGTGCAGGCCGGGGTGCAGGTGACGACGGGTGTGCAAAGGGGCTCCAGGTCGCTGTTAGCGGACGTGTAGAGCGGCTCCCAGTCCTGAGTGTACATGGAGCTCGACAGGTCCCCGTCTGGGACAGAGCGAGCCGTTTCCAGCTCAACTTTGGCCAGGAGCTCCAGAGACTCTTCCAAGGTGGGCTCCAGGTCTGAGATCCTCACCGTGGAGCTGAAGCTGTCGGTGCTGGAAAACAGCGAGCTGCTGGAAGAGGTTGTAACCGGTGCGCTTGCTGTGGAAACTACTGAGGTAGTGACGCTGTGGATCTCAGGGACTGAATGGGAGGTGATGGGTGAGACAGACGCCTCCGGGAAGCTGATGTCCATGTCTCCGGGGATCTTGCAGATGGGTTTGTGTGCAGCGAGGATGAACTCTAACCTCTCCTTCTCTTTGAGCAGGTTGGCGATGTCGTTTTGAAGAGCAGATTTCTCATCCTCAAGTATGTCAGTTTCCTGTTACAGACAAAAATCAAATAACGTCAGACACTAGACTTTTAATGTGTTGCGTAAATGAGGCGTTTCCACAAAGATCTGCGAAATACTTACAGATTGCAGTGTGTCAGTGAGCTCTCGTCTGCGGTTGCGGCATTTGGCAGCAGCCATCTTATTTCGTTCCCGGCGGACTCTTTTCTTTTCTTCCTCCTCTGGAGAAAGCTGTGGAAGCAATAACATGGATATTTTACTTTCTGAACTCTGCAAACTGATTCACAAGTGTAGGTGCACTGGCTGATCGATCCCTAAAAACAAAGTCAGTGCATTATTTACCTGTTCTCGGGCTCTCTTGTTGGACTTTGTTCCAGTGACCCTCATTTTTGGGTTAGGGTTCGGGTTGTAAGGTCGTGCTCCGCCGTTGGAGGGCGCCACAGATGAAATCATGGGCTGAACCATCCACTGCAGGTCCGGGCAAGAAGAGATCGCAGTGACAGTTGGCACGAAAGAGGCACTTGAGACACTCAGGTCTGTGAAATCCTAAAATGTAAATAAGAAATCATTTAATATATGGCAGATATTATAAATGATTGATTTAACATATATTACCCAACTAATTTATTTAGTTTATGTTTATTACACACTATTACAAAAATGCTGGGTTGTTTCAACTGTCAAATATTGACAAACCCAACCGTTGGTTTAAAATTGTAAATTACATGTTTTAACCCAACGGTTGGGTTTGTCCATACTTGACCGTTGAAACAACCCAGCATTTTTTTTTTAGAGTGCAGCCTAGTTTTTTTATTTCTATAATATAATTTAAATACTTGAGATATACATAAACAAACTACAAATATATCATCATTTAAGACTGAATAATTCTACATTAGTGAATTCAATAATGATAACTGTCAAATATGTACCTGAGTCTGGTAATAACCGACGCTCTCGCCGCTCGGCGACGCCGTGCTGCACCGGGAAGACGCGTCGCAGTCCGCGTTAAGGCTGGTAAACATCATCCTGTCAAAAGTCGAGAAGCAAGAACTATCCAACGCGAATGTATCCAGAAAGTTAGAAGGGTTTAAGAGCCTCGGTGTGTTAGTTCCCTGTTCGTCTGCTCTCGGTATCCAAAGTTTGAGTGCCGCTCTTCAGCTCTGCGGGGTTTATATGAGGGAGGCTTCGACTGACGTCAGAGAGGAGGGCGTTGCGTCGGACTCACAGTCTCAGTGGTTGCATAGAGACCGTTAGAAAAACACGTCTCCGGGAAAGCATTTTACTGATTATATGATCGATACGTAATTAATAAACACTTATAAGCTTAATACGTAACAAAATGTTTGCAAAAACGTTCGCAAATGAACATTCTGAGTGAAAACGGAGTGGAATCCATGACGTTCCATAGCAGGGTATCCCACGACGTCATTTACCTTATATGGAATGCATCCTGAAGAGGCGGAGCGCTGATGGGAAACACTCTGTGCAGTGAAGCTACAGCATTATGTAAAGAGACTTCGAGAATACTTTCATTGTTTTAAAAACAATTTTTTAACTACTCAGCTTACAACCATTTTGAATTGTACTATCAGTTCTAATGTCACCGTATTATAATAGCCTGTTGTATTAATATAATTTATATTATAATGACATTTAAATGACTAGTTTAATTTAAAAACTAGGCTATTTGATCCAAACCCTGAAATACACGTTCAAATATACACTATGTTTACCAGACACTCAATGTTGTTAAATCTCATACTTTACTTGAAACATTCTTTGCCTCGGGTTGTG
This sequence comes from Abramis brama, assembly GCF_963993115.1. Lineage (NCBI taxonomy): Eukaryota > Metazoa > Chordata > Actinopteri > Cypriniformes > Leuciscidae > Abramis > Abramis brama. Next base: position 31,362,235 of record NC_139980.1, read on the forward strand.
TTCGTACACACCGCAATGAAAGGCGTGTCACACCAATGACGGAGGAGGAACATATTTCCACTGTAACCTGCCTTCGCACCTTTACTGAGGGATTCCTTTAATAAAATGCTGAGTTCATCTCTTAGCTCTTTGTATTGCATCACTGGACCAATAAACAATCACGTGATGTAAGATTTCAAACTTTTTTTAAAAAACGTGATTACATTTAAATTACATTTAATATGTGCACATTAGGCGTTACGTTATATGTTGTTACTATTATTATTATTATTAAATAATATATTATTATTATTATTATTATTAATGTATTCTATATTGTGTTTAAAATAAAAGTAATGAGGCCACTCAATTTCTAATGTTTGGATTGCTTATAAATTGCTCGTGTTTAGCCTTGTTTTATTAATGTTCTGCCATTGGCTACGGTAAACATGACTGACGGTAGTTTATTGATTAACAAACGAAAACAGCTCTATCAGCGTTCCCATGTGATGTCATCATATTTTACTGTGTTCGTGTTTTGTTTGAACTTCCTCGTTGTCTAAGCAACGCCCCTCCCACTGACGTCACTGTCACCCGAGCCGAGCGTCTGCAAATGAAGTTCACTGAAGTTTCGCCTTTCAGCAACGAAAGTCTTCCATCAATATTAACAGTAAATACATATAATTATTTGACAAATAAAAATACAACCTTTATTTTACTGGAAAGATGCATTTATTCAGATTTATTTATGCATTTATAAAGATGCCGTTATTGTACTGACTCCAGGGTCAATCCACAAATATAGCCTACCTATTTTTAAAGTAAGAATGAGAAATTTCATTGTGCCATCTCAACCTGATTTTTTTAAATCTTCACATATGTTTATATAACTACGCCTTTAACAAGATTTTACAGTTTATTTTATTTAGCCTTTCTATATAAATGCTATAGCCTTGTGCGCAAGTCATGAGACCACAATGTGTTTTTAGACACTTTATTGCTGATATCTTTACACATATCTGGTTTTAAATAATCAATTATTTACTGTACAAAACTCATGCAGTGATTATTTAAGATCATCTTGTGACAAACACATAAGAAAATGTGCTGGGGGGGGCACTTAAATGTCCTTGAAGAATATTCTAAAGATGATTATGTCATTATGAGTTAGCAACACATGCAGGACTGAGGACAGGCCATACTCATGGGGGATAATAATAAATAATAATATAGTTACTGGAATTTATTTTCAAAATAATATTCTTATTCAATTATTCATTTAAAAATGGCGATAGATTTCCGTTGTTGGATGCTGTTTATATTGTGTAATGACCCTCCTGCAAATGACCCTATAGCTGTTCCTTTCATGAGCCTCACAGATCAGAAACCAGGGGCGGATCTGCCGGGAAACTCTTGGACTGTGGACAGAAGGGAGGCCCCAGTCACGCGCCCTCCGAGAGCAGGGTTACCTCATCTGAGCTATGAATAGAGATTTTCACACAGGTTATGGAGAAGAACAACGGCGTTTTCTTGCAGTTCAAGTGTTCATTAAAGCATAGAAAGCCTTTGATTTATTGTTTGTGCAGATCCTTCATAGCAGACATAATCATATCTGTCAGCAGACAGTTATGAAATAGCCAACTTTCATGAAAAAATTCTTAGATATTTTGGGTGCTTGGCGAATATGTCGTCATAAGAATGTCACTGAATTAAATGTGATATGATAAAAATAGGCTGTGCCGCAGTAACGCTGCAGCTAGAGGCTCCACACCGGATGTGCCAAATATGGTCATGACACGCTGCTCTCTGATTGGCTGCTCACATTAGCGACAGGGTTGTTGCTGGAGCGCTTTGAGTGGGAGATCCATCATTCTAATTGACAAGGGATACGAAAAATCACAGTTTTTAATAGAAAGGGCGCGGTTGAATTATCGCAACAATTATTTCAGTTGTTTAATTCTTGTCATTTTGCATACTTTGATAATGGCAAATGCATAATAATATTCCTCGTGAGACAATCACGCACCTGCAGATGAACCATCTTTTAAAGATATTAATCGTAAATCGTAACCTCACAGAGGGATGTAAAAGACAGACTGCAAACTAGGCACGTAAAATGACGTATCTTGTTCATTCATGTGAAAGCTGCAGCGTTAGCCTATAACTTAACTAAAATAACCTAAGTTTACGTATTAGGCACTTTAAGTGAATGCATAAAATACTGAGTTAAAATGAGCACCATTTTGTGCCAGGGATATTTATGAAATGCCGTATATATATTTGGCTCGTGCTTAACTGTCTCCCCTCCGGATCAGTGGTACAGTCTCACAGATTTCATTCATAAAAATCTGCCTCACTATAAAGACAAGCAGCGCGGATGGCTGGTGCCTCCTAGCGTAGTAACCTCAATCTAGATTTTTTTTTAATATAAAAAAAAAAAAACCCTGCAGAATAGCATTTGTTGACATTAGTCACATATTGATCTGGTTCCCAGCATCTCCTGTAGCGATCTGGCAGAAGTGATGCCTAAAACCGCGAGTGTTTCTCAGGTGTCTGCAGAACAGCTGCTGCACACATCAGCTGCTGAGATGAAGGATACGCAGGTAATCAATTGCATGTTTACCTAGAATGTAATCTAAATGGACTATTTGATTATTGATGTATGCTTATTTGATTCTATTTCTTGAATACAACCAACATTTGTATTAAATGCAATTTTGCTATGAACAATACATAATGAACACATTTTCATGCTCCTTCTCAGAAGACAGGTATTCTGAAGGATGCTGATGCTCCCTTTGTTCCAACGGTCACTGCTGTAGCTTCAGCTCCAGATCTCAAGTGGATGGTCCTGTCGACTGACATCTCTTCAGTGTCACCCTGCAGACACGAGAAACCACAGAGCTCATCTCACTCCACAGATGCCAAACCAGCTCGAAAGACCTTTACTGGTCGGAGAAAGGGGGTGAAAGATCAGGTAAATACATGTGTTTTTTTTGTTTTTTTTTACTATTATCGCTAAGCTTAGTTATATATTTGATATGTGTTTAATGCATGGGCTTTCTAGAGAATTCCACATTCAACTGACTGTAGAAAGCACTTCAACATGTATTTACATCCGTGGACAGGATAATTCCCTGTTTTAAATTTTATACGCTCTTAAAAAATAAAGATTTTTTTACTGGCATCCTCATGAAGAACCTTTAAAATCCATGGAACCTTTCCATTGCACAAAAGATTCTTTATAGTGAAAAAAGTCATTCAGATGGAATGAGAACATGAACGGAAGGGAAAAAAATGTTTCTTTTAAGAATTGTTCATTTAAAGGTTCCTAAAATTGAATATTATTTGCCATCGCTGCAAAACCCTGCTATTGGAACATTTATTTTTTAAGAGTGTAGTAAATTTTAGGTCAAATTTGTTTAATATATGCATGAATTTAAGTCATTTTTTGTACACTAGCTGTCACTCAATTATGTTTATATCAACCACAGATAAATAAATATAGAGTCACTAATTTAAAATATGCATTTAGCGATGATATATATACACACACACACACACACACACATATATATAAGCGAATGTGTTTCTTCATTTCAGCTTTCTCCAGAGGAAGAGGAGAGGAAGAGGATCAGAAGAGAGAGGAATAAACTCGCAGCCGCCAAGTGTCGAAATCGTAGGCAAGAACTAACCAACAGTCTCCAAGCTGTAAGTTTACAAATCCCCATAATCTACACTCTTATTCGTCCAAAAACATGACTTTGTGCACGATATATGACTATAATCTGCATATGTCCAGGAAACCGACAGTCTCGAGGAGGACAAAGCAGCTCTGCAGTCTGAGATCGCCAATCTTTTAAAGGAGAAAGAACGACTCGAACTCATCCTTTCTGCTCACAAACCCCACTGTAAACTCGCGGAGGAGAGGGAGGCGGAGACCGAGGAACAAACCCAAGCCCAGGACGAGCACACTCAAGGTCCCACCGCATCCCCAGAACAGGTGCCCGGCTCCCCTCAGCAGCTCGACCCCACCAGCACTGCCATCTCCGGGGACTCGGACGTCCTTCTGTGCTCCAGTGCCGAACTGGGCGCCGCTGAGGTGGAACCGTACATCGACATGAGGGATGTGTCCATGGAAGACATTAGCAACGTGATGGACAGCGGCGATGACATGGATCTGTTAGTGCCAGATATCGACCTCACCAGCTCTCTGGGCCTGAGTGAATGGGAAACCCTGTACATGTCAATGGGTGGAGGGTTAGAACCTCTCAGCTCGCCTACATGCAGCCCAACCTGTAGCAGCAACAACGCCGTGCCCGTCTTCAGCTTCAGCGATGCAGATGAGGAGAAGCATGACACTGGCAAAGAGGGCAAACCTAATGCAGCCAAAGAAATCTTGAAGACTTTATGAAGGTTCTGGCACATCACTCTTAAAAATAAAGGTTCCCAAAGGTGGTTTTCCCCAGTGATGCCATAACTGAACTTTTTTAGTTCCCCAAAGAGTGTGTAGAACGTGAATGATCTAAAGAACTTTTTGTGCAATTGAAAGGTTCCGTGGATGTTAAAGGTTCTTAATGGAACCATATAAAGAACCTTTATTTTTAAGAGTAAAATATTCTGAGGAAGAAGGGTGTGAAATATTCTGTGGATGAACCGAAAACCCCTCGGAAAAATGCTTTCATAAATGAGTCTGACATGTTCAACATTTACAAAAATATATAGTGGATGCTGTGCAGTAGATGTAATGTGATCTTTACATCCAGTGAAGTCCCTGTTTGTTTCTTCCAGATGTTGACATTGTTGAGTATGTTGTTCATCATGTGAAAGACATGCTTTCATGCACTTTTGTACCAGTAGGTACATGTAACTGTATCAGTTGATGTGGTGATGTACAGTGCAGTCTGTTACACCGTGCCTAAGTCCGTGACTAACTGTTTTTTGGTATTGTCAAAAATTTTTATTCTGACCATGGTGGCAAAAAAATAAATAATTCATTATGCATTTTTATTTATTATTCTTTACTTCCTGCTTCCTTTTCTGTTGTCTGGCATGTTTCTAATAAACAAAGAATTGATATTACAATTAGGAAACGTGTAGATGTTTTTATTATTATTTAGGCTATCTATCTATCTCTTTTGGGTTAAAAAAAGGGCAGAATTTAAAGCCTCCCATTCAAGCACATTCTTTCATTTACATGCAATGTCTGCGAGGAAAATCGTTTCGAAAAAGAATAAACATTCATCCGTCTCTATCATGTGCACATGATCCTTTCACCGAGTTTTCGCGATCCATTTCTTTCTGAGGTTTCTGTGCAACGAGATTCAGCCGCAGCGATTTGTCGATACAGAGGTTGTAGGTTGTTGTCACGGTCAGTCGGAACGTTCTCGCTACGCCTGGGACGCAACGTAAAGCGCCTGACGTCACTGCGTATCTGCACGCCACGCAGTTTTTTTCTCTCGTGGTTCTACTTCCGTGTCCATATTTGGTAATGAAAATGACTTGTTGTTCAGTCACTATAGAAACAGTAGAGTCCTGTTTCACCAATGAAGGTTTTCCCGGAAGATCTAGTAGAGAGAGGAGCGAAGACGCTCTCGGTAGGTTACGGGAACTGTTTTGTATCGAAAACGTTTCGCTGGAGTTGCTTGTGGTATCTACCGTCGATTTTGAACATTTAATGGTTTCATATAACGGGAAAAAGACTGTTCGAATAAAATGGACACTGCCCCACTGCAAAATTGTAAAAATATCAAGGATAAATGAAAACATCGTGTGTGTCTTTAAACCCTCTAACTTTACTTGCGATGCTAAACACTGCGTAGTCTACAGTTAAGATGTTAAACGCATAAGTTATGCTTTTAAATTAAGAACTATTTCTAAAAACTACATTAATTGTAGAAATGCATGCCTTTGTGTTTAGTTACCTGCAGTTTACAGTGAGGTCCAAAAGGTATGGAAGCTTGTTTCTGCCACTGAATACAAAATAAAAAAAGGTAATTGCGACTTTCCCCCCCTCGCAATTGCGTGATATAAACTCATATTTGAGAGTTATAAAGTCAGAATTGCGAGATGTAAACGCCCAATTGTGAGACGTCACATTTTTAAGATAAAAAGTCTATTTTATTTCGTGGCAGAAACAAGTTTCCATAAAAAGTCCAAGGCCATTAATAAAAACGCTTCTATTTTGCATTCAATTTTGCAGTTTAATAGTTTGAACTGAAAAATGAACTTGGTCAGTGTCACAGATTTGACTGACAAACTTACATCACACATTTTAAAATGTTCAAATTAAATAATAATAAGGTTTCATATGTTAACAGCTAGTTAATATCAACTAAGAATGAACAAGACATCTACAGCATATATTAATCTTAGTTAATAGTAATTTCAACATTTGCTCATACATTCTTAAAATCAAGTTGTATTTGTTAACATTAATATTCAGTGAACTATATGAACAGCTGTATTTTTATTAACATTAAAAAATATTAATAAATGTTGTAAAAGTAGGCTATATTGTTCACTGTTAGTTAATACATTAATTAATTAACAAATGAGACCTTATTGTAAAGTGTTGCCTATATATATATATATATATATATATATATATATATATATATATATATATATATACTGAAGGATTCTTTATTATTTTCAAATAATCATTAAATCATTGATTATTAATAGCCTATTCAATAATTGCTCATATTATAACATGCGTCAGTGTTCAGTTGTATCATTGTTTATCTAAACTGGAATATGATGAAACTCTCTTTCCACACACACACACACACACACACCTGAGTGAAGCACAGATCATGCCATTCTTGGAAGACAGCCCACATTGTGTTCTTGGCACAAACACAATATAAACATTTAAGGTAAGCCACTTTGTTCAAATATAAAAGGATAAAAAGGGAAATAGATACGAGTTATTTGGCCTGATAGACAGTGCGATCAGTCTGTTCAGGTTCAGCTGTGGATTAGTCAACATGTGGGACCGCTAATGATTCAACCGGCCGAAATAAAATGATGTCCTGCTGGACTTTTTTTTTTTTGCATGACTTAGTTTTCAGCATATAGTGAAGTGTATAGCCAGCCGGATGTCTGGTGCGTCAGATGTTCACAACAGCTTGAATTAGGTTTTGTTTTTAACAATACTTACTTCCCTTACATTTGACTTACAAATTTTTAGATGTCAGTGGAGTTCATATTTAAATCCTGATGTTAACTAGTGATGCAATACAAACAATACACAAGGTTTTTGTCCTGGTTAAATGAAATGTTGAGAGAAACACAAAGCAACTTTTTCAGGAGTGCAAAGGCATTGTAAACCCACCATATTTTTGCTCTAGGAAATAATCTTTTGCAGATAAGCAATATGAAAGCACTATTACTGATTACTATTACTGATACTGATACTCTATTACTGATACTGCAGCATTATCTCCTGTTTAAGTGTGTGGATAGTGAATAAATGTGCATTGGCCATAATTGATTTGTGTTGGTGTCTTTCCAATTATATCATATTTCCAGGGTCGGAATTGGGCTTGTGTTTGGAACAATGTCTGGTTGCTGCTCAGTCTTTATCATTGTCTTGAGTTTATTAATACGATCTTGAAATGCAGAAGTGTTGTACTCAGCATTGCTCATCAGGATCTGAATATGAATGTACAGCCATTGAAGGAGGAATTGAGCTGTAATCATGTCTGGTCACGTTTCATGCCATTTTTACTCTTTTGTCCTTAATATTGGGTAGTTTATATTTCTGCACTTTTTCCTGCACTTTTTGTGTGATGAATCTTTAAAAAAAGCCGCATATTGACGTTCTTATGCATTAAAATTAACTTGAGACTGAAAATTCCAGGCCTTATGAATCTTGATGACTCTTCTGATGATACAAAAATGCTGTCGCAGAATAAATGTGGAAGAGGAAGTTTGTCTGTGTGTAAGAGGTGAGGCACAGAGGTGATCATGTCTGCGGTCTGGCTGTATATTTCAGTGCAAAATATCCAGGAAGCAGTTGGATGGATTTATTCATATACATATAAGCCATACTTAAACGAGAGATGCTCATTAAATGCCCTTTTTATTAGATGAGTTTCCCTCTCATGTGCCTGTGGGTGTGATATCAAGTAGTCTTTTATCATTGCACAATAAAAGTTGTTGAAATTGTGAAAATTATTTTATTATTTGAGATGAAATCAGTTATGTAGAACAGCTGTCTGTTATATGGTTTGTTTGACCAGAGAATGTCATGATTGACCAGTCAAATATTGAGAGGGTCGTGTAATAAAATGATAAATTTCACACTCTTAGAAGAAAAGCTTCTGTATAGAATCTTAAAGGGTTCTGTCAGGCGCATCATTTATAGAATCTATTAGGGGTTCCCATCATGAGATCATTTTATTGATTTAGTTTGATGAATAAATTTTGGTTTAATAAACATACTTTATCACTAGAAAACATAGGCCTACTTTACAAATACTTTATCACTAGACTGTAAACACTTTATATCACTAGAAAAAAAATGAACCATTAAACATGAAAGTATTACGCAGTCATTTAATGCATTTCTCCTTATAGAAACTATATAGGTTCTTTAAAATTGAGCTCTATAGAACCCCATTGAACCTTTTTTTCTAAAAGTAGCAATAACATTTAATGTTATTAAATCTGGCAATAAATTGTCTGCAGTAACATGTAAAACACTGTAATTTAAGGAAAGGGAGCGAGAAAGTCAGTTATAAATTCATAAAATGCAATGACAAGTTTGCCCAAACCTTGCTGATATATTGCATCGGACCGGAGCTGTTTTAAAGGGATCATTTTGTCATCATTTACTCTCCCTCATGTTGTTACAAACCTATATGCGTTTATCTCTTCTGTTGAACACAAAAAGAAGGTATTTTTAAAGAATGTTGGTAATCACGTCTGACTGGAGCCATTGACTTAATAGGAAAAAAAAATACTATGGAAGTCAATGGGTGTCATCAACTTTAAGTCTGTATTTTATCTTGGATCTCAAATACACAAATATCTTCATACTTAGACATTTAAGCCACACATAAAATGTCTGAGTTGTCATTGCATTAGATAAAATATCACAGAAAGTGCCTGCTTTTCTCATAACAAACCATTTTCAGAGTCATTTTTGCCCTTTTCCACCTTATTTGCCTTTTTTTTTAAATATTTTGAGACTTACTTTTAACCAAAGTGATTTTGTATGTGTATGTAAATTCAGTTTCTCTCAAGTTCAAACTGGTGTTTTATAGTAGAGGAACCACAGCTGCAATTCACACCTGCGTTTCATAACCACAAACTGTCAACAGTGCATTATCTTCAACAAGATATTGGTTATTTTATCAACTTTTGAGAGGTGTTCTGCTTGGAAACGTGTACTTACACTGTGTTTCTGTAAAATAAGAATACATTTTTTTTATACAATACAAAGACTTTCTGACTGTATTCTAATGGACATTAGCACATTTACACCAAGAACGATAACTGTAAAGATAATGATCATTTTAGCTTCTACACTAGCGCACAATATCGTTCTGTTGATTATAAGCACGTTGCAGTTTTGTCGTCTGGCGCTTTAAATGCTTAAGCTCTTTAAAGGGATAGTTTTAACCTGTAAGACTTTCGTTCATCTTCAGAACACAAATGAAGATCTTTTAATGAAATCTGAGAGCTTTCTGTCCCTCCATTGACAGCTACGCAACTACCACTATTTTGCCAGTAATTTATTCACATTTGATTTATTCAAACGTTTGTACAAGAACAAACCTCATTGGTTCTCGCACGTCAAGCAAACATGATTGCGCTTTGTTTACCACAACGGATGTGTGAATTGATGAATGTTTTATATGTGAATAAATGCCTAAATTCAGTCTGTTCATCATATAAAGCAATCTTGTCTCTTCAGAAAATGTGGACTAAATCAATCTATTCATATGGATTAGTTTTACCATCTCTTTATGAACTTTTTGAAGCATCAAAGTGGTAGTTGCGTAGCTTGGAAGGACAGAAAATAATAATAGTTATCATCCTTGGTGTGAACGGGCCTTAATAGAAAACAATCTTTAGTGTATATTTCTTAAATAGGTTTTTGTTTGTTTGTTTGTTTTGTGATAGCATAGGCTTCAAGGGAAACATAGGTTTTCAAACATTCAAGGGTTTTCAAAACGGGTCGATTTATATAAAATAATAATATAGCCTAATAAAACATTTAAATATTTAGACAATACAGTACCTAACCCTACCAGTACAGTAGTGCCTAGAAACAAATATAACAATGTAACATAACATTACACATTTTATCATAAAATGAATTCAAATAGATTTTCCACATCTTTTTTTTTTTTTCAAACATAGGAACATAAACATAACAAGATAGGAAAATAGGCAACAATAACTTAGTGGGTTGATTACTGAAACTCATAATTGTAGAGAGATAAACATATGAGCTCATCATGTTGAATTGTTTATGCTTTGACGGGATATCCCGCTTCACACACACAGGGAGTCCCGCGCTGCTGTGTTGTGTTGTTTCGGTTGCTATGGGCGGGGCCTAACGCTCTTCCCTGCTGGCGTCACTCAACGGAGAGTTCCGCATTCCACCGCACGCAGCGATACATAAACGCGCTGATGCAACGAGAACAAACCACAAACACACAAACGAGCTGAACGGACGAGTAACCGCCAACTCCCAGAGCAAAACAAGTAAGTGCTTTATCCTGACGTTATTTTATACATTTACATTTGGCAAAATCGTGCACAGAAGAGCGGAGTTGAATTGGACAAGATATAAGACGCGTTTTAAAGGTCGATCGAGCTGCATTTAACGTTAAGTGCAATGACAATGAGATGAAATAAAACCTCGAGAAGAATAAAATTATTTCCATGGATCACTGATGTCTAGAATGTATTTTTCTGAAACACCCAGGTTATTTACTGCACAATAAAGTACATTATGTACAAATGTTGGGTTGTTTCAACGGTCAAATATGGACAAACTCAACCGTTGCTTTACATTTTTTAATTAACGTTAGTTTTAATCCTAGCGGTTGGGTTTGTCCATATTTGACCCAAACATGGGTTGAAACAACCCAGCATTTACTTCAATTGACTATCGTTTAAATCCAAAAATATATTTAAAATGTATTTTTTTTCTCTCTCTATATATATATACATTAATGATTTGTTAAGCAGTATAGAAAGTTATTAATGAAAGTTTTTGCTAATCTTGCTTTTAATTGGGTTGGCTGAGGGTCTCGATGGGCTCCTGAAAAGTTTGAGACCCCGCGTTTGAATGGTTAAATCTGTAACACACGTGTAACTCTCCATCTAAAACTATTCTGCAACAACATTTCTATATGCTTATGTTTTTATACATGCATTAACATGTTGTATTTGTACTTAAAATTAATTTATCACACTATAGGATTATTGAAGGCAGCTGCAAAACACCTAAAACTTTTTAAAACATGGTCATAAGCACCTGAATTATACTTCCATATATTTATGTAAATCTATTCTAATTGTTTTCTTTGTTGAAAAGAATGTCAGGTAACACTTCACAATAAGGTCTCGTTTGTTGACTAATAATGAGCAATGCATTTGTTACAGTATTCATCTTTGTTAATGTTAGTTCTTAAAAATACAGCTGTTCCTGTTAGTTCACAAAGCATCAACTAATGTTAACAAATACAACATTTGATTTTAATAATGTATTAGCAAATGTTGAAATGAATATTACCTAACACTATGCTGTATATTGTTCAATCTTAGTTCATAACTAATAAAACCTTATTGTAAAGTGTTACCGAATCTCCTTTTTATTTGAGTCACTTAATAATTCACTTCTAAAAAGTCAAAATACAAATGCAAAAAGAAAGACTTGCATCATCACCAAAAAGGCATGCAGAAATGTTGCACAAACACAATTAGTTTTCAGTGCTAGGAAAGTTTTAGTCGAGAGGCATGCAGAAAGTAGCCGTTAGCTGCTGCGAAACATGTTTGACTGTTACATAATCCTGTAATGGCCTTTACAGACAATTCAAGAGCTGTTTTAAGCCTCGGTTTTGAACATGCGTAGGTGTTGTTTTTGCTCTTGGGAATCTTGAAGTTTCCCTATAACTCTCTTAAGAAGCAGATTTACAGAGTTTGTGTTACGTTCCTCTTATGGAAACTTCATTATTCTCTGTGACTTTCCACTGAAAACACACATTATCAGTCCTTAGTAAACTTATTCCAAAGCAAAAACAAACTCTTCTTGTTTAAATTAATACATTTTTAGCTAACTGTGATTTGTACATGTACATTTCTGAAATACATAAGACAGTTACGTCTGATAACAGATCACTTTAAATTTTAATGTGGACTCATGCATTGTGAAAAATGCTATACAAATAAATGTGAATAGAATTAAATTCTTAAACTTTTTAAAAGCTCAATAAAGTGTGTGTTTTTTACATTTATTTTTATTTTTAAATGAATGCCTAATGCACATGCATTTGCACTTGTATCTGTAAAAGGCACTTCATGCACGATCAACAAAAATAATGACATTTCTCTCTCTCTCTTTCTGAAGCAGCAATGATGCCTGGTCAAATCCCTGATCCGATGGTCACGGCCGGGTCTCTTCCCAGTGTCGGTCCTCTGGCTGGCATTCCCTCCACCACCCTGACAGACCAGCTGAAGCTGGCAGAGCTCTACAGCCTCGGCGCCGTTCTGTCTCCTCTCATCCTCAACAGACACGCCAAGAGACCGTTCGACGTCATCCAGGGTGAGGAGGTGAGAACCGAACATCACATTTAACAGCTCCAGATATCAGTTCTGCTCATTCACATTTGCAGAATTGCAAAAACAGTTTTAGGTAACGACATGTATGTGCAATAGTTTGAGAAAGTGAAACTGACGTTCTATTGTTTGTGAAGTTCCTCTGAAAGTTTTTTTTTTACTCCCTGGTCAAGAGCGACACCTGGTGGACACCATTGTCTGCCAATTATTCGTTTTTTTTGTGAGAATGCTCATAGGTTGATTATAATGGTTCGGTTTACACTAAAAGCAGATTTGTAAACTGACACGTGTACTTTCTGACCACAGGAAGGTGACAACGATGATCGCAAGAAAAGAAGGCGAGAGAAAAATAAAGTTGCAGCCGCTCGCTGTCGGAACAGAAAGAAGGAAAGAACTGACTTTCTCCAGAAAGTGAGTGTGAAAATTCATTAATATTTCAGATTTTGTAATTTTGGGCAAAGAAAAATGAGTAAAACTTTATTTTACAGTGTTCTTGTTACTCATATTACATGTTACTATTATTAATGACTACAGTAGCAGTGGGTGATTATTATTTTTTTATATTATGATATGATATTGAGGGATTATATGGAATATTTGTGCTTTTTAAAATTAATTTGTCACATTGCAGAACTATTTAAAATGAACTAGTGATGGTAAAAACATCATTAAATCACAATTTTATTTAAATATATATATTTAAAATGTCATTTTTTATAATATTTTCTAAATATGATGCTGGTGTAATTTTTATCTATGCCATTTTTATGTTATTATTTTGTAATTATTAATTGAGAGATAACATGGAGTTTTTGTGCTTTTAAAAATGTAATTTGACTTTTAGAACTAGCTAAAAAACTATTTTACTAGTGATGGTAAAATCTAATTTAAAAATTTAATTTAAAATGTTTTATTTAAAAAAAATACTTTTTTTTTTTTTGCTACATCATAAAACTATTTAAAATGAACTAGTGAAGGTAAAAAAGTCATTAAATCATCGTTTTATTTCAAAAATATATTTAAAATGTTATTTTTTAATGTAATTTTTATGATGCTATTATTTTGTAATTATTAATTGAGATATTACATAAAATATTTGTGCTTATTAAAATTAATTTGTCACATTGCAGAACTATTTGAAAAAACTAGTGAAGATACAAAAATAATTAAAACAGAATTTTTATTAAAAAGAATTTTTATTTATTTAAAATGTTTTATTTAAAAAATCTGACACTTGTGTAATTTCTATGCATGCCATTTTTATATTACTTTATTTTTATTTTATATTTTGCCACTTCATAAAACAATTTAAAATTAACTAGTGAAGGTTAAAAAGTCATTAAAACATCAGTTTATTTAAAAAAAAAAAAATGGATACTCTTAATTATTATGCATGCCATTTTTATGATGTTTACTTTTTATGACATCAATTGAGAGATGAAATAATTGTTTTATGTAAATACCAGAGATGTCACTTGAATTCCCCAAACCTTTGTAAATAACCAGTAACATGAACACTATAATGAAGATGTGTTGTGGTGTGAGGCAGTATAATTAAGCGAACGCTTTTTGCTCGGTCCTCTTAGGAGTCGGAGCGGTTGGAGATGTTGAACTCGGGGCTGAAGTCTCAGATCGAGGAGCTGAAATCAGAGAGACAGCAGCTCATCGTGATGCTCAACCGCCATCGGCCCACGTGCATCGTCCGCACCGACAGCGTGAAGAGCCCCGAGAGTGACGAGCAGCGAGCCGAGCTGTCCGACTGAACCGTAAGAGGAACCGCTCCACAACTCTCTGTGCTCTGGGATTTCTTTTAAAAGGAACCAACCATTGTCAGTGTCGATTTCACCATGAAGAGAAAAAGGGAACAGATTTGTATGGATATTAAGCCAGGAAGCTCACAGACTTCCGACCCCACAGACTATTGTAAAGGACATGTACATATTCTCAACGGCGTGTCTGTTCTGTTGAAACACGTGATCTGTCAGTTGATCTGATCTGGAGCGTGACCGTTCTCCCAGAAGCCTCCAGGTGGCGCTGTCTGATTAAACCCCACTGTTCACTGACGCTGGCGTCTCCATGGACGGACTGTTTACATCTGTTTGCATTGTATATATATTATACTCGTTTATTATATGCCATTTTTTATATTGTGCCATCACATCATGTGGTGAATGACGTGTTATCCTCAGAGTGTCTGTTGAACGGCCACTTTTGTTACTAAATAATGTTACAGAGAGCACATTGAAATAAAACCTATTTTTCAAATACAATTTACGAGTATTTATTGATTGATTTATTATTTTAAAGTATTTATTATATTATATTATATTTTATTTACTTATTATATTTGTACTTATTTAAAAAAAAAAAAAAAAAATCTTATTTAAAATTTTATTTTATTTTGTCTAATTTTATAATTACATTATTAAGCTCCGGCAGGATATGCGATATGGTTAATGGATGGTTGGATTGATTCGATATTATTTCATTATTCAAAATTTTGTACATTTAATACATGCATCCCTTTCTCTCGCTCTCTCTCTTTTTTTTCCTTTTTCCTCTTTCACTTTCATTGTTTTTCAGAAAAACTCTGTTTGTGGAAATTAGATGTTGTCAGAGAAATTTACATGACAAAAACAAGATTATTTCCACCGAGGTTTCCTTTGACTTACATCTATGTTTCCCATTAATCCTGTTTATTTTTCCTCCTTTCAGAAATGTCAATTTTATCATACATAGTGCAGTGTATTTGGACACTTATGACACAACTAGTTGACAACCACAATGCATTCAGATGCGTTTATGGCATTTATATCGAATGGTAAATCTATCGGTTTATCATTTGTGAAATGTTTGGCTTAAAGTTTACATGCATTTGTAGTTTTCCCTTATATTCTCATCATTTCTCGCTAAGGCGGGTTGAGTGGGTTAACGCTTGCTTGTTGTTTGTTCATTTTCTGTCTTTAGTACTTTTTGTCACGTCAGAATTGGGTTGATCAGCTTTCCTGAGTTCTGGCTTCAGACTCGCTCGCTCTGAAAGCTGCTTTGATCAAATGTCTGACCTTCTGCTTAGCAGTTCCAGCCTTTTAAAAATGCGTCTTTTTGGCAGAACATGTTTCTCACGTGGGCGGTTGTCAGAATCTGCTCCTCACCCTGTTTCTGCGAGCACATGAGACAGAGAAAAAAATGTTGGTTGAGTGCCACTGAGTGCTACCTCAGGAACTGTGTGATTTCAACACAAACAGCTCTTAATCACTCATGAGAGCGACCGCAATGACCTAAAAACTGCGTTTCTAAGCGGAGGTCAATAATGCATCTAATATCACTTTACCTTAATCTTTATTTTTAGAGTTTTCAGTGGTCAGTATTTCTGCAACTCAGTGTTTTGATATGTATTTGCCTTTCATTGTCAGTATTTCAGTAGGTTATTCAGTCATTTATTATTTAAAGGGATAGTTCACCCAAAAATGAAAATTCTGTCATCATATACTCACCCTCAAGTTGTTTCAAACCTGTATGAATTTATTTTTTCTGCTGAAACACAAAAGAAGATATTTTGAAAAATGTCTGTAACCAAACAGTTGATGTGTCCATTTACTTCCATAGTATTTTTTTTTCCTACTATGGAAGTCAATGGTTCCAGTTAACTGTTTGGTTACAGACATTTTTCAAAATATCTTCTTTTGTGTTCAGCAGAAAAAAGAAATTCATACAGGTTTGAAACAACTTGAGGGTGAGTATATGATGACAGAATTTTCATTTTTGGGTGAACTATCCCTTTAAGTATATCATTATATTTGTATTTAGTATTTCAGAGCTTTACTATTTATTTCTGCATGCAATTGTTAAAAAAAAAATCTGTTTTATTATTTTCCATTATTCAGTAATTTCAGCATTCCAATATTTTTGTTTTTAGTATTTCAGTTTCTTCTTATTTAATGTCAGCATGTCAGTGTTTAAATATTCCAATTTTTGCATTTTATTTTCCATTAGTCAGTAGGTTATTCAATAATTCAATAATTTTTGTTTTTAATATTTCAGTGTATTCATTTTTTTTTTATTGTCAGTGTTTAAATATATATATATATATATATATTTGCATTGTTTTCCATTATTCTGTAGGTTATTCAGTAATTTAATATTTCAGTATGATACAATTTTTGTTTTTAGTATTTCAGTGCATTCATATTTATTTAATGTCAGCATGCAGTGCTTATTTTCAATTATTGAGTAATTTAATATTTCAGTGTGACAATGGTTTTTATTTAGCAATTCAATTTCTCATTTATTTTAGTCAGTGTTTGAATACTGCATTTTTCAATTTTTATTTTTAATTTTTTCAGGTTATTTCAGTGTTCTCGTTTACTTATTTATTTCGGCATGTCACTGTTTAAATATTTTTTGTTTTGTTTATTTCAGTATGTTATTCAGTAATTTAATATTTCAGCATGTCAATATTTGTTGTACTTAGGAATTCAGCTTTTCATTTTTATTCTTATTTATTTAATTGTTCTGCATTGCGGCAGGCTGTTCAGTATTTCAATATTTAAGTCTTTTAATCAAGCATCAAAAGTTTTAAGAGAATATTTTATTTGTACAATAAGTAATGAGTAAATGTACAATTTGTACAATTAACAATAAATAAATGTAAACACTCAATGAGCTTCTGATGTCTGTTCTAACACTCCTCGATTAATGAATGAATGAAGTTAGTCGTTCATCAATAGACTTACCTTTTACATTTTTCATATTTTTAATCATATAATGTAGAAAAAAAAAATTCCCCTCTTTTTTTCCAGAACATCTTTGCATCTCAAACCCATGTGGGAATCTGTTCTGGAAAAGCACTGGTAATCAATGGGAATTTTGGGTAAGTGCTCAGCTCTGATATATTTAACTGATATTCTAAAGAATGGCTGTCTAAACTCGACACCAAATGTTTCTAATCATGTTTGTTTAATCATCCATGAGTTGTAATGACAAATCATTGCAAAGGACCTTAGTCATATAAACACATATTTGGACTTGAATGAAAATGAGGCTGTGATGGAAAAAAGTATGTTCAGTGGGTTGAGCTTTTCTCTGCCTGGTTGTTGTTGACAAAATATTAAAAGTTTAAATGTACCCTTAAAATTCCAGTTTAAAGGTTAAGGTTAAGAGGTTTTGAAAATTGATTATGGCATTAGTAGGCTATAACCTACAGAACACACTGTACATTCTACACTCACAGCCTCACTTTTACTTGTTTCACATATATATATATATATATATATATATATATATATTATACATTATACTATGCATACATTAAGTATCTTTGTGCAGCTGAAAATCTGATTCATCGTAACTGCTTAAAAAAATCTAAAGTTCTGTCATGAAACTCAAGATGACAGGCTGATAGGTCCTTAACTCAGTCTGCTTGCAATCACATTGTTCTCACAGCTGATTGGTTCCTGCTGTATCAGTAGCCAATGAGCTCGCTGCTCAACCTTCAAACACTTGGTCAGCATTTGCTGTAGCAGTTTACAGCGCGCTTTCAGAAACCCTCCACCTCCCCCAGCTCCACCTGTGTAGATCTGCTACGGGTAATTCATGTGTTCGGCTCCGTCTTGTGCACAGTTGAGTGTGTGAGCTTTTCAAAGTATAGGCTACTCTGGCCGTGAGCGTGGAAAGACTTTTTAAGCGCTCGAGTCACTCGCACATGCGCTGTTGTATGCACACCGTCTGCACGGGCACAAAAACGGACAGTGTGCGCAGCCGTCCACGGACGAAATTTACATCACGCGGACCATCACGGAACGGATGGCTTAAGTATACTTTGGGCGTTTCTTGCTCACAGCAGCGTGTCCTGTGTGTATTGGCAGTCCCGTCTGCAGCAGCAGTGGTGATGTGTAACCCATACCTGGAACTGACCGTTCGCAAAGACCCGCCCCCTTTAGTTACTGTTGCTATGTCCGACAAGTGACGCCGCTCTCACGCCACACCATGTTCTCACGCAGTGAAAAATACATCGCGGAGCAAAGAGGACACTGACAGACAGGACAGACCAGGTTACTTTTGATATGAAACAAAGTCTCACCTTTCAAATTTGGTCATTTTTTAAAGAAATTTAAACAATAAATACCGTTTTGTGGCTCTTTGATGTGTCTGACAGATCGCTGTAGAGCCTCTTAAAGCTGCTCGGGAACCGATCATCTCTTCCTTCTAGTTAATTTATACCATCAAATAAACATGAATGAACATAAGAAGGAATGTTGTTTTAACCGCAGAAAGACGTCAGTACACTCCGTTTCTAAAGTTCAAGTCCACCGACGTTAATCTACTAACTCTCCTGACTGATTTGTCGGACAAAAATGGCGGATTCGGCAGATGGCGGATTATGATTGGTCAGATCGCCTGTCAATCAAACTCCCTGCGAAGGGTCAATTGTCCTCTGCATTTAACCATAGACAGTAAAAGAAATGGACACAGCGACCCCATTGGATTCAACGGAGAAAAGTGAAGTAAATTAGAAGCTCTCACTTCCTGATGGCTGAGCGACTGCGCAGACTCAAACTGAGCTTGACGACGTAGATGTGACGTGAGCAACCCGTCTGTCTTCTAGTAGCTGTGCCAAGCGAAATCTAAATCATTCCCTTCCGAAACTTGCAGAGACGGAGAGTGTGAGTAGGAGGTGTCCATGAGCTTGGAGCAGGAGCAACTTTTGCTAAGTATTCTGATTATATTGTTTTGTCATTTTGCCTCCACGTCCCCCCGATTGCGCGCAAGCTTCTCCTCCTGTCCATACGGTAATTCTCTACTGTGTGACAGAGAGTCGCGTGGTTATGATGCAATCGTTAGCCTATTTTTACAAAAATTGCTTCTACGGGGCCATAACGTAAGATACAAGGTAATGGAGCCTTTTATACATTTTCGTGTTTCTTTAGAAATAAATAATGGACAAATGGAGTCTTTAAACGCCTCAGATGTAAAGTTATTCGTCAAAGTGACGCCAAAATGAATGGGAGTTAATGGAATGCTAACAGCAGGTGATGGTCTGCTAATCAATGGCGGCGCCCGGGGAAGCTTCAGTTTCCGGCTGATAGATTACCTCCCTGCATTTAACCCATCCAAGTTAGTGAACACACATTAGGAGCAGTGAGTAGTGAACACACACACACACACACACACACACACACCCGAAAGCAGCCATTCACTGCGGCACCCAGGGAGTGATTGCATTTAGGTGTCTTGCCTTTAAACCTTAGTCGTGGGTATTGAGGGTGGAAGAGAGCGCTGTTGATTCACTCCCCAAGCAACATTTTCCTGCCGGTATTAAGAATCGAACCCACAACCTTTGGGTTACCAGTCTGACTCTCTAACCATTAAAAGCAGCAGATCTAGTCTGCAAAGACCAAGGGCCAGATTTACTAAACAGGGCAAATTAGCGTGAGAATGCAATTTCATAAAAGCGCAGATGGGAGTGGAAGGTTCTGCGCATGATCTACTGACGACACGCAAATGAAAGAACACAGACACAGCCGCATCATTACTATAATGACCAACACAATCTAGCAAGAGCAGCGCAAACTAGCGTCCGGTTTAAGACGTGCTTTTTTGGGCGTTAAATAATGGCGCAATACCAGTAAATTGACGAGCGCAAACCTTAGTAATTCATCTAGCATGATTCATTTAAAAACTCTCCTCCCATAAATTTAGCGTCTGAATGGGAAACTCCTACAAATGCGTATGGAAATAAGATCAGCCGCAAAAATTACCCTGTTCACGCCTTTTCAGCGTTCATTTTTCACTGCGTGTCTTTAGTAAATCCTGACAGTGTTTTTTTTTGCGCTGGCACAAGCTGCCAATTAAGCAATTTTTCGTTTAAAAGACGTCTAATAGCCATCCAAACACAGCCCAGACGTCTAGGCTAAAACAAGGCAAAATTTGGGCAGTCAGTGAAGATTTAATAGAAGTCTAAACCATAGCCCAAGAATAGACTAGTCATCAGATAACAAAGAAATGAAAATGCACATTGCTTACATGATGGAATATCATACATCTCGCAAATTATTTTGGCAAAAACGACATGCAACCAAATTCAAGGTTATTTTGGCAAGACGTGGGTCACTCATAGCCGGACTATATCGGGTCTATAGTTAACCTAGACAGTGAAATGACGGCTATTGCTTGCTGGGTATTGTCCTAACATTGTCCTATCCATTACCATGCCAAACTCTCAGAGACTTGTCATTACAGAACTGTATATGTATATATATATATTCAAAAGAAATATAATGGGGAGTAAATTATAAATGTTCTTGCTTGGGAGAAATATTCCTTTAATTGCCTTTAAGTTTAAAGTGAAATCAAAGTGATGCAGTGAAAACAAACTGCACTTCTGTCTGCTTTCGAATCGACCTTGGATCGGATCGGATCGGATCAGATCTCTCTGTTAGCGCAGTGACCAATGTGGGAAAGTCGTTACCGAACACATTTAACTAATCGTCTGAAGTCATTGCATATTTTTGGGCAGTGTGTAATGAGTAAGATGAGAAGCCACAGAGATGTCAATGGATATTTTGCTATTGTGTTGCGCTTACTGGATATACTCCACCTACACACACACACACACACACACACATCACGTATCAGTCAGAGCTTTGTCACAAGGCCTTGCACTGAATTCTGATCACTAGACAGACATCATCCTCAGATTCTCATCTGAGTGCATCCGTTCCCTTCAGATCTGTTCCTGTCGCATCCTACACGCTCAGCAAATGACAACACAACCAGGAATGCAACTAGAAATGCAAACACTACAGTTAAGGGTCAGCAAGATTTTTTTTTAGTTGTTGTTTTGAAAGAAATTAGTAAGTTGTTTTTCCCCCCCATCAAGGATGCATTAAATTGATCAAAAGGTGACAGTAAAGACATTCATAATGTTACAAAAAATAAATGCTGTCCTTTTGAACTTTCTATTCATCAAAGAATCATGAAAAAATGCATCAGTTTCCACAAGAATATAAAGCAGCACACCTGTTTTCAACGCTGATAATAATAATAAGTGTTTCTTGAGCAGCAAATCATCATATTTGAATGATTTCTGAAGGATCATGTGACACTGAAGACTGGAGTAATGATGCTGAAAATTCACAGGAATAAATTACATTTCAAATATATTCAGGAAAGAAAACAGCTATTTTAAATTGAAATGATTTTTCACAATATTACTGTTACTGTATTTGTGATTAAATAAATTCAGCCTTGGTGAGCATGAGAGACTTCTGACCCCAAACATTTGAACAGAACTGTATATCAAAACTGTATGATATGATCTGGTCTTAATTTCACAAACATATAGAAACAATATGCTATATATGTGCAAGTTGCTTTGGCTAAAAGTGTCTGCCAAATGAATAAATATTAATGTAAATATGCTATTTTTTTCACATTTATAAACTATATTTTTACTTTTTTTTGAAGGAATGAGTATCTCTAGCCATGCAAAACATGCCAAACATGCAGTTGGTCTGACAACTTATTTAGTATTTAAACCATTGCTATGGTGTTCAGAGTGGTTGCTAGGGTGTTGCTAAGCATCTGGCCCAAATCAAAAGAGATCAACCCAAAGTCTATAATATTATATTCTGGAGTTCTTTATCAGTCTGGGGGGCCAGATTTACTAAACAGGGCAAATTAGCATGAGAACGCAATTTCATTAAAGTGCAGAAGGTTCAGCGCGTGATCTACTGACAAATGAAAGAACACAGACACAGCCGCATCATTTCTATAATGACCAACACAATCTAGCAAGAGCAGCGCAAACTAGCGTCTGGTTTAAGACGTGCTTTTTTGGGGGGGGGCGGTAAATAATATTGTGAATACCAGTAAATTGACAAGCGCAAACTTTTGTAATTCATCTTGCATGATTCATCTAAAAACTCTCCTCCCATAAATTTAGCCTCTGAATGGGAAACTCCTACAAATGCATATGCAATAATGTCAGCCGCAAAAATAACCCTGTTCACGCCTTTTTCAGCGTTCATTTTTCACTGCGTGTCTTTAGTAAATCCTGACAGTAATTTTTTTTTAAATGCCAAAAGAGGGTTTGAGCCGGCACAAGCTGTTAGTAAATCTGGCGTTTTTAAGTCTTATCGCTTATTAAAGTGCTAGCACGAATGTCCTCTTCTGAATCGAGCAGTTTAATTGCAATGAGCAATATTAATGGTGATAAAAGCATTAGCAAACACGATCAAAACATTTCTGTCTGCTCCTTCACAGTTTACATCAGCCGCTGTATATATGCTATATGATTAAAATAAAGCTCAGAAATTCCAGGTTTCTTTCGCTGAGGAAAACAAGAAACGCTGAGGCTGGTTTTGTTTAAATTTCGGTGTCATTTTGGGGAAATCTCTCTAAATGTGAAGATCTCTGCTTTCACTGCTTGGCACTGGGTGTCATTTGCATCACTGACAGTAACTGCTCTGTTTTTGGTGCCACTGGATCGCTAGCGGACTTCTGGTGGGAGATCTGTCATCAACAGAGTTTATGAAAATCTGCTGCTTAAGAAATTCTGGCGGTGTTCATCTATGGTAATGTGGAGGGTGAAGTCAGATGGAATTTTTGAGCTTAAGTGATACAATGTATAAGTGCACACCTGCAGAAACAGTCCAGATCAGAAGGGGAAGCACCTCTCACCTCCCTCTCACACACACTCTCGCTCTGCCTTTCTCTGGCAGTTCAGAGTCTTTCAATTAATTACTGGCAAGGCAAAGCAAAACTGATTACATAACTGCATGTGCAGTGCAATACATGTGAAATGAGTGATGTAATAGCAAGGTATTGTAATAATAATAAAATAAAACTAATAAAAATGTAATAAGGTAAAGTGCAAAGTATTATTAAACAAAGGAATTAAAATAAAAAAAAATATTTTTAATGCTCATATTTGAGTGGTGAAACTATTAAAGTATTATTTAACAAATAAAATAAAACAGAAGTCAAATAAAATAAAGTAAAATATAATAATATGCTCAATCAGCTCCCTAGTCGGCCATTTTAAGGGCTTGTTCAATCGCGAAATCCTTTCAGTGCACAGGAACGTAACAATACGCACGAGCCAACTTAATAATGACACGCGATAGAAGATTTGAAAAGATTTTTCTTATATGTCAGCATTAAAACGCATTGCTAGACAGGTAGCTAACACTTATAATTAATATTTGGCTGCATGTTGTAAGGATATGTAACAAAGTGATTTGTTTAAATGGCATAACAAATAATATCAAAAAGACCAGCGGTGACGTTCTACATCATCATGTCACAGGAAATTGAGTAATCACTGTCCCAATGTGTAGTGAACCAGGGTTCTTAACAGTGCCCAGATTCGTGTACACGATACACTGATTCACGAGCTCGGCATCTGATCGAGTCATATTTTCATTCATTTTCTGAGGGAAGGTTAAGAGGAGCTTGCCAGTGTAAACCTGACAGTGTCAGAAATTTAGCATGATTATCTCACAGTGTGTTCGTTGCTACGACCTACGTCGACTAGCCATTAAAAATGCAATGTGAAATGGCGTATTGATCAATGCGACATGGCGCTAAAACTTCTTACCTCAAGCTCTATTCGCAAAATTGGCATTCCTCTTTTCCCTAGCCATGACCGCGTCCACATTCTCCTCTTCCGTGCCACTTCAAGCACTGCACCATAACCTTTAACGCAAGACAATGAATAAAAGAAACAGGGCTTAAATACACAGAGGAAGATCATTAACGGAACAGGGAACAGGTGAGAACTGATTGGAAACCATGACAACCAATAATGAACTAAAACTCAGGCAAATGGTGAGAATAAAAACCATGAAAACAAAACGAAAAACGGAACAAGACATGAACGTGACAAAAACCTGACACTATGATACTAGAGCTAGTATTTTTAGCATGTGGTTGTTAGGGTGTTCTTAAAACACTGACCTTATGAGAAATCATTCATGTCTGTGAGTTAAGCAGTGAAGTGACACTTAGTATTACTAACCCTCAGCATGAGCAATAGGAATACTGATGCTTAACTTGGTAAACACCACTGATGAGTTTAGAAATGAGACCCATCACTCTGTCCTTCTCTGCATCTCAATGTCACACACAAAGACAGGGATGCTGTCTGCCAACATTACTACACAGCAGACTTGGCAGTGTTAATTCATCTCAGATAGAGTTAAATATAACGCAGAGGAAGTTAAACAGATATTATAGTGGCTCCAAACAATATTTGGACACTAAACATAATTTTTGCTTAATGATTTTTAATCAGCTTGTGTTTTTAATGGATGCATGTAGTCGGTTAAACTAATGTAAAGTCACACAATATATTTTATTTTCAGCATTTTCATCTATTGTATTAGCATTTAAAACCCAACCAACCTCTTTTTCTGAGCAAAATATGAATATTTTCACATAAATGTGAAAAATATGCTTGTGCTGATCATTCTTTAATGTAAATGGCACTTTATTTCATATGTTTTTTCTTATCTAATGCAATGCCATTCTTATTTTCAAGTGTTGCTTAAGTTTCCAAAATACTTTCTGAGGCCAATAACCATGCATGCATGTGGAGATGATGTGATACTCCGACTGTCTGTCCTGTTTGTGAAGGTTCATCAGCTCTGCTGCGAATAAGACTCTTTATGCAAAGTTTCCAGGAACCATGTGACTTCCAGTCTAGTGCAGTAGAGGTTTTCTATCTAAGACCACATCACACGTCGCTAATTAGGCAGGGCGAGAGAGAGGAGGAGTGAAGCAGAGCGAGAAAGAAAGCGTGCGAGTGCTGCCGTCTCTTACTCATTCGTCAGTGGACCGCCATCAGTTCACGTCTCTCCTCTGAACACATGCAGTCTCACATAGACTGAGACAGACAGACAGATACACAGGCTGAGAGAAAGACACCAGCAGAAGACAGACTCTGAAGGAGGTCAAAGGTTTCACAGGGACTGAAGTGGCATGGCTCAGGGCTCTGACAATAACGACACCAGCTACACCAAATCACCCTCACCGGGCAACAGACAGGTAAGAGAGGCTTAACCAGCAGCACCATGCATCTGGAAATGCATTTAAAACATTACTTTATTTACATTATTTATTACTATTATGATAAATAATATAAATAAATAGATTTTTTATTTAAGTATATTAGAAATACAAACATACAGGATATATGATAATAATAAATTGTATTTATTTTTTATTCATTTTATTATATTTTTATGTATTTTGTAGTTAAAATTATATAAACATTTTAATTATATTACAAATAATAATTAATTAAAGAAATATATAAATACGATAAAAAATACAATTATACACAATAAATATATATATAATTTAAAAAATAAACATTTTAACTTTATTTTATATATATATATATATATATATATATATATATATATATATATATATATATATATATTAAAGTGATAAAAACAAAAAAAATTATCACAGAAATAAATGACTTATCTTAAACTGAATTTAATTAAATTAGTCAATGTTGAAATAAATGATGCAACATGCATCTAACCAGATGGGATATAACATGTACAAAACTTAAATATTAAGTTGAATATGATATGATTGACATCTAAATACGTATTGTACTGTAGATTTCACATGCATTTCCAATTCTGTCTGTGAGTAAGAGTGCTAGCATGTTTCTATGGTTTGCACATGTGTGTATGAAAGATGATTGTGATTGTGTTGAATGGAAGTCATGAGGCTCGTGGTGATTTGTACCTTCAGTCCAAACACATACTACCGTAACCCTGAAATGCTTTGTCAACATTTATAAAAGTAATCAGCTTTAGTGTTGAGCAACCGACTAGAACTATTGAGTTGCACACAGCTTCATGCAGCGAGAGAGAGAGTTTGACAGAATGTTAGTGATTGTGAAACTGCCGTTAAAGATGGCTCGAGGCCATACGAGCAGAGGTGATCTACTTCAACGGCCACTACATCCTCTCCAACCGCGACGGACGATAGAGATGTTTATCACCGAGAGTGCATGATTCAGACATAGCAACAGTGCAAATCATGTTTTGGTTACATGCCTTATGCATGCAAATGCAGTGGCCTCAGTGTTTGGACAGCTCGATGGTGTTTTAAGCCCCCAATGGCTCCTTAGAGGCAGCTAACTCTACCCTCAACCTTAAACCTACCCATCCCCTCGCTGCCTGGAAGGCGCCGCTGGGGGCATAAAACACCAAACACCGTTTGGACACTTTGAACTGACTTTGCACATTTACTAAAAATAAGTACCAATTGATTCATTGCAAATACTTTAAAGCTTTGTAAACTGCAGCTAAATGCTTCATTGACAAATCTACTTTCATCATGAAACAGCTGGATGACAGTAAATGCCATCCTAAATTCACCTGAAACTGAGCTACTCATAGACAGTGCACACACACACACACACATTTTCTCGAGGAGGGTCTCTAATTCTGGTGAATTTGTCATATGGAAAAAGTCACTGATTCTTGTGGGTTCAGAAAAGAACGTCATTGCAAACAGGGGTTGTGGGAAAAGATTGCCTTCTGTCTTTGAAAATGTCACCTGTCTACCACATGTGATAAACGTGCAGACCTCAAGGTGCATATTAAAATTTTAAAAAATATATGTTTAATGGACAACAGTGTTATCGTTATTGTTAACTAAAACTTAAACCATTAAAAATTGTTTTCAGTAATTGAAATAAAAATAAAATCTAAATGTTAGATGAAAAAGTTCAATTTAGACCAAAATTAGACCGAATTACTAATACTGAAACGGAAATTAAAATGAATTAAAGCTATTTAGAAGTATTTAAAAAAACATTTTTTTTAAAAATGACAAAAGCACAAAACAAAATTACTACAATTAAAAGAAATCAGAAAACATAAAAATAAAAGCTAATTCAAAATATTATTAAATAATACTAAAATAACACTGATGGAGAAAAATGTTCTTGGTCTTATTGTGCAAAATTAATTGGTGCATGTCATTTCAAAAAGTTACATACAAATATAGTATCCCTGAAACAACTTTCCTTTTCGGCTGATATCACCTGCAGTAGGTTGTGCAGACATGGAATATAAGTTTTTAGGCTAAATTCTTGCCAATAGTCAACACAGTGATGTAATGCCACTTGACATTATAGAAGTTACGGCAAAAATTGCAAATAATAATATGATTTGAAATTAAAAAACATTTCCATTGGGATACGTGAACAAGCTCTGGACCTTCAGCCGCCTCCTGGTCAAAAAGCTTCCTCAGAAATGTGTGGCGGTCCATTCTATCATGACGAAAAGCATCTAGTAAAATGTGTTGCAAATGCCATTCACGTTAACTTTAAAGTTGTGTTTTTCTGCTGACATACGCATGAACTCTTGTGTGCTGATCTTTAGGGTTCGTCGGATGACGTAAGGAAAGTCATGAGGAGAGAAAAGAACCGTATCGCGGCGCAGAAGAGCCGAATGAGACAGACGCAGAAAGCCGACAGTCTGCACCTGGTGAGAACTTTCAAACACACACACCTGATGCATTCATTTCCACACAAACACGTTCTAACTGACTCGTATAAGCAGCTCTGCAACAAAGCAGACATGCAATGCATTGTTTCGTGCAGCAAACTGTGACATCTGAACAGTCAGAAGATACACACAGCTAACAAAAACATGTTCTAAGAACGTTTTGCTAACGTTCCCATTAAGTAGGCTAATGATAACATTAGCCTATTTATGAATGTTTTCTGAACGTTCATTATTTTCTTGGTTATGTGAACGTTCCATATTGCAGAACAAAACGTTACTTTTGAATGTTTTTGGAACATTCTGAAACAAGTAGTAACATTTAAAAAATTTGCCGAAAAAAACATTCCATGAGCGATTTATAGATGATGTTAACGTTTTGAGAACATTATTAAAGACCAGATAACTTTGAACTAACATTCTATTGACATTACTGGAAGAATGTTTGTTCATAACTTTGAGAGAACCTTGCCAGAATGTTGGGGAAGTTATGAGAACGTTCCCTGTTCATCGTTCGTTCACACCACACTTTTCGTTCCATTGACTTCCATTCATATTAATACAAATGCAGGCGACAGGAAATGCAAGCACAAGCAAAGACGTTTTGCATTTTGCTGCGTTCCAAAGTTAAAGTATGTTGAACTCTGACCTGCGAATTCGTATCATGTACAGATGTGTGACCAATTGAAGATTGATATGACACAGACGCCGCATGTCATTGTGCAACCGTTGCAGTGTCCGTTGGCATTTCGCATGCTCAAAGTGTAGTGTGGCTGCGGCTTTAGCTGGGCAGACAGACCCTAAAAAGGTTTAGGAAGACAAAAAATAGATTTTTAGGAAAAACAACCAAACAAACAAACATTTTAAGAAAACCGAAAATAAAATGATGACAAATCCAAGAGGAGAAGAGCATCCAGCATCATTGCGTCCAGCTGTGTTACAGGCGTTATGCTGATCGGCTCTGTATTTACATGAAGCTTTACTGACCATGTGGTGATGCGTCATGGCTTCTGTCGTGCTTCACACTTGTTGTGGCTCTGGTCTTGTTTGCTTCAGATTCTGGCATTAATTACATGGCGTGGGTGAACCGCTCAGCTAGCGGCACCTAGTAAATTCTCTGTAATTTATCAAGAAAACAACAACAACAATCCTCAAATCTGCGTGACTTATTCTAGGTCTGCTAACAGAATTGTGATGCTTTGCATCCGTACATTCAATGACTGTGCTCTTAACCCGAGCACACGCCTGTCTAACAGTTATCAAACCGTTTGGATTGTGTTTGGCTCTTACTCAAATCCAAAACCCTCTATCACTTTCATTCAGCATCTGTGTGACTGTCTTATATGGGTGTTTCCCTCTGGTATTACTCATGTCCTTTCTCTCCTCTGATAACTGCACATGGTGTTCTAAGGACTCACAAGAACAGACCCAGTTATGCTCATCTTTACATCAGTACATCAACTACAAGAATAGATCCTCCAAGCTCTATTATCGATTCAAAAGGACAGTCCTTCCAAAAACGAAAGCTCTGTCATCATTTACTCACGCTCATGTCGTTCCACACCTGACTGTCTGGAACACAAAACAGGATATTTTCATTCACGTTTCCGCACATTCAAATTTTGCGTCACGTTTAGTTATGAGAACTGTGAGACATCAAACATGGCACGCTAAGTTTGAAAATGAGCAGATGAAAATGTGAGAGAAATGATATGATAGATACAGCTGAGAGGAGATGATCAATCAATCAATCATTGATTTATTTCTTTTTAAAGCATTTTTAAAGCTATAAAAGCAACGCCTAAGTTAGTGGCATGACTTTTTAAACAGGTTGAAAACTGCCCCCTACTCTGTACTGGCAAACACAACATACTTTTTCACCTCCTCAAGGCAATCCAGCAGACACATTACTTCCTGCTTTAAAAGATGATATACGGCTCCATATCATCTGCATAACTATGATATGAAATGCCATATTTTTTAAACATAGAGTCCAGCAGAATCATGTAAAGGAAAAAAGTAACGGCCCTAAAACAGAGCCCTGAGGTACCCCATGAGTTACAGGAGCAGCATCAAAATAATGATTCCCAATCTTTACCGCAAATGTCCCATCCTCAGGTAAGAACAGAACTAGGGATGCACGATATATCGGCCATCATATCAGTATCGGCCTGATGAGAAAATTTGGCCGATATATTAAAGCAGATAAATAAAGGATTATTCCTTCATCTGAGACGCTTCAGATGCACACTGATTGCCAAGATGGTTTTGAATTGCTTGAAATATGATAACTTCAAAAAAGATCAATACTGTTAAGTGCAACATGTACAGCGCAAATCTGTCATATAGGCTACATACAATTATGATGAGAACTTATAATTGTGTGCTTGGGACATGCCTTTTAATGGTCAGGCTCTTCAAAATTATATAAAAATTTGGATTTAGATTTATATGCCAATATATCGGTTATCGGCTTTCAAATATAAAGAATTATCGGTTATCGGCCAAAATTTTCATATCGGTGCATCCCTAAACAGAACCAACATAAGGCTAATCCTTTTACCCCGCCACACACCGCTCAAGGCGCTCTAACAAAAGGACACGATCCAGCGTGTCGAACGCCACACTCAGGTCTAAGACAAGACCAACACAGTTTCCATGGTCAAAATACAACATTTTCTAGGAATTCTGCCATGAAAGGAAGTTTAGAAATAGGACGAAAATGTTAAAGGACAGAAGGGTCTAGACCGGGTTTCTCTAACAAGGGCTGCACTACCACATCCCTCAGCCAAAACAACAAACCTGTATTTATATTTTTGAGTGAACTATACCTTTAAATAAGCTTCTATACACTAGTGATTGGTGTGAATCTACTGAAGGGATTCTGCTTGAGAATGAGATCTGGTCTGATTCACAGAACAAATGCGGATATCAAAGTGAACTCAGTAGCAGTTTTCTCTCAGCAAGAGATTGGTTTGATTAGCTAGTTGACCTGCTGTCAGTCCTGACAGCCCCCGCTGTAATTCTCAGTAACAGTTATCTGATAGCACACACACACACACATACACACACACACAGACCTCATGTGAGTTCCCCTGAACTCAACCGGTTAAACGCAAAGTGGGAGACGCTGTCCCGACAGGAACATACCACTTAACAGGAACCGCATATCATTTCGATTTTGAGGTTTTACAGCTTTTGAGAAATGCACACATAGGTCACACATCAGCAGATATGAATACTTAGTGTTTACACCGATAATGCTTGATATCCTGATGTGTAAACACCTACCTTTTATTGAGTAAAGGTCATATTTATTATTATTTTAAATGATCTTTATTATTTTCAGTTTTAATTCATTTTTTTTGTTTAATTTCTAAAATTATGTTATTATTATTATTATCTCTTTAGCATTAATTTATTTTCAGGTTTAGTTTTAGTAATTTTAGTACTTATTTATTTCAATGTTAATTGCCAAGGCAACAGTCCTAATTTTCATTTCTTATTTATTTAGGTTTTTCATCTATTTGATTTTATCTCAGCTTTACTTCAATTAATGAAAACTATTTTTAATATTTTCGTTAACAGTAACAACACTGGTGTGCATGTCTTGTGTGCATCTGTTTGCGTTTCATCATCAAAACCAGAGAAAAACCCAATAGTCTTAAATCTGGTTTTCTTGCCATTTCAGTTTATTTTAAATGAGAAGCATGCAGTGTTAGTATCCAGAGCAGCATCATGTTGATATTACAGATTAATTGAAACTAATCTAAGATTCATTATAGTAATCTAAAGATATGAAATAATAAAAAAAATTAATATGATTTTTTTTATCACAATTGAATATGTCACAGAGGAAAGTCATCAACTCAGTTCTGTGTAAGGGAGACTCACTGTGTTCAGTGTAGTATGTGGTTTCACTCTTCACGGCTATGCTTGATAAACAGGAAGCTGAAATTTCCCTCCGTATGACACGTTTCCTGTAGTGTCTTCTTTTTCGTTTGTGTTTTTTGGTTGAGGCCTGCCTGAGAAACGTGGGCCGTCAAGGGGAGTGTTCAGTTATCATTTCTGGTAATGTGTCGCTATAGGCCGTGGGCAGATAAAGTTGAATGACGCTTGTCAGAGGGGTTTTACCCTAGTGACTGGAAGGCATCGGAGCGGATAGTCGAGCTGCAGATCATAGGCCGCGGTGACGTCGCTGAGCGGGAACCTTCATGACCCCCTAAACGAACTAAAAATAATTGCCAATGAACATATGCACGCTAACATCCATTTCTAGCCCTCTATTATTAGACATGTAGCTTGTTAAAAATGTACCTGTGGACATTTATGTAGATGTGTGCCTGGCAGAGGACAATGCAGTTGAGTCTTGGATTCCTCCTCATCTGTAGGGGAGTTTTCCTTAGGGCTGTTTTGAAGCATTGTGAAAACTGCAATACAAACAAAAATGACTTGACTTTTGACATTTTATAAATATTATACATGAAACGCTAAACCTTAGGTTAACATCATTTAACAAGGTCCCCCGCTGACCCTAAATAGTAGCATCAAACACCCATGTTTAGCAACAGACAACCAACCATAAACCAAACAGTTCTTACCTCATTAAAGGGATAGTTCACCCCAAAATTAATTTTCTCACCCTCAAGTTGTTTCAAACCTGTATGAGTTTATTTCTTCTGTTGAACACAAAAGAAGATATTTTGAAGAATGTTGGTAACCAAAAAGTTGACGGCACCCATTTTTTTCCTACTATGAAAGTCAATGGGTGTTGTCAACTGTCTGGTTACTAACTAATGTTCTTTGAAATATCTTCTTTTGTGTTCAACAGAAGAAATAAACTCATACAGGTTTGAAACAACAAGAGGGTGAGTAAATGATAACAATCCCTTTACCGTGAATGTACAGCATGAAATCTTGAATACTCAATACCCAGGATTACTAATTACCCAGTATTATGAAAAGCTCATAAATGCGTCAGAAATGAGTGTAATCCATGATTAATAGGATAGTGTGTGCTAATTCTGCGGTGTTTGTAACTTTGAGGACCTCTAGAGGACGCAACTCAAAATTCATGCCCTGTTGAATGAATACTTGCTTAAATATTCTTCAGAAAATGACCTCTGGAGCTTAAATCAATATCTTTTGTTTTCTCTTTGTGATGTAGGAGAGTGAAAATTTGGAGAAGGAAAACGCAGCGCTCAGGAAAGAGGTGAAGAGACTCACAGAAGAGGCTAAATATCTGTCCACGGTCTTGAGTAACCATGAGCCGCTGTGCACGGGCCTGAGCGGCGCGTCCACGGAGCTGTTGTACGGCGCGCACCACGGCGCGTTCCACCAGCATATCAGCGTGCCGCACTACCCGCTCTGACCGCCAGGGGCCGCTGGAACTGCGCACGCAACCCGCCTGTGGGCGACAGGCAATGAACTTTGGTTGAATCATTAACCACGTACGGTACATAGTCTTCAGCGGGGATTGAAATGATCTTAAAGTCATCATGAGTATCATAGAAATAAAACAAACGCCTCCAGATGAAACAATTTCTGTGACAATGATATCTTAATATAATTTTAGTTTTTTTGTTTTAGTTTTTTGTCTAAAGTTAAATCCCAGAACAAAACCTCATGTCTGTAAAAAGCAAATGTGTTAAGGCTGTACTTGCAAAGTCAAAGACAATGACACAATGAATGTTTTCAATTTAGATTTCATTAGAAACCAGTCTACTGATTCATACAATCGTTTATTTTATTCTATTTCTGTGAAATGTAAAAAAAAAAAAATGACTGGACTTTATTCTAAGAAAATGATGTTGATTGTGTGTCCTGTTCACAGATGTTATGTGTGAATGTTTTTCTATTATGACTCATTAGTCAAACATTCTGAATGTACTTTATACACACAATTCTAGTTGAATATTTTTATTCTAAACACGTTGGGATCTTCTAAAGTTGTACAAACTGCTGTGCTATATATCTCAAATGTGGCGGAGGGAAAATTTTTATCTGTGATCTTCTGTGATCACCTGTGAAGGAATAAATAAATGTAAAATATACAGACACATTTCATGAATTTGAACATAATGTCCCCTCTGTTTCATTCATCAAGCAGAACAATTGTTTTAAACGCTTATGCATATATATATATATATATATATATATATATATATATATATATATATATATATATATATATATATATATGCATGAAATATTCTCAAATGTGTCTCTTCAGAATTTTTACAGGTGCTATAACAATCACTTAAGTCTCATAATGATCATCAATTATAATTGTCATGCTTTGATATTATCCATTTTGAACCAGCCTTTGTATTAATGAATTTCTTGTCCTCTACACTGCAATATTTATTCACATATTTTTTTATCTCTCTCCTCTTACTAGTATTTTCTTTTGTTTAAGGCCAATTTTTTTTCGTAAACATTATTTTAATACCTCTTTAAAAGAACGTGTACGTGTCTATATTAGTAGCACCAATTGCTAAAGGTACTAAAATACATGAATTGTATTACAATACAAATGAGTTTGGAGTGATTTTGTTTTTTCAAAAATCTCATTAAAAAAACTGGAAGAAAATATTAAATTAATTCCCATATAGAAAAGGTATTAGTATTATTTATCAAACAGTATTTACTTGGTGTGTCTTCATTCATTTGTTCAGTCCTGTTTTCATTTGGCTTTTAAGCTTTAACAACAGGACACATTCTGTTAAAACTAAATCAAAAGGAAGAGTTTGCAGCCCCGTGTGTTCGACCGAGCGGCCATGAGGATCACAACTAAAAGTAAAAACGACTTAATTTTTCTTTGGCAAGTTTTTGCACGAATATTTTTTAAGTATATTTCACACACATATGGAATTAAGTAAACTCTACTTAACTAAGTTAAGTGAAAGTAACAAAGAAAATAAGTAATTTTAACTTGGCTAGTAAAAGGTAAAAGTTTCCTTTGCAATACATTTCACTCAAACAATATAGCATTGAATTAAACCACATTTTTTAAATATATGCTTTACTTAGAAACATCTAAGTAATTAATACAATTGATATTGTGTGAAACACCATATCTACATTTCAGAAGTTATGAGTTATGTGAACGCAGAGACCTCAAAACTTGGTAGACAATACACAATGACGGTAACATTTGATGGATCGCTTTGGTGTTTGAATGTGTCATTTTGAGTAGAAAATGAACTCCAAATGTCACAAAATGGCAAGTTACTAATCCTAACCACAAAAGTGTAAATACAGCTGGAAAACAGTGACAAATCAACCTTATTAATTATTCAAGGCCCAATGCATGATGGGAACACCAGTATCAGAAGAGTAATTTTACCTCATTTTATAACGTTGATATTTACGCTTTCATTTCTACACGCTTGAATTGAGTACTAATATAAAATTTAGTTTTTTTTTATTCTTGCCTGAACTAACTTTTTCATGTAAATTACATTGTTTAGATTTTTTCTGTAGTATTTACTTTACTTTTAATAATTTTTATCAGTGTAACTGGAGAAGAAAGGTCAAATGTTTCAATAAAACAGCTCTGTACTTACACTCCTGCAGCTCATGCCTGTGACGGATGTGGAGTCCTGCAAGTATAGAAACTCACACAAATGAGTTTGTGTGCAACACCAGGCATAATGAAAAATACATTTATAATGTTACTAATGCTTTTGCAACATGAATGTTCTATGATTCTATAAGAAAACGATAAGAAAAGAAATGAATTAAACGAAGATTAACAGCCTTAAAGGGATAGTTCACCCAAAATTCTGTCATTATTACTCAACCTCGTGTCGTTCCAAACCCGTACGACTTTTGTCCATGTTCGGAACACAAATTAACATATTTTTAATGAAATCTGAGAGCTTTCTGTCCCTCCATTGACAGCTACGCAACTACCACTTTGACGCTTCAAGATCATAAAAGTACTCCATATGAATTGAGCGGTTTTGTCCAAATTTTCTGAAGAGACTTGATCAAGACTTTAGACTTTATATGATGAACAGATTGAATTTAGGCTTTTATTCACATATAAACATTGATCAACAAACATAAACAGCAGCTCAACTGAACCTGCGTCACACAAGAATGAACCTCATTGATTTTTTCGCACATCAAGCGAACATGATAGAGCTTCTGTTTACTACAACTGATGTATGAATTGATGAATCTTTATATGTGAAAATAATTAATACCTAAATTAAATCTGTTCATCATATAAAGCGACCAAGTCTCTTCAGAAAATTCGGAAACAGAATGGAAAATTCTCTTCAGAAAACAGCTCAATTCATATGGATTAGTTTTACAATCTCTTTAGCTTATGAATTTTATGAAGTGACAAAGTGATAGTTGCGTATCTGTCAATGAAGGGACAGAAAGCTCTCAGATTTCATCAAAAATATCTTCATTTGTGTTCTGAAGATGAACTAAAGTCTTATGGGTTTGGAACGACGTGAGGGTGAGTAAATGATGACAGAATTTTCATTTTTGGGTGAACTATCCCATTAAATATGGATCATTACAACATTTGATAGGATAGAAAACTTAGTGCGACAACACATTTCTGTATAGTTCCCTTGAGTATGAGCCTTATACTCACATGAGAACACACTGTAGCAACCTGGAAAGAGTTGGGTTTGGTTACAGCAACACTCTGAGAGAGAGAGAGAGAGAGAGAGAGAGAGAGAGAGAGAGAGAGAGAGAGAGAGAGAGAGAGAGAGAGAGAGAGAGCTGGAGCTGTTTGTTGCTGAGGTTCAGTTTTGATACTGACAGTTTAACATGAAGATTATTAGAAAACCATAAGTGACGCATGGATTGTTTACCAAAACTACAAGATGGAATATTTGCCTTTAACAGAAGCAGTAATTGTAAATCTCAGTTAATATAATCCAGTTTCAATTTAAAATGTATTTTTGGGGGGGTGGGATTAGAATAACAGGAAATGTTAGTCTTTTGCCACAATAACAATGGGAGCCTAACAAATCAAGTTTCCACCTTAATCAGGTAAGATACAATATTGTTTATTCAGTTTATGGACTATGATACATTTGTGGTGTTTCTTTGTTGCTGTTGTTTGTGTTTAAGCTTGACAGCTCCTAGTTGCTGTTGTATGGCAAATTCTGTGTAAAGATCTGAACATTTCTATTTTTGTGTTCCGTGAGGAAAGTAACCGCATATGGGTTTGGAACATAAGGATGAATAAATATTGACACAATTGTTATTTTTAGGTGAACTATCCCTTTAAACCAATTTAATGTATTTACAATCATATCTGTGTTGGTCAAGTGAATATTTTTTTTTTGGCGCAGTTAGTCAGACCACAACTACATTGTGTCGTAGTACACGGTAATACGATATACCACGATAATGAACATGCACAATATTGTTATTGTGGGCACTTCAAAATACTGTGAATAATTATATATAATGAATTATTCCGATTTATTTGAATGCATTTTAAAAATACTTTTCCCATCAACTTGTTAAATTGCACAATACCTCCTTATGCTGTGCACTCTGATATAAACAAGCCCCAACACACATGAGCAGCGCATGGCGGAAATGCACTTCCACTCTCTGACAGGCAGATGGCGCTGATGGAACAGCAGAAATGCAGCGGTTACCCCGGTTACCCTGTAAACAAAGCAGCTGTGCTACTTTCTGTTTCCGAACAGTATTTTAAATAAGGGGGTAATCTTTCAGACGGAAACTGAAGCTTCCCCGGGCGCCGCCATTGATTAGCAGACCATCACCTGCTGTTAGCATTCCATTAACTCCCATTCATTTTGGCGTCACTTTGACAGCGAATAACTTCACATCTGAGGCGTTTAACGACTCCATTTGTCCATTATTTATTTCTAAAGAAACACGAAAATGTATAAAAGGCTCCATTACCTTGTATCTTATACGTTATGGCCCCGTAGAAGCAGTTTTTGTAAAAATAGGCTAACGATTGCGTCATAACCACGCGACTCTCTGTCACACAGTAGAGAGATTACCGTATGGACAGGAGGAGAAGCTTGCGCGCAATCAGGGGGACGTGGAGGCAAAATGACAAAATAATTAATCAGAATACTTAGCAAAAGTTGCTCCTGCTCCAAGCTCATGGACACCTCCTACTCACACTCTCCGTCTCTGCAAGTTTCGGAAGGGAATGATTTAGATTTCGCTTGGCACAGCTACTAGAAGACAGACGGGTTGCTCACGTCACATCTACGTCGTCAAGCTCAGTTTGAGTCTGCGCAGTCGCTCAGCCATCAGGAAGTGAGAGCTTCTAATTGACTTCACTTTTCTCCGTTGAATCCAATGGGGTCGCTGTGTCCATTTCTTTTACTGTCTATGATTTTAAACAGCCATTCAGATTTTTGTGTTCGCAATTGTGTTCATCGCAGCACTGAATACTAAAATGCTTCGAGTTAATATGTGATTTATTTTTATACTTTTTTTTTTTTTTACTTAACTAACTTTAATGAGATCTTATTGTAAAGTGATACATATTGTTCTTTATAATAATTCTTATATATAATTATTTTGCAATTTAACATGTTTGAAACGTTTGTTTATTTTATAAATGTTTATGTATTAGGCTACTTAATGGTTTTTAAATGTTATTTTTGTTATAAGAAAAAAAGTTATTAAACCAGTTCTAGACTAGCACTTAAAAAAAATATCGTGAAAATACCGTATACCGTGATAAAACTTAAGCAATTATCACATGAAAATTTGATACCTCACGTTATCGGCTATGACATTAAATGCTTAATAACCGAGGCAAACGCTATACTCTTTTTTTTATTTTTATGAACACTAGCGTTTTTGTGGTGAAAATACGATTAAAATCTAAGCAAATTTATGTGGTCATGTGTAGGCCTACTTTTTAAATATTGAATTGTTAATCATTTATTAGTGTTATAAAGACATGATAACTTATGACCAACATTTTTTGTAACTGTAACCAATTTACTTTGTTTCTGCTTCGTTCTTGTTGTGATTAAAGGATGTGGAAGAGCAGCTCGAGATGTGTTTGTCATGGAAACGGAGCCGGAGATCATTAAGGAATGACAGACTGAACCTCTCCGGTGTGTTTCAACTCAAACCCGAGCGGAATAAACCCGGACAGCCGTGACGGATCCACCACAGATAGCAGTAGTCTATTACAACACGTGAAACTTGACTGGAGCTGCAGTATGCCCGTGAACGGGATTCAGGACGGTCCGGTAACGGTTACCGTGGCGGAGCCGCACACGCGTGGGTCCGGCGGGTTTCAGTCTCTGTCTCTGCCGCGTTTCATGCGTCTTAAGTTTAACCCGGAGTCTCTCGAGAAAGTTTATCAGACGTATTTTCTGCGCCAGCGGCAGGAGACGCTACTGGTGCTGATCGTGTTCGCGGCTGTGTTCAACAGTTATGTGATCATCATGTGCGCGGTTGTTTACTCTCAGGATAAACTCAACACGCTCGCGGTGGCGGCAGGTGGACTGGTTTCGGATATTTTGCTCTACATCGTGTCCCGGTTCCGTTTGCTGCCAGAGGCCGTGTCCCGGAGCCTCGTGCCGTACGCGCTGTGGCTGCTCATCACGGTCCACGTGCTGTGCTACTTCAGTTTGAACTTCGCGGGATTTTACGAGGCCGGTGACACGGTCGGGTGGCAGATATTCTTCATCTTCTCCTTCTTCCTCACGCTCCCGCTGACGCTCTCGCACATCGCGCTCCTGAGCGCGCTCTCGTGCTGTGCGCACACGCTGCTGCTGGGGTTCACTGTTGCGCAGAGACAACAAGAAAAGCTACAGTTAACAGTGCTGATCAGACAGGTGACACAAACACACTTACACTAGACTACTTCTTGTTTTGTCAGGTTACATAATCAGATACTCCTACTTCAAATAACAGGGACGAAAACTTTTCAGTAAGTGAAGAAATGATTTACAGTGATTTGGAGTAATTATAGTGTATGGACGTTTAAAGGCTCAGGGACGAAGGAGGCAATACGCGAAAGTTCAACATCATATTTTATTAATAAAATAAACAAACAACAAAACGAAAGTAAAGCGGCAGTCCCTCACAGACATAAATAGTCCAGGCCTGGTCCTCTCTCGTCCTTCACTGTCCTCACTCCTCCTTTTCTCCTTCCTGTGGGCCTCCGTGGGACTCGAGACTTGCCACAGATAGCTAGGCCTATATATCATGGTTCTGAATGCACTTCCTTGTACCATTGTATCACCACAGTACCTTTATTGTAGAGGTGATTACCATTTTCAGATATCTTGGGATCATTTTACCATGGTGTTTATCAAATCTAATATTATTGTTACTGCCACAGTACTTTTTGTAAAGGGTAATATCAAAATGGTACTTCACATGATAACGTATACATTATGTGAAATCATTTTATTCAATTATAATATCTATAAAAACAGTTTTTCAATTTTATAGGAAACTTTAATATATTTAATATAATATTATGTAATGTACACATACAGTACCATTCAGTAAGAGGTTTTTTAAAAAGAAATTGATACTTTTATTTAACAAGGATACCTTAAATTGATCAAAAGTGACAGTAAAGACATTTATAATGTTACAAAAGATTGTATAATGAAAGAGAAAGACATTATAAATCTTTTGTAATATTTATAATGTTACAAAAGATCATTTCCACAAAATGATTAAGCAGCACAACTGTTTTTAACATTGAGAAGCAAATTTCTGAAGGATCATGTGACACTGAAGAGTAATGATGTTGAAAATTCAGCTTTGATCATAGGAATAAATTA
Source organism: Abramis brama (assembly GCF_963993115.1). Lineage (NCBI taxonomy): Eukaryota > Metazoa > Chordata > Actinopteri > Cypriniformes > Leuciscidae > Abramis > Abramis brama. Next base: position 31,403,345 of record NC_139980.1, read on the forward strand.
AATTTTAAAATATGTTAAAATAGAAAAACAGTTCTTTTAAATTGTATTATTATTTTACAAAATTACTGCTAAATTTTACTGTATTTTTGATCAAATAAATAAAGCCATGGTGCGCTTAAGAGGTTTCTTTCAAACACTTTAAAAAGTTTTACTAACTCCAAAATTTTAAATATATGTTTAATGTAAATTAACTGTTTTTTATTTGACCAAACCTTATAAACAATACTGTGGTGGTACTGTGGTATAATTATGCTATCAGTCTCTAAACTGTGATTTATGACACCCGAGGGTTGCGAGAGAAACGTGTCATGTGTTTCATATCATGATCACAGAGGTGGAGCTCACAGAAGGATCTTATGTAATGTGACGGTATTTGTGACCCTGGAACCAGTCACATGGGTACATTTTTTGAAATTGAGATTTATACATCACATGGAAGCTGAATAAATAAGCTTTTCATTGGTGTATGCATTGTTAGGATAGGACAATATTTGGCAGAGATACAACTATTTGAAAATCTGGAATCTGAGGGTGCAAAAAAATCTAAACATTGAGAAAATCGCCTTTAAAGTTGTCCATTTATGTTCGCGATTGTGATGCATTCACTCACAAAAATAAATGTTTTATATATTTACAGTAGGAAATTTGCAAAATATCTTCATGGAACATAATCTTTCCTTAATATCCTAATGATTTTTGGCATAAAAGAAAAATCAATAATTTCGACCCATACAATGTATTGTTGGCTATTGCCACAAATATACTCCAGTGCGACTTATGACTGGTTTTGTGATCCAGGGTCACTAATGTGACTGGAAGAAACAGTTGTACATTGACGTCATAGGACAGGCTCAAAAACATCACTCAGGCATCTATTTTCCATATAAACAAACATAATGTTCTGTGTCGCTGGAGTGTGTATATTCAAGCAGAAGTGTGTTGTTTCTCGTAGCTTGTGGCGAATCTGATGCTGTTTTTTGCTGCTGTGCTGGTGGGCGTGATGTCATATTTCATGGCCGACCGCAAGTACCGCACGGCGTTCCTAGAGGCCAAACAATCTCTGGAAGTCAGTCTAACGCTGAAGGAACAGGGTCAACAACAGGTACACACAAACATGCATTGCAAACACAAATGATCTCTCTAATAAGTGGACCGGATGCTTAATCCATGTCTGTGAGTGTGTGAGTAATGAAAGTACAGAGATGCTCTAATTGGGCTCAGTGGTGGAGCTCCGCTCTGGAGCCCTTGTGTCCTGTTACCTGTTATTGGCACATCTGAGCAGAATAGAGACAAGGACACACACACACACACACACACACACACACAGAGCAGGTTGTGTTCTGTTGCCACTCTTATTGCAGTAATGAAGTCATTCCCCAGGCTGCTGTTATTGTCACAGCAGCGACACTAAAGACCCAAGAGTCCAAATTTGCCATCACACATTATTTTATGTTGGTCACACAGTAACTAAGTTTTAAGATCAGTCCTATCCTTTATATAAATAATATCTCATTAAAATACTGCAATAGGGTTAGTTCATCCAAACATTTACATTTATTTGCTATTTAAGAGCTGCATAGTGATATTTGTGTTAGTTTATAGCAAAACATTGTGTCATTTTAGTTTTAGGTGCAACCAAAACACATTCATATCAACTTATATTTTTATTTTAGATGTGAATAACTTTCTACTTTTTAATTTTCAAGATTTTTATTTGAAAACAAGGAGGTTATAATAAATTGATTTGTGTTCTGACAACAGTGTTATTTTAGCAGATTGAGATATTATTATAGCTTTTATGGTAACATTTTATAATAAGGTCTAATTTGTTAACATTAGTTAATGCATTAGTCATGAACTAACAATGAGCAATACATTTTTACAGCATTTATTAACCTTTGTTAATGTTGATTAATAAAAATACAGCTGTTCATTGTTAGTTCACAGAGTTTTAAATAATGTTAACAAAAACAACCTTTGGTTTTAATAATGTATTAGTGCATATAGAAATTAACTTTAACTAAGATTAATAAATGCTGTAGATGTATTGTTTATTATTAGTTAACTAATGTATTTGAATAATGTATCTAATGAAACCTTTTGTAAAGTGTTATCGTTTTTATTAATACTTTAAATTATTTAAGTTTTAGTAATTTAGCTTTGTGTCTTTGCAATTTTTATTAGTTTTTTAACTGTCTATATATTTGTATTTCAGTTTTAGTCCTTTTAGTACATCAAGTTAAACTTTGCAACTAGATTACAGATTTTCTTTATATATATATTTTTTTAAATGACTGATAATCCAATGTACATCTTACAGCAAGTATTTATGTGTGTGTGTGTGTGTGTGTGTGTGTGTGTGTGTGTGTGTGTGTGCGTGCCTTGGGGAAAAGGTAAAAAAGGAGAAAATCCACTCCTCTAGATGGCTTACCATCTTTTACTTTTCCAGATCTAGAGAAGTGTAATTTCTGGTCCACTCGTTTCACAAAACTGAATTTCAAACATAGAAACTGTTTTAAAATGTTTTCCAAAACACTCATGCCAATTTTGCTATTTTGGACCATTCAAACAAACAGCAATATTGATAGGGGCGTATTGTTTTATGGGGAAACGGTTTCAAGGTTTTTTTTTTTTTTTTTTTTTTTTTTTTTGTATGCTACCTTTTACGTTTTTGCTGTTGAATTGGATTATGTTTCATATTTTTTTTACTGTTAAAATTTTGCAATTTAATGGCAGGTTCCCTTGTGACAACTTACCCCATTCACATTGACAACATGTTCCATTATTTGCTGTTAAGTGTTTCAGTTGAATCCTTAATCGCTGGCACCAAACTGATCAGAGAACTCCGGTTTAATTGCTTTTTTGTCAGCATCTCTTTCTGTCCGACTTGCTTGTGTGGTCACATGGTCTCCACTCTCCAGATACCCCATCAAACTCAGAATGCCATAGCAGCAGTGGGGGCTTCTGGGAGTTGAGTGCATTCAGCCAATCAGAGCACAGCTGACGGGTTTAGCTCTCTATGGCAACCGCATCAAGAGACTAATGTGCTCCCAAACTCCCAAAATCCCACAACACTCTTTTGTTCGTGAACTAGAGAGAGCACATAAAAAATGTTTCAAACATTAGACACACCTGTTGATGCTCCACCAAATGACAAAAATACTGAATCTGACAAAGTTTGCAGGGCTGCATTTATTTAATCAAAAATACAGTAAAAACAGCAATATTTAGAAAAATTATTACAATTTAAAAGAATTGTTTTCTATTGTAATACATTTAAAAATATAATTCATCTCTTGAGATGCAAAGCTGAATTTTCAGCATCATTAGTCCAGTCTTCAGTGTCACATGTTCCGACCTCCAGAATGATTTGATGCTCAAGAAACATTTATGATTATTATCAGTGTTGAAAACAGTTGTGCTGCTTAATATTATTGTGGAAACAATGATTTAATTCAAACGTTTGTGATAAGATAAGATTAAAAAAAGAGTGAAGGTAATACTTTTATTCATCAAGGATGCATTAAATTGATCATTCATTTCAACATTAATAATAATCAGAAATGTTTCTTGAGCAGCAAATAATCATGAAAGAATGATTTCTGAAAGATCATGTGACACTGAAGACTGGAGTAATGATGCTGAATATTCAGCTTTGATTACAGGAATAAATTACTTTTTAAAATATATTCAAATAGAAAACATGTAATTATATTTCGCAATATTGCTGTTTTTATTGTATTTCTGATGAAATCAATGCAGCCTTGGTGAGCAGAAGAGACTTCTTTCAAAAACATTTAAAAAATGTTAATGTTGACAGGTACTCTCTCTATATGTGTGTTTAGGAGGAGTTGTTGTTGTCCATCTTGCCGAAGCACATAGCAGATGAGATGCTTCAGGGCATGAAAAAAGAAGCCAATCAGAAATCAGATGCTCAGCAGTTCAACACCATGTACATGTACCGCCACGAAAATGTCAGGTAAAACACTAACGGTCCATGATTTTCATCCTGTCTTCTATTATTACCACAAGTGCTGGGATTTTGATTAACCACAGTGATTATTTTCAATCTGTTCACCAAAAGATTCACCCAGATTTGTCAATACACTCAAAAACATTGTCAGTCCATGAATGAAACAGTATTGAGAAATTGGTCCTAATGATTGTATAAAAAATAAATAAATAAACCTACATATTTTTCCTTGCTGAATATCTTGTTTTATTCAGAAAAATAAAACAGGTTGTCATTTTATGTTGACTTAAACCAGGCTGACTTTTCACTAATGTAATGATCTCTCTCTTCCAGTATCCTTTTCGCAGATATCGTAGGTTTTACACAGCTGTCGTCTGCCGTGACTCCGAAAGAACTTGTCAAACTTCTCAACGAACTGTTTGCTCGCTTCGACAAACTAGCAGCAGTGAGTAAAAACAGCCAACACACACATCTTAAACATTTATATATGTCCACCTTGTAAAGAAAACACCAAAAAAAGCCGTAAAGAGTACAAAAGCATATGTTATGGGCAATTTGCATGGTTCAAATGTGCATATAATCACCAGTATTAAGGATACAAGAAACACTGACACTTCCACACGCAGTTTATTTGCTCTTATGGCAAGGCACTTTTATTTCTTATCTGACTGTATGTTTTAACAGCAACACCACCAGCTGAGGATCAAGATTCTGGGAGACTGCTATTACTGTATCTGCGGTTTGCCAGATTACCGTGAAGATCACGCGGCCTGCTCCATTATGATGGGCCTGTCTATGGTGGATGCCATCTCGTGAGTACACGCCCACTGGGAGGGGCTTTACCTGCTGTATCCAATCACTGTGGAGCTTTACATGCAGTATCCAATCACTGTGGAGCTTTACATGCAGTATCCAATCACTGTGGAGCTTTACATGCAGTATCCAATCACTGTGGAGCTTTACCTGCAGTATCCAATCACTGGGTGGATGCCATATGGGAGGGGTTTTATCTGTAATATATGAGAAACTTTAGGCTTGTTCGACTTGAACCGGCGCTGCACAGACCGATCAGTGAATGACATCAAAGTACCGCGAGAGCGAATAGAAAGTAGACGGCTCCTTATGCTTTTGAATTGCTCTCGCAGTACTTTGATGTCATAAACCGATCGGTCTGTGCAGCGCCGGTTCAAGTCGAACAAGCCTTTTATCTAATCCGCACACCCACTGGGAGGGGCTTCCACGAGTGGGAAGGGCTTTATTATACAATAAACTGGGAGACGCTTTATCTACTGAAACGCTATGATGAATTTGATCAAATATGAATAAAAGAGGGCACTTCATTAGTTTAGTGCTGTACATTCACAGTAATCACTTAAAGTATTTTATTAGTAAATGAGGGGCATGTATTTACAGTAGGTAAAGTGAGGTCTGAAGTTGATGATGATCAACTTTATGCTATGATAGGTGTCTGGCTGTAGATAAATTACTACATTAGCACAGCAATCATGTAAAAAGGTGTGTGTGTGTGTGTATATATATATTGTATATACAGTATTTTTTTCATAATTGTTGTGCTGATATAGTAATTCTGTGCTGACCTACTTTTATTCAAATATGTAATACCTATAATAATAATTGTTCATTTGAAAACATTATTTTATATTACAATTTTTATAGGATTTTTATTAGAATTTTATTCTACTGTATATATATATACGTATACTTTTACTAAACTACTTTTAGTAAAATTTTATGGTACATTACATACTAATTTATATATGATAAAAAATGTTCTTATTTTTGTATAATTTCAAAGGCTTTTTTATTAATCTTTAAAATTATACAAAAACATTTTAGATTTTTTAAAAATATCTTTAATAAATATATCATATAAACTATAAACATTATTATATAAACTATAAAAAAAAATTTAAATCTAGTTTACATGTTTATAAATCATACAACGAATATATATCAAAATAGATCAACAGAAATGTATATATATATATATATATATATATATTCTGTATATTATATATATATTAATTTGTTTAATAATGTTTACATATTTATATTTTATATTATATATTCAATGTATAAATGCAAATATGTAAAATTAAAATACAATTTTTGTAAAAGTTATTATAGATTTTATAATTGAATAAAATTAAATAATCAGCTATAAACAGACAGTCCAAATGGCTCATATGCTTCTCACCTGTGTTCAGCTACGTCCGTGAAAAAACCCAGACAGGAGTGGACATGCGTGTCGGCGTGCACACGGGAACTGTCCTGGGGGGAGTCCTGGGACAGAAGCGCTGGCAGTTCGACGTTTGGTCCACTGATGTTACGGTGGCAAACAAGATGGAGTCAGGGGGAATCCCTGGGTGAGATCAACTCAAATCTGTTACAATTTAAACAATTAGTTTCTTGTTGAATTACAATGTGGATGAATCTGTTTCTGCTGCGTTTGCAGGCGTGTACACATCTCTCAAAGCACAAAGGACTGTTTGCATGGTGAGTTTGAGCTGGAGGAGGGCAGTGGAGGAGAACGCTGCGAGTATCTTCTGGAGAAAGGCATTGACACGTACCTGGTGTGCTTGTCCAAAGAAACACACAAAACAAACGGAGTGAGCAACGGCACAGTGAGTATCATGAGCTTCATTCATATTCTCTGATCTGTTGTTCTCATCTCAAACTCATCTCAAACTTTCCTCAGATGATCAACACCACAGAAACCAGCGACAGCTGCACATCATTAAAGAACACACCTGAGGAGTCAGAAACACAAGTGAGATCTATCTATCTATCTATCTATCTATCTATCTATCTATCTATCTATCTATCTAACTGTCTGTCAATCTGTCTGTCTTGACCTTTGACTTGTGCGTCTGGTTTTTCAGCAGCTACAGTTGGCCAGTATGACAGATGAAGGACTGGAGGACGAGCATCTGAACCAACTGTTGAATAAAGCTCTGCTGGAGAGAGAGAGAGAGGAGACGTAATGACAGTTTATTCTTAATTGAACCCAGTGGTTTGCTTCTATGCCCCTGTTTCACATCATCCCCCCCCCCCTCTCTCTCTCTCTCTTTCTCTCAGTCTGAAGGAAAGTAAGACGGATGTTCTCTCTCTGAGGTTTAAAGACTCTGATCTGGAGTCTCGTTACTCGGCAGAGAAGGAGAGACAGACGGGTGTTGCGTTCATCTGCTGTTGTGTGGTTCTGATCTTCACCTCAGCCATGGAAATGCTCATAGATCCGCAGTGAGTGAAGCTCATGAATAATTAATTACTAATACAACGTGATAAATGATATCAGTATCAATGTACTCATGTAACATTTTATTAAAAATAACACTTCTGCTGTGTAATAATGTTACATGTCTGCTTGATTTCTGACAGGTTGATTGTGAATTACGTGACTCTGGCTGTTGGTGAGCTGTTACTTCTGATTCTGACTCTGTGTTCACTTGCGGCCATCTTTCCTCGAGTGAGTTCAACCAAAGACTTTAGATATACAAAGACGGTGCACTCATATTACCTATGAATGGGAGAAATTCAATGCACAACATGACGGAATAATCCGCTAATTGGCTTTTTTAGCGCTATTTGGGCATAAGAAACAACATTTATGGGATCGTTCATATCAGATTTTGTTGCTGATTTGAAATATATTATTTAATTGTGAGTTCAGCAAGCAGCTTTTGAGATTTCAGGATTCCCCCATTCAAGTAGACAGGACTTGGTCTTGTATGCCCGAACTAGCTGCCCGGAGGCATTGCAAATATGGCCGCCGAGTGAACAGACTTTCCTTGAAAGGGACTTTGGTTCAACATCACAGCAGTAGATGAAAGAGTGAATTCCATGACAACATCTTTAGGTCATAATTCACCCCAAAATCAAAAGAAAAAGAAATAACATTTTGCATGTTAATTATTTTTATTTTTGCTTTGGGGTTAAATATAAGCTGAATGTGATTCACCTGAGAGAGCAGTGTTATTTTAGTATTTTATATACTTGGTACATATATAAGTATTTTATATATTTAGTATTTTATATTATTTTATTTATACTATTGTAGTATTTATTCATATTTTATATCATATTCATATCTTATTCATATTCATATCACGTTCGGTTTGCAGTAAATCGCACAATTTAGGAACAATGATGTTTGATTCTTGAACGAATCGTTCTTTTGAGCCGGTTCTCAAGAAGTAACCAGTCGAGCCAGTTCACAAATCTAATTTTAATTTCGGGATGATGACTCAAGACGCACAGCCGAAGTAGCTCGCCCGACTCAAAAAGAACCGAAAAAAGACGGTTCAACCATCTGTCGAAGTTTGCCGATGATTACAGAGGAGTCTGATGAGTGAGTTGACGATATATGCAAGCCTGAGGCACGTACTGGAAATATGCTTATTATGACTACTGTTATTAAATAACATTTTATTAAAACCTGCAAAAACCTTTGTAATGTAAACAAGATGTAAACAAGTGTTACTATAGTTTATTGTGCATGTAGATTATATTTTAAGTTGTTAAGTGAAATCAAGGAGTTTAAAAGACTATATACTATGTAGTTTGTCTTTAATGTTTGCTGTAGATGCGAAACATTTAGGAATCTTTTCCAAGATGTAGGCTAATCAATATTGGTCAGTCGTATCCGACATAAAGGATCCGCAAATGAAACTGTGACCACATACACCATTAACTTAAGTGAGTGAAAGGCAATAATCAGCAATATGCGTTCACACAGATTACTTTATTTGAATGTTTCCTTGATATAACATGACTCTGAGTTGTTAAAAAAAGAAATGCGTAGTGACCTCATTGCGTGATGACGTAAGAAACTAATTAATTGTTTTTTTGAACCAGTTTGCGGAAATGAATCGGACTTTACATCACTTCTCAAGAATATCAACAAAACAGTCTTTAATCAGTCCAAAATCCAAAGGGAAACACTCACACAGATCACAGGAAAAAGCTAGCAAAACAACCACGTAAAACTTAATGACAAACATCACCAAACCAAGAACTGTGAGAACTTGAGACTTAAATACACACAGAGTAATTAACAGAACTAAGAACAGGTGTGGAACTAATGAGTAACTATGGAAACTAAGGCTGTGTCCGAAATCTCCCCCATACCCTCATTCACTATCCCCTACATTAGTCCACTAGTGTAGTTCACTTAAGGGAGTGAATGAAAACAAGTGAATTTATTTTGAATTGAGTGCGTCTGAAGGGCTGCCGCTTTTGCATAGTTTGTGCTTGTTGTGTAATAATAGTTTGAAACTTAGAATACTGGCAGCTCCAGTAGTGAGATGAAAATATTTATCTTAAACTGTGTCATGGACACTATGTATAAACCTTAATTAAACAATTTAATCAATTAAAAATTAATTTATACCCGTATGATATTACGCTGTACCCACATTGGACCCGCGGTTTGGAGAATGGATGGATGGATGATTCTCCTGCGGGCGCCATCTTATGGTCAGACGCGAGAATTCATTTGACGTGCGACTCTCACAGTGCATTATGGGAATTTTCTATCGTACATCGGTTGTACACTCACTATTACAGTGCATTGTAGGATTGAATGAGTGCGCTTGATAACGTCCACTATGGTTTCGGACACCACTACAAATGGCTGTCCCCTCAATTAGTGCCCTGTTTAAGGGTATAAAGGGCGATTGTAGACACAGTCTATAACCGGTAACACAGGCAAAAAGAGAAAATAAAACCAAAACACAATAAAACTAAACATAACCTCTATCTAATATATATAAATATATGTAGTTATTAGCTATTTATCTAGATTTGTTTATTTTACTTGTTTATTTTTTTTAAAAATTTTAGTAAGTTTAATGCTTCAAGACCATACGTGTAACATTGTGATGTGTGTGTGTATCAGATCTTCTCCCGGAGGCTGGTGTCCTTCTCGCTGTGGATCGACCGCACACGTTGGGCTCGTAACACATGGGCCATGGCCGCCATATTCGTTCTGACCATGGCTGAAGTGGCTGATATGGTGAGATAAAACACATTTCACCTCTTTTCCAATTATTGTTATTATTCACTGTGATTGGCATGTTTGTAGGATGTCATGCAAGTTGGAAGTCTGACTTCAAGTGCAATTCTGTTGCATTCTTCAATTCAATTATGAAATTTAGGCTTTTAAAGATTCAATGTCAGATTCTTGTTATTTTTTGTTAGCTGAGCTGTGTTCAGCTCCCCCTGTTGCTCCTGAACTCCACTTCCGGCGTGACGCTCGAGTCTCTGGGTGACGGCGGATGTGCCGAGAACCCCAAACACTACGGATACATATCAGTGCTCTCTCTGGTGGCAACCGTCATGCTCGTACAGCTCAGCCATGTCGTCAAGCTGGCGCTCATGTTGCTGGTTACCATAGTAACAGGTGCTGTAAACATCCACAGCTGGATGTACATTTACGACATCTACGATTTCATTCGCTACCTGGACTACAGGTGAGTTGAGCTCAAGCTTGAGTCCAGAAATACTTGAATACTCGAAGAGTGCTGTATTTACACAAAATATAATTTATAGTTACACTACTTTTTGAATGAAGGTTCTTTCCCCGCCATTGCCATAATTTTCCGGCTTTCTGTGTTTTCACTGTTATACAGTAGGGGGCGCAATTACACATCTTCTGAAAGAGTACAGAATCTAAAATATATATACATATTTTTGTGGAAACCTCAATACAAGTTTGTAGTATTCTTTGATGAATAGAAACTTCAAAAGAACAGCATTTATAGCATTTATTTGAAATATAAAGCTTTTGTAACATTATAAATGTCTTTACTGTCACTTCTGATTGATTTACTGAACACTTAACGAATAAAAGTATTTCTTTAAAAAAAAGAAGATATTTGAACACTAATGTATATAGTATAGATTTGTAACTTGATGTTTTTTAAATGTAGAATTCAGAAGGGAATTAACTTAGAATAGTTGTTGTGTCTGTATATACTGTATGCTCTAATGCTCTTTTGATGCTCTTCTCCATCATTCCATCACTATTTAATGAGTTACTGCTGCTATGATCAATAACAATACACATGTCTTTTAAACAGGGTTTTGTGAATTAGGCACAATCTATAATGAGCCAAATTTACACAGAAAGGAGACTGAGAACTAAATACAGCACAGTTCTTTTTATAGTGTATTTCTATTGCTTTTTTCACCCAGTTTAGTGATTTAATGCAATAATTAAATGTTTTTGCATTTGAAATGCCGCTCACAAAAGTGGAAAAAGTTGGCTAATACCTGATTTGTTCATTATTTTCTGTGGCTCTCTAGGTATTCAGTGGTTCCCACCAGATATCTGCTGACCGTGATGATTATCATCATGATGATGAGTTTCTACTACTTTGCACGCCACGTATGTCCGACAACAGCTTAAACATTTACATTTATCAGAAATTCATTTATTGGGATTAACCCCTTAAAGGAACACGCCGACTTTTTGGGAATTTAGCTTATTCACCGTATCCCCCAGAGTTAGATAAGTCCATACATACCCTTTTTATAGTCACAGCGTGTACAAATAACAAGGTCACATGAGACACAGCCATCTTCTGACTATATTCTCAGAAGGCGAAGCACTGCTACTTGGGCGGAGTGATTTGCTCGCAGCGCCTGAGAAGCGCCGTGGTGAGAAGCAGAGACTTCACTCAGAGTTGGAGTAAATCACTCCGCAGAAGTAGCAGCGCTTCGCCTTCTGAGAATATAGTTCCCAGTATGTATACGGTTAGAAGATGGCTGTGTCTCATGTGACCTTGTTATTTGTACACGCTGTGACTATACAAATCACAACATGTAAATAGGAAAATGTTGGCGTTATTTTGTCACTTATTGGGAGCAGTATGCTAGCTGGAGCCGTTTACCTCCAGTCTTTGTGCTAAGCTAGGCTAGCGGTGGGTGCGTCAGACAGAGTTAGAAGACGGAGATGAGAAGGGTATGGACTTATCTAACTCTGGGGGATACGGTGAATAAGCTAAAGTCCAAAAAAGTCGGCGTGCTCCTTTAAGATGAATCATCTCGTTTTCGATTTATTTATTTCCTCTCCTCTGTTTTAGCATATAAATTCTTGTTCCTCTCTCTCTCAGGTGGAACGACAGTCCCGTAAGCTGTTTCTGTGGAAGGTTGAGGTGCACGATCAGAAGGAGAAGGTGTACGAAATGAGAACGTACAACGAGGCGCTGGTCACTAACATGCTTCCTGATCACGTGGCCAAACACTTCCTGGGCTCCAAGAAGCGAGATGAAGTATGGGAGTATATTCCTGGATACAGAGTAATGCGTTTAGTCCTTAATACAGTTTTTTTTATTCGCTTTGGTACTATTTTCACAAGTAAGGTGTACATTTTCAAAACTCCTAGTACAAAAATCCAAACTGATCACACTTGAAACGCAGCTAGTCATTCTTTCAAAACCTGATGTAATGCTTTCAGTCAGTTGCATATGTTTTCAGTCCACCTAATCATTGTTTCAAACACAAGATTATTGTAATATGTAATGAGAACATTTGGTTTAATCACCGAAACACAACAGTATGATCTGTTTGTCATCAACAGTATGATGATTCTTTCAATTTAGTACTTTTAACAATCAGTTCATCCAACAGCAAACAATGCAAGATACATGTTTCAAATCGGCCTTAGAAGTGCTGAAATTAATATGCTACGGTACTATAACAAACAGATTACACAGTTTTCACATTAGGCAATACACTTACATTACCCAACATTTACATAATCTATAATTTCCAAAATATCCATCCTATGTGTAATCAAGTGAAGGATCAATGAAGACATCTTCTACAATCATTTGGGCAAATTAGTTTTTATTTTTCAGATATAAGTGTAACATAGGTATACTTTCTATAATGAAATGTAACTAAATGAGAACAAAACATAACATTTAGTGCACACATTACATTCATTTGGATCAATCAAGCCTGTCTTGAGCATTTTGCCATAGATTCTCGTCCACATCACAATGAATGTTATCATTATTCATGCACCTTGGAAAAAACCTTTTGGCATGACGAATCCATGCTTGACATTGGTCTACACTGATGTCATCACATGCATCATCATGGCCTGAAGGAGGGTGGCACGCTCAAGGGGTTGACGATCATAGACCTTCCACCTCCATGCTGAAAAAAATTCCTCAATAGGGTTGAGGAAAGGAGAGTATGGAGGCAGGTAGAGGGTCATGAATCGGGGATGGGCCTGAAACCATGCTTGAACTACCTCTGCGTGGTGGAACGTGACATTGTCCCACACAATTACATAGGTGACCCCTTCACCTTGACAGGCCGGCTCAATTTAATTGAGAAACTCAATAAGATGTGCAGCATTATAGGAGCCAAGTAATGGCCTACGTCCTACGACACCATCTTCAGAGATAGCTGCGCACATGGAGATGTTTCCTCCACGTTGTCCAGGCACTTGGACAGTGGCCCGTTGGCCGATGATGTTCCGTCCACGGCGACGAGTTTTGGCCAGGTTAAAGCCCGCTTCATCAACAAAAATATACTTGTGATGGTTCACATCAGCGTCAAGCACCATAACCCTCTAAAAAATATATTTTGGTTAGTTCTTTTTACAGTGTTGTTCCAATATACATATGACATACTGTAAGTGATGCATCGAATAGTAACAATAAATATAGTGCAGTACCTGAACATACTCAGCCCTTAGTTGTTTCACCCGGTCATTGTTTCTCTCAAAAGGCACCAGGTAAATGTGTTTCATTGATACCTGGTGCCTCTTTAAAAGACGGCCTACTGTTGGTAGGCTGATGGATGCCACATTGGCAAAGGTGTCATTGTTCTCCTCAATTGCCTGCTTTATTTCTGACAGCCGTATATCATTCCTGGCCCTCACCATTTCCACCACTGCCCACTCTTGCTGGTCGGTCAGCACACGGCCACGGCCACCACTGTGGGGTTTTCTGTCAATTCTAAGCATAGAACAGAGTATACTGTCAATAGATCATACTGTACGAATACTGTAACATGTCTGATGAATTTACATGCATTACAATTTACTGTAAATATAATAGTTTACATCCTCCACACTTACCGGTTTTCTTGGCGAAAAGTTTGGATGATAGAATTGACAGTTGATCTTTTTAGATTTGGATCAACTAATCTGGCAGCCTCTGCCATAGTAAGGCCTCGGTTCACCACATGATCAACAATGATGGCCCGGACTTCATTAGAGACAACAGTTCTGCCTCCCTCTCTCTGATGACCAACCCTTTGACGGGCCCCATGGCCACCTCTCTGTTGGTGCCCACCTCTCTGACCTCTCTGTTGGTGCCCATGCCCACCTCTGACCTCTCTGTTGGTGCCCATGCCCACCTCTGACCTCTCTGTTGGTGCCCACCTCTCTGTTGGTGCCCATGCCCACCTCTCTGACCTCTCTGTTGGTGCCCACCTCTCTGTTGGTGCCCACCTCTCTGACCTCTCTGTTGGTGCCCATGCCCACCTCTCTGACCTCTCTGTTGGTGCCCATGCCCACCTCTGACCTCTCTGTTGGTGCCCATGCCCACCTCTCTGACCTCTCTGTTGGTGCCCACCTCTCTGTTGGTGCCCACCTCTCTGACCTCTCTGTTGGTGCCCATGCCCACCTCTGACCTCTCTGTTGGTGCCCATGCCCACCTCTGACCTCTCTGTTGGTGCCCATGCCCACCTCTCTGACCTCTCTGTTGGTGCCCACCTCTCTGTTGGTGCCCATGCCCACCTCTCTGACCTCTCTGTTGGTGCCCACCTCTCTGTTGGTGCCCACCTCTCTGACCTCTCTGTTGGTGCCCATGCCCACCTCTCTGACCTCTCTGTTGGTGCCCATGCCCACCTCTCTGACCTCTCTGTTGGTGCCCATGCCCACCTCTCTGACCTCTCTGTTGGTGCCCACCTCTCTGTTGGTGCCCATGCCCACCTCTCTGACCTCTCTGTTGGTGCCCACCTCTCTGTTGGTGCCCATGCCCACCTCTCTGACCTCTCTGTTGGTGCCCATGCCCACCTCTCTGACCTCTCTGTTGGTACCCACCTCTCTGTTGGTGCCCATGCCCACCTCTCTGACCTCTCTGTTGGTGCCCACCTCTCTGACCTCTCTGTTGGTGCCCATGCCCACCTCTCTGACCTCTCTGTTGGTGCCCACCTCTCTGTTGGTGCCCATGCCCACCTCTCTGACAGATCCCTTGTCCACGAGCTCTTCCTCTTCCTTGCTGTCTATCCTGCTCCATGTTGAAAGAAATTGCCAGTGTTTACACCCCCACTTTTATATATGGTGACCAATTGTGGTTACCACTATGTGAAATCAATTAGCAAAAACGAGTATTCATCATGTGTGGTTACACGTAATTTATATGTTCGTACAAACACACATTTTATTTACTGTATGTAGTTCTCAAAATCCATATACTGTATATTGCTGAAATGAAAATCTATAGGTTTACCAAACGGTTCTGTGATTAACCATTAAGTTCAGTTGGTCAAATGTATTTATGCAAATCAAATGAGAAGCATATCAAAAGTATTGTGAGCATTGCATTGTGAACGACAATTACTTCATATGAAAGGTATTTCTTTGATGACACACTGATTAGGTGTGGTGAAAAAGTGAATGTGTAATTTTGTGCGTTGTCAATTGAACATGTGATTACATGTTTGAAAAAACAGACTTTTTGATGATCTGCTTTGAGTTTTGTACTAACAGTTGTGAGGTTTTACCACATACTTGCACTAATAGTACCAAAGCGAATAAAAAAAACTGTAAATGTGCATATTGATGTTTATTTGTCTATTGCAGGAACTTTACAGTCAGTCGTATGATGAGATCGGCGTGATGTTCGCCTCTATTCCCAACTTCTCTGACTTTTACACGGAGGAGACTATAAACAATGGAGGGATAGAATGCCTCCGAATCCTTAATGAGATCATCTCTGACTTTGACAGTGTGAGTGTCTCTTGCTCTTTATTTCTTTATATATCTCATCATTTGTTCAGCAGAAATTCTCTTTAAAACTTGTGATGTGTATTTTGACTCTGAGTAGCTTCTGGATCGCACTGAGTTTCGCCACATTACGAAGATCAAGACCATCGGCAGCACATACATGGCGGCTTCAGGCGTGACGCCGGAGAGCAACACTAACGGATACGCCGACCGCAATGTGCGCTACACAACACACTCTATAGCGCATAATGCTTACAACAATGGAGTCTGTGATACTGATGATGATGATGATGTGTGTGTGTGTGATACAGATTGAGGATCAGTGCATCCTGGAGCGCTGGCAACACTTCGCTGATTTGGCAGACTTTGCGCTGGCTATGAAAGTCATACTTGGAAACCTAAACAAACAGTCATTCAATAACTTCATGCTTCGCATAGGTCAGCAAACAGAAATACAGACCTATGTTACTTTTATATATACATTTCTTTTGGTCCCCATGAGGAAAACAGCTTATAAATCATACTAAATTATGTTTAGGGGTCGGGTTAGTGTAAGGAGACAGAATAGACAGTTTGTACAGTATAAAAATCATTATGGCGATGGAAAGTCCCCATAACATGAAAACCCAGCAGAGGCGTGTGTACGTGCGTGTGTGTGTGTGTGTGTGTGTGTGTGTGTTCCTGGTAAACCCCATGTTATTGGGACAAAATGTCCCCACAAAGATAGCAATATCCAAAATCCTTGTCCTTGTGGGGATATTTTTGGCCCCCTCGAGGAAAACCGCTTATAAATCATACTAAGTAATGTTTTAAAATGAAAAAATGCAGAAAGTTTTCTGTGATGGATAGGTTTGGGGATAGGGTCAGTGTAAGGGGAGAGAATATACAGTTTGTACAGTAAAAAAAAAAATTCTCATAAAGCTTGAAAATCCATCATGTGTGTGTTTTATTGTCAGGTCTGAATAAGGGGAGTGTGTTAGCTGGAGTGATTGGTGCGCGCAAACCTCATTTCGATATCTGGGGAAACACTGTGAACGTGGCCAGTCGTATGGAGTCCACTGGGGTGATGGGTAACATACAGGTGATATACGTTTTAGTTGTTTATTTATTTTATTTTTTAAAGTGAATATATTTATAATTAAAAATGTATTTAAAACTAATTGGCCAATATAGTTATAAATTATATTAAAATACAAATTTTAACTTAACATATAGTCAAATATTGGCATGTTTTCCACACTGTTTTTCACGAAAACGTAAGGAAGGTTGATATTTAATCAATATTAAATCAACATTATTTATATGCAGCACCAATTTAAATATATATAGTAATATATTAATATATATAAACTATATATGAAGAGTTCAGATGCAAAAGCCTCTAAGTGCCATCTGACATTTTCTTCTAGAATGATCATTTTTATCAAGCTTGTATATTTAAGTTCAGTAATTTCACTTAAATGACAATTAATAGGTAATTTTCATTGCCATTTAAGTGAAATTACTGAACTTAAATATACAAGCTTGACAAAAATGATCATTCTAGAAGAAAATGTCAGACGGCACTTAGAGGCTTTTGCATCTGAACTCTTCATATATAAAATACAGTGTATAATATTTAAGTTGTTTTATTATTTTATTGCTGCCTGCATGGAGACCTCTACATTTTTGAGTGAAGATTTAAATAAATCATTGAATCAATTTTAAAACAGTCTGAAATTATATGACTTTAACTTCCCACCTCTAATGCAATTTTTGTGACAGAAATGTAATTTAGAGATTCTATTAAAACATCTCTGTCTTAACATACTTATACTTCGGATGCAAAACTAGCCTAATGGCACTGACTTCAAGGAACATTATAAATATTCACAGTATCACTCAGCTCTGGCTCTAACACAGATGTGTGTGTTTTCATGGTGTTGGTGCTCCCCAGGTGGTGGAGGACTGCTACAACATCCTGAAGGAGTATGGTTTCCGTTTCGTCAAAAGAGGACCCATCTTCGTGAAAGGAAAAGGAGAACTGCTCACTTTCTTCATGAAGGGCAAAGACAAACCTGTAGCAAAGACAACCACAGTCTCTCTCCCACATCAAATACTAGACAAATCATGAGAAGAATGAAGACTAGGACATTGACACTTTATTTTAATATTTTATTATGTTGTGATTTTTCCACTTTTTATTGATATAAAAAAGGAAAGGGGACAGTAAATTATTGAGGACAGAGAGGAGACACAAACCCGTGTCTCCCAAATGAGCACTACAGTTCATGCACTTCCCAACAGGCAACAGCTCTGAAACAGATACATAAAAAAAGAAAAGAATTCAGAAGCATCCACAGCCAAAGGTTGTATTAACTGAGAATTTGTCATCATTTGTTATATTTTAAAAACACACTTTCCATCATTGCAACAGATCAAAAGTACACCATCTGGTCTGTTGTGTTTTCATACTTTATACACATTCCCTTAGTAAAGAAATGCTGATAAAGAATGTATGCGTCCATATGATAAGGATGGGCTCATAGATTACAGTAAACTTTTGAATTGAATTGAACATTGAATTGTTGGCTATATTAAGCACATAAAATAAGTATGAATCGTAAAATAGACCATGATGGAAATTCTGTAATATTCATTTGTGGACACAAAAACACACACTATCAGGAGCTAAACAGCACTTTTCAGAAACTGTCAGATTAAAGGCACACACATGAACATACACAGATGACACACATCTTTTGAACAGAGCGTGGGAAATGTACATTATGAGCATCAACAGAAGGCAGAGTGTTTTATTCTATTTTTATTTTACATATAGTTTATACATCACACTAACACCATATTACTATTGACGTGTAGTCAGAATGTTTTTTTACCGAAGCAAATGGCATTTTTTATAGTCAAACATCTCCAGGTCTCGCTCAAACATTCGGTTTGTCTCATGTATACTCTGTGAAAATCTTGGTTATAGATCAGATTGTTACGGCTCTCAGATTGTGTGTGAATTTTAATTTTTTGTAGATTGTGGATTTAGCAGCTTTTTATGCCATTCTCAGTGTTTTATTGTTTGACCAAATGAGAAGAATGATTTAATGACTCGTAACAAGGTACATTAAACAGAGCCAAACTTTAGTACCTTCTTGTTGAATTCGAATCATCCAATAACCTTAGTAGGGAAATAATTGTAACTACAAAAGTAATGCATATTTGACATTTGAAGGTTATAAACCTTGAGTAATTTGAAAAATTGAGAAGATTTCAGTCTTATGTAGACTGTACACTTGGGTAGTCCGTAGAAAGATTAAAATGGATGGATGATTTGTTGGATGGATCTTGGATGGATGGTTGATTGGGATTGGTTGTGAATGGTAACTGTGGTGACTGTAAGGATTTTTAACAGGCCCGCTGTTCTGATCATCTGTTCTCTGTAAAACTCCCTATAAATTATCATAAATAATTATTGATGAATTAATAGTCTCTGATGCTAAGTTTCTCTGCGCGCCCCCTTTTGGTTGGAGCGCCGTCCGGAAGTGAGGCAGCAGGGGAATGTCCGGTGACGTCAGTGCGTCTGGACGCCATTAGATCTGCAGCTGTTTGGAGAGAAACAACAACAACACGAACGACCCTCGTACAAAACGCGCACTGGACCGCGGGAGCCCGACGCCTCTTTCCCCTCCCCCGGGCTTCACCGGCTTCTAACCACGGCCGCTCTCGGTGAGGAAACTCTGGCCTCCGCTTCCTCCTCCTCCGACTCGGACACCGGCGGAGCGTCGCCGCCCCCGCGGAAGAAGCACCGAGCCTCGGCGGCGGAGGGAGTAGGAGAGCCCGGGGCTTCAGCGGGCCTGCCATTAGCGACCCATCTCAGCCGAACCGGCACTAACATGCAGTCGAACGGGACTGGACAGGAGCAAAACCACCCAGCCAGCACAACGAACGGAGATGCCAACGGCCTCCAGTGCAACGCGGGCTCGGCTTCGGGGGCCTCCGGGACGAGTTCGGGTTCCTTGAAGAAGAAAAAGCGCCTGTCTCAGACGGAGGAGGATGTGATCCGCCTCATCGGACAGCATCTGCACGGTTTAGGGCTGAAGTAAGTGTTGCGGTAATGAGGAGCACAACCGGACCGAGTCGGTTCTGGTAAAACCCGGTTTGACAGGTCGAGCGCGCGACTCAACTAGCAGCCGTTATGTGATCAACGACGTCGATCTTTTAATGTCGTGTTTAATGACAATCACAACCTTTATACCCCGACAAAATAATATACAAATATCTAAAATTCAACCAGAATGTCAGACAGATACAAACAAAGAGAGGTGCGATCACAGATGACAGCTGTGTGTGTGTCATGTATTTCTCGGGGCCCGAAAGCATATTTTTGCTTTAGTGGTGTCAAATGTTAAGATGAATTAATTAAAATCAGCATATTTCTGTTAATACATGACATATGCGTGTTTATGCTACATCAAATCAGGATGACATCCTCTGTGTGTTTTTGCGTTTTAATGGCGGCTGTGGAATGTGTGTGTGTGTGTGTGTAGCAGCTGGTTTACATTAGAAAGAAGCTGAATCTAATTTTAGTGAAGATCTGCTAAATCCATCAGCTGCCATTCAGATTCAGACCTCAAACATGAATTCTGAACAGTCACAATCCAGATCACTGTGCTTGAACACACACATCCAAGAACTAGACTACAAGACGAGCCGAAAACATCAAGAAAACTGCAAACATCCTTCCCATCCCCCCTCACACACACACACTCTCTCTCTCTTTTGTAATCATAGCATGACGTCATTCTGTGGGACCCTGCATTCAAAACACTTTCACTCTGTTCTAGAAACCTTCACCTGTAACGACCTATTCACTGCATCAACATGTTTCAGCTTGTCTGTTGGGCTTTCTGTCTTTGTTAACCTAAAAATATGTTAATAAAAAGGAGTGAATAACTGAGGATGACTATGACTATATTAAAGCAATATGACACAAGTAAGAGTGCTGCTGTTCTGATGTTAACTGTGATGTGGCCGAGTGCCGCAGGTAATCGCACACAAAATCACCCAGAACCCCTTCAGAAATGATTATTTTCATTACGTAGCAGGGCCTCAGTGTCTTATTGCTTTAATGAAACTGTTAGTATAATAATCAGTGTTAGAAACACAAATTCATTAAGTGCCATCCTTCATTAAGTTTAATAGTTGCCCTTTTAACTTAAAATGGCAACAATACTTGAAGAACTAGCTTTGGTTTTTCTCAAAGATGGCAAATAGAAATAGTGAAGCTTTTGTTATGGTATTTGATAAAGGTGTAATAAATGAGCGATGTGTTATCTGTCTCTCTTTTAGTCAGACGGTGGATTTGTTGATGCAGGAATCTGGCTGTCGATTGGAGCATCCGTCAGCCACGAAGTTTCGGAACCACGTCATGGAAGGGGAATGGGACAAGGTGAGCTTATTCCACATGACATATTTAGGCCTGGTTTCATAGATAGGGCTTAGATTAAGCCAGGATTAGACCTTAGTTCAATTAGGACATTTAAGTAGCTTTTATAAATGTGCCTTGAGAGTACAAAACAATGGCACAACAAAGCCACATTTACAGTATCCAACTGATGCGTTAGAGGTGAATACATGCAGGTTATATATAGCATATATTTTAAGATATGCTAGTGCAAGTTGCTTCTAGTTAAAACAGCTCAAACATGCATTTAATCTGGGGGAAACTGGGGGAATATGTCATTTTTATGGTTTAGATTCAAAGTTGTCAGGAAAGATAGTCACTGTTATCGTGGTTATCAAAGTTTTACCCCATGTACTTTCTCAATGCATTCTTAATTGCATTCCGTGCTTTTATTTTGCATGATGCATCAGTGCATGTTAAAGATAATATGTTTGTATTTTTAATCTTTCATAGTAATACAGGGTTCCTACGCAGTTTGCAAAATAATGGAATTTGAATCAGAGTAATTTTCTGGTCTGGATAAGGATGGAAAAAAGAAAACAGTATGGAAAAATATTTGTGTTTCTATTCAAGTTTCTAAAATATAAAATTAAGATTTTCTAAAAATGAATCTGTCATACAAGAGAGTTTTCATGGCAAAAGTTCAGTGATTGTTGAACACGACTGAGTGCACAGTTTCATTATGCAAAACGTGTCTTTACCATAAGCAAGTCTTTTTTGAACTTCATTAAATGAATGTGTGCGTGACACTCGAACCAGACACTGATAAAGGAGCAGAGGATCGTCTTGAATCAGACTGTGCTCTTTGGTGATCGTGCAACATCAAACCACATTTACAGTATCAAACTGATGTGTCAGAGGTGAACACATGCAGCTTATAAAGCAGAGAAAATACAAATATTTACAGATGACTGTCACTGTACTATATACCAAAAATAATGACATTTATGCTAAATATGATCTGAAAAATTCTGGAAATTTGAGCATGGATTTTGTTAAATGGGAAATGTGTCTGGGAAACTCTGATAACTAGTCTTTTACTTTTGGCTAATGTTCCAACCACTTTTGAATTCTTATGTTTAATGAGTGAGGCCAGATTTAGTTTTAGATAATTTTTTTTTAAATCAAAGATAAACTTTACACTTTAAATAAACTTTTTTATTACATGTTGTTGATTTGTTGTACTTTTTCTATTTTCCCCACTTGTCTCTCATCATGAATATATCCATGGTAGCTGTGGTGCTAAATTAAAAAACAAAAAACAGCCAATCCAGTCAGTTCCCAATGGATAAAGTGACTCCTTTTTCCTCATTAAATATCTCGTTTCACTTGGAAAATTCACATTATTGGCGTAGAATGCGTCATGTTTATTAAGGTCTGACATGCTGATTGATGGGTGAACGTCCGGTCAAAGGTCATGTAAATATGTATATGAGGGAGCTGTGAAAGGTCCTTCAAAAGAGACCTTAATTCTTTCTGATTTATGTGGTTTTGCATGCATAGAGAGTTTTGGTTTTGGCTCCATGGTGAATTCAGCCATTCTTTCTCTAACCACAGGTATGATTTTTTTTTTTTAAGTACATGATTGCAGGTCTTTCCCTTTCCTTTACACCTCATGACCAAACTGAAAGAAAAGTCGGGGGTCATTTGAAAAGTGGATTCATATATTTGTCTGCAGTGTAGTTTAAAAATAAAAACAATCCAGATATGCTGTGTTTTGTACAGGAAGGAGGAGTAGGTTTATTTGACCATTGAAACTTTTCTAAGATGTCAGGCAGAAACAATAATCATGCTGACTTTTTGAGAGTTTGTGGTGGGATAAAACAAACTATGTAGAAATTGTGCTCCTGGCTTGAGGAACCGTTTCAGTCACTTCTGTGGATTTGGGGATTTCTTTTGTTTGTCTTCTGAACTAACAGTGGAAAAGATGAATCCTGTTTTTCCATCTAATTCTTTACTAGTTTCCTTTCTATTTATACAGGCAACTTTACAAACACCTAATGCTTCTTTTCATCTTATAAATGGAATTTGTGCTGCTCTTTTAAAAAATAAATAATAATTTGCACATTTTTATCAGTTTTTGTTTAAAGTTTGATTTTTAATCTTTGATTTTTAACTAGTGCAAAGACATTCAGAGAACTGAAGTATGAATAAAGTGTCCGGATACTTTTTGGGGCTATTAGATTTCATTCAAACCATTTTGAGTTTTAAGTTGACTTGACTTATTTTGTCACTAAGCTTGAAGGTTTTAAAGTAAAATCTATGTGGTGTGACTGTAATATGGTTGATGGTATTTTTCCACAAAATGCTGAACTGATGCTTCTGTTTCTTTCTGTGACACAGGCTGAAAACGACCTCAATGAGCTAAAAGCATTGATGCATTCACCCAACGCTATTGTGGTAAGACCACCGGCCACATGCACTCTTAATGCTGAAAGCTTCCGAAGCTTCATCTGGAACAAGTGTTGTAGAAATCATTCTGGATAGGGTTGTCATATGTTTTTTCTTAAATTGGAACGTCAAGCCCACACTAAAGGCTTAGTAAGTACTGGCTAGTTTGTAACTGTATTAAGTTTGGTTGCACCATATGTTCTTGAGGCGGAACGTAGCTAGTAGGTCGGAAGCGCTTTGTAAAGTGATGCATAGTTGCGTAATATGATGTTTACATTCAGTGATCCAGTAGCAGCCTTCAAATTTGTGAGCAGAAGTTGTTGAAACAGTGAATTTCAGTTTATCCTGTTAAAGTTTATTCTAACTTTTTTTTTACCTCAAATAGCTTATGGTAAAAATACATTTCCACTGAAATGCGATGAATAATCATGAAATAACACAAGTATTTTGTGTAAATAGCATTCAGAATAGCAGTATATCAATAAATACTGATACAAACAAACATAAGAAATTAGATTTATTTATTATGATTGATTTTGTTTGACACACAGTGTTTAGTTCGGCTTGGTTTTGAAGAGCCGCTTTCAAGTTAATTATTCATAAAATGTTCTTTCTCTTAACATGTAAATGAGTGTAAATGTCAACTTCATCTTCTATGTCTAAAGGATTGTTGTTTGTCAGGTAAAACATGAGCTTATTGATGCAGTTCAGTGAATCTCCTGTTCTGTAAATATTTATTAGTTTATAGTTACTAAGCTAAGTTGTAACTGATGTTGTCTTTGCATTCACATTGTCTGTGTCCTTCAAAGGGGGCTCAGGTTTATTTGTGCCATTTTAGTTGTAACCATGTCTTTTGTTGTGTCTCCATATTAGCTCTGACTGTTGTTTGAATGTAAAGTGGACTATTCTGCCATGTGTATGTTAAATGATTGGGTCACTGAAGTGAGTCTTTCTCTCTTTCTTTCTAGCGGATGAAGTTTCTGCTATTACAGCAGAAGTATCTGGAGTATTTGGAGGATGGAAAAGTTCTGGAAGCTCTGCAAGTGTTGAGAGGAGAGTTGACTCCACTGAAATACAACACTGATCGAATCCACGTGCTCAGCGGGTACTAAACATGACACATTAACATACTTGCCATTGTTAATAATAAACAATTTCTCTGTCTTAAAGGGTTTATTTGTTATTGCTTATATGGCTGTCGTGGTAACCACAATATTGTAATACCATGATACATACAAGCCAACCACAGAGGAATGCAAGTAACCGCCACAACTGCGATGTTCACGTGTTTTCTTGTTTTTTTCCATAAGGCTATGCCGTTCTTGATTTACACTTCATGCATGTGTAATGAACGTTAATAATGATAACACATCTTTTCTGCCAACTGGCTCTTTTGTTCTTAAGACTCCGTGTACAATTGTGATTTGTACAGAGGCTCTGTTGATTTGCACTAAACAAGTCTAAACAGAGAGAGAGAGAATGAGCACATGCAATTACCTGTGTCTATACTTCTTCAGGGCAAGTCATATATTCATGAAAAAAAAAAGGTTTGCCATGTCCAAATAGGAAAGTGAAATATTTGCTGGAGCATCCTGTCAACATTTAAGAGTATTTCCCATGAATGTCGTCAGCACTGGTCTGATACTGTAATACTATTGGGAAATATCAACAGTCTCAGCCTCTCGTCTAGTCAGATTTGAGGATTGGAAATAACTGTACACTATACAAACAATAGTACAACAAGCTTATTGTCAGGTTTATGTTCTGTTATGTGGACCAATATTTTGACATTATGTTCTGTTTCCTTTAGTTCCTGTTTCCCCGCTCTCTTTAGTTTCGGTTTCATTGGTTACTGATTATGTCCTTATTTGTTTATGTAGTTACATATTAGTTTCACATATGTCTAGTTTACTTTCCTACACCTGTTTATATAGCCCTGTTTCAGTTGTTCTTGTTCAGTTCTCGTTTATGCATTGTTTGCATTATTCTCCTGCGTGTTCATTCATTTATTAATAAAGCCTGTTTTGTTTTTGAATCCCCATCTTCGTGCCTGTTGACCACATTGTAACACTTATTTATATAGCAAAAATAAATCATTTTAAAAATGTGACAATTAGCCACTCAAAATCACTGCAAGGGAAATTCCTTTAGCCCTAATTGCTCAAATGTATTACTATTGAGCTCTTTATAGATCTTGTACTATGAAAATCACTGTGATCTGTGTCGATGGCTCTCTCTGATTTGCTGTGTGTTTTTAAGGTATCTGATGTGCAGCCATGCTGAGGATCTGAAGGCAAAGGCGGAATGGGAGGGAAAAGGCGCTGGATCACGTTGTAGATTACTGGACAAGCTCCAGGGTGAGTATACAAACACTCACATTTACAGAGATATATATGTGAGGACATACCATAGTCTCCTGAGGGCTTTTCACACTGCGCCTAACCTGATCATCATTTTAAAACCCTGCTTTTAAGCGATATGGAATGTTATGGCAGATGTTTAGCTGCTGACAAGCAAATGCGTGCCTCATATTCACATGCTTTGGACAGTCACGGAAAAACTGCGTGCTGAATAAACAATCGTTTCAGCTTTTGGGGAGAAAAATGTCAAATGGTGACAGAAAACGCGACAATTGGAGTGAAGCAGAGACCATTTCATTCTTAACTTTATAGTCCAAAAAAATCCGTTCAGGATAATCTTGATAGTACAGTTGGCAATATGTAATATGAGGATGTGCAATCTGAAGGCGGGTCAATGTCATCAGTGAACAGATCCTCAATCGTGTCTCAATCCAGATCAAGCAATCGTGTTTGTTTGGAGCGTCTGATGCCCATGTGTACTTAAACACGCACATAATAACAGACTCGCCCATGCCTAATGTACGACTCCTATATGTCACTGTAATCATCTTTTACCTTCATTACAATCGTCATCCATCAACACTATATTAGCGACACAGGTTTTCTTTATCCAGCTGAGAGATGTAGTTTGCGTATCCCATGTTCATGAAGCGATTGGGTGTTTTGAGTCTGCATTTCACAGAACGCAATAAGAAACAGCTTGGGCTGCTCCAAATCCGAGACACTCACAGTATACGTACGAGAGAGCTGGTGCTATGTTCATTACATTATATGAATTATATTAATATATTTAAATTAATTTTAAGTTATCTCATGGCCCATCTGGAGAATCACTGCTTTAAGTAATGTTATATGTTATATGCAAAAATAATGTTTTTATATTGTTTATATTGTAATTTTAAATGAATATTCTATTTGTATAATAATTGTTTTTTATTTTTTATAAAACTTCTATTATTTCTGTGTATAATAAATATAAATCTTATAAGAATTAAGATTTTTTTTAAAGGGGTGGTTGAATATGATTTCACTTTTCTAACTTTAGTTAGTGTGTAATGTTGCTGTTTGAGCATAAACAACATCTGCAAAGTTACAATGCTCAAAGTTCAAAGCAAAGGGAGATATTTGCTTTAAAAGAAATGGCTTTTTAAGGACTACAACAAACGGCTGGTAGAGACTACACGACATTCCTCCCGGGTTAGTGACATCATGAACCCTAGAATTTACATAAACCCCACCCCCGGAACACGATTTATAGATTATCAAGACAGAATATGCTAATCAATGACTAGAAGATAACTACACATAAGCTACATAAATTCATCAACTAACCATTCAGAAATGTCCTGTTGTCACTTCTCGAGTCTCTCCATCATTCTGACTTCGGTTTGAACATAAAAGGCTAAAAGTTTTTGAAATGTTCAGTGCATGTCTGTGTGAGGTAAAAGGACAGGAGCTCTTGAAGCTCCGCCCCCTGTGCCGGGAGCAGCAGCTCATTTGCATTTAAAGGAACAGACACAAAACGGTGCGTTTTTGCTCACCCTCAAAAAGTGACAATTTTAACATGCTATATAAAAATATCTGTGGGGTATTTTGAGCTAAAACTTCACATACACACTCTGGGGACATCAAAGACTTATTTTACATCTTGTGAAAAGGGCATTATACCACCCCTTTAATGATTTTGAACTTTTAGAAAAAAAAAGAAAAAAAACAACAAAATGGACATTTTGTCAGATTTAGCTCATATTTGAGGGTATTGTTGTCTTCAGCGTATAGCCTAGAAAACAAGCACAACCCACAATATTTCACTGTTTTCTATTAACTTCATATAATCTATCTTAATTCTACTCATGTGTTTGTGTGTATCGTTTAGCGTACCTGCCCCCCTCTGTGATGTTGCCTCCTCGGCGGCTGCAGACGCTGCTCAGACAGGCTGTGGAGATGCAGAGAGATCGCTGCCTTTATCACAACACCAAACTGGACTCCAGTCTGGACTCTGTGTCCTTACTGCTGGATCATGTCTGCACCAGGTGTGCTGCGTTTACACATTCGAACGCAACACACACACACACACACACCACACCCTCCTCCGCTCTCAACGATTTCAACATCTCCATGTTTGTGTTTGCAGGAAACAGTTTCCCTGTTACACACAGCAGATCCTCACAGAGCATTGCAATGAAGTCTGGTTCTGCAAGTTCTCCAACGACGGCACTAAACTCGCCACCGGCTCGAAGGACACAACCGTGATCATCTGGCAGGTGGAGCCGGTGAGTGAGGACGTCTTTCACGTGGACATGCAACGAAACATTTGAGCATCTCGGGAGTCAAACTTTTTCAGTGAGAGTTGACATCTTGAATAGCTCTGTTTGAAGTGGGATGGTGTGGTATAAATATCCACTCTCACACACAGGACTCGCATCAGCTGAAGCTCTTACGGACTCTGGAGGGTCACGCGTACGGCGTGTCGTATCTTGCCTGGAGTCCTGATGACGTTTACCTGATCGCCTGTGGTCCAGACGACTGCTCTGAGCTCTGGCTGTGGAACGTTCAGGTAAACACAGTGCATTTGTATTTTGATTTGCCAGAATATGCTAATCTAAATCTGGGCTGATCTAATGCTACCTTCAAGTCATTGTTGCATTTACAAGATGACGATTGCACATGAAGATTTTCTTTTGGCTCAGTATTTTTATCTTATTAATTGATTGTATTATGAATTTTACTGGATGTGGATTATTATTTTGTTTGTGATCGTTTTGTTTACTGATGTAGAATTGTTATAAAGCACGATAGGATCATTCAGCCACATTTGAGGCTAAAGGTTTATATGGCACTTTCCATCATTCTCTGGTTACTTGAAAATGATGAAATACATAGGTAAAGCATTGATTAGGTGTGTAATACACAACCTTTGCTCTTCAATTTATTGCAAGAAGCTTCTTTTGTTGGAAGTAAAAAAGAGAAAACGTATGTTAGACATGTTATGTCATTACTACAATATCCTAAATCAAAAAAGATGTTCTTTTTTTGCTGTAGTTTATTAATAATAATGATGAAAATATAAAATTAAATAATATAATGATCATTATATATTATAGTAATTTAAAACTATTCATACTTTTCTGATTTGTAATTTTTTCAAATTCAATCATTTAAAAAAAATCGAATTAATATGAAAGTACTATTTGATTTTATTGTAATATTATCCTTATATTTACTACATTTTTTGTTTTAGAATTAAATAAAAAAATTATTTCAGATTTTTCAAATTCATTAATTTACTTCTCAATTATTTTTGAAAATACTGTTAAATTTTATTGTAGCAGTGATTTATTTACTATCTTTAAAATTAAAATGAGATTTTACAATAGAATAATAAATATTAAAAATTATTATATTATTATTTATTAATTATTTTTCATATGTATTTTTAATGATTGTTGAACAATGTTGTGTTAAATTTTATTACAGCCATGTTATCATTGTGTTATTTACTATCCTTAAATTAAATTGTGTAATAAATCGTCTTTAAATTCTCAAAGATATCAGCATTTGCTATTAAAAACCCAATTTTGGTTGATTCACCACTGAAGTGTGTTAGATGTAGACAGAAGCTGCGCCCGAAATCACATACTGTTTGAGTAAGCACTACATTTGAATTTGAACTTACTTTAAAAAAAGTACGTTCTATATAGTATGAATGTATTCCAGACGTACTACATCCGCCATGCTGTCATTATCATGTGACCTTCCAGCGTCAATAGCGTCCCTTCACCGCTATTCATAAATCCTCTCCTGTGGCCTCATGGGATAGTAAAGTGTCCATCATATGCACACTTCAAGATCTCACCGGAAGTAGTAGGTCATCCGGGGATGTTTCACTATAAAAACTGTAAAGTCTTTTCGAATACTATGTAGTGTTAGGAAGTATTCAATTTCAAACACAGCGTAAAGACTTTAATTTTAGCCCAACTCTGACCTTTGACTCTCTTCTTCCACCTGGTGGTCAGACAGGAGAACTGCGGACAAAGATGAGTCAGTCTCATGAGGACAGCCTGACCAGTGTCGCCTGGAACCCCGACGCCAAGCGCTTCGTTACAGGAGGACAGAGAGGGCAGTTTTACCAATGTGTAAGTTCAAAATGGACTTGAAGGGGTTTGATTGTCAGGATTTGACAGGCTTCTCTTTAACTTGGTAATGATGGACTTTACAGTTATTGAACTGAACTGACTTGAGCTGAATAATGACACTATTGTCTTTTTAGAGCTTCAGCAGATTTTTTTTTTACAGCAGAATTAGAATCTTGTCTCACACTTTGGATTACTGATTGTTATTTTCCTGTTTATTACTGTGAAGCTGCTTTAAAGGGGTCCTATAATATAATGCCCTTTTCACAAGATGTAAAATAAGTCTCTGATGTCCCCATAGTGTGTGTGAAGTTTTAGCTCAAAATACCCCACAGATGATTTTTTATAGCATGTTAAAATTGTCACTTTTTGAGGGAGAGCAAAAACGCGCTGAGCAAAAACGTGTCTGTCCCTTTAAATGCAAATGAGCTGCTGCTCCCGGCACAGGGGGCGGAGCTATAAGAGCTCATTCTAAGCAGCTTAGATTACCTCACACACACATGCACTGAAAATTGAATGAATTTATGTAGCTGATATGTAGTTAACTATCTTCTAGTCATTGATTAGCATATTCTGTCATGATAATCTATAAATCGCGTTCCCGGGGGCGGGGTTTATGTAAATTTTAGTAGTGATGCACCGAAATGAAAATTCTGGGCCGAAACCGAAACCGAAAATTTAGGATGCTCTTGGCCGAAAACTGAAACTGAAGCCGAAAATGGCTTCTTTTAAAAACGTATATACTGCTTGAATTTAATGGATCTGAAATGAAAAATCACAATATAATAATCAGATTTTATTAACAGTTACATAACAAAACATAAAATATTTTTAACAATAAATAATACCAAATAATATTATTCTTCAAGTTTTATGTTCCATCAAATAAAATAGTTTTTTAAAAGTTGTGCAAAAAAAAATCCACAATTTTGGAGATTTTTGCAGAACAAATGTTACATATTGTAACTTTGGTGTCCCCTCGTATAGGGCTGTCACTTTTGTGAAAAATAAATCCTGTTCGATTTTTGAGACATAGGCTAAGTGTTCATTGAATCGTTAGTAAATTGCCTATATTTGGCGTTGATCCGTTTTCAACGCCAAATATAGGCAAATCCACGGACAACTAAACAGGCATTACGGTGCGTGTCCACTACAGCGGTAAAACTCCGCTCAGTGCTGCTGGCAACGCTGTAACGTCTCGGCTTTGGGGTGTGTCTGTTGCGAGTGTGTTTGATCGAAGTTTTTTTCAACACACGGACAGTATAATCATCAGCGATGCACACGATTACATTTAGAAATAGACAAGCTTTGTTTCCAAATGCACCAAGCAAAGATCCTTTCAATTTTATAAACTTTTACAAACCCAGCCAATATAATCACAATGAACACATCCAAAATAAAATCTTTAACATGTAACAACTGCAAAGTGTCTAATTTGTAAACAAAATGATTTGCGTACTAAATACAGCATAAACTCCGGCACAATTTGCATATTTTTAAACTCTCAAAACAGACGTCACATCCCGAACCACACAGCAATTGGCTGCCGACCGCGTTTTTCGCTTGATATTTGCATAAAGTCGAGAACTGTCCAACATTTTGACGCTCTCGGTCGCTCTCAACGCTTTCTCCGGTCCACTGTCAATCCCAAAATGCATTGCGCGAGCGTGAAACTCGACTTCCATAGGAATGAATTGAAAACGCTCGCTCCGCTCTGCTCGCATCGTGCCAGTGGACACGCACCGTTAGGACGACCGTAAAGAGGGCGCTTGAGACGCGCACAAGTCAGCAATGTGGACTGCCATAACATCAATGAAAAGCATTACTGAAGGCTACATATTATGCACTATATTATGCAGAAATAGGCTATGTGTGTGTGTGTGTCAGAACCTGCAGTTGCTGTGTGCATTCGCTGCGAGCGTATAGTGACGAGCTGGACGCGCTCCGAGAGAAGGCCGTTAAAATCGATTCCCTATTTTCGTTTTCGAAACTTGTGTTGGTTGGTCCGATCGATTGTGCAATAAGTGACAGCCCTCTGACATGCTTAATCTTTGATAGGCAGACGCGTGATAACAGCTCGACCGTGAGTGAAACCTAAGCGCTTGCGCACGGATGGGAGGGGCGGGTGACATTCATTTTCGGTTAAACGTTTTCGGCTGTTTTTTTTATTTCGTCCCGAAACCGATAATGCCATTTCGGCCGAGAATTTTCGGCGGCCGAAATTTCGGTGCACCTAAATTTTAGGGTTATTGATGTCACTAACTCCTGAAGAAGCTCATTGTAGTCCATACCAGCCGTTTGTTGTAGTCCTTAAAAAGCGATTTCTGTAAAAGAAAATATCTTACTTCGCTTTGAACTTTGAGCGTTGTAACTTTGCAGATGTTGTTTATGCTCAAACAGCAACATTACACACTAACTAAAGTTAGAAAAGTGAAATCATAATCAACCACCCCTTTAAAACTATTTTAGCAGCTTTGTATTAAGCACTACATGAATAAAGGTGACTTGACTTGTTGATTTGTTGGTTGTGCTTGGACAGGATCTTGACGGAAACCTGTTGGAGTCGTGGGAAGGCGTGCGTGTGCAGTGCCTCTGGTGTATGAACGACGGCCGGACTGTCCTCGCCTCTGACACGCACCAGCGGATCCGGGGATACAGTTTCGAGGACCTAACAGACAGAAACATGTAAGCAGCTGTTCATTTTTCAGATGGTTCTGAGTTTTGGAAACTGTGTCTGAACTTTCACTTCTCTCTTTGTTTCTACTCTAGAGTTCAGGAGGATCATCCTATAATGTCTTTCACTGTTTCAAAGAATGGAAGATTAGCTTTGTTAAATGTTGCAACTCAGGTAAGCATATGGGTCTCAAACTTACCTTAATTCATTTACTTTGTTTTAAATTCATGTTTTAACAATAAAAGAATAGTAGTTCATTAATAATTATTATTAAATATTATAATAATAAAAATTATTTTTTGATTATTTTTCATTAATTAATTTTAAGTTGATTTTCATTCATTTTGAAGATATTATTTTATTGCTGCAATACTTGCATGTTTACTACCTTTAATTTGTATGCCTTTTTAGCTTTTAAATTATTGATAATTTATAAAAAAATATATTTTGATTTTCGAGAATATTTTATTTTATTGCAGCGATGTTACCCTTATTTGCTTTATAATTTAATAATTGTTAAAGATTATTAATAATTCTTAAAATAATTGAATGATAGTTTTTTCATAGTAGTTATTTTTAAATAATAGTTTCTTTAAGTAATTTTCAAATTATTTGAGAATATGGCTTTAAATTGTATTGCAGTAATGTTATCTTTATATCTTCATATTGTGATGTTTTACTCATGTTCAGTGTTTATAAGCAAATGTGTCTCACACTGTGTCCTAACCAAAGTGTTTGTCTCAGGGCGTTCATCTCTGGGACCTACAGGACCGTGTGTTGGTCAGGAAGTTTCAGGGTGTGACACAGGGTTTCTACACCATTCACTCCTGCTTCGGTGGACACAACGAGGACTTCATCGCTAGCGGCAGTGAAGGTAACTGAGTTTATTCCTCCGCTTCTTTGCTCGGGGTGTATTTTTATTGAGTGTCACTCAATCTCGCTCTGTCTCCTTAGATCATAAGGTATATATTTGGCACAAGCGCAGTGAGCTGCCGATCGTGGAGTTGACGGGACACACACGCACAGTGAACTGTGTCAGCTGGAACCCGTGTATTCCCAGTCTCATGGCCAGTGCTTCTGATGACGGCACAGTCCGAATCTGGGGACCCGCACCCTTCCTGGACGCACAAGAGCTGGACGGCCTCAATGGTACAGACATACTATCCAGTCACAGAATTACACTGCTTCGTTCACTGGGTGATCTTTAGGTTTCAGCCTAGTTGATGCACAAGCAAAAAATACTATCATTCTCAATAATACTTGACAATAAAGACAGCAATAATTTAATTAAATATGAGTTTCAATAACATTCTTAAATAAATAGGATTGACTGTGGAACATATTCCTGGTTTCAGCATGTCATTAAAAAAAATATTGTCATTAATTTTTGTATTTTTCCTGTTTCAACTTTTCACAATCCAGTCAATTTTTTTATTTGTTATTATTATTACTATATAATTATTAACAATTATTTATTATTATATTATCAAAAGTTATTTTTCAAAAAATTCTCAATTTTTTTTGAAAACATTTACATTTTATTGCAGCAATCATTAGTGTTGTCAGAAGTACCGACTTCGGTACGGTACTGAAATTTTAAAAATGTGATGATTCCAGCATTTCCCTCTAGCATTTTGAGCGCCGTTGAATGGATTCTTAAACGCCTCTGATTGGCCATTGCGTTCACATGCTCAACATATATGACGACATTATGTTACAGAAGTACAATAGGTTTTGTGAATTTGTATCTTTTTTTATGTTGACTTTAAGCATTGTTGAAGGCCTTTTTTAACTACTTTGTTACAACGTAATCTCATTTGAGGCTGCCGGACGTGCATTGCGAGTGACTGAGTCATGAATGCATGAGCTAACTTTTCTGGAACAGGGACAGAAACAGTGTTCTGTCACTATAGCAGTATTTCTAATGCTGTTCTAAAGACTGGGACTTACAAAAGCCATTATGCTGTCAGTCAAACAGGTTCTTAACCATATTGTTGTGACTGAAGCTTTTTTACCAATGAATAGTACTTCCGTTAATCATAATTTAACAAGAATTTTGTTAGTACAGTCTGTTAACTTTAAAAAACGGTCTGGAGTAAATATTAAATAATTATGTAATAATTTAAGTAATTATGTTGTTTATGTTGTTAAGTTGTAAAACTGTTATATGCACTACCATTCAAATTTTATTGAATAAAAGTATTTTATATATTCACCAAGGCTGCATTTATTAGATCAAAAATACAGTAAAACTGGTAATATTGTGAAATAATATTATTATAATTTAAAATAACTGTTTTCTCTCTCTCTCTCTCTCTCTCTCTCTCTCTCTCTCTCTCTCTCTCTCTCTCTCTCTCTCTCTCTCTCTCTCTCTCTCTCTCTCTCTCTCTCTCTCTATATATATATATATATATATATATATATATATATATATATATATATTATTATTATTATTATTATTATATATATATATATATTTTTTTTTTTATGTATTCATTCAATTTGCCTGTTGAGCGGATCTCTTTGAATATATTTTAAGATGTAATTTATTCCTGTAATGCAAAGCTGAATTTTCAGCATCATTACTGATCCTTCAGAAATCATTCTAATATGACGATTTGCTACTTAAGAAACATTTATTGTTATTATAGATGTCTAGTTCAGCTGTGCTGCTTAATATTTTTGTGGAAAATGCATTTTTTCTCTTATGAATCGAAAGTTCAAAAGAACAGCATTCATTTGAAACCAAAATCTTTTGTGACATCATAAATGTCTTTACTGTCACATGATCAATTTAACGCATCCTTGCTGAGTAAAAGTGTTGCAATCACATGTCAATCTCTCTCATTTTCTCAGAGAGTTGCAACAGTATGGACAGTTGATGGCAGCCCTGGAACAGACGGCTTCTTATTACAAGAGATATGCGAAGTCCACCAGAGAAAAACACGATTACAGCATTGCCCTCCTCCACAACGACACACAAGAGTGCAAACGCGAAAGAGATCCAGAGCCTCGCTTTCAGGAGTCCGGAGGCAGCGGAGAGAACCACGGATCTGATCTCTTTCCCATCGTGTTCCCACATTATAACCCTTACATTAGGCCCGAAGACAAGATGCCG
Source organism: Abramis brama (assembly GCF_963993115.1). Lineage (NCBI taxonomy): Eukaryota > Metazoa > Chordata > Actinopteri > Cypriniformes > Leuciscidae > Abramis > Abramis brama. The sequence goes on from NC_139980.1 coordinate 31,439,441, forward strand.
CCCATCAGGCTCGAGCGCCGGGGTGGGTGACCAGGGTTCGGCCGGGTGTTTAAACTCACACTCAATGTTTTTCCTCTCGCTCTCAATCCTCCAGCGGCAAAGGACACAACACTTTTTTTAAAACGAAATCCTAGTCCTAGCAATTCTCTTTTGTTCCTTTAGCAGTTGATCAGCTTGGGCTTTTAGTGTTGATGATGGAGTGCTGTAGTTTTTCTGTTTTTTTGTTTTTGTTTTTTTTATCTTTCAGAACACAAAAGCATTTGTTTCCACCGGGCCCACGTCACGCATCAGCAGGGGTCAGAGGTCACGTTCTGATCTCTGAGAGTTTGAGTGTTGGACTCAAATTCTGCTTCGGCCTCCATCCTGTAGCACAGCCGTGTGTGTGTGTGTGTGTTTTCAAATGTGCCTGAAGTTGGTGTACGTTCGCATGTGGCACTATTTTCACACCAGCGTGAGTGCGTCCCCTGTTTAGCTGTATTAATCATTTTAACAGAATCTGGCCGAAGCCCCAGAGACCTTCATCTGTGGAACAAAAACTTGAGAACCATTTTGTATCTTTTTTTTTTTTTTTTTAAAGAAACCTATTAGCAAAGTTCCTTGTTTTCACCACTTACCTTAGAGGTGGCGTTCAGGAGAGAGACTCTGTCATATTAGTTAGAAAAATTGATCGGAAACGTGACTCTGAGAGCGAGATGCACGTTCAGAGCGTGCGTGAAAACGTGCCGACAGCTTTAAACAGAAAAGATACTGTGACACTCAAACTGTCAATCAGATATCCGGCTCCTGATGAGGAGTTTGTGGCGTTTAAATGACCTATGCAGCAACATTTGAGCTGAGACCCCAGATATAATGTTTCTCGCAGCAGCCATACCAGCATTAAAATAAACCGTGTCCGACCGCACTACATATCCACAACCATTTCATCTCTGCCTGTGCGTTAGTTCAATTAAATTCCCTGATCTGAGCTGTTTACACCAAACATCGAGCATTTGAGTCCCCCTTTTTGGAGAGAAATAAATATTTGCTATGGACTGATATTAAATGTTTGAAAAGAAATGCTTTTCTGCCTGTTTTTATGGAAGTTTTTGTTACTTTTTTGGTTTACAATATTATTATTATTATTTTTTTTTGGTTGACTTTATCTCTGTATCATTATATTAAACTATAACCAGATCATTTGTCTCCTCTTTTTTTAAATCTTTTATTTAAGCATTGTTAGCATTTTTTTTTTTTTTTTTAAACATGTATATTATTACATTAACTATAATTTTATTAACATCCACATATGCTTTTCGCAGTCATAAGATGGTGCTAAACGCCCCGGCCTTTGCCTCGCAGGTGGAAGTTTAAATGGATGTCCAGATTATTTCACAATCTTTTCTAAACTTGGATCAAACACTTTATTAAACATTTTTAAGGGTTTACCCTCGCCAACTTTATGAATCTTAACAGCTGGGCGCTAAAGCGCTACGAGAAATTCGTTATAAAAGCAATTGTTTGAGAGCAATTCATGATCAATTCTATTGTTCCAATGACTATTTTAGTTATTAAAGATTTGTAAAAATGGATTTTGATATAGAATGGCTTCAGTGAAATCTCTGCATTGCTCGGCAACATCTGCCTGTTATGGTTTTCATTGAATTTTGCCTGTTTACTTGAGGACCATTTTGTGCCATTAGCAAATACACATCTAATAAAATCTCAACAATAATCGGTTGCTGCTTGGACCAGGCTGATGCTTGTGCACTGTGACACGTCTTTGCTGTTAATTTAGCTGATCTGAGAGCAGTTTGTTACTTTCTTTGGCTATTCCTCATTGTTTTAAAGAACTAAAAACAAGCCTGCTCATTACAGCAGTAGACATACTATTAATGCATTTGATGATGATGATGATGATGATGGGGGTAGTACTGTTACTCTACTAACCATATGCAAGAGGGTCTCTTTTTTCCAGCTAACTGCAGGTGTGTTGCTCTCATGTTTGACTGTGAATCAGATGTGCGAGAGGTTTTCGTCACGATAACTGCTCCTGTCCGAAGGGCATCCCATTTGCATTAAATGTGTTATTTCAAAAGTGATTGTACTGTTTTGTATTGTTGTGTAGGAAATGTTATGTATGCATATTTTCAATAAAGCATTCAGGGTTTTGAAACATAATGAGGCATTTCACATTGAACTGCATGGGGACACAAGACTAAACAAAAAAACTAACATTTTTGAACAGTAGTTACCAATTCTTAAACCTTTACAGAATATTTGGTTACCTTTGTTACAAGAATAATCCACTACTAAAAGTACTGTGGTGGCACCATGGTATAGTAATAGTATAGAATGAATGAATGGTAATACAATGGTATTTATTTTACCTGATACTATAATGTAGACTACTTCAAAGAATACTGTTTTTACATTATCACCATTAAGACACGAACAAAAAAAAATTAACTAGTTATTTTATTTATTTATTTTAGCTTTAATAAGGTTTCTACGTAGGTGTATTGGCCCCCCGACTGAGCCTGGTTTCTCTCAAGGTTTTTTCTCCATTCTGCCTCCTGATGGAGTTTTGGTTCACATTAAATTTAATATTCAATAATAATATTGATCTATGAGAACTGAACTGAGCTGGACGATGACATCACGGTTTTCTCCAGAGCGGCTATATATATAAATGAACTAAATTAATAATTTTTTACAACAAAAATGAAACATCACTGAACTTACTTAAGCTGGACTGTGACGCTGTTTTCTTCTGGAAACAAACTTTGTTACATAATTTTCCTGTTATATCTGTAAAGCTGCTTTGAAACAATCTGTGTTGTAAAAAGCGCAATATAAATAAATGTGACTTGACTATTTTAAATTATTCTAACTAAAAAGGAGATTTACACGCAAAAATAAATAAATAAATAACATCAAAAAAGCGGCTTTGATTCGCTTTGATTACGCGTGTTTGCGTGGCAGCGTTTGATTCGCTTTGATTACGCGTGTTTGCGTGGCAGCGTTTTTTTTATATTTAATTAGTTTCTACGTTGGTGTATTTTCAATTTATTATTAAAAAATGATAGTATTCTACTTATAATTAAATAAAAAGGAGATTTACACACAAATAAATAAATCAAATATCAAAAAAGCGGCTTTGATTACGCGTGTTTGCGTGGCAGCGTCGCCCCACCCCCTCGCGCGCGTTCTCTGTGTCTCGGCCGTTCCCCACAGTTATGGCGGCCCCGGTCGCTCCGCTCGATGAAGACTGGGAGGATTTTAACGAATTCAAAGCGGCCGATTCGAGCACCAGCTGGACCGCGGAACCGGAGAATTCCCCGCAGATCCAAAGCTTCGCATCCTTCGACGAGACGCTGAGCGCGAGCTTCCCTCACTCCAGCAGCGCGTGCACGAGCGTCTCTGTGCGCGCCGTGAGCGAGCACGAGCTGCTGCGCGACGACGAGTGAGTGACAACAACACACTCAAAATAAGATTATTACTTTAAATATCATGTAATATATATAATTATATTGTAAAGAAGTTTATATAAATATACACGTTGCCGTTTTAATTACTTAACTCCCTGTTGTCGAAAATTAGTTTGTGGTCATATTTAGTAGTCACATTTGTGGCTGTGATTCTTTATAAAATAATGTAACGTTAACGTTTTTATTTTTTGGACATTTACCATGGTAGTTCAATGATATTCTTGGAAATACATTTAAGTACCATTTTGTTCCAGTATTTTGTACCATTTTGTTCCAGTATTTTGTAAAGGTCGTATCAGTGTCACACAAATAAAATTGAAATCTTTAATTATTTTCATAAACCATTAACAATATAAAAGTTACTTAAGTTCTAAGATGAACACTTAATGGACTGAAGCAACTTATGTTTACTTGATTATCCATACATCATCTTTATTTAACTTTATGTTAAAATGTGAGCATCAAATATGAAACATCAGGCTTTTTAGGAACAGTTTTTTTGTTCATCTCTCAATTGAGATTGAGAGATGTCTCAATTGAGACATCCCCCCCCCCATATTATATGTGATAATAAAACTGAGTATTTAAATATCATCGTACTAAGACATATTATTAAGAGATACAGGGAGGCAACGTATATTTATATGCATTTTATGTAAGTAATCTGTTATACTGCTATAAAGATCCCTGATTTACATTACAAGCTGTCAGAATCTCATCTTACTTTTTTGGCATAAAAATATCAACATCTGCACCAAATTGCATATTTATGCTCAGTTTGGGCCACTGAAAAAAAAATAGGCCTAGATGTTTCCTCGTCCTCAAGTATGAGCTCTATATTCTCACTATATTATATATAAGCCATACAAATCTGGTGTATCAAATATGATACAAAACTTTTTTATATTTTGTCTAAATGTTCAATAAACTAATTTCATTATATATTTCTGACTATTATTTCATGTTAGGCTTTACAGGGTTAAATTTTAGAAAGCAATAACCTGCATATATGAACCTTATTAGAGGTTGTAGATACTGTTTGTCTTATTTATTTTCTTATATTATTTCACAGGATATGGAATGCTCTGACGGAGAACTACGGCAACGTGATGCCAGTGGACTGGAAAACCTCTCACACTCGTTCACTACACCTGCCCACACTGAACCTCCGACCTCAGGAGGTGAGATCTGTCCATCCATTCATCTTTCCCTTCAGTCCGTGCAGACAGAGCTCACACTGTGTGTGTGTGTGTGTTTTAGACGGTGGAGGTCCGTAATCTTGACGTGTCTGATGACGAAGAGATCAGGGATCAGATGGACATGCACACGATCATCATCTCCTGTGTGAACGAGGAGCCGCTGTTTACTGCAGAACAGGTATTCACACTCAAAACACACTCCCTTTGAGAGTATATTAATGAGGGCCAGTCATAGTCAGATTAATCGTTAAAAGATCATGATACGATTCAAACACCCATGCAATCTTATTCCTAAATGACGACGATTTTGCGATGTTTCTCATTGCAAGCGTCAGCAGTGTGAACGCCGCATATTTTGCGCATATAAAGCGCTATATAAATAAATGTGACTTGTCTTGACTCTTGACAGATGTGGTCAATCCTGTACATTAATCTCCATAACCTGTGTGTGTTAATCAGGTGATAGAGGAGATTGAAGAGATCATGCAGGAGTCTCCAGATGACGAGGAACATGAGAGTCCATCTCAGTTTGACCTCTCCATGATGTCGCATGAGTTACACACACTCACACACTCGACATCCAGCAGCAGCTGCGAGGAACGTAAGTACTGCATGTCTTTATTCACAACTCTTTTTTTTGTCAGCCGAAGCCGAAATTCAATAATTTAACATCGCATTCGCACGTTCATGTTTCTCTGTTATCGGTTAATGGTCACATGGCATATCAGGGAAACAAATAAAATATTTAATATTTTTATTTTTTATTATTTGTTTTAATGTGAACTTTTTATGATTTAATTAATAATTAGATTTTCATCAACTTACAAGTTCTAGTTTTGGAAACCCTGCATTAGATAATTAAGGTGTGCAATTATTGTATGTATTAATGATGCACCGAAATTTGGGCCCCTGAAAGTTTTTGTCCGAAACAGCAATTTTGATGTTATTTAAAGACTAAATAACATCAGAAGGTATGCTGAAAGATACAGTACAACTTACTGAAACGAATCCTGTATCTTGTAATCACTCAATCGGTGTTTCAACCGTGGAAAGATGTCAATAAAACAGCTTGAGAATAATGTCACATTTACCTCAGATAAGCCATTCATTGACTAGCTTTGATAGTTAGCTAGTAAAATGATCTCTAGAGAGGAGAGTTTTGATAAATAAATGCACTATATTACAAATTCATTATATTTTTACTTAAAGGGATGGTTCGGAGTAAAACCAACCTAGGGTCCTTTGCACCATGACCTCGAGCCAAACACCCCCCAGAAGCCTTTTTCCCTTGGTCGAACATTATTAAAGTTAGAGCTTATTTAGAGATATCAGGCGAATGGCGTAGTGCAGGCGCTAATGGATCCAAGTTTGTATCTCGTAAATTACCCCACTAATAATGCCCATGAGCCGTCAGGCAAGTGTTATTTAAATAAACTTCTGATGTACTTACAAACTTTCCAATGCCTCGTTTTATGAGTACAGAAACTATTTGTGCTACTGTATAAGTTTGGTACAATTCTGGGCATTATTAGTGGGGTAATTTACGAGATACACACTTGGATCCATTAGCGCCTGCACTAAACCATTCGCCTGATATCTCTAAATAAGCTCTAACTTTAATAATGTTCGACCAAGGGAAAAAGGCTTCTGGGGGGTGTTTGGCTCGAGGTCATGGTGCAAAGGACCCTAGGTTGGTTTTACTCCGAACCATCCCTTTAACCTGATCCTAGAGATGTCTTCATTATTGAATGTACGTTTGAATAAATCTGTCATGAAAGTTATTACAATTTATTATCATTTAAATGTTTGTTTCACCAACAAATTGGATTAAAAACATAATTATATTATTAAAACATTGATATAAAAACTGCCTTATGTGCAATTTAAATGTTTGTACAACTATTTATTTTCGTCCCAGAGTATGTGTATAAACACTAAAATATAATGTAATGATATAGAAAACTAGAAAACCCTCACTGTTCTTATTGCTTTTTTTTCTTTATTCCTGACAGTTAAGTAATTAAACGAATATACTAATATTATATTCGACACACGAATATTCATATTATACACACGAATATTCACATAATTGTTGAACTTTAAACAATTAAAAGCATAGTACTTTTTGTGGCAGTATGTAGAAATGAGAAATTTCCCTGGTGTAATCTAGTTGATTTTGCTGAAATGTCAGATGGAAACTGTTCAAGTACCTTTTGAGCTCTGTAATGTTGGAAGATGTTCACACATATCTTTTATATCTCAGACAGAACTGGAGTGTTGAAATGAAGGGTGTTATGAAATAATGGTGCTGCAGAAGTGGAGATAAGCTTGAGTCTGTTTTTTGAATGACTGAAAGAGTTGTTTGTTCTGTATTTCAGGGTTGCGTGGTCTGTGTGTGTCTGAGCTGCTGGAGCGTCTCGAGGAGGTGGAGCGTCAGATCCGGGGTTTCTCAGAGGAGCTCATCGATCAGCTGGCAGTCCGGGAGGAGCAGGACTATGAGAAGGAGGTGAAGAACACGTTCATCTCGGCTCTCATCGACGTGCAGAACCGACAGAAAGAGCATCGAGAGCTGCTGAAGAAGAAGAGGAAGATAAAGCCCACAGGAGTGCAGAGATCCGACCGCTCGTATGTGCCAGGAACCGTAAGGATGAGAATTACTAATAGCAAACCCACACAAAATCCACAGAAATCCACAAAATCCAAAGCTCTGCAGAGCCTCACGTCTGTCAATGTTTTTACTAGTTTCATAATGCTTTCATATATCAATACTACTTCAGCTTCCTTTAACACATTTTACCTTTTTAGGCCCAATTCCACCTTCAGACCTCAAACCTATTATAAACACTTACATCCTAAAGAAATGGGATCTGAATGGGATCATCAGTGTATAACAATAGTCCAGTCATTTTAAGCCAAAATGGGGGTCAACATTGAACAAATTGCAACAGAAGCAAACTCAACTGATTTTGTATCCTCAATATGTCCTGAGTAAGGGAAAAAAAGTCCAGAAGAAACCCATTAGGGAAAAGTTTAGAAAAAGACCCAAATATAGTCTATTCATACGCCTATTCATTCTTTTTCTTACGTGAATAGGGTCAAAATTTTAACCTTTAGATATCACCATGAAAATTACTGAGTTGATTACTTACATCAAGACAAACAGAAAATGTATTACAATTTTTTGGAAATTGTTTGTTAACATGGACAAACGGTGCATAATCTAATTACAGATGTGCTAATTTGCATAAATACCACAACAGATCTAAACATTGGGTATAGCCAGGAGAAAATGTCTTGTTGAATCATTGTCCCAAACCCCATCCCTGCAATAATAATTAATAAAGGCTGGTTTCTAAAGTACTTCTTCCTGCCTCTATGTATTAATGCTCATGGGTAGCCTAAATGGGTTCCATTCAGACCTTAACATTAAGTATTTTACTGTTATATGTCAACAAGATCCAATGTTTAGATCTGTTGTGGTATTTATGCAAATTAGCACATCTGTAATTAATTATGCACGGTTTGTCCATGTTAACAAACAATTAAAAAAAACTTGTAATACATTTTCTGTTTGTCTTGATGTAAGTAATCAACTCAGTAATTTTCATGGTGATATCTAAAGGTTAAATTTTTACCCTATTCAAGTAAGAAAAAGAATGAATAGGATATATTTGGGTCTTTTTCTAAACTGTAACTTTTCCTTCTAACTGAACTCTGTTAGAATTTTTTCTTTTTTTGTTGACTCTTATGAAAAGATTTTTAAAGAAGTAAGACCAGATTAAAAAAACAATTTTAATCGTTCTTTTTTTAATCACTTTCTCACCATGAATATAGCCAGGGTAGCTGGCATGGCGTTAAACTATTAACAAATCCACAGATTTCCCCCCAAAATGTGTGTAGAGAACGTCTCCTATATGTGTAACAATACTGTATGTTTCTCCAAGAATAATTTTTTTCCATGTTCTTTCATTTTTTGAAAAATCAGTTAAATTATCCATCTATTAAAATGGACTTTGTTGTTTTAGATTTTTTACTTTTTTTGTTTGTTCTTTGTCTCAGTATTTGACGACGGTGATCCCGTATGACAGGAGCAACGGAGCACCGTCTGTAGAAGACCTGCAGATCCTGACCAAGAGTGAGTCAACGTGAATGCGTGTGCAATTTAAAAATATTACTTATTACTCTAATATAATCTAATTACATGATGTGTCAGTTAATTAATCGCAGATTAGTCGCTCATCAAATTTGGTTGAGAAATTACCCCCAAAAGATAAAGTCGTTATTGTGTTTAATTAGAAAAGCATCAAATAGACATTACAAAAAGTAGCTTTAGAAATAAATATTATATTTGTTTCAACATAGAATTTATTACACATAAACTTTTAGGCTTCAACGGCCATGAGGGTGAGTAAATGACAGAATTTTCATTTTTGGGTGAACTATACCTTTAATGTGTTTTTTATTAATATGTAACAGTAAATATGATTTTTTTTTTCTAAATAAGAAACTAAAACTGCCAGTAAGAGGTGTAAATGTCTAAATGAGTAAGTCATTGTAAATGGCTCTCTTTATAAATGGGCCGTTGAATCAGTGGTTCACCCGATTGATTCGCTCAAAACAGATTCATTCAGAAATGGAGCACAAGCAAAAGCAGACAATATTGTGTCTAAAATAAAACAATATTAACTTCTTATTGATTGAACAACTCTTGTATAAAATCAGTATCACATTTGCACTCATGCTATTCGGGATAAAAACAGCACTCGTTTGATATTGTACTCGTTGCTCGTGTGATATTGCTCAAGAAATGTGAGACAACTCATACTGGGGCATTTTTGCCCTGATATCTTGAATTTTAGGCTATTTTTCTATTGGCTCCATCACTCAGTGTGTTGTTACCCTGCTTCATGTTCGTCACCAATCAACTTTATGAAATGTAATATGAACTACATTGGTCTTGGGCAGGTGTGTGCGTTAAATGCATTAATATTAATGCGTTTATTTTCCCTTAAATCGTTAACATGTTAAATCGACATCCCTAATATATATATATGTGTGTGTGTGTAATGTGTAATATTTGATTTTAATATTGAATGCATTGTTATAAAAGTATTAAATGTTCTGATAATAATTCCAGATTTAAAGAGAGTCCACGTGTGTGTTTTTGAACATGTATCCGTGTTTCTCTGCAGTTCTTCATGCCATGCGCGAGGACAGTGACACGGTTCCCGCTCTTCTGACCGACTACATCCTCAAAGGTATCAGAGACGCCTGAAACACTCATCCATCTCCATCACTGTCACTCTGAACCTCATTGATCTTGTGTGTTTTATGTTTTACTCTCGCTTCATTTGACCTTTAGCACTGGTGTGAGAGATCAGGAGACAGAGGTGTGTTGATTTCATATAACACTAACGGAGTAAAATTAAACAACAAAAAAAACATTAAAATTGTATTTATAATTAGTTATTCCATATAAGGACATCCACAAAGGGAGAATTTGTCTGATTTACCTCACTTCTGTGGATACGTTTTTCTCCAAACTATCCAAGTAAATACAAATGTGTAGAATATGTTTTTGTTGTCTGTGTGTGTTGTGTTTGTCTCTGTGCTGTGTGTGTGTTCGTAAACATTATTTTCTCTTACGGAAGACAATATAATATACAGAAAAACACAATTATATATACACTACTGTTTAAAAGTTTAAAATCTGACAGATTTTTTTGTTTTTGAAAGAAGTCTCTATTGCTCATCAAGGCTGCATTTATTTGATCAAAAATACAGTAAAATTATTAATATTGTGACATATTATTACAATTTAAAATAACAATTTTCTATTCAAATATATTTTAAACTGTAATTTATTCCTGTGATCAAAGCTGAATTTTCAGCATCATTACTCCAGTCTTCAGTGTCACATGATCCTTCAGAAATCATTCTAATATGATGATTTGCTGCTCAAGAAACGTTTCTGATTATTATTAATGTTAAACAGTTGTGCTGCTTCGTATTTTAGTGGAAACTGTGATATATATATTTTTTTAGGATTCTTTAATGAATTGAAAGTTTAATTGAAATTAGAAATCTTTTATAACATTATAAATGCCTTTATATTGTTATAGAATATAAAGAATATTTTATAATTATTTATAATTCTTTTGATCAATTTCATGCATCCTCGAGGAATAAAAGTATTCAATTATTATTATTATTATTTTAAAATCTGACTGACCCCAAACTGTTGAATGCTAGTGTAATATATTAAGCTTTCGCTGATCTGTCCAATCGTGTCTGTTGTTTCAGTGTTGTGTCCCACATAGAGTTTCCAGAGCGGAAAACCAGCGCATCTCATCGGTACAGTGGACATCTGGTCATCTGCATCTCTCCAGATGATGTTCTTCTCTAACAATGCACAGAATTTACACCGCCAGTGGCATTTATTTCTCAGTCTGAATGTGTTTTATTTGGTGTAGATGTTATTGTGTGTGAGCTTGAGGGCAGTATTTAGTTTATTTCTTAATGCAGTTCATATGTTTCGACAAGTTTCCTCTGTTGTAGTTGATATCTTTTCATCACAGTGCAGCTGTCGTAACCCATGCATGTTTGCATCATATTCAGATGAGTTTGTTGTAGTGCAGATCTAGATCTCTTTAGATGAAATGAGTTTTCAGGACGTTTTGAGCTGCTTCTTATGATTTGAAAGCACACTTTACAGCAAAGACAGGTTGAAAATATTTGTGTAGGTCATTTATGTAGCTGTAAAATCATATCAGAGTGAACCGATTGATAACAGAATAATAATATTTCATTTCATTGCCACATACTAAATGGTCTTTGTTGTGTTTGGCCAGCTTTAGGGTTTGTGCTTCTAACATCTCTATGACAGTATTAATATTCAGATGACGAGGAGCGAACGGCTCGTGTATTTGCTGCCAGTTGAAGTGAAATCTGTGATGATGTGAGATATCAACAGTGGAGGAAGGATAAGGTACGAAGAGCTAAAACACTCATAAAGAGATGAACACGTCTGTCTGTCTTCACCGAGGTCCTGTAACAAGATTGAATGATTGTCTCTGGCTTATTAGTCTTTGTTGAAACCGGACGGAGGTGATATTTTTGAATGTGTGACTGTAAAAGCTGAATGTTGTTTTTTGACGGAGAGATTGAGTTCATATGTGTTCCCACAGACGCACAACCTTAAAGGATTATTTCACTCAAAAATAAAAATCTGTCGTCATGTCGTTCCAAACCTTTATTTCTTCTGTGGAAAGGTGAAGAATATCCCAGCATTATAGAAGAGGTCCATACGGATCGTGTGCCATATTCCAAATCTTCTGAAGTCATTTGATAGTGTTTATCTTTGTTTTCCATGAAAGAAAGGGATACGGGTATGGAACGACATTTTTTTTTTTGAGTGAACTAGTCCTTTAAACTCAGCAGTTTCTGCATGTGAGGACGAAAACATCTCACGTCTCGGTCTAAATCAGTCTGTTCTGAGGGGGAACTATCAACACTTACAGGATGTGTTCATTTGTTTCATCAGTCAGTTGTTGTGTCGTTTTTATGTTAATGCAAGTAAAGCACTCGACTGTCTCGTGTCCCAGATGAACATGCATCCTCGCATTAAAAGGGTCCATGTCGTTTTTATGCTTGTAAAGCATTCAGAACGAAAAAGTCGTTTCACGCACTTTCAATTGATCTAAAAGGGAACGGTTTTGCAGAACACGACATTTGCATAAAATATTGAACTACAGCTCTTGTTTGTGTCGTCAGGTTGTCGTGGCCTGATTCTGAGGAACATTAGCACAGTAAATCAGGGTACACGTACTATAATAACTAGAGATTATATATTTATACAAGCAATAATGAAACGCTGCCTTTTTGAATGCATGAAATTTTGTACCTTATTTTTAATGCAACATTAATGAATTAGTATTTTATAATGCATTGTATGTAGCAGGGCAGTTTTCAAATAAAAGCATCTGTTCTGTTCATCAAACCCCGGTGTGCATTTGTCTTTCAGTGCCTCTCAACGGGCCAGATTCATAAAGATGTTTTAAAGAAAATAACTGTAAAATGTAATTCTTGAAAATATTTTATAACTTGCGTCCAGTTGTATACTTTCCTTATCATGGGGTTGCTTGTCTAATACAAAAAAATACACAATTAACCCATTAATTTGTCCATTTTTAGGGAGCATGAACCCCAATATTTGAATGTCAAGTGTGTCAAACAACATTGTCCCAGAATTGCTTGATTATAAAAAGTGGGATCATGGAGTAGTAAAATGTATGTTAGCTTGTGTTATGGTTAATATTTGAAATGACCCACTATATTAAAAAAATCCCCATACTTCCTGAAATGTTATGTTTAAATATGCAAATTATGCAAAAGAAAATGAATCAAGCCTTAGAAACCAAACAAAAAATTGTTACATTTAAAAAAAAAAAAAAAAATATATATATATATACAGTGCAATGCATAAGTGAATACACCCATGCTAAAGTTGACTAAAAAGAGGAATAAAAAATCATATTTTGGAAATTGAACTTAATGCCTTAATTTAAAAAATTAGGAAAAATCCAACCTTTAAGGACACCAATTTTCTTTGTGAATGAATAATGTATCGTAAATAAATAAATGTTCTTCCTTAAAATACATGGTGCATAAGTGAGTACACCCCTATGTTAAATTCCCATAGAGGCAGGCAGATTTTTATTTTTAAGTTTTTTTTTTTTTGTTTTTTTTAGGATACTATGCATCCTGATAAAGTTCCCTTGGCCTTTGGAATTAAAATAGCCCCACATCATCACATAGCCTTCACCATACCTAGAGATTGGCATGGGGTACTTTCCATAAGATCATCTCTCAATGCAAATCAAACTAGCTTTTAGGCTAACTGAAATAAAATCATGCCAATCTCTAGGTATGGTGAAGGCTATGTGATGATGTGGGGCTATTTTAATTCCAAAGGCCAAGGGAACTTTATCAGGATGCATAGTATCCTAAATTTTTTTTTTTTTAAATACTTAAAAATAAAAATCTGCCTGCCTCTATGGGAATTTAACATAGGGGTGTACTCACTTATGCACCATGTATTTTAAGGAAGAACATTTATTTATTTACGATACATTATTCATTCACAAAGAAAATTGGTGTCCTTAAAGGTTGGATTTTTCCTAATTTTTTAAATTAAGGCATTAAGTTCAATTTCCAAAATATGATTTTTTATTCCTCTTTTTAGTCAACTTTAGCATGGGTGTATTCACTTATGCATTGCACTGTATATATATATATATATAAAAATGAGAAAAGATCAGTTAAATTGAATCATATATTATTATAAAATCAACTGCTTGAGTGCAAATATTAGCAAATATTAACTTCAGTTTAAATGTAAGGGATGGTGACGTCTAACAGATGGATAATCACTTTATACAAAGTTTTAATGAAAAGTTGTCTTTAATATATTAATATCAAGTGACTTCTTGTACTTTAAAGCTTAAATATTACATCTGCCATAACAACAACAAAAAGAAAATTCAGAAAAAGAAAAAGAAATGTTCAGTTAAAACAAATATTGCATTCAAGCCAACTTTGAAAAATACTTGTTTGCCATCTTACAGAAACATTAGTTTCAAGTCAGTGGTTCAATAATGATGTGAACCTGTTTTTTGTTTTGTTTTTTTGGCCTGCTGTGATTTCCTCCTGTCTGTGTTGGTGACACGATTAGTGTCGCAGGTCCATAGAGACGAGAGTCCCAGAGCGGCTCTGACTTCACCAAAACATAGTTCAGTTTATTTTCCTCTGATATCAGATGTTTGGAGAAAGTGCCGATCCCGCTCTCATATGTGATGAGGGTCAGAGGTCATGATGAAGGTCAAAGGTTAGTGTCCGTGAACATGGTGTGTTCTTTCCTGACTGTGCTGAAGCCTTTGATGCTGTCCACAAACTCCTCACCTTCAAACTGACAATCAAAATCATATATCAGCCAAAGCTAAAGCATTTCCAGCAGCAGCAAGTGCATCATAAATCCTGATGTTCTCACCAGGCCGCTGTCGAGGCGTCTGAAGTGCGGCTCCCACGCTTCCTCGTCTTTCTTGTCCATGAACTGACTGACGCTGCGCTGTAGAGCGTTCTGTGCGTACCGACCTGAGACGGTCACCACACCCTCCGCAGAACCGTCTTCATCAACCATTTTACCCTCAATCATCTCCTGAACAACAGAAGAACATCTGAGAAGAGGCTTCATCACCTCCTGAAAGGACTTTTTATTGAATGAAATCTTATGAACGAACTTTAGGAGGCACCAAGCATAAAATAAAGTATGTTAATACATTATAATATAATATATATATATATATATTATAATTTTTTTATTAAAATATGATGATTTAAGCTTACGATTTTTTTGTTCATTCACAAAAACAAAATTACAAAAACTGAAACTTATTTTATTTCACTTAGTTATTTACTAAGGCAACATTTCTAATTTTCATTTAGCTTAAGTTAAAACTAACTAAACCTTAATAACAACTATATAGACATTTATAAAAACTATATTTTTTAGGCTTTAAAAAAACTTAAAACTACTAAAATAACACTAATTTAAATGTCAAGTTTGTTCAATAATGTTCAAGTTTCTTTAAAAAAAGTTGAGCTAACTTAAACAAAATGAGGCAACCTTTCACACTCATCTTAAGTTATATCAGCTAATTTGCTCCAATACTTTTGTTCATCTAATGATTAACAGGTAGTCTTTGAACTTAAAAATATGTTTTTTAACGACAAAAAAGTAGTTGTAAAAATGTATTACATTGAACAATGTTGTGCCATTTCCCAGCATGCACTGCAGCTTGAAAATATTATGTGGTAACTATTATTAAAAATGATCATTGCTTTGCATTTACTGGCTTGATTTATGCTGCTGCTGTTATCACTGTTATTTAGCTGTCATATGGTTCAGAGTTCATATTTTTACTGAATTGCAGTTGTTGATCAGCACCATGTTTGAGATGTGTGTGTTGAGGTGTATATTTGCATCTCATTTGAACTTTTATATGCAAATATTTGCCCGGGTAAAATATGTGCCTCTGGTTTTAAGAGGCAAATAATATTCATATCATGAACATCATAGTTTTGGTTTCATAATCACAAGGATTGTAGCTGCTTGCATTGCTAAATACTAAACATTCTATACATCCTTGACAAGAATTTTTAAGCTCAAAAGACTACCTGTTACTCATTAAATGAACAAAAGTTTTTAAGTTGGCTCAACTGGAGCAAATTAGTTGAGTTAACTAATGAGTGTGATAGGTTGCTTTATTTTTCAAGTTGGCTCAACTACTTTTTTTTAGTTGCCTTGACAAGAATTTTTAAGCTCAAAATACTATCTGTTACTCATTAGATGAGCAAAAGTATTTACATTGACTTTAACTGGAGCGAATTAGTTGAGTTAACTTAAAAAGTTAAAAGTTGCCTAATTTCTTTGAAGTTAGCTCAATTTTTTTTAAAGTGTACTATTGTATATGGAGAGACAACTTATTTTTTACTCCACTTGGTGCTGCTAGTCGTGCAGAAATTACTTTAAGATTTAATGTTTTTTTGTTTTGTTTTGACCGTTTACTGTTGTTTTATTTATTGTTCATCATACATATAATTTCAAAATTGAGAAGTTGAATCTGCAAAATATGGGTCTTTTTGTAACAGTGCATAAAATGAAGCTCTGACCTCCATGTGCATCGTGAAGGCCTTCAGTGTGACGCTGTTCGGAGAGCCCACCGTTTCTGGAACCATGTCGAACTGTGTCGAGGAACAAACATATCATTAACATTTCATAGATAAATGGTGAAGAATTATTTCAGGACTTTGACCAGAATTCCTTCAGGAAAGATAGAACATAGGAGTATTAAATGTTGTCAGTGCACTTCAAATATGCTAATCAAACTTATTTAGGAAACAAGGCCTAATACAGTTCCTGCCCTTTAAAGCAGGTCAAGGCACGGAGCAATGGAAGGGTTAAACTCTGGTCATAGTGTAACTGTAATTTTTATTCTTTTTTTCTTTTTTTATTGAATACAAAAATATACATACAACCAAGGCAAATGTAATCATACTACAGTATGTAAAAAATTCGAATGAAAGGCTCAACACAATTTAACCAAAAAATTACTTAAAAAAGACAAAGAAAATAGACATATTTGAAATCATAGCTTATATCTCACTTAGGGTAAAATAAATAAAATACATAAATACAATAAATAAAAATAAATTAAATTAAATTAAGGGGCAATATCACACCAATTTATATGAAATCAAAAGATCAATCAGCTTCATCGCACTCCTACCTCTCATTCTCTCAAGGGCTTTAGAAAAACACTTTAGGTCATTTTTGAACACAACAAGTAGTGGGAGGGATTTAAAAAATCTACATTTGTGAGTGAAATATTTTGCCATTATTACAATGTTATTGATCAAATAAAAATGAGCACAGCAGTCTTTGGGAATTCCAAATAAGATATGTTGTAAAGTAAACGCAAAACCATCAACAACCACCTCCTTTTCTATCAACCAGTCCTGAACTGATATCCAGAAGACTGTAGAAAAATTGCAAGTAAAGAAGATATGGTCAGTGTCTTCAGAGTGGCTATTACAGAAAGAACAGGGGATAATATCTATATTAAATTTTTGATTAAAGAGTTTGTTAGAAGGATAGATTTCATTTAAAATTTTGAAGTGCGTTTCTTTTGCTTTAGGAGGAATAGGAAAACTCAAATAATCTGTTCTAAGATATTTTACAGTATTCTTATTAAACATGTGATCTAGTTTATTTCTTTTAATTTGACAGGGATAACATGTCATTAAGACGACCTGTCGTATATACTTGTTAGCACAATGAACACTTTTAAAATTAATATCTCCAATGAATAAAGTGGGAAGAGCTGGTTTAACTTTAGCATAAGAAAGGGAGCATCTCATCAGCATTTTTATGCCAGAAGGTATTGCATTAATGACAGTGAAGAACTCTTTCGGGTGACAGGTAAATCCATGCTTCAATGTAAAAGCATTATAGTCTAAAAGGTTTTGTAACTGTGTAATTGACAAATGACAGGACGTGTATTTGCGTCTAAAAATGCGAGACACAGGCAGAGGTGTAGTCAAGACCAGTCCTTCAAAACCAGAAGTGTGAAAGAAAAGCCAAGAGAAAATATGATCAGGTGATGTTGGCTTTGTATTAATGATGACAATCATGTATATCCAGCATTTAAAGGGGTATTCTGTCATTAATTACTCACTCATTAATTGTCGTCCATGGTGTAGGGAAAAAGCGCAGACCTGGCAACCCTGGTTTAAGCTACGGGTAATTCATAGTGTCAAATAGAGCCTGTTTAACTTCACTATTTTTTAATCTGTTAATGTGTTAGTGTCGCGTTAACTTAGACGGTCATAACTTCAAAACATTCAACAGACATTGGCTGCATCTGAAATCGCATATTCTCTTGATTATAGGCTACTTATTTTGAAGTTATTATACTTCACGACCGGTAAAACAGTATGTAGTATAAGTGTGTGTAGCATGAATATAAGACGTAGGCTACTACATTAACCATGTTGTCACTGTCATGTGACCTACAGCATCAGTTGTGTTGCTTCACTGCCATTCACAAATCCTCTCCGTGGCCTCATGGGATAGTAAAGTGTCCATCATATCAGTGTTGCCAGATGTACGATAATTATCGTATTTGTACGATAATTTTGACCTCTGTACGATGTAGGCTACGATCAATAATGGAAAAAATCCTATAATGTACGATAATTTCAGAACTGTGTGACACTTCAAATGATGGTCGTTGTAATCATAGGGCTTCTCATTGATCTAGCTGTGGATTCTACGTATACCGGGGGAAGAACGTGTAGAGAGAGGGAGCGATCGAGAGACCTTGCGTGTGTGTGCTAGTGTGCCTCACGAAGCGCATGTAAGGACCCAACCAATCAATTGTAAGAACCGACGACGACCCGGTCGGGTTGACAGTCGGCCCTGATCATCGGCTCTTGGTCAAAGTAATTGCTGTTATCTAAAAATCCCTTAAAAAATAAGGGGTCTTGGCCTCACCAGGTAGGAGTTGCTGGCTGGGAAGTTGGTCAGCGGGCTGCGGCGATGCAGTGGCAGTGGGACAAGCGGCGGCCGCTCTCGGGTGAACGGTGGTTTGTTCAAAGCCTTGTGTAAAACTAAAGCCAGAATGAGAGCCAACAGCACGAGCGCGACTCCGGCCATCAGCACGATGAACCACAGTTCGCGGTAGAACGGTGAACCTCCCGCACCTGCACCCAGACGACCACCGGCAGGAGTGGGTGCCTCGACACCTGAGGTCATGGCAGCAGACACACACAACACAACACAACACTGCTTTACAGCCGATTCAAGCAGTCAGGGAGGACAATTGTCATATTGCCTATATTAATTAACATTTCATGCACTTTTGCATTTATGTATTCTGAACGGAACTTAAATCTGGTAAACAGATCTGTTTTAAATGAAAGCAACTTGCACTGACATATCTTAAAATATATCGTATCAGTGCCATTTTTTAAATATTTTTTTTTGTCTCAGTGATGTTTTCTTTTCTTTTTCTAAGGCATGTTTATAAAAGCTACTTAAATGTCCTAATTGAACTAAGGCCTAATATGGCTTAATCTAAGCTCTCTCTGTAAAACTAGGCCTTAGGCTACCCTTAAGTAAATGTGTACATTAGCAATAAGATTAATAAATGCTGTAGAAGCATTGCTCATTCTTAGTTCATGTTAACTAATGTTAACAAATGAAACCTTATTGTAAAGCGTTACTGAAATATTTTTTTTAAATAACTTTTATTTCTGAGATGACAACTGGACGGCAATAACACGCAATAATCATGTGACCTCATAGTGGGTCGTATTCATTGTATACTGTGTGTGCAGGACTCCAGTACTGAAGTCTGATAACAGCCTGAACGTCACATCTCTCTAGTTTCACTGTCCTGATCTTTCTTAGCAGTAATCACATAGCCAGAGGTCTCTGTAACAAGACACGTTTGCTCCATATCTCTCTCTTCCAGGTGAGGACGTTTGATATTTGTCCATCATCCTGCTTTTTAGCATTTAAACACTAGTGGGTTTTTAAAAAAGCATCTTGACCCACTGCAAAGAATGAAATATTGATCTGATGGACTGATGTTTTCTTCTCTTTATTTCAGTCCAAATGACAGCATCCAATAAAGCTGTACGCATCTCATCTGTGTCCAAACTCAGAGGTCAAATGCACACAGTGGCATGAAACAATTCAAATAAAACGAGCAAACGTCACAAAGAGTTTCACTCACCAGTGTCTGTGTCCGTGGTTCCTCTCATAGGGGTTCAGGGACCCCAGGAGTGTGTGTGACATGAGACAGGGCCCTCAAACGGACCGGAGAATCAACCATGAGAGCTGACCTGAAACATTTTATAGATGTGCATTGGGAAAACACTTAAATGAAGCTATTCGGTCTTTGTCGTCTCTTCGAGGTGCCTCTTCGAGTGTGGAAAGGACAGTAACGGTGTGTGTAAGGTGTCTCTGCAGCTGTAATTGTACTCCAGGGCTCTATGGTAACAGGAGGTGATAGAGAGATCAGTTACCGCAGTAAAACCGTGTCATTATGATACAATCCAGTGAACACACAAACCCTTTTTACCTGGTACACACATTTTGTCTCACTTGCTCTTTTCATCCAGTACCTGTAAACACTAAAGTAACTGTTTTTAACATGGTTACTGGTCTTATGTTTCACAAGATCAGATATTAACATGTAAACTACAACATCTTTTTTGAGCTGACACACATCTTTCAATTTCATTCTACTTCATGTGGGATTTAAAGGGTTAGTTTTAACTCAAAAATGAAAATTCTGTAATTTATTACTCACCCTTATGTCATTCCAAACCCGTTAGACTTTTGTTCATCTTCAGAACACAAAACGATGTATCTTTTTGATGAAATCTGAGAGCTTTCTGTCCCTCCATTGACAGATACGCAACTACCACTTTCAAGCCCCAGAAAGGTAGTTAAGACATCATAAAAGTAGGCAAATCTATGTGACTATAGTAGTTTAACCTCAATTTTATGAATCGACGCGAGTGCTTGTTTGCGCAAAAAAACAACAATTTACCACTTGATTTACAAAATATGAATCTCGAACCAGCGTTTACGAGAACACCACAACATGCTTTGAGTTGTCAAAAACTTAATAGAATCAACATTTTAAAAAGAAAGTAATAAAAACGACAAAACACACATTAAGCCCAACAAAATTACCCAACATTAAACTAAAATTAAAATGAAAACAAAATATAAAAATAAAAACCAATTCAAAATATTAAAAGATATCAAAGATTTAAAACAACACTGCTGTTAACTTCTTGTTATCTAGTTAAAACCATATATTGAGGGCAATACTTTTGATCTAACAGATGTTTGTATGTATATTCAAATTAATTATTAGTCCAATATGCTAGATGATTTGCATTGTGTAGAGCAGGTTTTTATTTGTCTGTATATTTCTGTTCAAACACATTGAGTGAATATTGAGGTTTGCTGTAATGTCGTATCGTAACCACTAGAGGCCAGTGCGGATTAAAGTGCACATCATAGATACATCTATGGTGCGGATTGCTCTCAGTAGAAACTTGTCTCTGCCATATTTGTTATAATAAAAACATGCAGAGAAATACAGAATAAAAGAAATACTAATCGTTTTAACAATTTTGACTTGCCATTTACGAAACGCGTTTAATGATGAGTCAACTTTCTGATGATTTCAGCAAGTCTTAAAATGAAATATTCATGAGATATTCTGCTGATATATCATCAGATATATGAGGCCGGTAAGTTAGATGAGTCAGTTCCCGGTGCACGATGCGCACTATATCAAACAGAGCGGATTTAATTTATCATGACGCTAAAATGCTAATCCATTAATTCCCTGATCAGCATTCCATGTTTCGCCTGGTCGCGTTTGAGACACCGAGGGTTTATTAGTGAATTAATGCACTCTGGGATAAAATCATCTGCAGATGTAATTAATCACAGACAATCACACTAACTCGCTTACAGACTGACAGAACAAGCACACGCTAAATCAAGCTGTCAGAATTTCAGTTTTCAATTTATGAGTAAAAATAATGATACTTTCACATTTTGTCCAACAACACACATATATTTAACCAAACATTATGACCACCAGTCACAGCGGTAAAGCAAAAAAGTGAATATTGTTGATAATTCTCCTAACAAGGCCTCATTGAGTTGAGTCATATATGGAAAGCAATCAGTTCTCATAATCATCATGTTGGATGCAGGAGAAATGGGCAGGAATAAAGATCTGAGCGACTTTGACGAGGGCCAGATAGTTATGGCAGAGCGACTGGGTCAGAGTATCTCTGTCAGCAGTGCTGAGAATTTACCAACAGTCCAGAATTTACTGGCAACAGGGTGTTGGGCTCTTCAATGCACGAGGAGGGCGATGAAGGCTATCCCATCTGGTCAGAGTCAACAGAAGGT
This sequence comes from Abramis brama, assembly GCF_963993115.1. Classification (NCBI taxonomy): domain Eukaryota; kingdom Metazoa; phylum Chordata; class Actinopteri; order Cypriniformes; family Leuciscidae; genus Abramis; species Abramis brama. The sequence continues at coordinate 31,461,679 of NC_139980.1, forward strand.
CTACTGAGGCACACTACATTTCAGTGATGGTTATGGGAGAAATGTGTCACAACACACAGTGCATCTGCTGCATATGGAGAACAATCCTATGATGACCCGTCCACTGTCCAAAGCACCTACAATGGGCACGAGAGTGTCTGAACTGGACCTCGGAGCAGCAGTGGAAGACGGTCGCTTGGTCCGATGAGTCCCGTTTTCTTTAACATCACATGTAAAAGAACGTGTTCACGTGCGACATTTATCTAAGGGTAATGATGCACCAGGATGGACTGTGGGACGACGATAAGCCGGTGGAGGGAGTGTGTGACGCTCTGGTCAATGTTCTGCTGGGAAACCCTGAGTCCGGTCATTCATGTGGACGTTTATTTGACACACGTGACTTCCTAAACACTGCACTGTAAAAAGTGAACAGTTGGATCAACTTAAAAAAATTACTTCAATTGGTAACACCTAAAGAAATTAAGTTTTCTCAACTTAAATTATCACGGTTTTCACGATAATGGTTTGGTTTGAGGAACATGATGAAGAGTTCAAGGTGTTCCTCTGGCCTCCAAATTCCCCAGACCTGTGGGACGTGCCGGACCAACAAGTCCACTCCACCTCAAACTACAGGACTTGAAGGATCTGCTGACGTCTCAGTGCCAGAGACCACAGGACACCTTCAGCCTCTTGTAGAGTTCATGCCTGGGCGGGACGGAGCAGTTTTGGTTTGGTTTGTTTGTGGTTTGTCCGCTAAAGGGTCCAAGGCCTGAAAAAGGTTGAAGACCCCTTGCACCAGCATCATGGCAGTGACTTTTCAACAGGCATGCATCACTCACATGCTTCAGAAAATGTAAAAAAATTAGTTGTTAACTTTCCCAACTACAAAGATAGTGCTAGTCACAGAAATTCAGAGCAGGATCTGTCCCACAATCCCAACACACACACTTACATTTTCATTCTGTTAGCAGAGCCGTACAGGATTCTTCCAGTGTAAGCATCTTTTATACGAGCCTCATTAATTACCCTCAGTGTAGAGAGACTAATGTGTTGATGGTTCCTGACGGCCTGTGAAATGATGCAGGAGGAGCTGTCTGACATGCTGTTCATTTATCTGCATCGATTAGCTTGATTATTCATAGACATAAAGGTACAACAGCCATCACAATGATCTCTCTTTCTCAGAGAAATTAAATTCCAGACCTACATTGACGAGACGCATCAACAGACACTGGACTCTTTTGACTTGGACACCGGTAAGCAGCCAACCAGAATACCAGATCTTATTGTAGATGATCAAAATCACCGTCACTGGAAGAACATCCCACCAAACGACCGTGATAGCGAACACAAATAAAGTAATTGCTTATTTACAAGGAATATTTGCTAATCTCTGAGTGTTTGGAGTCAAATATACGCTTGTATGTTTATATTTGTCATGCAGCTCTTTATCTGAAAAGAAAACAATCAGATTGCCATAATCCAAAAATAAATAATATAATTAGAAATTTTTGGGGTTTGAACACAAATTAATGTGACGCAGCTCATAAGCTAAATAATCTGCTTGTTTTTGGTGAATGTAACCCTGACCGGCGTTCGCTTACTTTCTGCTGGAAAAACAAATCAAAGACGAAAAACACAGATGTCAAGTCCGTTATTTAATGCATTATCATTGAATATCTCTATATATTTTTTGCCATTTATTTAAAAAAAAAAAGTCATTTCATATAATCAAACAGATAACGAGAAGATAAACTTACATTATTGTTCATGAGAGCATCGTACAACATCCACAAAACCTTCACAAGCAGAAACAGTGAGAATCACACACAGAACTGCGACTGCCGTAAATAACACACCCAGAAATCCAGAGTAAACGCCATCAGAGAATGACAGTCATTGTTAAACTGGTGCAGATGTGACTAACAAACTCACAAGAGATCAGTCTGTCCCGTTCACATTAATTCTATCTTGTAGTGTTTCCTTTATTACGGTAAACATATTCATTTCTGATCATCACAATGACTGACAGACAACAATCAGCGCATAAATATTACATAAAACCACATGTAAGAAATGTCTCAGAACAGTACAGCATGAATGAGTAAATGTCAGATTATTTTTTAGTGAACTATCTAATTTAAAGATGAATTCAACCAACATTCAGTTATTGCTTCAAAACATACTTTCACATCTCTGTGAATGGCTGAGAACAGATATTGCTATGGCCTTTCTTTTCAGTCATTTAATGAGCAAGAGCCTTTTTAATTTGGTGTGCTAAAAGGTTCATGTGGTAAAAGGTGGTAAAAATGGAATAAATAAAAAAAAGCTTAGTTTGTGCAGATATATTCATGAGCATCTGGAGATTTAAAAAATCCTATGTTAGTACATAATCTATAAGTTAAAATTTCAAAAGTGCATTGGTACGCCTCTGTTATTTGATGTTTCCACACTTAAATGTTGTTAATCTACACATCATATTTCTGTCTAGACTGCATCTCTGAGACCTTTTGAATTGAAAATTGTGTGTATAGTAGATGTTGCTGAACACTGTTTTTCCTTTATATTTGTGTCAGGAGAGTAATAATTGACTATTATGTATTTGGCAAGGCTGACTCTCTCTACTATGATAGAACTCTTATGAAAACTGAAAAAAAAAATCTGCAAATTAAATGCTCTTTATCTTTAATAAATTAAATAAATACAAACCATTATAAATAAAGTTCACCATTAATTCAACGATATTCACATCCAGCACTTACTGATGTACTACCATCAGTCGGTAAGATTTTTATTTTATTTTTTGAAAAAGTCTCTTCTGCTCACCAAGCCTGTATTTATTTGATCAAAAATACAGTCAATTATTGAGAAAAAGTATTAGATATTTTATATTTTAAAATGTAATTTATTCCTGTGATCAAAGTTGAATTTTCAGCATCATTACTCCACATGATCCTTCAGAAATCATTCTATTATGACGATTCGCTGCTCAAGAAACATTTCTGATTATTATCAATGTTGAAAACAGTCAACAAAAATGTTGATTTTTGTGGAAACTGATGTATTTTTCAGGATTCTCTGATGAAAAGAAAGGTTAAAAAAAATTAACAACCAATTTTAAACAGTAGTGTATATTTGAAACTTCTTTTTTGTTAGTTAAATCAATCCTCAATTATGTGAAACTGTATTTGTTGGAGTATATCCTGTACTATTTTTTTATGTCATGACGCGCCTGTTTTTCCCCTTTTTCGTCCTTTCAGACGTTTCTGTCACCTCAGTTTGATGGTCCAATCGGGTTAAGGATCAGACATTGGCCTCCAGAAGTTCCAGAAAGAGTTTGTGCATGGGGACGCGTCCGTCCTGCTTGATGCTGAAGAAGCGGCGCACGGCTTTGACAGAGGTTTGGCGGAGGAGCGGGAGGGTCATGATGAGTTTGCCCGCCCGTCGAGGGTCTTCCCTGTGATGGACACACTCGTAATCCAGAAGAGCCTCATGGAGAGAGTCCTGAAGACCCTGAACGCCCTCCACGTCCTCTATATGCATCGAGTCTGAGAGAGGGAATCAAAACATCAGGTGTTGACTGTCGTCTTCAATAAATTGCATTGCATTTATTCAAAAATTGACAGTAAATAATGTAGTGTGTTGCAATAATATGTTGATGAAAATGTGTTAAAGGTGAAGTATGTAAGATTTGTTTATGTTAAAATACATTCTCTTAACCCAGTTTATTGTTCATTGACTACTATTAGTATGCCATTAATGGGTTTATTTCCCCCAAAAGTGTAAACATCGAGTCTCACATTGAGAGCGGTCCGATCTGTCAATCAATTCGCAGCTTAACTCTTTCCGCGCCAGCGTTTAAAAAAAAAAATTGCCAGCCACCACCAGCATTTTTTATTATTTTTCATAAAAGTTTCATGGCCGACAGAATATTTTGTTATATGAATATTTGAACATGCAATTCATCAAAAGAAAGAACAGACCCTCTGCGTTTAAGCTGTTTTCTAGCTTCATGTATCCCTTTTTTTTCAACACTTGAATATTGGTAAGTTTCATAAAAAAGCTAAATTTTCAGCAAAAAGCTGAGAAAATCACGTTTTTTTCACAGACCATGTCTTGATCGGATTCAGAACGATGATCAAAACACAGATGGAGTAGATCGAGTCCATCAACACTCCCAAAGCTTCACAGTCCTGTAGCTCATCCTGGGTCGACATTTCATTCAGTAACATTAGACAGTTTCAATTTATATTCTGTTTAATGTTGATTATCGCATTATTGTACATATGCATCTGCTAACATATGATATCACTTATTTTTGCTTCTTCTTCTCCTGTGTTTTGATCAGGAGATTCTGTACTCTTTCAGAAGATGCGTAATAGCGCCCCCTACGACATAACAGTGAAAACATGGAAAGCCGGAAATTTCCGTCAATGGCGGGGAAAGAGAATTGAGTCACAATTCAGAGGCTGAGAAATTTACTTGATTTCATTTTTTTTATTCTTTTTTTTTATATTAAAGCTAACATCATAAAGTATGATATTATTTAACTTTGAGCAATTCTAGAGCTATAATTCACTCTTCTTATGAGCATATAAAACAAAACAGCTCCTTGGAAAAAATTAAATGTAATATTGTAGTAGTTATAAACAATTGGTTTATTTTATTTCAGATTAACATTTGAGGGCAGCAATTGTATTCATAATGTAAAAATAAAACCGACTTAATGTTACTTGAAAGCATTATAGCCTACTATTCCTGCCAAACTTCCATAGGTGCAGTTAGTGTTACTACAGTAAATCCATGGTGAATGTTGCTGATCTGTGGATACTGGATAGTACATTCATGGCACAATGTTTCTTCCAGGTTTCCACGTCAGCGCTGTTTGATCCGTTAATAACGGAGAAATGTGAATGTTTCTCACTAGATCTCGCAGCGATGTTATTACTTCAGTGGCGAATTCAAATGCTTTCTTTACTGGATCTCTTATTAGTGCTGTGTAGTAACAGTGTCGCATGATCACGATCGGCTCGCGCTGCACTGGTCCAAACTGATAAACGGTCCTTCAACCACACAATAACGAGCAGTTTCGTTCCGCTTGCATTATGTTTGCCATTTGATGTTGGGCAATGTCGTGGTCGCGCCAGCGTCTCTTACATTATGAGCGCGCTTGCCACGCGCAACGCACCTACATTTGAAATAACGAAATTGTAATTGAAATCGGCATTGTAACCATATGATTTTTTAAAACCTTTGAAAAAATATTTTTATATAAAATTATTAGTGGAACATTTATGCATCTTTATTCACCTCAAAGCATATCTGCTCCCGCGCCCCCCCCTGTGAACTCTGGCGCCCCCCTGAGGGACCCCAGGTTGGGAACCAATGGTCTAACCTACGGAGGTTTGCTCGTCGCGTTACAACTGACAGCTGCCGTTGACTGCCCGAGCGGGATTCGAACCGGGGTCTCCGGTGTGGGAGGCGGGTGTGCTAATGGGTCTAAAGACTGCTAATTGCTAAGTCGCTAATGCGCCGTTGGCAAAACCAGCAATGCAGGTTTGAGAGATGGCGCCCCGACAAATCTCGCGAGAATCACGACTTGCTTTACGGCACGACGTCACATACATCAACAACATATGAAGCAGCCTCTATGGAAGACACTAGCACGCATATCAGACGTGAATCATGGCAGAGTCGACGAAGAAAACGGAGAAATCGTGGTCGGAAGAGTCAAGGAAAAGAAAACGAGAAACTGACCGCGTGAGGAACCGGTCAAGAGTCCCACTCAGTCGGGCTTACACTTGGTATTTACGACAGTAACGTTAAATACAAGTACTCCACAACGACTCTAGAGGTCGCTGTTTGACAAAAACTGCATAGTATGCCTTTAAAAATATGATTTATTTCTGTAATTCCCCAAGGTGCCACTAGTGTCGCAGAAACTACATACTTCACCTTTAAGAATGCTATTAGCTGCATTTGTTTAAAGCATGTTTTTGTGTAAAAGGGTTGAACGTTCCTTGCAAAAAAAGTACCCGTATCATTTACCTGAGTTGGCGAGAGCGATGGCTTTCAGAGTGACGAACTCTTCTCTCTCTAGCCTCATGGATCTGTACCTGCGCACCAGCTGTAATATGGCCATGTGGAGCTCCAGCAGACCGGCTGATTTCGCCTGTTCAGCATCCATGATGTAATCCTCCGCAAACACCAGCTTGTCATCGCAGGCCAGCGAGCTGAAAGCCACTCGCAGGATGAGGATCTCCATCCAAGCGCTCTGCAGGAGACTCATCTGATCGGACAGACAGAGGCTGGAGAAACCTGCAGGAATGATGAGTTACTGATCAGAGAAGCTCAGATTATAGATCAGATCATTGTTTTTTAAATGGTTTTAATTGTTCTTTATTAGTTAATGTTAGTTAGTACATTAACTAATGTTAACTAATAAAAACTTACTGTAAAGTGTTACTGAAAGAACTAAATCAGATAACTAAACTTATCTATATAATCAGCTAAATGTAAAAATAAGTAAACAACACAAAAAAATAACTAAATAAACAAATATTTAACTACATAAACTAGAGCTGCATGATTAATCGTTAAAAGATCATGATCTCATTACTAAATGACGATTCTCCTATGTCTATTAAACCTTTTTAAAAAATTGCTGTATCATCCAGTGATGAAACAAGTGAAGTATTTATGAGTGAGTCATTGAATCATTCACTCAAACCGATTTAAAAAAAAGAATTCATTACGATTAATTAAAGTCCCCCTGTGGTGAAAATCAAGCTTTTAATGTAGTTTATATGTCTATGTGGTGTTTTTAATATGCTTTAAGACAAACCATGCGTGAATTCATAAGTCGACACCATTGCTGAGTATTTTCTCCTTAAAACTGCAGTTAAACAAACACAGTCTCAAAAACACGGTTTGAAATCGCTGGTGTTTCTGACGTCAGAAAGTACCATGTAACCAATCAGATCAACGTGTGATCGTCAACGAGTGGATCTCTGAGCTGGTGTGAGTGAGTGGAGGCGGAGCTCATTTGCATATTCATAGAACTGCATATACTAAATGAGGAAAGGGTGTAGAGTTACATTCAAACTATTTTAAGGCATGAAGAAAAAAAAATTCAAGGAAAAAACGATTAAAGGAGCTGTATGTAAGAAATGTATTTCAATTAATCATAAAATGGCCATGATATGTCACTAGACATTAAGAAATCATGTTCATTTCAAATACTTATATCACTGACAACAGTAGTCCGGCCAGGATATTGTAATTTAAAAGTGATAGTTGCAGCCCTCAACTGATGTTGATGTTGTCATCTTGTGTTTTGGCCTGATGCCCCACCCTCCACCTATCTACCAATCACGAAGTCAGTAGTGTTTCAGCATCCGGGTTGCCAGCTCTGCTCTAGTTACCACAGCTGCAGCTACAAACGTGTCAGCCTACGTTCCTGCTGGATCCTGCAGCCTATCTGGCAACCTCGAGTCAGGGAGGAGGGGGAGGGGATACACTGCTCTACAGTAATTTGAAAGTGATTGCAGTACCAGTTTTGGCCACAATCTTACATACAGTTCCTTTAAATATGTCATTTTGGTGATCAAAAATGAGTTTAAAGGGATAAAATTATTGACTACAGGGGGACTTTATATGGTGGTATAATGCCCTTTTCACAAGATGTAAAATAAGTCTTTGATGTCCCCAGAGTGTGTATGTGAAGTTTTAGCTCAAAATACCACACAGATATTTTTATATAGCATGTTAAAGTTGTCACTTTTTGAGGGTGAGCAAAAACACACCGTTTTGTGTCTGTTCCTTTAAATGCAAATGAGCTGCTGCTCCTGGCACAGTGGGCGGGGCTTCAACAGCTTGTGTCATTTTACATCACACAGACATGCACTGAAAATTTTAAAAAACTTTTAGCCTTTAATGTTCAAACCGGAGTCAGATGATGTCAACAGAGTCAATGATGGAGAGACTCAAGAAGAAGTGACAACATGTAGAAGAAACAGGACATTTCTTAATGGTTAGTTGATGAATTTATGTAGCTTATGTGTAGATATCTTCTAGTCACTGAATAGCATATTCTGTCTTGATAATCTATAAATCGTGTTCAGGGGGTGGGGTTTATGTAAATGTTAGGGTTGGTGAGCAACATTACACACTAACTAAAGTTAGAAAAGTGAAATCATAATCAACCACCCCTTTAAACAAGACTGCAGCAATTAACATTTTGTAAGAAACTCTAGTAAATTACATGTTATTTTGTTTAGATTCTGTTCAGAATCGTGATCTCTATTTGAAACAAAAAAAATTGTGATTCTCAGTTTATCCAGAATCCTCCAGCTCTAACATATTTAAAACAACTAATCACCTAATTAAACTACTAATCAGCTAAATAAGTAATCCTAATCAACTATATTCAGCTAAATAACCAATCAATATCTATTATCTAGATAAAGTATTTCTAATTTCACCTTACTCAGCTAATTTCCTAAACAACTAATCAGATAAACAAACTAAAACAACTAATCACCTAAATAAGTACATAATTAGCTATATAACTAATTAACACCTGCCTCTGAGATGTTGAAGCAGTTCATAAAATAAGATTTTAATATGACAGATAAAACCCTTCTTATTTTAGAGCTAATTTCTATTCAGTTTCAGACTGGACTGTGACCTCTGTTAGGAAAGACAGCTTTGTGTGTGTGTGTGTGTGTGTGTGTGTGTGTGTGTGTGTGTGTGTGTGTGTGTGTGTGTGACAGGGGTTTGTCCCCTGAAGAACCACGTCAATGACGGACAAATCTCTCTCATTCACGTTCTCTCACACTTAATTAAAAAGCCAGTGATTAGTTTGGTGTGGCGAGGGAGGAGAGGAGCTTTGATTTGATTTTTTCACCCATCACTGATGCTTATCAGAGGCCGTAATGACTCGTATCTCTCGCTCTCTCTCCTCCTGAGTGACGTTCATTAGCTGATTGCATCTCCGCGCTGATCGATCGCGGGTTCACGCTGTGCGCTGGAGACGCGGCCGTATCGACGTCTGTGAAACGTGTTAACGGAATCAAAGGGCCCTCATGACACTCAAACAACGCAAATAAACAACCCTGGAGCCATTTAAATCAGCAATGTCATCTTCTATTGTACATCCTGCTACAGACGCCAGGGAAGAGACAATGCTGCTGTCACACACACACACACAGACATAGTATTTCAATGTTGACATGAACACACACAACCGCTCATGTGAATATAAAACACACAAACACAAACACACACACACACAAACATGCTTGCGTTACACTTTGGGGACAAAGCTGTTCGCAGAAGTGAGCTAAGCCTGACAATAGTAAAAATAAGGCGACATTTTTTGAATGTTTTCAAATCATAAGGAATGTTTTGTTTTTTTAGTTAAAAAAATACTAAACATCCTTAAGACAAGATTAATTCAATTGAGAAGCAAAATTGCACAAGACAAAACATATAAAAATGATCAAATTATTGAAAAATATCAACTAATATAAAACTATAACAATTATAATATTTATATATAATATTTTATGAAATGGTCCTTGCACAAATGTTATGTGAAAATATATATTATATATTAAAACCGATAAAGCTGAGATATTTCAGATGTGCACTGTTCGCCATGGTGATTTTGACTTGCTTGAAATATGACTGGAATCACTTCAAAAAAGAAATATACAGTTAAGTGCAACATGTGCAGCGCAAGTCTGTCATATAGGCGACATAAAATTATGAGAATATCATTATAATAGTGTGCTTGGGACATGGATTTTGATGGTGATGGTGATTTTGATCTCTCAAAAATTATATAAAAACTTGGATTTATATTTATTGGCCAATTTATCGGTTATCGGCTTTCAAATATAAAGAATTTGCGGTTAACGGTATCGGCCAAAATTTTTATATTGGTGCATCCCTATCAAATATATAATATTTATTATAATAATATTCCTTACAAAAAGATCCACCATTAAAACAACTAACATTTTATAATAATATAAACACATACTGTACAGTATATATCAATTTATCAAGATATAAGTTTTAATATCTTACACAATTTTTTTCCCAAGTAAATTCATTTTGTTTTAAGGATGTTTATATATTTTTTTACTAGAAAATACAGATTACAATATTTTTTGCTTTTCATTTATTATTTTTGTAGTCATTATAATTAACCTCATATAAAAACAACTGAAGTCTGTTGTGTGTCTTCATGTAGATGTGTGTAATAATCACTCACATTCTCTCTGTCCATATGTGAATTTATGGTGTTTATTTACCAAATACTGTAATCCAGTGCACAAAACTATGGCATATAATCAGTCACGTGTTATGGAGAATTACACACACACACCTGGTTTTGTGGTTTGTTTTGTAAGCATTACTATAGAGGTCAGTATCAACACAAAAACAGGTGCTGGCCAGTTCTCTGTATGCGTGTATGTGTGTGTGTGTGTGTGTGTGTGTGTGTGTGTGTACATAATTGTACAACTATCTTTGTGAGGACCGGTTTGAGTTTTAGACCATAGGAGTGAGGTCAAAGAGAGTAAAGTGAGGACATTTTGTCCTGTCATCACTTCCTGAGACCCATTTAAAGGCCAGTTTGAGGGTCAAGACTTTGTTTCAGGGATAAGGTTATAATTCAGGTTCGGGTTAGACAGGTGATGGGTAGGGTTAGGGTAAGGAGCTAGACATTGCATTGTGTCAATGTCCTCACAAAGATAGATGTACAAGATTGTGTGTGTGTAAGTGTTAGAGTTTGTCTGTAGTAAATACATTTAATAACGACAAAAGTCTATGAGATGTCCTTATTAAGATACATAAATGTGTGTCTTTAGAACAGCTAAAAGGGCAGACGTCTCGAATACAGGAAGACATTTTTATTCTCTGAAAACATCTAATGATCTGACATTCCAGTTGTTTTACCAGACACACATCTGAACTAACAGCACTTTATCTCTTTGTATCCAAAACAGATAGTAGATAAAACACGTGTGTGTGTGTAATTTAAGTCTCTTTGGCATGTGAGTTTCGAGTGTGTGTACCTGGTATGTGTTTGGCCCAGCTGATGTTCAGCACGAGCTCTCTGTCGGCGAGGTCACACAGGGTCGTCAGGGCTTTGATGTCACTGTCGGGGAGCGCGGGGTCAGGCATGGCACACACTCGCTCGGGCTCGGCCCCCAACAGGAGGGTCACCACCTGATTCTCCCCCTGAATGCTGCAGGATGCTAAAGAAAGAGCCAGGGGAGATTATGAACACACATACTGAGACGCAGATGTGTCTGGCTGAGGTGAAATGTGCTTCTTACGGGGTTTTCTGTAAGGTGGAGGTACGCTGAGGTGCACGCTGGAATCAGAGTCAATCCTCCTCTTATATTTCTGCCGTCCTCCTCGCACCCGGTCCAAACGCACACCTGGAGTCACACACACACACACACACACAATGAAGAAAATAATGTAGACTCTGTAAATGTAAATTATATAATGTGTGCAGGGGCGGACTGGCCATCGGGAGCACCGGGACATTTCCCGGTGGCCTGACGGTCGTTCTGGCCTGCCGGCTGCCGCTGTGCAGACCATCAGCCTGGCATGTGATAGGCTGGTGTGCAACTACGAATGCAGACGCAGCAAGCTGCTGCAAAATCCCAGCCATGTTCGCCAGTAAGGGAACAGGTCGGTCAAGATTACATTTACATTATATTTATAATAATTTGGCATTGGGGTGTGCGATATGACGATTTTTGATCGTGGACGATTAAAATGTCTCCATGATCTGCTTTTGAAGAAATATCGTAGAATCGTGGTGCATTCTATCAGTTGCTGTTCTGGCGCCTCTGTCCCAACATCCTGAACAACGCGACGTACACGCTGCGGAACGGGACACTGCAGTTTACAAAAGTTCATAATTTGCATGTGCTTTAATGCCTTGTCGGTTAAACATTTAATTCGCGTGCTGATGCGCTGTTCTAACGTGTGCGTTTCTCAGCGCGTACATGTGAAGTTCACATGCACTAAAAGCCTGTCTACCAGCGCCTGGATACTGGACAAAGTTATCCTTTGAGTCTTATTGTGCTAATACTGTCAAATACACACAAGGTTTACATAAACAAAGTCGGTTATGTCTAAAGTGAACGCAAACTTGAGAAAATTTAGAGAAAATCTGCTTGTCAAATGCGTGTATAATAGACGCGTCGCGCGCAACTCTTAAAGAGACAGTAGTAAAATAGTAAACACGATGCCGCTTCTCCTTAAAGGGATAGTTCACCCCAAAATAAAAATTCTCTCATTATTTACGCTAATGTTATTCCAAACCTGTATTAATTTCCTTTTAATATTTTCTAATATTTTTCTAATATTAATATTTTGAAGAATGTGGCTATCCAAACAGTAGCTGGTCCCCATTGACTTCCATAGGAGAAAAATATACTATGGAAGTCACTGGGGTACATCAACTGTTTGGTTACCCACATTCTTCCAAATAACTTTTATTTTCAACAAAAGAAAGAAACTTATTCGAGTTTAAAACAACTTGAGAGAGTAACTTATGACAAATAGCATTTTTAGGAGAACTATCCCTTTAATGTTAAAAAACAACAAAATGCAAAGAGAAAATCACTCACTGCTCCTGACTGATAATTTTTAATAGTAGCTTTAATAAGTATCAATGTATAATTTATACAGTGAAGTCTATGTTTTGTTTTATTTTCATATTTGTTATTTTTGTTATTTTAATTACTTTCTTCAATGCTACTGTTAAATACACCTACTGTAGCTGAAAACATAAAGCAAATGTTTATTTAATTTGTATATTAAGTTGTGTATGAGTAATGTGTATCTTTGATCTTAATATTTAATAACAAAGAAAATGACAAAAAAATATCTTCGCCCCTGTCTGCTATTCTTTTTTATTTTATATTTTGTTACCTAAGGCTTTGTTTTTAAAATATGGACATTAGTTTGGCTGTAATGCTCAGTCACAAAATAGTAAAACCAACATTAAAAAAAGAATCGTGATAAAATCGTGAATCGTGATTTTTCTGAAAAAAATTGTGATATTATATTTTTGCCATATCGCCCACCCCTTTTGAGCACTGAAAATACATAAAATGTAAATATTTCAACATGTGAATGTCTCTTATTATCTCTTTTAAAAAGCCAATTTTCTATTTGTCATTGGTTTGGTAGTATAAATGGTGTATTCCTAGTGAGTTTTTAAGGGTTATTTTTTTATTCATTTATATTGCATCTGGTAGTCTACCTGTTACATTAATAGGGTTAGCCTACAAGTTTATCAGTCCAGTAGATTACATGAATAGGGTGGTGGTGACTGCAGCAGCAGAGGTGGCCTGGCAGTGGAGTCAAATTCCCGGCCTGAATTATTGTCCCAGTCCGCCACTGAATGTGTGGATCGTTTTCTTTATTACAAAATACACAGAAACTGGCTGATACTACTAGAATTTACTTTATTAAAAATATAAGTATAGACCTAGTCAGAGAGGTTTGTAATGCATCATAACAATGTATGTGAATACATTAATGTTGTAATACATGTATGCAAGACAACAATATGAAATAAACAATATAAATATAAATTATTAATTTATTATAATAAGCCTCACAAAACTTTCTTAGATTTATCCTTAAAACCAAAAAAAATGAACAAAAACATAACTTGCACACACATAACAATTAATGTAAATAATATTGTAATATAAGTATGCAAGACAAAATATGAAATAAAAAATATATAAATATATAAAAATACAAATTGAAAAATCATATTAAATTAATATAAAATTTATATTTTTATAATCTAAAACTTTTATATATATATATATATATGAAGAGTTCAGATGCAAAAGCCTCTAAGTGCCATCTGAAATTTTCTTCTAGAATGATCATTTTTATAAAGCTTGTATATTTAAGTTAAGTAATTTCACTTAAATGACAATTAATAGGTAATTTAAAAATGATCAATCTAGAAGAAAATTTCAGATGGCACTTAGAGACTTTTGCATCATATATATATATATATATATATATAGTTGAATCAGTCACGAAGAATTAAGGCAGTTCTGAAGGCAAAAGGGGTTCAAACCGGTACTAGCAAGGTGTACCTAATAAAATGGCCGGTGAGTGTTTAAACTCCTGTTTCAGTTATGCTCGTTTATGGTTTATTGTGGTTGGCAAGTTCTCCTACATTTCCCTTGAAATCTCCTGAGTGTTAGGATTTCTGAATAAAGACTGTCTGTTTTGCTACTTCTGCTTCTCATCGTCTGTGCTGCAGATCATACCCATAACACAGCACTTATTGTTGCCTTGCTGTTGGTTTGATTGCTTCTATTGTTCTCCTCATTTGTAAGTCGGTTTGGATAAAAGCGTCTGCTAAATGATTACATGTCAAAAGTAATACCCGTGACAGCTGTGTCTAAAAATGTAGATTATGGGATAAGAAAAAGAACTTGTAGAACAACTATAATAAAATATACAGTTCGGCTGAAATAGATCTCCATCCGTTTGATTTTTACTAATTATTTTGGCAGCGTTTTGAAAAAGCAGGTGCACTGAAACTAAATCAGGGCAGCAAAAATACGACTCCACACCTGCACTAATATCACACTTTTTGCTGACTGCTTCAGTTTTATCTGAATATAATTATTATATCTATGGTTGTGTATGTGAAAGCACTAAAGTAAATTCCAGAAGCCCAATATATATGTGTTTGATCTCAGATGCTTTCATAGCCAAACAAATCAAAAGAACCTGCATGTATTGTCATTCATATAGTGTGTCGCACTACATTTTCTCACAAAACCTGTCAAGAACGTGCCCGTATCATCAAAAAAATTTTTTGCTTAAAGCAGTAGTTCTCAAATAGTGGGTCATAACCCAAATATGCTCTGATGCAGAAAACAAAATGCTGACCGCAAATAATGAAATCCAACAAAACATATAATTATACGTAATTAGGATTTGTATGGGAATCAATCAAGCATATTTACCACCACAATTCCTGTCCGTTCTCTTACTGTAATGTGAACCAATGACACAATCTAAACATATCAATTGTTAAAATTGTATTTATACTAATCTTAATTTTGAAAATCATTGTATTGCAGCAATTGGAGTTCATTGGGAATTATCATTTTGAATCATTTAAATAAATAAAAAACTCAATAGTAGAAAATCCTGACGCATTTATTACAGTTTCTTAATTTTCATGAAAATAATTAATTAATTTTCCTTCTTCGAATATTTTTGCCTTTAGATTTTGCGTTGAAATGTGCCAGTTTTTGTGAGAATCATCCACACACACACTCACCTTCTCTCAGCATTCCCACAGACAGACACTTGG
Organism: Abramis brama; assembly: GCF_963993115.1. Classification (NCBI taxonomy): domain Eukaryota; kingdom Metazoa; phylum Chordata; class Actinopteri; order Cypriniformes; family Leuciscidae; genus Abramis; species Abramis brama. The sequence goes on from NC_139980.1 coordinate 31,477,055, forward strand.
TGAAGCGGCAAGCCTGACAGGACTTCCTCCTCCGTTTAGTGATCTCACAATCTCTGCTGACCGAACAACTGTACTCTATATTACCTGAGAGAGACAAACAGACAGACATCATCAGATTCAGGACCAAAAACATGCATCTAGCTAAATCTGTGTGTATCAAACACACAAACACACCTTTTATCAACGTTGACAACAGTTTGCTATTATTAATATTAAAGGGATAGTTCACCCAAAATTCAAAATTACCCCATGATTTACTTACTCACTTATTCCTATTCTTATTAAAAAATGTTCTGCCACTTCCAAGCTTTATAATGGCAGTGAATGGCAGTTTATGTTTTGAAGTCCATCAAAGTGCATCTATCCATTATAAAAGTGCTCCACATGGCTCCAGTGGGTCAATAAAGGCCTTCTGAAGCGAAGCGATGCGTTTGATAAATTCATATTTAAAACTTTTTAAGTAAAATAACTAGCTTCCGGCCAAACGAACATACAGATTCCACTTAAGTCTAAGCGCAACTTATGCGAGTAATGCTACGCTACGCCACGACGCACTACGCTACTTCTGACGTCGTAAGTTGCGTAAGTTGTGCTTTATGCGCAAGTAGACTGCGTTTGGTCGGAAGCTAGAATTTTACTTTGAAACGTGTTAAATATGAATTTTTTTTTACACAAACGCATCGCTTCACTTCAGAAGGCCTTTATTAACCCACCGGAGCCATGTGGAGCACTTTTATCATGGATGGATGCACTTTGATGGACTTCAAAACAAAAACTACCATTCACTGCCATTATAAAGCTTGGAAGAGTCAGGGCATTTTTTTATATAACTCCGATTGTATTCGTCTGAAAGAACAATGTCATATCATATACACCTAGGATGACTTGAGGGTGAGTAAATCATGGGCTAATTTTCATTTTTGGGTGAACTATCCCTTTAAGTAGCGCTTAATATTTTTGTGGAAACTGTGATCCTGACCTTGAATGGTGCGTTTGAAGAAGGCTTTGCAGGCCTCGCAGGAAGCCACTCCATAGTGGAACCCAGATCCAACGTCTCCACACACGAGACACAGGCGTTTGGGGCCTGAGCTGAGCCCGTGTCCACTCTTCACCGGCGCCTCCTCCAGCAGCCTGCAGGGGGCGCCGGGGGGCCTGAGCCCCGCCTCCACCCCAGAGTACGACCCAGGCGAGTCCAGACCTGCTGGGTTCCCTTTAGTTACTGAACTGAAGCTGCTCCCAGCGTCCGACGACGCCCCGGGACTGTGCTGGGTCAGACTGTCCGACAGGGACGAAGGGCTTGAGGGTTCGGTCTTGATGTAGTGGCTGCTGATCGACACCAGGTCCAGGAAGCTTTGGAAATGAAAAGAATAATGAGAATTAAGAAACAGGGATGAATAATAAAAATTGAGAAACCGGGACAAATACATGTGTGCATTTTCTTTATTACATTAAATTTACAGTTAATTTTAATTACTATTACACTGTTAAATGTTAGGTATACATGCATATAAATTATATTTAAAAAACAGATTTAACCAGACAATACATGTAATTTTAGAGCATAACACTGCATAAATGTTGTGGTTATATAAATTATATTATAATTTATAATGAAACTCTAACAATATATATTCTTTTATAGAAAAATGTTGTATCTGATTTCAAACACAAAATACATTGGTTTTGTAAGTAAAAAATATGAGTCACCTTAAAATTTACAGTGAAAAACAGTACAATTAATTTAAATTATAAAGATTGTTTTGCAATAAATTATTCATCAATAATGCCTTAAATTGATCAGAATATAGCCTAAATATATTTAAAATGTAACAAAATTAATTAATAAATTATGTTCCTTTTTTCAACTTTCTATTTATCAAAAAATCCTGAAATTCCACAGAAATTATGAAGCAGCACAACTCAACATTGATAATAATCAGAAATGTTTCTTGAGCAGTAAATCATCATATTATAATGATTTCTGAAGGATCATGTGACACTAAAGACTGGCGTAATGATGCTGAAAATTCAGCTTTGATCACAGGAATAAATTACAATTTAAAAGATATTCAAAAAGAAAAAAGTTATTTTAAATAGCAATACTATTTCAGAATATTGTTGTTTTACTATATCTGATAAAAAAATGCAGTCTTGTTGAGCAGAAGATACATATTCTAACCAACCCCAAACTTTTGAATGGAAGTGTTTGTTTTGTTTATTGTTTAAATATAGCTTTAAAACTAGCATTGTTTTAACGTCACGTGTGTGTGTGTGTTACCCTGATGGTGTTTTGTCCTTGTGTAGGTCACACTGTGCACGTTCTACAAACTGTTTATGTTCATTATGTTTGTATTTTTATTAGCCATGGTTCACAGAAAGACAATTTACCAGGATGTTTTGTTTTACAGTACATGAAACCTGAAAAGAGCTGCAATCTGACGGAACAGCAATTTAGTGGTTTTCCTTTTTATCAGCACAATTAAATATTTCCCACTATGTCAGACGTAGTGTTTACAGGCCACACAGCAACTGAACACACCTGTTCTCTCACACACACACATACACACACACACACAGTGTGCGGCGGCCAGTAACGTGATCCTAAAGCCCATCAGGGTTTTTGTATGGGATCCAGAGGAATTACCTGTGACTCTTTCACTCATAGCAAATCCTATTGCAGTAAGATGGTCATTGAACGCAGCCAGAACGTGTCCTTATTACGTAAATACAGTATACAGTGGGATTATATTTGGGATTTTTCCAACTCTTTCAAAGTGAGGTTTAGAGCACCGCAACTAATATCATGCCTTTCAGTACACAGGAATAACTCAAGAAATTAAGATTGATAAATTGTTGATGGTACATTCCATGTTCTTCTGATCAACGTATTGGTTTCTGGGTCCTTTAAAGCATGATGGTTTTCAAAAAAACTTCCAAAAAAAAAAAAACATCATGTACAAAATGACACTGTGGAACTTAAACAGGTTCTCTTATTGTATTCTTTAAGTTCTTATTGGAACGTTTGTTTTTAAATAATCTTGGTCTGATGATTGACAGTTATTAACAGTTTTTACAGATATTAAAGTTGCTGATTTATGGAAAAACACTTTTATTCCATTTACTATTAAACTATATAAAACTGATCAGTCTTGAACGTATCTATTATCTACGAATATTTACCATAAGATCAAATCTTTCTTCTTACATTTTTTTCATGAGCACGTTTTATTATATAGTATATAAATATATATTACCAATACCAAGTATTTTGGTGGACACTGTTACATTTTTGCAAGTGCGCACGTGACTTATAGATGAGTAACACACACACACACATATATGAGTGTTGTGTGTGTTGCTCATCTAGTCACGTGTGCACTTGCAAAAATGTAACAGTTTCTACCAAAATACTTGTTATTGTAACTACTACATAATATAAATTAATATATCACCTTCAATCAGTACAAGAATATTTTAGACATTTTATAGTAAATATAGGCCTAGTATGAATTTTATACAGTTATAGGCTACTTTTCTATTACAAAGTTACACCTAATGAAGTTCAACGTTTATACAACGTTACATATAAAAGCCTGATTATGTCCTTATAAAGTTGTAAATTAATAAAGTTACTTACTTGTTCTGCTCAGAAGGGAAGGAAAAAGATTCCGGGTGATAAAACTGCACTAGATCCATGATGAGACAGCTGAGAATGAAACCATACCCCGAGGAAACGCTTGTGAAATCACACCTATCACTTGTTTTCTCCTGTATTGAGGTTTTATTGTAAACTGAAGCTGGTCTGTTAGTGTTTCTCTTCTCTGCGTGTCTCTTCACTGCAGCGCAGGACTGCTTGCGAATACTGAAGAAACGTTTCGGGTTATTCCCGCCTTAATGCCGACGTCACCGGATAATCGACCAATGTGAGCGCGCTCTAATGAATATTCATGAGCATTTCAGGTGAGCGTGAAAAGACGCTTCAGTTTGAGACTCTGTGAAGAGAAGAAGACCCCATGTTGTCGTTACTTCAACTGTCTACAGCGCGATATTTTAAGTAGAGTATTATAAATGAATGCGTCAACGTAGACAGTGTTTTATTCTCTAACCAACCTCCAGAACTAATTATAGCCTACGCTTACTAAAAGCATTACCATAGCCTACATGGTATCATCAGATGGTAATACCATGGCACTTTAAACTGTAGGCCTACTCAAGTGATACCTATCACACTTGGGCACAAACACATTTCCACTATATAAACATTATTCCAATGGACCTTTTTCACAGACTAATCCACGCAAATCCTGCAAAGTTTTATATATATATATTTTATGTATATACATTTATAACACTATCATTTGTATTATATTAGGCTATGCATCAAATGACAAAAAACTATATGTAACGCTGTGAGGGTGTTTCTAATACAGAGGCTGTGGGAGTGATGGTCAAATTGACCGTTATCAATCTCTCTCTATACTTTTTCCTCTTTTGAAAGTTGTGAAACCACTATTGTGGTCATTTTTTGTTTTGTTTTTGCTATTTGAGCAAATGGGAACACGAAAAATATAATGTAGTCTTTCATTCACCACTGTAGAAGTTTACCCAACTATGACGACTTCCGCTTCTGAGAAACGTGAAAAAAAATTGAAATAAAGAAGACAGACCTGCACAGGTTGGCTAATTAGTTTAGTTTAGTTTAGTTTAGTTTAGAGCTTTATTAATCCCCTTGTGGCAGTTAATTCAGACTCCAAGATTGTAGATGATTTTTGTTCTTCATAGACAGTGAAGAAAACCAGCATATAAAAGAAAAAGACAAAACAGAACACTATCAACAAATGAATTGTAAATACACAGTTTCCTCAACAAAAAATAATCTTTGATGGGATTTTTTAAACCGGTATTCGGATCAAGCTTCAACATGTTATCAAAAATCTTCCCTAATATTCCCCTACTTTCACCTGTGTCCCATTACTAATCACAGTTTGAAGTGCAAGTGCTTTCTTAGCCAACTAAAATTAATGAGCATCTCTTTAGTCTTTGAGACATTCAAATCCAGTTTCATACTGTTCCACCAACAAAAAACCCAGCCCATTTTCCTGGTCTAAATGTGAAAGCAAAGAAAGAAGAACAGTATCATCTGCATATTTTACCAAATAAGTCTCACCTTGGGAACTCTGATAATCATTTGTGTGTAAAAAAAAGTGTGTTCACTTCTGGTGAACCATAAGTTTTTAATGTGTCCGATGAAACGCAATTAACCATAACCCTTAGTTGTCTATCTGTTAAAAAGTTCATAAAACTAGACCATGATTACAATTAAATTAGTTTTTCCCTAAAATGGCAGGTTGCCGAGTAAATCCCCCACTATTTTCCAACGCGTTATGCAAACTGCAGTGGATCGAAAAATGAACATTATGCTTTTTGATATCTTTTTCAGATTCAAATTTGCATTTATTGAGATTTTCTCAACAATGAAGAAACTCCACTAAGCTGCTCAGCAGTGATTCATTGCTCTCTTAAAAATAATGGTTCTTTATTTGGCATCGATGGTTCCATGAAGAATCTTCAGCATTCATGGAATCTTTACATTCCACAAAAGGTTCTTTATAGTGGAAAAGGGTTCTCAAGATGTTCTTCACACGTTTGACTGAAAGATTCTTTGTGGAACTGAAAACGGTGCAAATGCATTGATGCTAAACCATCCATTTGGAACCTTTGTTTTTAAGAGTGTGCATCATTAAGCGGCGTGGCTTTCAACTCTCTCTCTCTCAGTATATTAAAAGGATTCAATAAAAAAAAATATTTTTTAATTAATCCTCAGCAAACATTCAAGAAACAATAAGGTGTTTATGTGAGATCACGGCGTTTGAAAGGAGAAAGCCTTCATTATGCAGGAGGTAAACACGCAGTGTTTTCAGTGGTATTACTGGAGAAAGCCTCTGTCCACTCGTGTGCCGAGGGCAAACACACACTGAGCTGGGACACAAAGGGAGATCTCAACGCTCTCTGTGTCCAAGTCCGACGTTTACTTGATTCTGCAACTCTCTCACCATCATCATTGTCACTGCAGACTTGAACAGCAGGAAACACTCCTCATTAAACATCCTCCTTGTCCCTCCGGATCACAATACACCCATCTCAGATCATGATGAAACATTTCACACAGAGCAAATATCACTGCTGGTGTCTTTTAAAAGAGGGGGGGGGGGGGGGGGGGGTGCTCATGTGATTATATCCCTTAACTAGTTTAACCAGGAAGACTCTTGGTCAACAAGCATCATTAGAAAGATTCTAGCATGATATTTCAGTAACACTTTACAATAAGGTCCCATTAGTAAATGTAAGTAAATAGTGAGTAATATTATTTACAGTGTTTGTTAATCTATTTTCATTGTTAGTTCATGCTAATTGATGTAGTTAACAAATGGAATCATATTGTGTTATCAATATGTCTGATGCTATTGAATTTCTATATGGCTATGCTGGTCCTGTTTTATTTTATTCATGCGTTTATTGTCTTTTTTTAGTTCTGTTTCACTCTCTTATTTTTGTTCTTATTGTTTATGGCATTGTATGATTATATGTTTTCTATAAAGACCTTTGTATACTGTTCAAAAGTTTGGGGTCTTTTTTCATGTTTTTGAATTGAGTCTCTTCTGCTCACCAAGGCTGCATTTATTTGATCAAACATACAGTAAAACAGTGATATTGTGAAATATTACAATTTAAAAGAATTGTTTTCTGTTTTAATATATATTAAAATGTAATTTATTCCTGTGATGCAAAGCTGAATTTTCAGCACCATTACTCCAGTCTTCAGTGTCACACAGACTATTTCACATAGCAGAAAACACAGTTCACACAGTAACATTCGAACCTTTGAAAGCTCTAACCTGGCCAGTCCTGTGATTAGTTATCCTCTAAAGCACTCAATGCTTCAATCCGGTATCTAGTTACACTTAATAGATCAAGAAAGTGCTTTCCAGTTTTGTGCAATATGCATCAGGTGTGAATGTACTTTAAGGTCACATTTCAAATCTCACATCTTACTTAAATGTGTTAGCACAACTCGTGGTATTATGAATTAGTTTGGATGTGTGTGTATCTGGCAGTTGTACCTGTGTGCCGAGTGTTACGTAATTCAGGTCTCAAAGTGATGAGCTGAGCAGGATTACATGCTGGATTTCCTCTGACCGAGACAGTTCACATCACATCTCACTTGTCTCACGCACGTCTGTGTGTGTGAGAGAGAGACACACACACACACACACAGAGAGAGAGAGAGAGAGAAATGATGACGGCATTTTTAGAGCATATCTTAGATTGACTTTTAGGCCTTAAAAATAACATGGGATAAAATGTAATACTTTTTAAAGACATCATTGGTCTTGACCTCATCTCTATTAAACAAAATCAAACAAGTCAATTTTGACACAATTGATCATCAATTGAATTAAGTGCATAAATAAAATATACATCTTATGTATCTGAAATACATCCTAAATACATTAATGTTCCTTATTTTGAACATAGACTTGAAAATGCATAACCAAACCTATAAGGGTTGTAATTCATGAAAGGTTTGCTTTTTAAACAAGACAATCAGCAGATTAATGCACTTCAACAAAAAAAAAAAAAAAAAAAAAAGAGAGAGAGAAAGACAGTGTTAAAAAGTTATTGGTTAAAGTTTTTTTGTAAAGCAAATGTACTTTACTAAACATTATTGGTTACACTTTATTTTAAGGTGTCATTGTTACAGTGTAATTATACATGTAAGTACTGAGTAATAATTAGCTAGATGTACTTGCTATAGGGTTAGGGTAGGATTTGGTTGAGGGTTAGTTGCATGTAATTATGCATAATTTACTGTTATTACTATGGTAAGTACATGTAACATATGTAACAAGGACACTGCAAAATAGAGTGTTACCACATTATTTTATACAAAACACATCTAATGATGCTAGTTTTGTCAAGATTAGATTCTAAAATAGTGCAGTAAATTTTATAATATGAATCATGACACCGCCCACTAGCGGGAGGAGCCGCTTAAAGGATTAAAGTACCGTTTCAAAAGGGGTTTCAAAAAGAACGAATTTTTAATGTTTCGAATTATTCCTAATTCATGATGATTACTAAAATATGATTGGGAAAAAGACAATAAAAGTGCGCCAAGTTAACAGTAGGTTAAAAAAAATTAAACATTCCTTAAGTTTGTGACTCCCAAACACATCACACTTTCTATAGTAAATTATGTCAGTCTGTTTATTTATTATTTGTAGCATTGACTGCATACTTCAGAGCTAATCAGGATTCTATTGTGTTCACACTGACTCACTTGACGCTTTGAGTAAATCTTCAACATATCAGTTGCTAAGCAGAAAAGAGAGACATATTGAGTCCAATTTTCTGCTAGATTGCAGAGTTATAATTACTCTAGAGATCCGCTATACTGATGAGAGTATATTAGTATTGATCTACCCACTGACAGTCTTCACAATAAACACAGAATATGAACTACCGTTAAACATCCCCTGAGGACAATCAACATGATAATTGAGTTCTCTCTTAATAAACTTATTCATTTACTCACCCTCATGCTCTTCTAAACACGAAGGACTTTCTTTCTTCCGTTGGAACAACAAAGGAGACGTTTAACAGAAGGTCCGAGCTGCTCTTTCTATTAAAACCATGACCACTTTTTGGATGAAGCCAACAATTTAATGTTGCAAAACAACACGTATTGAATGATTGAAAAATTATTAAAAATAAAAATGTAAGTAAAAATTAAACTTTACAAATTTAATTAATGAATTCAAACTATAGAATCCTGAGATGAATTGAAATGTGTTGAAAATACTAGGCATGTTTATTGACTGTGAAATTTAATCTGATGGAGGATCATGGGAAAGATTCAAAGATTCAACCTTGAGCAGAGAGCGCTTTAATACTGATCTACAGTATATGAACATACATCACAGAACACACACATCAAGACCATATCACCCGTTCCCAAAATGCAAATTGGCAAAAACGACAAAAAGACCAAAGTAAACAAATGAAGCATGTTTGGGAGTTTGGCATGTAGTACAGATCACAGGAAGAGACAAACCTGACATGTTCCTCATTCACATCAACGACGACTTGATAACTGTTCATTCTGAGTGCAAACATGGTTAAAAATACAACATGTTTCCAAAACCATTAAAAAAAAAACACTTATCATTCAGGGCGGTACAAACACCAGAAAGGAAGTGATGTCACATTCAGCCCAAAGAGATAATAGCATCTCCAATCATCTGGGATTGTTCCTAAGAAGCATTGAAGTGTTAACCCAACAATGACTTAATCTTCACCTCGGGACAATCAGAAATGCCAGTCGTCAGTAGAAAGTGTGTCACATCCTTGAATAGTTCATTCCATCTGAACTAAGCCAATTCAGTCAATTAATCTAATTCGTTACTCAAACTCTGCTGAGAAATACGTGCATTTCACAGAATTCCAAATGAAACACAATGGAAATGAACAGAATGGACCCCGAACCCTCATATAATACCACCATTGAAACGCACGCGTGTTCAGTCGTGTAAAAGAGCAGCGGTCGCTTGCTTCAGTCGGCATCTTTCCAGCATTTCATACGTGCAGAACTGCTTACACGAGTGTGATTGGCTGAGGTATTGACATTCATTATTAGTGCATGATATTTGCACAAACGTCAAAAAACAGGATGCAAAAACAAAAAAAACAACAAAATTATTATAAATTAATGTAAAAAATGTTACCAAAAAACAACAAAAAAAAAAAACAAAAACAAATATCATCATGGGTGATATCAGATATACAAATATCAAATGAATGGAGGAGACAGACGACGATTTGGACTGTTATAATCTGCTAAAACAGGTCTTCGTTAATATTTAAAAATTATTTTCGAAAAAAGAAACTAATATTTTGCTAATTTCCGCTGGTATTCACCGAGAGCTGAGGTTTGGCGGTTGGTTTAGTAATTAGCATCACTGATAACGACCCACGGACTCGTTTAAATACTTGTGCAGGGTGTTGAATTAAAAATCAACATCAAAATCAAGAAATAATACATTATATTTTGCATAAAGAAAATTAAGGCTTTTAGAATCTTTTTTCTTTCTTCTTCATTGAAACATTTTCATGACAATTAAGCACATTTATTTCCTAAATTCTCATTACAGTAATGCAAACAAATATTTTGTCATCATTGTACTGAATATAGTGAATTCTCATTCAGACAAAAAAAAGAGAAAAAATAATTACCATAACAAGAATGTTGAGGAGAAATGTGCTTAATTGACATGAAAATAATGTCAAAAAGTCCAAAAAAAAAACAGGCTTAATTTTTTTGTTATGCAAAATAATATTTTTTCCTATGAAATTCGTCCTATTATGTCAGATGGAAAATTCATGACATGCATCACGTTTTTCCTGGAGTTAACTGAAATGGTGCTGTTGATGAGTCAGGGTGTGTGTGTGTGTGTGTGTGGGCAGTGAGGCAGCTCTAGAGTCAGTCCTTGTCTGGGCCAATGCAGGTGTACTATTTCGTTGGATTCTGTCCATCCTCGTTCCCTACATCTACTGGTCTGTCAGCTCAGTGCTGCCTCCTGCTGGCTGGCTGATGTTCACTCTGAGGTTTAACGGAGAGAAAGACGATTTCTCGGGTTTTGCTCTCTCTGTTCTCGGCTCGAGCTCAGTTGAAGCCCAGTCCGGCTCCCTTCGGCCTCTGAGACGCACGGATCGGCTCAGTGATGCCTCTGCCGTCGGGGCCCAGGCCCGACCCCGGGGTCCAGCCCATACTCTGCAGCATCCGGTTCCCCACGTTTGACTCCGGGAGAGGAGTAGCGCTCTCGCCCACTACGCCTGAGAGACACAGAAAAAAAGGATAATCTGCATTAAGCAGTTTAGCTCGCTGATCCTTATAATGCTTGATGAGTGGAAAGAGTCCACAAGTCAGATCTGTAGATCAACCCTGGCCTGAAATGCATTCAAAAACACACTAAAAATATAAAAATGTGCATAAGGGTAACATAACGAGAATTAATATTTTAGGTTAAAGGTGCTCTAAGCGATGTCATGCGTTTTTCAGGCTGAAACATTTGTCGTCACATACAGCAAACATCTCCTCACTGTCCGCTAGCTGCCTGTCCCCTGAACACACTGTAAAAAAACGCAGTCTCTGTGGACAGCCCAGGCTCCACAAACGGCAACAAAAACAAACTGGGCCAACCTGGACCACGAAACATAACAAACTGTTCCAGCCAATAACCCAGAAGAATGATTTGGGGGTGGGGGTTGGGGGGTTAGTGCGCGTGCACATGAAGGGGGGTGTGGGGAGTGGAGGAGAGAGAAGCATGAAGAGGGAAGTTAGCAAGAGGAGAGATGTGCTGGACAACGACTAACGTTAGAATTATATTCTCTTGAATTTTCATATGGCGACACACTACCAAAGAGACGACATTCTGATGAACAAATAGCAAAGAAGAGGGAAAATGAGAAGGAACGCGCAAAGTCCCGAATTTACATCGGAAAAGCCTGTCTCGGGAAGCACGGAAGGGAGGGGGAGGGGACGGAATGAGGAGGAGGGAGGGTCGAGCTAGCCTCTGTTTTGTTTGACAATACTTCGAACGTCAACAAGAAGTGACGTCACCCAACATCGCTTAGAGCACCTTTAAAGGTCCCGTTCTTCGTGATCCCATGTTTCAAACTTTAGTTAGTGTGTAATGTTGCTGTTAGAGCATAAATAATATCTGTAAAATTATAAAGCTCAAAGTTCAATGCCAAGCGAGATATTTTATTTAACAGAAGTCGCCTACATCGAACGGCTCGTTTGGACTACATCCCTCTACTTCCTTCTTTAATGACGTCAGTAGAACCGTTTTTTGACTAACCTCCGCCCACAGGAATGCTCCCTCAACTCTACCGAAATTCGTTTATGTACTTGCGCACTTCTTATAACTTACTGTGTTTACTCAGCTCTTACGGTGATTTTCTGAAGTAAAACTGACGCTTCATCTTTTGTGTGATGTACAATTAACTTTATTAAACTCATCAGTATATGTTTGATCATCATTCGGACCTGGTTCGAAACAGCAGACTTGTAGGCTATTAATAAATAATGGATACATACAAGCAGATGACAAATACGTTATAATAACCGTAATTAAACTACTAAACTATACCTTTTCCATCTCTATACAGCACTCTGACTCTGTAGGCATTATTGTCCGACTCGAAATGAACACCGTTACTGAGAGTTTCTGATATTATCATCATTCCGTGAGATGAAATTGTCCTGAGAGACTGAGCGCGAGCTCGTGAAGCTCCGCCCCCTGTGCCGTCCAGCAGCAGCTTATTTGCATTTAAAGGGCACACACTAAAACAGCGCGTTTTTCTGAGCCCTAAAAAATGACAATTTAAACATGCTGTAAAAAATTATCTGTTGGGTATTTTGAGCTGAAACTTCACATACACACTCTGGGGACATCAGAGACTTATTTTACATCTTGTGAAAAGGGGCATAATACGGGACCTTTAAAGTTTATATATATATATATATATATATATATATATATATATATATATATATAGGTGAATCACACAAACACATGTCCAGGGTGCATTTCACCCCAAAAATTCAAAGGGCAAAATCACATAATATTATAATACAATATAAAATTATGTTATAATAATATAAAATTAAATATTATATGATAGAATTTTTTTTGTATTGTGATTTTCCTGAAAATTAAGCACAATTACACCTTTCCCATACTGCATCTGGAAGTTTTACACACACATATATATACACATATATATATATAAATAATTTCTCACAACCAGAAGTGTGTATTAAGAATAAAATCTGATTCCATGCTGTTGTTAATTGTAAATTAAGCAATAGCTTACATTAACTAACAAACAAAACTTGTACAGCATTTATAAATCTTGATTAATGTTAATTTTTACATGAATGCATTTTTAACATCTCAGTTTGTGTAAATTGAAATTAGTTTATGTGTTATGAACAAACAAAAATGAGCAATAGTAACAAAAATAATAACAAACTTACTGTGTGTAACTTACTTTTTTTGTTTTAGTGTTCATGTTACACATATTAGTGCAATGAATTACTATCTTAATTATAAGAACTATGTATAATTATAAGCAGCTCCAAAAAATGCCATAACCAGCATATTTAGTTGATCAGAATTACTGTTCTAATTTATGCAAATGCTCAGCAGCATGAACACTAAAATAAAGTGTGTCCAAAAATGCTGGCCATTTTAAGTTCATGCTCTTTACCTAAATGTTGACGAATCGAACCTGAATGTAAAGTATTAGCATGTAAATCAGTGTTCCTGGACAGGGTGACTAAAGTAGAGAATGAGAGAGACATAATCCTGATGATACATGTCAAGTTTCCTGCTCCTCATAAACGCTAAATAGTTTCGGAGAAATGCATAATCTCAGCTCTGTGACCTCTGACCCCCGGGGACCGCAGGCATGTGCTTTGCGTCACAGATCAGGGCAGGAAATGATGGAGTTTAATGAGGAAATGAGATCAGCACTGATCTGTCTGATCAGCTGCCAATCCAATCACATAACCAGCACATAATCAGAGTTTACTGTTACCACAGCGAAAAGCCTCCGTCTCTTCCTGATGATGCATTCTGGGAATTAACTGGACACATGGGTCGCATGTTTCCATGAACCGTTTGCGTTAAAGAAGAACACATCATTTGCATGTAGTATTCAGCATGTGGGTCTGATGTCTCTTTAGAGCAACTTTTATAATGCGATGAGAGTGTGTGTGTGTGTGTGAGTGTGTGTATGTGTGTGTGTTACCTGAGGCTGACGGGGCACCGACAGGTGCAGCTTTCCGTCGTCTCTTTATATCTCCAGTACACAAAGAGCCAAGATGACCACTTGTCTGTCTACAGAGAGAGAGAGAGAGAGAGAGAGAGAGAGAGAGAGAGAGAGAGAGAGAGAGAGAGAGAGAGAGAGAGAGTTTAAGATGGTTGTTTGCTTAATTATGATTAGGTGATTATGCTAAAATTACACATTTTGAAAATTGACAACTTGGCTTGTGTATGGCAAAATGGCACAGAAGAGCTAACTGAGGCTCAGCATGGTTAGCTACAGCCTTGTAAACAGATTTCAGTATAACATATTATTACATTATTATAAATGATATGTATTTTTACCTGCTGGCAGTCTTAAGAGCGCAGCTTTTCCTGTGGCTTCTGTCGCTACGAGAATCCCAAAGCAACTGAACATACACAAAGTCCCATGTTAAATGTAAAAACTTCACACATACCACATTAGTTTATTACACACATACTGTACAGGCATACAGTAAAAAAAAGCATAGATTTATCTAAAGAGAGAGAAATACTTGAACATAGGGAGCAGATCTTACTTGGTCTCTTCTGGTCCCGGAGCTGAACCACGAGCTGCAGAGGACGACACACAAACATTAGTACATTAACATTTATATAATATTTACACTACTTTTAAAAAGTTTTAGATCGGGAAGATTTTTTTTTATGTTTTTGAAAAAAGTCTCTTCTGCTTAAGGTTGCATTTATTTGATCCAAAATACAGCAAAAACAGTAATATTGTGAATTATTATTGCAATTTAAAATGCTATTTATTCCTGTGTTGTGATTCTTTGATATTATAAATGTCTTTCCAGTCACCTTTGATCAATTTAATGATGAATAAAAGTATTTTTTCAACAACAAAAAATCTAGAATAAAAAAATCTTACAGATCTAAAACTTTTGAACGCTACAGTATATTATAATACAATGTTATTTTTGCTTTGTAAATTACTTCTTACTTTGTAAAAAAAGTTTAAAAAAAATAACCATTAAATTAAATTAATTTGAGTTTAATACTTTTAATTATGTAATTTATAAAAAATGAATTATTTTTTACTTTGTAAAAACATTTTAGAATAACCATTAAATAAAATTTATTTGAATAATTTTAATTAAAAATGTATTTATGCATTAAATAACCATGTGGTAATACCTATTTTATTTAGGCAATCCAGAAAATTAAGTACTTTATAAATAAAAGGTGCTTCATCAAATCTGATTACTTTCGCTTTCATTTATAAAAAAAGAATGGATGCAAGTGAAAAAAAAAAAAAAAAAATCACATCATAACGAAATGAACAAGTCAGACAGTGCAAAAACTGAAAAAAAAAAAAAAAAAATGTGAAGACACTTGAGCAACAATTGAACTAAAAAAAAATTCTAAACACTTAAACTAAAGCCAGGGCCAGATTTGAAGCTGTTGTAAACATTGACACGCTCAACGCTGTATTTTCACAGTGCTCCATGTGTCTTCATCCCTCCCACATTTGTAACAATGTAAAAAAAATATATATATATATTTAAAGCAGTCCTGTCCAATGAAAGCAGCATGGACATATGTACAGTGTAAAGGCCAATTCACCGTGCACCAAAACACGGCGACAGGTGGCCACAGACAGACACTTTGTTGAGTTTTGTCAGATCAGTGTGTTACCCGGCATTGCTCGGCTTTCGTTACCACTGCTTGAACATGTTGGCGGGTCGTGGAATGTCTGAGGCCTGTTTACACCTGGTAAGACGCATCTTTGAATCTAATGGACGGAATAAGCTGGCGTAATTTACACATGAACACGACCGGAGGAAACAGAAACACAGAGAGCATCAGCTTTAGTTTCTGCTCTGACAGCCACAAGACCAGCCGAACGCTGCGAGTGTGTGTTAGAAATCAGGAGTGGTGAGAGAACACTGAGCTTGGAACGTTTTTCATCTTCAAACCAAACTTGGGTCTCCAGCTAAAGTTTAAATCTCGTCTGGCTAGAGCTCTTCCCATAATGTTCCCACATTAGATCAGTAGACGGAGAGTAGACGGTTTTTAGTGGCTGTTTGAACACATTCGACCACATGAGCGTTTACACTACAAAAGCAATCCAGTCGAATGTGTTTTCAACTACCTCTGGAAGTGGTCGAAAGTGGACGAGCTCAAAACCTTTTAAACCCCGTTTACAGCTGTATTTAGTGTCATCCACTTGTGATCGGATTGACCAAAACGCATCTTAATACCAGGTGTAAACGGCCTCACTGGTTGACATTTCTGCCCGTTGTCATACAGCCAATCCCTATGTTAGGCTGTCAAATACCTTTAAGCCAATCAGGACTTACTTCTGAGGATCCTGGGATAATCTGGGTAATCTATCAGGAATTCCTTGAGAGGTTCCCTGTTAGGAAAGAGAATGAAACATATCACATATACACATACATAAATATCAAATAGTGAGTTCATATTTTAGACAAGCGCACATACCTGTGACTGCTGAAGACAGGCCTGTCGCGCGAGCCGTGCGTGAAACCCTGAAAAACAAGCCTTTGTTAAAAACTTTCAGAGAGATGACCTAACAATCAGTGTATGTGATCAAAATTTCTTTGAGATGAACAGGAATAAATAGTTTTCTCCTGGTATAGTAGACCTTCTTAGAACATACACCATATTTTTACTTTTATAACTGTGCATTTTTGTTTTATTATGTTTGACATTTTAGTTTTTAGCTTTGGTATGCAAGGCTACTGGGCACTGCAGGTTCTGTCTTAGATAGTAAGATGAAGATGTATGATGATGTATGGGTTATGTGGTCCTTGTGCCTCCATTATGGGTTGTATGGCACTGTCCTCTGGTGGACACACATGTGAACTACAACTCATACTAAAGTTCGTGTGAGGCTCTGTTTACACCTGATATTAAAGGAGAACTCTGGTCAATTTTAACATTGAGCTCATATTTTTGTAAATTTGGAGTGCTGTCAGTACAGAGAACAACGACAAAAATCGGTGTTGCCTACACCCTGTTATCCTCTTTTTAAAATTTGCACCCTGTTGACTTCAATGGGGCAAGTTTTAAACCTGCTTTTAGCCTCTTAACATCCTTGATGTGTCATTACACGTGCACAGCCAATGTGAGTGATTCCTTCAGAGTGAACACGGTGAATCTGACTGCAGTAGATGTGAAAGATATGAATAAAAATGCCAATAAATAAATTCAGCCAGCGCACATACCTGTATTTATTTCCTGTTTTCGGTCGAAGTCCACAGTAGTCGATTGTCGAGTTCACGCGCGTGATCATAGGTAACTAAGCAACAGTTGTGAACTCGACAATCGACTACTGTGGACTTCGACCGAAAACAGGAAATAAATACAGGTATGTGCGCTGGCTGAATTAACATCATTTTTATTCATATCTTTCACATCTACTGCAGTCAGATTCACCCGTGTTCACTCTGAAGGAATCACTCACATTGGCTGTGCACTTGTAATGACACATCAAGGATGTTAAGAGGCTAAAAGCAGGTTTAAAACTTGCCCCATTGAAGTCAACAGGGTGCAAATTTTAAAAAGAGGATAACAGGGTGTAGGCAACACCGATTTTTGTCGTTGTTCTCTGTATTGACAGCACTCCAAATTTACAAAAAAATGAGCTCAATGTTAAAATTGACCAGAGTTCTCCTTTAAGATGCGTTTTGGTCAATCGGATCACAAGTGGATGACACTAAATACAGCTGTAAACGGGGTTTAAAACGTTTTGAGCTCGTCCACTTTTGACCACTTCCAGAGGAAAATTGAAAACACATTTGCCCGGATTGCTTTTGTAGTGTAAACGCTCATGTGATCGAATGTGTTCAAACAGCCACAGAAGACCGTCTACTCTCCGCCTACTGACCTAATGTGGGAACATTATGGGAAGAGCTCTAGCCAGACGGGATTTAAACTTTAGCTGGAGACCCAAGTTTGGTTTGAAGATGAAAAACGTACCAAGCTCAATGTTCTCTCACCATTCCTGATTTCTAACACACACTCACAGCGTTCGGCTGGTCTTGTGGCTGTCAGAGCAGAAACTAAAGCTGATGCTCTCTGTGTGTTTCTGTTTTCTCCGGTCGTGTTCATGTGTAAATTGCGTGAGCTTATTTCATCCAATAGATCAAAAGATCTGAAAAAGCTCATTCATTTACCCGCTCATAGACCCTCCCCTCGAAGAAATCAGGACAGAAGTGATTGAAAGTGGGTAAAAGAGAAGGATTAAAACACCAGGTGTAAACGGGAATGTCTCCCTCGTCTACTTGTGATCCGATCGACCAAAACGCATCTTAATACCAGGAGTAAACAGGGCCCAAGAGCATTTAAACACACACCTCTTTGAGTGCCCTGTGACATTAACGGGAACGCTCCGGTCAGGATGCTGTTGAACATGGGGTCATTGAGGTCGAGTTCGTTGGAATCTCTTTCCCACCACGGAACAACTCCCGCAATTCCACAAGCCCCGCCCGGCTCGCCCTCGTAGAACCAATCGCTCTGCTCATCGTCCCCTGAAACACAACACATGCTGAACACACACTCTGTGTTCATGCTATACATGATATATGGTGATTGTGTAATGTATGAATATACACACCTTGCCTTCCCTCGTCATTCGTGTACAGACCCCCATCACTGCTGTTACTCACGCTGCTCGTCTCACTGCAATCACACACATCACGTCGTTTTAAGCCTTTTGTGTAAAAGAGAGAATCTCACGGGAAAAAAAAGTGCACTAACAATATGAAGCCTATTTTTAAGACCATTAAAGGGATAGTTCACCCAAAAATCTAAATTATCCCATAATTTACTCACCCTCAAGCCATCCTAGGTATGACTTTCTTTTTTCAGTCAAACACAATCAGAGTTATATTTAAAAATATCCTTTTCCAAGCTTTATAACGGGAGTGAATAGTAACTGAGATTTTGGAGCCCAAAAAAGCACATCCATCCATCATAAAAGTAATCCATAATAAAGGCCTTCTGACGCAAAGTGCTACATTTTTTTAAGAAAAATATCAATATTTATAACTTCGGTAGCGGCCGTACACGAGTCTTGTTCCGGAGGAAGAGTGACCTCTGACCCGACGCAGTGATTATAGTCTGTAAGGTTATAAATATGAATATTTTTCTTACAGAAAAGGCCTTTATACGGCCCTGGAGTCGTATGGATTACTTTTATGATGGATGGATGTGCTTTTTTGGGCTTCAAAAAAAGGTACCATTCACTCCCATTATAAAAAGCTTTGAAGAGTCAGGATATTTTTTTTTATATAACTCTGATTGTGTTCGGCTGAAAGAAGAAAGTCATAAACACTTAGGATGGCTTGAGGGTGAGTAAATTATAGGATCATTTTCATTTTTGGGTGAACTAACCCTTTAGGATTTTTAGCACTGTGATTATTTTCATAGCAATTCAGTATTGCAGTGAGATATTAAAGTAATAAAATTATTCATTTTAGTTGATCATTTTAAATAAATTGTTTTACTTTATTACTTTAATTATAATCAGAAAAATGTTAAGGCAGTAAAATATGACCATTATATAATTTAAACAATATGCAAATTTAAATAATATATCATCGAAGTTTTTTTTTTTGCATTATGCATTTTTGCACATTGTAGTAATTGGGAGAATTGGGGTGTATAACTGTCAACAACAAAAAAAGGATTTCATATTTTTCTTATTTTGGTTTTGGGTTGAAATTTGACCTGGCCATGTTCCTGACAGATTTCATGAGATTCAGCCATATGAATACGTTACGCTGATATGTGTAGCTGTAATTATTATATTCAGTGGATTTAATAAAGGATGTTATTAGGGCTGTAATCTCCTAGTCAATTAGTCGATTATTTGGTCGATACGTTCTGGCTCGACCAAAATTCTGATTGGTCGATTTTTTGCCGCGTTCATTTCATCAGTTTTGCCGCGTTGACGCGTTCATTTCATCAGGTGGAAAGCACTAATTGCTAATGGGGGTGTTTTCAGAGCACCCCTGTTTCCCAGGTAACAGTCTGTCTTCAGAACACCCCCCTTGTTTTCACTTCTTTTGGATTAGCCCGACCCACCGGAGAAGAGAGACAGATTGAAGGAAGTAGGCTACTAGAAGGTTTGCTGAATATTTTTTAATTGTGAGAGCGTTTAATTCATAGTCAGTCCTCTTCTACCATGTCAACAAAGACATCGGTAGTGTGGCAGCATTTTTTAAAAAGTTAAGTCTATTCGTGTCTCAGCCGCGAAGCTGAGCTGCATAGAGCGGCTGAAATGATAACGTTAGTGTCTGTCAGTTATTATAATACATATGACAAAAACAATTGTCTAAATTATGTTGCATATTCCTCAAAAGTGCTTGTGATGATATCGCTATTTTCGTAAATCATAGGCTCTGATATTGCGCAGGTGCACGTGATGCAACGCTGTCAGAGCCGACAGACTCGTGTGTCAGACTCATTTCAGTGCAAAATAATAATGTCAAAAACGACTTAATATACTGCAAATAACCTACTAGTTTTTTATGTTTATTTATAATTCATTTAGGCGGACAACAAGGCTACCAAGAACTGCGCACAGTGAGCAGCTAATTAATGTAACGCTTTTTTTCCCTAACGTCATTTTTAGTCGATTTTAGTCGAAAATTTCAGGACTTCAGTCGACCAAGATATTCTTTGGTTGATTACAGCCCTAGATGTTATTAATAATGTCTCTGGTATATAAAAGATCTGCTACCAAACTAGAGGTCTAGTCCTGCTCCGGATGACGGAGGAGTGTTTGCAGGCCACGATCAGAAACATATCAAGAAAATAGTCTAAGAACTAGAAAAGAAGCAAAAATTGCAGAGGTCTTGTTCTGAGAGACAGAGAAACAGGAAGAGGAGGGGCTACACAGAAAAGAAGATCACTAACCACCTGTCACTCATGTCCTCATCTGAGCCTTTCTGCTCCTCAAATTCCATCTTATCTTTGGTCGTATGTCCCGCCTCTTCGCTCTCCACCACCACGCCTTCATCCGCCGCGTCCTGTGCGAGTTTCTGCGCCGTAAACTTCCTTTTCTTCACCCTGTTTTTGTTCACGTCACTCCCTTTGGCTTCCGGACTAAACCCCGCCCCTCTGCTGCTTCCGACTGCTGGTGCTCTGGGAGGCGGAGCCAGCATGGTGGCGACATCTAGTGGCGGATCCACAGCCATGCGCTTGACTTTACGACGCCTCCGTAAACTTCGGGTTCCCAAACCGTCCGCTCCGCTCAAGTCGTCCAGCCAAATCGGCCTCTTCCCCCTCCCGGAGTCGGCGGTGAGGGGCGTCCGCCGCTTCGCCCCGAGCTGCTCGTCCGAGTCGCTGTTGTTGTTGTCACGGGTGTGAGCGCCCCCTGCTGTAGACGAACGGTAGTCTTTCTGCTCCTCCAGGCTGGATTCGGAGCCTTCGCTCAGGTGGCAGGTGTCCCACGGCGGGTGGGGGTTATCGGACCGGCGCTTCCGGCCACGACGCTTGCGGGCCTGCCGTTTCAACAGGCAACCGACGGCCAGGGCGTGATCTCCGCCGTCTCCAAACCCTCCACGGGCTTGTTCTGAGCTCTCCTCCAGAGCCGACACCAGATCATGAACCAGCTCGTCCATCGTCCGCCGAAAGTGCCTGATGAGAATGAGTGATGCAAGTTGAATTAGGTGAAACATTCGGAAAAGACAAACACAAATGAGATGATAACTGGATAAGGATTTTAAAATATAATTGTCAATTAGTCAATTAAATATTTGAGAGCTTGACGGCATAAAAATTCCATGATTTCTGAATCATTGCCATATCATGTAATTGCCATGTAATGGTTTATTAAATTCTATTTTTCTATTATAAATCACTATCTTGTCTATTTTTACTCATTTATTTATTTTATTAATTTTTGAGGTTTTTGGGGGGGATTGTCACCAGGTCATGCATGAGTTCATCCATGAAAGTGCCTGATCAAAATGAGTGAAATTAGGTTAAAATTAGAAAATGAAACCCCTAATAAGGATTTTATAGAGATTGTACTCAGAAAAAAATATTAATATTAATATATATATATATTCACATATTCAAATATTAAATGCCATCTCACATAATGATATAGCCTATTGATTTCTACTACTTTCCTATTATTAATTTTATTAATTTTATGATTTGCCTATTATCTATTTTATGCATGTCCATGATTTTTATTCATGCATTTATTTTATTAATTTATTCAGGCCCAGAAATCACAATTTTTACTGTTATTTCCAGGTTTTGAATGACTGTGGGAATTTTTAAAGTCAATATTTCAGGATTTATATTTTCCACGACTGATGGTGATAACACCATAGTATTGCCTTCTTTATGACAGTGTCCATCCATACATAATGGTGATAGAAACACGGTGACAATTTTTTTAATAAGGATTTATAATTAGTCACGATAATCAATCAATTGATAGACGATTTCAAGCTAACGTTATACCTTTAAGAAGCACACCACAGTATTAGCCCAGTAATACAAAGTACTGGTACAAAGGTCCAGTGATTGTACCAGACGGTAATACCATGGTACTAGTTGTAATGAATGATTACCATATTCATGAACTGTGGTAACGTTATATAAGAATACCATTGTAAACTGTCAAAAGCTACATGATAATACAACGGCAGTTTAAGTTTATTGTGAGTGTGAGATCAGGTCAGAAATACACACATCATAATCGGCTCTAACAAAGACAGAATGATGGCAAAACACACGCAATGCCGCAGTGAGACACTTACCAGCCGGTTCCCGCTTTACCGAAGCTCTTGATCTCGGCGGCGCGGAACATCAAACCCGCAGAACGCGACAAAAACTCACGGGAAAAGATCGAGGCCGCGCTCACATATCATAGCGCCACAACAACAACACCGCACCGGAAATGGATAACAAGACATAAAAGACACGCATCCGGCGACGAAAACAGCGTATGCTTCCAAAATAAAAGCCGAAGAAAATAATGAATCGATAATAAATAAATACAATAAATGGAGAAATCGACATGGGAAACTCGGTCAGAAATCCTTCTTCGTTAATCATATATTTATCTCCATTATTTAGGTTCATTATATATTTGTATTGTTTTTATTTATTAGGTTTTATTATATACATATTCAATATTCTCTGTCTTTTTGATGTTATTCTAGTTATTCTACTTTCCTATCACTTATCATAATTTGATTAAACTTAATATCTGCAAATAAATGAATATCTGCCCAAACAAATTGTAAAAAATCAAAGAAATTGAAAACTTCAGAATCTCATTAAAAAACATTTTAATAAACACTTGTGCCTACACACACACACACACACACACACACATTTTCCCCTTGTCGTTTTCCAATCCATTTTTTTTTTTTTTTTCACTGTTGAATATGCATTGTATATGAAAGTTACAATATAATTGAATGATAACATTTTAAGACAAATAAATAACACTAATGTAAACTAAAGAGATATAATTTTTTATATTATACATTTTTATTGTTTTTCATTATTTGGTTTATTATTTACATTAGCAATATTCAATATCAATTTCAATATTCAACAGTTTGCTGATTTGAAAGTCTTTTTTATTCGACCCAGGATATTTTACTTCCCTGTAACTTATCTATTATCTGATTGAGCTTAATATCTACAATATTTTTTTTAAACAAACAAACAAACAAACTGAAATGGAATCTTCAGAATCTAGAGCTTTTTCCTAAATATTTTTACACTTATAAACACAAAAACCCATGTTCCCTTTATTTAAGTTTATTTTCGCTTGTCTTTTTAATTCTGTCTTTATTTTTCCTTATCAGTTTATTTTCTTTGAATATTAATTTTGTGCTGATTTGAATGTGTCATTTTAATTTGTGCGTGTGTGTGTTTGGACTGTGAGGGTCTCACATGAACTTGACCCTCTCACATTACCGCAAACACACAGTTTACAGCAGTGTAGCAGGTAAATATAGAAACATTCTGTCTCTGCCATCCATGAACAAGCTGAAACGCAGAACTGGTCTGATCAAACAGGTCATCTGCAATTATTTGTAACTTTTTTACTGATTTCTTTTGCAAGATTTGCATATTTACAAGTCTGCATCAGATTTAAACTGGTTCTGGGGAGATCTGTGATCACTGCGCTTGCCATGCAGAGAGAGGATGAGGAGGATGAGAATGAAACTGGAGGTAACCAGGAATTCAGGAGCAGAGAAGAAGCCATTGACTCCAGCTGGTCCTGGGTAACCTGCTGGCTTTGTTTTGTTTTGTGTGTGTGTGTGTGTGTGTGTGTGTGTGTGTGTGTGTGTGTGTGTGCGTTTGATTTATATTACATTGTGGGAACCAAATGTCCCCACAAGGATAGTAAAACCTGAGATCACCTCCATTGTGGGGACCAGCCAGCGGTCCCCATGAGGGAAATGGGTTAATAAACATACTAAATTATATTTTTTTGAAAATGTAAAAATGCAGAAAGTTGTGTGTGATGGGTAGGTTTAGGGGTAGGGTTAGTGTAAAGAGATAGAATATACAGTTTGTACAGTATAAAAACCATTAAGTCTATGGAGAGTCCCCACAAAGATAGTGAACCAGACGTGTGTGTGTGTGTGTGTGTGTGTGTGTGTGTGTGTGTGTGTGTGTGTGTTTGGCAGCGTGTCTATAGCACCAGTTCAAAGTCTGGACACACCTAATAGTAAAGTCATCAGAACTAAATTAACACAAACAAAATATTATTAATTTCCAAAATATTATTAATTTCCAAAATATTATTAATTTCCATGATTTTTTATTATTTATTAATGTATTTTTTTCAGGCATGGAAATGAAAACAAATTCAGTTATTTCCAGGTTTTCTATGACTGTGGGAATGTTTAAAGTAAATAATATAATTAATAATGTCAAACAAATAATGTCAAAAATGTCACTCTCAGGATCATATAGCTTCTTCCGAAGTCGCCACACTTTGAGCGTATGTTACACTTGATGTTTTTCCTCCAATCTCTACTCCAACAATTGCATTAAAAAAGTTTTGTCAAGTACAAACAAAACAATACAGACTGTTTCAAAGCAGCTTCACAGTATTAACAGGAAAATAATTCAATGACACAAAAAGAGTTAATTTGCAACTCTAAAAGAAAACAGTGTCATTGTTCAGCTGAAGTCAATTCAGTGATGGCTATTACTGTGATTATATTTGTGTAAATAAATAAATTAAGCATAAGATTAGGAACAAAATTTATATTAACATCAGGTGTGTCCAAACTATTCACTGGCATATTAATGATCTGACATACTGTATATAGAAAAAATCTATATAGTCGGTGTTGGCATTTTGGGCAATGAGAATCAGAGTGAGCAGAATTGATTAATGTCTCTATAAAGTGATCGGTAGTTTAGAGGTTTGATTGAATTAAAAAATGACCTGATTACAAGAATGATATAAGCCATAACTGCTGTTGTTAATGCATTTACAAAATTGTCATTTTTTTTCCTATTCTGCCTATAGTCACGTAAAGCATGTTGCAGGTTGTTGGCGCTATATACACTTCAAGGTGTTTTAAATAAATGTGAGTTTTTGATAATTCTAAAGACAATTTTGGCACTCGTCAAATATAAAAGATGAAAACCAGCTGAGACCCACTGAATAAGCAAAGTAACAAAGTAGACAGATTGAAAAGACGCATGAGTAAACAGAGCCAAAACTCAACTCAACTGGGCTGTTTTACCCATCAGACTGTGGTTGGTAGAGCAATAACACGTGAGTGTGACTCAAAACCAGTCTCTCGTTTCCTTTTTTTCTCTCTGTCTGTCTGCTGTTCTCACAGCACTGAAAGAGTCTGTTACATGCATATCTACTAATGTGGTCTGTCTGATGCACAGAAATTGACTCTTTTTTATGGTTAGTCTTTCCACTCACAAATACAACTGTATAATGTTTAGAAACAGTCTGGCCTTGTAACATACATTATGCACTTGTATTTGTTAAGACAACAAAATATGACTTTAACTGTCACCTGTTAAATCATATTATCACATTTCTGGCGTGTTTGACTGACTCCCATTTATTTATTTTTTGCAGAAATGTATTTACTGGAAAAGGAAGAGCTCAAAAGCCTTCAAGCTCCAAACATTTGACATGTACAGACAGATAGATAGTTTATGAATGTATAATTTGCCTATAGCAAAATACAAAGACAAAGGCCTATTATGTTTTCATAAAATCTAGCTACAAATGTCTTTACATTTAGGCTACATAAAATACATAGTTTACAAGCCTAAATTTTCTTTAAAACCCCTTTTCATTATTGTAGAAAGTACACATTTTATTACTGTTTTAGTTTATTAGTTTATTTTAACTTGCATTTAGGTCAATCTTTCGACATGCAAAGTGCTAAAAACAGCAGACATCGAATGTCAGTGAAAGCTGCTCACTGATTGGACAAGAGGATCACCTTACAGCAGCTACTCGGAGAAAAGAGAACGGCGCGCTGATTGGTCAATGTCATCACCTCACAGCAGCCACTATGCGTCATGAATGCTGAGCGCTGATTGGTCAGAAGGATCACCTCACAGCTGTCACTCAAAGCGGTACCTGCAAGAGCCCAAAATAAAACAAACTATCAGCGCCCGCCCACAACTTATCGGCTCTCTTTCAGTTTCTTCTAACAGCCGGATAATTCAAAATATTCCTTTACTAAATGCGGTCTATTGTCATGTGAAACGTGGGAGGCGACGTCCGAGCGTGAATGAATATAAAATTAATCTGACGAGAAGTCATTTTCACCGATTGGCTGATCGGCGTCTTTTCTCAGCAGGGTTTTTTTTTTTTTAAGCCTATGTGACGTCACTCACATCGATCCGCTAACACACGGAATATGAAAATGAAATTACAGAGAGAATATGAACGCATGAATGATACTGTGTTTGTCCTTCACTCTTCTGTAAACACGATGAGCTGAACGGAGCTTTACTGGAGGTGAGAGAGACTTTATACATACTGTCGTCTAATTCATTATGTTTATGTGTGTAATATGCCACCCTACATCAAGTTATTGATGTTTTGGGATGTTTTATTAAACTGAAATTGTGATGTTGACATTCTTAAGTGATGTCTGTAAACATTGTTTTCGGATTCAATCTGATTACATAAGTGATATAATGACAGCTGTTGATGAGTCATTATTCTCCTTTACACTTAAATTCAGAGCTGATATTTTATCACATTTATTACTGTACTGATGGCTCATATCTTCTACAATATATGATAACAAGCTACAATATAATTGAATAACATTTAAAGAAATTATTCTATAATATATATGAATTAAATAATAAACAAGTAGCCTATAAATAAATAATAAAATCATAATTTTATATTATAATTATAAAATAGCGTTATAATATTACTATAATGCTTGATGCTGTGTTTTTGTTATCTTCTTGTACAGCGACCTTGAGCTTGGGAAAGGCGTTTTATAGATAAAACTTATAATTATTATTAAAATACAGAGGTGTAAAGTCCAGGGGTCAGAAAGTAAAAGTCCTGCCATATGTTTATTCCACCCATGAATGTATTCATCTCCTGACTGAAAAACTGTGCTAATTAGCAAATCCAGGTGATTGGAACAAAATACTAAGGAGGACTTTTACTTTCTGAACCTGGACTTTACACTGTTAAAGTATAATTCAGTAATATGAAATTATTGAATATAAATAACTGTTCTGTGCTGCTGAGGAGATTATAAGACAGATCATACTCTCTCTCTCTCTCTCTCTCTCTCTCTCTCTCTCTCTCTCTCTCTCTCTCTCTCTCTCTCTGTCTCCCTCTCTGTCCTCTGAGTCTGTCCTTTTCGCATGTGAAGGATAATTTTGAGTAATGTGGTGAATTCTCAGCTTTGGGCTCAAACGGTTCACTTCTAAATTGCTTCAGTGAGAAACTGATGGCTTTAAGGTCCTCTTCTTCTCTGTATATTTCCGGAATAATCTGTTCTTTTAACTCAGCTGGCATGTCTGGGGCTGACATTATTCACTTATGGAGGAATATGAAACCAGGAGAAGTACAGCAGCGATAATCACACTGAGACTGTGTGTCTACATACAGAACATATTCTGACATCTGATCCTCCTGTGGCGTTTGACAGACATATGTTCATTATTAGTGTCTGTAAGTGTGTATGTATGTTATGATCAGATCAATGACCTTTGTGATCAGCTGAGGACTAAACGTTTCATATCGTTGAAACATATTCATATTGTCCAGAGAGTCTTTGATAAAAGCATCATGTGTGTTTGATCAAGTACGAAAGTAACTGGTGACATAATTCCTGCTTGTACAGTGATAAACTCTCAAGAGCTTCACCAGAGATCCTGAAAGAAAATCAATAACTGCTAGTGAGGGTTTCAGATTGACCAGAATGGAAAAACAACTGGATAGCAATTCCAAAAAAAGACGTGTTTGTGTCAAAAGTCACTTTGTTTGACTGACAAATCGACGGGATGTACAGAGAAATTAAATGTTTCAGAATTTGACGTTGTTCATTAATTCAATTAAATGTACATTTTTTTGTACAGAGAAAAGAAAAATAAACGGAAAATAGCGTTGCTGTTGCCATGAGATGCATATGTGAATGTTTGGCTAAAAAGATGTGTCTTTAATCTAGATTTAAACTGGGAGAGTGAGTCTGAGCCCCGAACATTATCAGGAAGTGATTGGTACTACCAAAAGACCAGAGTTTTGTGATTTTAAAGAGAGTGATGGATTGTAAGGCGATAGAAGATCGGAGCTAGCCCGTTCAGGGCCTTATAGGTCAGTAGCAAGACTTTATAATTGATACAGAACTTAATGGGTAATCAGTGTAGAGATGATAAAATTGGGGTTATATGATCACAATTTTCTTGACCTGGTAAGAACTCTAGCAGCTGCATTTTGGACTAACTGTAGATTGTTCATTGTGGATGCAGGACAGCCAGCTAGTGATGCATTATAGCAATCTAGTCTAGAGGTCATGAATTCATGAGCTTTTCTGCATCAGAAATGGTGGAACTAATTCTATATTTTCTAATAATATTACCAAGGGGCTGCATGTATATTGAAAATAGCAGAGGGCCTAAAACAGACCCTTGAGGTACTCCATAATTTTTTATAACTGATGATAACGTAGATGGGGCCTGAATCTTGACTGACATTTTTTCATAGATATAAGGAATGAGCACAATTGAGCAGACACACATTTTTCTAGAATTCAGAAAAGTGTAAATGCATTGCCAAAACATGCATAAAGACACCTTTTACAAACCAATTCCAAATGTTTTATTAGGTGTAATCTATTAAATGCAATTAACAAATTATCTAATACCATTAAATATAAAGTGTATTTATAATATGTATTATTTGATTAAATTAGGGCTTGTTTTGTTTGTTTTATATATAGGGTTTGGTTATTCAGACCAATAAGAGACTATTAACTACAATTCTTCCTTTTTACTATACAAATGTGTCATTACATGTCTACAAATGTATAAATTTGATTCGAGATCAGGTAAAAATCATATAGACTAGGGCTGGGCAACTCTGGCCCTCCGGATCCACTGTCCTTTAGCAAACACACCCGAACAAGCTAATTAAGTTCTTCACTATTACTAGAAAGCTACAGGCAGGTGAGATTCAACCTTGATTGAAACTCTGCAGGAAAGTGGATTTCGACGGCCAGAGTTGCCCAACCTTGATATAGACTTGAACCCTATAGTTAATGGGTTCACAGAGATCATTGGAATTTCGAAAACATCTCAAATGACGTAACGAAGCCTCATTTACTGAAATCGCATCACTTTGGCAGTTTGACAGGCGCTCTGAATCACTGGTTCAGAAAAAGATGATTTGCAAAGGTTTCAAAGATTCACAAAGCAGTGTTTCAAAACCGCCCATGTGCCTTTAGAGCATTGCTATGTGATTGCTAGGATGTTTTGGGTGGTTGCATACTGGTTCATGGCAAAAACGTCCACCTTAAATGTCTATGACATTCTGTTCTCTTCTTCAATGTAATTCTGAAAGTACTTTAATATAAGAAAATTGCACACTTCAAAGAGTTTGTTCCATTGATGACATTTCTCCTCCTTTCTCCATGTAGACTCAGACCATGAATTACGTGGGTCAGTTGGCAGGCCAGGTGTTCGTGCAGGTGAAGGAACTCTACAGGGGTCTGAATCCCGCCACACTGTCCGGCTGCATCGATGTCATCGTTGTCCGACAGCCGGATGGAGCTCTGATCTGCTCTCCATTTCACGTGCGCTTTGGAAAGATGGGTGTCCTGAGATCACGAGAGAAAGTGGTGAGTGTACACTTGAGATAACAATATGTTGTCTGACCTCCCTATGATATCTGGTTGGTCCATAATGGCTGATCTTCTCTCTTTCTGTCAATCAGGTGGACATTGAGATCAATGGGGAACCTGTGGATTTGCACATGAAGTTAGGCGAGAATGGAGAAGCGTTTTTTGTTGAGACGAAAGACAATCAGGTGCAGAACAAAAGAGAAACATGCAAACACTCACCTTTTGCTCACCAATATTCATGCTTGTTTCCTTTTTACAGCTTTGGGCTGGATTTCCCGAAACCTTCTTAACGCTACGTCGTTCTTAAGTTACACCTTAAGCTGTACCTTATCGTTAATATGTGTTTCCCGAAACATTCTTAGTTAAGTATACCTTCTGTAAGTCATACGTTCGGAAGGTTGGTCTGGACAACTCTTAGCTTTACCTTATCACTATTGCAGGTCTATTATTCTGAAGTTTTAATATACCCAGACAGTGTTCAATTAGGCTAATTCAAGTGTTTTCATGCAAATAATAAAATTGTCATTATACGGATTGTTGTTAGATTTTTAATTATATTATCCAAAGGTACATCAGCTGCCGAACCATTAAAGGCTTAATAGTCTATTTAAAGGGAATGATTGTGGTGGGAGTTTGCTCAAACTATGGCAGCGATACAGCGAATAGTTGTTCTAAAAGACGGCGCCGTCTGCGGAGCGCTTTCAAAGGCCAGTGAAAGCATACTGCCAGTTAAGTCCTATTCGGACGCTAATTGTTTATCATGGGCTCGTACGATATTTTAAACATTTACAGGGGTAAGTGATTTTATTGCCGTCCGAATCCATAATGTCAGTGTTTTTTCTCACCCAACCCACGTAAAAATCCCTGGCCAAATTGTTTTTTGACAAACAGGTCGTGTGGTAGTTTAATTGCCGTCTGAATCCACATCCCTGAGTTTACAAGAAAAGATTCAAAATTCACTGTTTAAATCCTTTTTGGTCACTGCCGAGCACCGTACGTAAGATGTAAACTTTTATTACTGAAATGCTGGAAAGTATTTCCAAGAACAGTATTTCATCGCAGCTCCGCCTCAGCGAACAAAAATGGGAAAGAGAAGAAAGCACGTAAAATTTTTGAAATGGTTATTGTGGCAGCAATATATGTTACAATTTTAAAATATGTAGGCTAGGCTATTATAGGCTATTATAGTTTGGATTATTTTTTATAATGTCCAATAGTCCTAATAAATGTAATTTCAACTATTTCTGAAGTGCTTCTTTTATAAAGAACACCACTTCCTAGCATAAAGCAGTGAAACAGCGCCTGGACAAGAGATTTATTGATTCTCGAGGCATCAATATCGACCAATTCAGCACCATCGCCACGGACAGCACCGGGTAACGTCGCACGTAAGAAGGTATATCTTAAACAGCTTTCTAAGGTATAGTTCGGGGAACACGCCTAGTAATGGTATACCTTTAGTTAAGTTATACCTTAAGAGTCTTCGTAGCGCGCTAAGAGACAACGTTATCGGGAAACTCAGCCCCGGTCACACTAGACTTTGTGCTCATTCACTTCTATTCATAGTGTGTGCCGGAGATCTTAATCCAGCTTTCTAGAACTGAAGTGCATTTTGGAGCAGTGATTCTAGAACAGAAAAGGAACACTTTTAGAATTTAGAATACTTTAGAAGGAAAATTCTAAAAAGTAACAGAACAGTTCTAGAACAGTACAATGATTTTAGAACGAAGCATTATTGTAGAATAGAATAGTGTTTTGGAACAGATTAGTGTTCCGAATGGGATCATATCGAAAGAAATACAGGAAGTAAATATAGGAAGTGTGGTAAGACCACTGTAAATGTGACGCTTGTTTTTGAGAATCAGAATTTGTGGTTCTGAGATCAGCTGTGGGAACATCCTGTTTTTTTTGCCCACAGTCTTATTTTCATCATTTCATCTCTATAGTTCTCATCTAATACTTCTGATTATTACACACTTTACATTTAACAATATTATGTGACCTCTTTCAGAGCCAAAACAAACGTATTATTGGTGTCTGTTGATTGCTCCCAGCTGAGTTTACAGTACCACGCTTGTTTGATCAGATCTCAGATTAACTTTCTTTTCTGACGATTCCCTACAGGGAGTGATTCCTTCTTACCTGGCCACATCTCCCATTCCTTCCGACGGGGGTTTTCTGATGGGCTCCTGCACTGAGAATGGAATGATGAAGAAGAGGAGGAAGAGGAGAAGGAAGTGCAGGTTGGAGGATGTGAAGAAGGAGGAGAGTGTGGAGTTCTCAGAGGAGGAACTGTTCAACATCGACATCAGTGACAGCGAGCAGCCCGGTCAGAACAGGTCGGCTGATCTTTTAAGCCTTTTTCGACCGAATACATAAATCTCAAAATGAAGTAGTATGAACACCAACACTGTTATCTTATGTATGTTTCTATGTGTGTAGAGACCTGCCGAATTCCAGTTCATCCACTGGAAACAAGCAAAACACAACTTATGCTCACTCAGATGGAGAGTGGACTCCTGTTCACAGGTAGAGCCCAACACACACACACACACACACACACACACACACACACACACACACACACACACACACACACACACACACACTAAAATTGAGTTTTAAATCCCTCAAGTTAATTTAGGCATTATAATGTACAGTATGAAAAATGTGAGTTTTGTTCAAGATTACATTTAACAGTGAAATTATTAGTGCTAAAAATATATATTTATAATATTGGCAGATTAAAAAAAAAAAAAAATCGATTCAATTAAAAAACAGATCTTTCAGGCATCATATATAAAAAATATATGCACTATAAACATTCAAAAGTTTGGGGTCTGTACGATTTTTATTTTTAAAGAAATGATTATACTTTTTTTTTTAGAAAAGATGCATTAAATTGATTAAAAGTGACATTTATAATAGTTAATAATAGTATAATAATTTAAAAAAGATTTCTATTCAAAATAAATGTTTTTGAACTTTCTATTCATCAAAGAATCCTGAAAAAATGTATCACAGTTTCCACAAAAAATTATGCAGCACAACTGTTTTCAGCATTAATAATAATCACAAATGTTTCTTGAGCTGCAAATCAGTATATTAGAATGATTTCTAATATAAAGATATAAATATAAAGGAACACAGAGACTCGCTCACACACCCTTATTCACAATTATAAAAAATATAACACTGTCAGTGTTCTCTTTTTTTAATCTTTATTTGCATAGTATTGATGAGTTTTGCATGTATGTAAAATGAATGTAAAACTCCAGTTTGTGCAGTAAAGGAATATATTTTTTCTTATTATGTCCTTTTTCTCTCCAGTCCTAATGTGTCTCGTCCCTGCACCCCTAAGAGTGACTCTGAACTGCTTTGTAAAGGTCAGCAGGAGGATTCGGACATGTTGTGGTCCTGGGGGGAGTTACCACAAGCTGCCAAGGTCAGAATTATCCTAAAATCCAACTCACTGACACATTAACCCAACTAACAGCAACTATAACGTCAATGTGATTCGAAAGACCCCTCATTTATTAAACTCATACTTACCTCATAATAAAAATGTATTTACAGCCATCGTTTCTGTCTGCGAAACCAAACGTCCTGCCTGCGTGCCCACTGTCAATCCCAGTCTCTGACAACACACATTTCAGAGTCATCCCTGAAACTGCTGTCCATCATCATGACAGCAACAGGACATTACATGCTGATGGCCAATCAAACAGAGCGAAAGAGTTTGAAAAGCGGGATGTGACACCAGCAGCTTGCGTGATGTCTGAGGTTGAGGAGGGAGGAGCAAATACTGGACCCCGCCCACAAAATAAGACTAAAAGAAAAGGTTATTTACTGCATAATTTTGGGGTTAAAAATTCAGTTTTTGTGTATTACTTAATTTATGGTGTTTTGTGTGTACTCATGCAGATAAGAAAAGTCGCCATCTGGGTTCTGATGGCGTGTATTTGGATGATATAAAGGATTTGGAGCCGGAGGTGGCGGCACTTTACTTCCCTAAAAGGTGCGGCATCCTAATTTCACTTCTCTATAAAGCTTTATTAACCCTGTAAAGCCTGACATATGAAATAATAGTTAGAAAAAATATTTTTTAAATGGAACAGTTTGGAACCTTTAGACAAAATATTTTTAAAAAGTTATTTTTTTCTATCATAATTTTGTATCAAAAATGTAAGTTTTGAGTATCATATTTGATGCTTTTATAGCTCACATAGTATGATGTAATTAGAATATGGAGCTCATACTCAAGGAGGAAAGTTTTATTCACAGGCCCAATCTGAGAAAAAACTTGGCGCATATTTTTATGGCCAAAAAGTAAAATGAATGAAAATGAAATTTGGATAGCTTGTAATGTAATTCAGTGATATCTTTATAACTGTATAGAGTTGTATATAAATATCAGCTGTTACTCTATATCTCGTAATAATGTCTTAGTAAGATGATATTTATATGCTTAGTTTTATGATCAAAGTTCTGTTTTTATTGTAGCTGGGCAAAACATAATGCAGTGCAACACAATGATGATTGAGAGAGTGATAGAATATGATAGAGTCGGCTTTATCAAATATTTGTATGCTAGAATGACTAAGACTGCTTATATCAACAATGGAACATTGTATTGCTTGTTTTTGTGTTTTCTCAGTGGTTCAGAGCGTTTGGGTGAGAATGGTGTCCGCAGTGTGACCGTGTCTCCTCAGTCTATGTGCAGCTCAGGAGCAGACAGCGGAGTGGACAGTTACGACCTTCCCACAATGGCCATCTCTCTCTGTGGAGGCCTCACAGAAAACAGAGAGATCACTAAAGGTGCACAGACTCGCTCACAAACAGCACTGCACATTACGTATGTACAACAGGAGTCAGGACTACTTGCTTGAAATGCATTCATTAAGCATTCAGGACTGCATTTGCGTACGTGTGTAGAGTATCTGTCTGGCCTTAATCTTACATTCACTCAAACTAATACATATTTATGCATTCCTATTGATTTCCTGTCCTCTCTCTCTCTCATTCAGAGCATTTCCAGCAGAAGTCTGTGTCTTTTCAGCAGTTTGCTGATAATCCATCCATCATTGATGACCCTAATCTGGTGGTGAAGATCGGCTCTAAGTGAGGTTCACATTACTGTAATCGATTCTCACCT
This sequence comes from Abramis brama, assembly GCF_963993115.1. Taxonomy (NCBI): domain Eukaryota; kingdom Metazoa; phylum Chordata; class Actinopteri; order Cypriniformes; family Leuciscidae; genus Abramis; species Abramis brama. The sequence goes on from NC_139980.1 coordinate 31,512,463, forward strand.
CATTTGTCTTGGACTGAAATAACAGCTGCTATTTTTGCAGGTATTATAACTGGAGCACTGCGGCTCCTATTATGCTGGCTATGCAAGCCTTCCAGAAACCATTACCTAAGGTACACACACACACACACACACACACACACACACACTATCTACAGTCTCTCTTTCTCCAGTAACATTTGGAAGTCCGATTCATTTTAGCAAATCAATTAATTCAGATGTTTTATTTCAGTGAACTTATTCAAACAATTGATTCACTGATTAATTTGACTCACTCAATAGTTCTCCCAGAAGTCCCTGTGCCGCATTTTATGACTGTTTTTGTATTGAAATAAATATTTAGTTAATACTGGTATCACTTATATAAATTATTTAATCACATATAAAATTATGGACGATACAGATAAACTGATTATTTTAATGCAATAAGTTAAAAAATAAATAAAATGAAAATGGATATTCACTCTGAGATTTTTATAAAAAAAGAACATTTAAAAGCCATGGCATGATTTTTAAAATTATTTTGATATGTTCCAAGTATTAAAAATATGGGAAATGAGCATGCACTATTAAATATCTAGTATTGTCCGATAACGCATATAAAAATAAAATAAAAGATAAAAATATTAAGCAGCACAAGTTTTCAATGTTGATAATAATAAGAAATGTTTCTTGAGCAGCAAATCAACAAATTAGAATGATTTCTAAAGGATCATGTGATGTTTTTACAGTATTTTTTTGATCAAATAAATGCAGCACTGGCGAGGATAAGAGACTTCTTTCAAAAACATTAAAAAATCGTACCAACCCCAAACTTTTGAATAGTATATCGCAACTGCAAATGACGGTTGTAGTTTGACAATCACATTTGTAAGATGACTCGCAATGACGCTGTAATCAAGTTTTACCATCTGTTCTCTTGTCCTGTGTATCACCTCCCTGTGTGTGTGTGTGTGTTTTAGTTTGCAGGGCTCAGTCATGTGTGTTCTGGGCTGGAGTCTGTTTTCTGTCACCTGCTTAATTTCTTTAGTTCCTCAGTTCGTTGCACTAGTTTTTATCAACCATCTTCCCTGCATGAGAGTCCAGCATGTGTTTGAGTCTTTGTGCCTTCAGTTTCTGAGGGTTTATTTTGAGTTTTTCAGTTATTTAGCATTACGCTTGTGTGCATGTCCCTCACAGGCCACCGTAGAGAGACTCATGAAGGAGAAGATGCCCAGAAACCGAGGAAGATGGTGGTTTTCATGGCGAGGAAGAACAAACAGTGCCAAACCGGTACTCAGTCAGATTTGTACACACATCCACGGGCTTTGTTTCAAATGATGCACTGGTTGTTGAGATACTGAAACTGATTGTCCAGTTTTGTGACTTTTTCATGTCTTTGTGTTTGCAGGATTCAGTCTCAAGCGGTTCAGCCTGTGCTGCAGGAGACGAGACCATCAAGAACAGGTTCAGATCTGATGGATTCATCATACCATTTCATCTGAAATTATATTGCAGTCTGTAATTATTCATACGTTTAACCAAGTGTTTGTTGACAGACGGAAAGACGAGTCCTCTTCCAGCGATGAAGATCACTTATCTGCCAAACAAACCCCTGTACCCGTTCACACAGACGCCGTCCCTGCTGGAGGGGGCGTGTCCTATCAGAAAACTCTCCGCCTTTCTTCAGAACAACTCGTAAGATTATTGAATTTAATTAAAGGGATAGTTCACCAAAAAAAGAAAAATCTCTCATAATTTACTTTCAAACTATAATCAGTCTCTGTGAGTTCATAATAATACAAGTGAATGGGTGCTGCTCAGATGATGCTTGAAAAACCACACACAGTGATTGTGAGGGTAATCCATCACTTTTTAATATGGTCTATTATTGTCATACGATCACAAGGGGTGCGTTGTGATGCGTGACATAAGTGTGTTGTGAAGTTTGCAAGAGAAGAAGCGTGATTTATAGTTAAACAAGTTAAAAATATAAGTATTTTTCTTACACACACCTATCATTTCATCCACTGGGGTCGTATGGATTAGTCATGATTGCTGTGTGTGGTTTTTCAAGCGTCTACCGAACAGCACCCCTTCACTAGCATTATACTGATTATTTTCCTAAAAATTGGAAGAAAGAAAGTCGTATACATCGGGGATGGCATGAGTGTGAGTTAAATGATGAGATAATTTTTATTTTTAGGTGAACTATCCCTTTAAGAAACAAACTAACATTATATGGGGCCCTATTTTAACGATCTGAAACGCAAGTGTCAAAGCGCAAAGCGCAAGTAACTTTGTGGGCGGGTCTTGGCGCTGTTGCTATTTTCCCAGCGGGATAAATGACTCTTGCGCCAGGCGCAAATCTAAAATGGGTTGGTCTGAAGTAGCTTCATTATTCATAGGTGTGGTTTGGGCGTAACGTGAAATAAACCAATCAGAGCGTCATCTCACATTCCCTTTAAGAGCAGACGCGCTTTGTTCTAAAGCGGATTCCTATTATAACGGCGGATTTGCCAGGCGCGCGCCAGGAGCGGTTCACAGCCAAGGAGAGCAACGCTCTCGTCAGGGACGTTGGGGATGGAGAAACACACCCAAATTAACTTCGGTTAAAAAGGCGTATGATAATTTGGGTAAATGTGTAAGCTAGATGTATGCTTTTATAATAAATTGTCTATCTATCTATCTATCTATCTATCTATCTATCTATCTATCTATCTATCATAATAATGTATGATTTGCAAAAATGAAAACTGCTGCTTCTGTGAAGATGAGAGAATCAAAGTGTATGCGCGTTGTGCACACGCTACATTGATTATGGCCAAGCATGCGCCCTTAAAATAGTATATGAATAACATGCGCAACGCGCCACTGACTTTAAACTATTTTTTCCTGGTTAGTGGCGCAATTGTTTTCTAAACCTGCAAAATAGCATGAAGGAACGTTTGCGCCGGAACACGCCTCCTTTTTTGCGCTGAACCGCCCAGGGAGCGCAAGTTCATTCCCTAGTTTAGCGACGTGCTTCTGTGGAGGGAAAAGCGCGCTTTGCGCGGGTGCAAAATAGGAATGATACATGCGTCAGCGTACAAAGTCAATTGCGCTGGGTGCAAGATAGGGCCCATTATGTGGACTTCAGGTGAAAGAAATAATCATATGATTATTTATTTTATAATTTAATAAGATTTTTACAAGCTCAAAATGAGTGTTTAGGATGAAAATGAATTTAGAATTATCTTTTGGTAAATTTTACTACTAAAAAACGATTAAATCCAAAACAGTCAAGAACAGTAATAAACAGCAGTATTTTGCTATAAAACAGAAGACTTGGAATTTGAATCAGTGACTCATTCGAATGAACCAATTCAGTAGAATGAATCAGACTTTTCTACATACGAGAACAGGGCAGTTTAGAAGATGGTGAATTGCACACACTCACACCCCAACACTGATGGTGACAGAGTGTGTGTGTCTGCTGTAGGTCAGTCTGCAGCTAAAGGACGGTCTTAATGACGTGGTGTTCAGCGTGACGACTCAGTATCAGGGCACATGCCGCTGTGAGGGAACCATCTACCTGTGGAACTGGGATGATAAAATCATCATCTCAGACATCGATGGCACAATCACCAGGTGCATAATCATGAACATAATCGAAATCTTACACAATAATACATCAAATTGCTTTACGTTAATGTTCTTCTTTCATAGGTCAGATAAGTTGGGGCATATTTTGCCCACACTGGGTAAAGACTGGACCCATCAGGGCATCGCACGTCTGTATCATAACGTCAGCCAGTAAGAGACCACACCTGTTCCTCTGATTCTCGGCTATATCATCAGGATGAAGATTGAAATACTTATGTATGTTTTACAGGAATGGGTATAAGTTTCTGTATTGCTCAGCGAGGGCGATCGGTATGGCTAACATGACACGGGGTTACCTGCACTGGGTCAATGAGAGAGGAACCATGTTACCACAGGGACCCGTTTTACTGAGTCCCAGCAGCCTGTTTTCAGCACTGCACAGGTGATTACACACACTCACACACACTGCCTTATTAACTATATATCTGAAGACATCTCATTGAGTTATTTTGCTTTTACATTAAGCTTATTCCATCTTCATGTGTTCAATTAAAAATAAAAGACTTAAAGGGGTGGTATAATGCCCTTTTCACAAGATATGTCTTTGATGTCCCCAGAGTGTGTATGTGAAGTTTTAGCTCAAAATACCACACAGATATTTTTATAAAGCATGTTAAAGTTGTCACTTTTTGAGGGTGAGCAAAAACGCACCGTTTTTGTGTCTGTTCCTTTAAATGCAAATGAGCTGCTGCTCCCGGCACAGGGGGCGGAGCTTCAAGAGCTTGTGTCATTTTACCTCACACAGACATGCACTGAACATTTCAAAAACATTTAGCCTTTTATGTTCAAACTGGAGTCAGATGATGTCAACGGAGTCAATGATGGAGAGACTCAAGAAGAAGTGACAACATGGTCTGAATGGTTAGTTGATGAATTTATGTAGCTGATGTGTAGTTATCTTCTAGTCATTGATTAGCATATTCTGTCTTGATAATCTATAAATCGTGTTCCGGGGGCGGGGTTTATGTAAATTCTAGGGTTGGTGATGTCACTAACCCGGGAGGAATGTCGTGTAGTCTCTACCAGCCGTTTGTTGTAGTCCTTAAAAATCGATTTCTTTAAAAGCAAATATCTCCCTTTGCTTTGAACTTTGAGTGTTGTAACTTTGCAGATGTTGTTTATGCTCAAACAGCAACATTACACACTAACTAAAGTTAGAAAAGTGAAATCATATTCAACAACCGCTTTAAAACTAAAATTGTTTATTTACAGGGTTCCCGCGGTCTTAGAAGTCTTAAAATGTCTTAAATTCAGTTTGATCAAATTTAAGGTCATAAACAGTCTTAAATATCTTAAATGGTATAAAAAAAATGTCTTAAATATCATTTTTAAATTTTGGGGATAGAAAAACAGGAATCACGACATGGCCTAATATGATTATTAAACTTCAAAAGGCAATGATTTAATTAAATAAATGGTAGCGCAGCATTGTTCAAAGTCACTGTCACACGGCACTGTTCTGGCTTCAGTGCAGTGCGCAATCAATGACTACAGTTCATTCTTTGCTAATGATCTACTGTTGATGAATTATGACAATGTTTAATTTATGGTTTTTATTTTGTAATATGTTGTAGATGTTTGTAAGAGTGCATATTTCGGCTGCGTCTGAACTTTGGTAGCTGATTTGTTGCCTCGCTGCCTTATCAGGCAATGACTTTGTAGGCAGCGTTTACGCACGACGTAACCTCACGATAATAACTTCTGAGGCAGAGTAACGGTTTAACGATCTACAGCAAAATAGAGAGAGCTTTCGTGAAAACTAAGTACATATTTAATTACTACAATAGTAAAACGTTGGTCAAAAACGTACATTTACACAAACTGACCAACAACCGCAACTTTCAGACGCCATCTTTATTTTTCATCTTAACTGTCACAGAATGGAACGCACAGGATTGTGGGATATCAAAGGCAGCGAGGGATACATCTATGCTCGATGTTATGAAGGTATCTCAGGAGACAGGAAGTGACACTTACATTGGATTCGGACGTGCTTTGGATTTGAAGGCAGCATTTTTATCTTTCGGCCGCAGCCAGCATCTCCCTCATCTTTTTGAATGAGCAGCTGGAAGTAGTAAAGCATATACATTTCAAAATAAGGGTCCCAGTGTATTTTGGGCATATTTATAACCAAAAGTAACACTTTATGCATAGAATATTTTTTTTCCTGGATATTATCAGTATTTTGTTTACACAATACACCGCATCTTGCATTTAACACATTCAACATATATATTTTACTAGTATTGGCACAATAATCTTTTTTTAATGCCTTTCTATAAACACATTATAATTATATCAGCAAAATTCAATATCAATCATGTATATGAATAGATATAATTGTACATAAACTAGTTTCAATGCATGTATAAATTGAAGAAGCTTATACAGGAGTTACCATGTGTTATTTTAGTTTTATTAAAATTTTATTTTGAATTAGCTTTTATTTTTAGATATTTTTTTCATGTTCATTTTAGTTTAATTTTTAGTCATTTTGTTATGTCCTGTAGTCATTTGATTTGTTTTTATTTTTATTTTTTTATATTGCTATTTAACTATAATTTATTTTTATTTCAGTTTTAGTTTTAGTTAGTTTTATTTTTTATTAATTTCCAGTTCATAATGTTTGTTTCAACTTAAACTTATTTTAGTTTATTGCCAAGGAAACATTTATAATTTTCATTTTTCAAATAATATTTATATTATATTTTATTTCAGCTTAATGTCAATTAACCAAAATGTTTTTTAATAGTTTAAGCAAGAGAACCTGCAATACATTGATTTACTTTGAGATTGTATGGATTTGCTCTGCATGGACATACAGTATTGATTATATTTATGCTGGTCTGACACCCAAACCCAAATAAAGGACCTCTGCATAACAAATTAAAGCGACACTTCAGGGTGTCTGAAATGTTCCTCTCAACAAAAACACATGCACATACACACACTCTCTCTCTCTGCTTTTCAGGGAGGTGATCGAGAAGAGGCCGGAGAAGTTCAAGGTGGCGTGCTTGACAGATATTAAGAATCTGTTCCTCCCAAACACAGAGCCCTTCTACGCAGCGTTCGGGAACAGAGACACCGTGAGTGAACACGAGAGACGATGAGAATGCATAAATTGGTTCATTGGTCATCATATCAGCCATAATAAACATAATTATTAGCTAACTTATCAGTCAAAATAGTTTGCATACCTAATAAAGGTGATCTGTGCCATGTGTAGTTTTGTGATCTGTGTTTTGTAATGTGTCTGTAGGACGTGTTTTCCTATAAGGAGGTGGGGGTTCCCTTAAACAGAATCTTCACTGTCAATCCTAAAGGAGAACTGATCCAGGAACATGCCAAGACCAACATCTCATCGTGAGTGCACACTACTGACCAGTGCTGGGGAAGCTCCTTTAAAACTGTTGGGTCAAGATATGAGATACTCATAAGACAAGCTACTTTTTTTAAAAAAAAAAAAAAAAAAAAAGAGAGAGAGAGAGTTATCTATACTAGAAGCTACTATCAAAAAGTAGTAAACTATCTCACTGGGGAGGGAAATATTTACTTGAAGTACCCCTGAGATTTTAAGTTAATTTTCAATTTAACGACACATTTGGATATTCACGGTTCTTTGATGATGGTCACATGACATGCTGATAATGGTCACATGGCATTCAAGTAAGCATAAAATATTTAATCTTTTTTTATATTTTTTTTGTTTTATTTTAAAAAAATATTTAAATTAAATTATTAGTAGTAGTTATTAAAACAATTATATATTATAAAAAACTGTTGCAAGTTGTACTGCAAAGTAAAAATTTATATTATAACAATAACTTTATTTTACACTACAAGTTACAATACTAAAGTTTATGTCTTAAATTCTTTACTTTCAAATGCTTAAACCCTTGCGCTTACAACATTTCAAATCCTCTAGCTTTTATTTTGGCGGAATACTGGTGAAATTATGTAAAGTTACCGTAATTACGATGTTTCAACTTGTAAAAAGTGTTCATGTCCTCGTAGAGATCGTAATTACAACTTGTAAGCTGGGAATTTTCCGAAACCTCCTACTTGTACCACCTGACCTCTGCAGATTGGTTTAGGCGTTGATAGTGTTGTCATATAAACGCATAACAGCGCAGAGTAAAACGTCACGTGTTGTCATCGTGAAATTACAGTAATTACGACATGGCGTGAACGCAGCATAAAATCCTGTCCACAAAAATTTAGGAAATGATGCAAATATAAATAAAATATATATTTGGCATAAAATAATTCAGTGAAATGTTATTTGAAGTGGGTCATTTACAGTAAATAAAGCATCCAAACAAACCAATTCACTAAAATTAATCAATGCTTGATATGAGAGAGAGCGCTTAAGATGAGATGTTTGATTATTACCTCAGTTTGCTGGTCTGTGCGCACAATACACTGCGACTAAAATCAACACTGTAGCACACACAACACCACTACTATTTCTGGAAAAACTACGTTGTTATGAAGCTAAACTACAGTAGTCACACTACTGACAAAGCCAGGTGTGTTAATGCTTTCATTAGCTACTCCCTCAGTTAGCACTGTACTGACTGTGTGTGTGTGTGATATGAATGAGTGTGTCAGCTGTGGTTTACCTGTGCAGGTACGTGCGTCTGGGCGAGGTGGTGGATCACGTCTTCCCGCTCCTGAGGCGCAGTAGTTCGTGTGACTTCCCCTGCAGTGACACCTTCAGCCAGTTCACCTTCTGGAGAGAACAGCTCCCTCTGGTGGACGGGCAGATAGCGAGCACTGCCAACACCACTCGCTGAACAGCGGCACGGATCTACTCACGACATCACGTGTGGACGTTCGCGTAAACGGCACAGGAGGCAGAAACACAGATACAACAGACACAGGCTAATAACCAAAACTGAACATAGGCTACTGAAATCAGTGCAAACATATGAAAATCACTCGCAAAATTCATATGTTGGTCTGGACCTTAGAAAAAAATGCACTTTCTTTCAAAAAAATGTCATTTGTGATTTATAGTATATTGTACTAAACTTTTTTTAAATGTACCTTTTCAGTTTTGTTTGTGATCACAAGCTTTGTGTTGAAAAACGTGTTAATATATGAATGAAACTGAATAATGTTACAATTTCACACAATTTGAAATGTCCAGGTCAAATTTCACTCCAATTTTTTATTTTATTTTTTTTCACAAAATAAAGTAAAAATTATATATATACAGTAGGCTATATATATAGCATTTTGTGACAATTAGCCACCTTTTTATTTACTATAAGGTTAATGGTCCAAAAACACGTTTCTTGAACAGTTTCTGTGAGATTGACTCTTTTATTCTCTGAGAAATTAAAAAATAGCAAAGGAGAGAATATAGGATATGTTACATTTCTTTATTTTTGAATGGATATCATTGAACTCTTACATGGTAGCTTTTTGTTAATGTAGCCTACTTAGTAATATTTTATCTGTCTGATTATTGAAACGTTCTTCTGCGGTCATATCACAGCCGTATTCTGATATTCCTGCCTTCATATGTTTTTAACCAGCACTTTATGTGTTAAATTAAGAAAGATATGCTGTTATATTTTCTTATGAATTAATAATCATAACCCTGCTTGGGTTTCTTCCATTTTATTATGGTTTCAATGAGGTTTAAAGATTTAGATAGTTAGTTTATGAGACAGACTCAGTTTAAATATATGCTATATATGTAGCATGATGCTGATGATATAACTATGTTTTTTTTTGTTTTTTTCCCTTTTATTGAAAATAATTTTCAGTTATTAGTTCTTAAGAGGGAGTTTTTGGTATTTTTTTCTTCTGATTTTCTTTCAGTGAAAGAGCAGTTGTTCAGATTCTCAGGTGATTCTTCTTTGAAGGAAAATCCATCTGTTTCGATCTTCAATAAAATACTGCAGGAAATATACTGTGTCACTCATCATTTAATGCCTCAGTTTATTTAATTTATCGATAAATGAATATATCTGAGGTTTGAACAGTAAATGTTTATTACCTTCCAGTTTATACAGGTGCTAAAATTATTTACCATAAGATCAGAATGAGCTAAAACCAGGTCAAAACACAATGGCATGTGTGATCTGCCAAAGTTAAAGTTTTAAAGTGTTTTATATCCCTTTTAATTCCCTTTTATATCGCTTTTATTTTGTGATTATTTTAATTCCTTTCTGTGTAAAGCACTTTGAATGACCATGCATGAAATGTGCTATATAAATAAACTTGCCTTGCCTTGCCTAAAGCTCATCAATAATAAAATAGCATTCATTCATTCATTCATTCATATGGAAGTTTTTTCCTAACAGAATTAAAATGAAAATGAATTTTAATTCGATTTTTGATACAGTTCATGCTTTCCCGCATGAGGAAATAAAATTGCATTTGAGCATTTGATTTATCATTTGGCAAGCCATATTGAGAGTTTGATTTATTATTTAATAAGCTCAGCATTTGATTTAACATTCAAACAGATGTTTTGAGACTTTGATTAATTATTTAATATTTTTAAGCAGGAAAAAACTTCCATACATTCATTCAAATCTTTTATAAAAATAATTAGTTCGTTCATTTGTGTAATAAAAAACTGATTATCTTTAGAGATTGGAGATTATTGGGGGTGACAGGTCACGCGACAGAGGCGTTCCCGCGGTGCGCGCGCTCATTGGCTCTGGGCTCCGGTCCGAGTGTCGGTCTGTGGGGGTTCAGTCACTGACTCTGATGTCAGAGGAGGGGGAGAAGAGCACCTGCTTCTGCGTGGGACATGGAGCGCTTGGTATGAACATGATATATCTGTTGTTAAGTTATGTTTGTATATTTATTTGGTCCGGACGTGCATTATAATACCGTGTACACACTGAGAGCGACACAACGCAACAAAACTATATCGCTCTCACTCATAATAATCAACGAGGAACGCTTGGAGTGTAACGTTACATCTTCGGTAATTATAATGACCATCTAATGATGTTTTTGTGGCTGTATGAACTCGGTGTGACAAGGCTTTTTGTTTCGGTTTCTTTATTGAAAGACACGGAAAACGAGCAACAAAACAAAACAGTAAACGTTAAAAACTTACGAATGGACGCGCGCTTCTTCAAAATAATTCACCTCAATTGAAAATAAATCATGTAAGTAAATCGTCTATATTGTTATATATAGGTTATATATATTGTTACATTGTTCGCGCTGCTCGAGTCAGTTTAACGGTTTATTTTTATAAGCTCGTGTCTCATGAGCCCATTCACAAAGTTAAAATAATGAGAATAATCACAATTGTATTTGTTTTGTTTTGTTTTACCCCTGTGCGTCCTTATGTAAGTTACATTTTAGGTTTTTTTTGCAGTTTTTTTCCAGATCATTTGCCTGTGTCAATTGCCAACTGCATACATTTTGGCACACGTGTGTATTTTTATTGGACATTTTACTATTTAACCCCAATTTCCTTTAATAAATCTTAATAAATTAATAAAATGTATACTAGGTACACAAAAATAGCTACACTTAGGACCTTAATGTCCCCATTGAAACCACTGACTCATGGGGACTAGTGTTACCGTGGGGACCTAAATTGAGGTCCCCATGAGGAAACAAGCTTATAAATCATACAGAATGAGTTTTTTGTTTGTTTTTTTTGTTGAAAATGTAAAAATGCAGTTTTCTGTGATGGGTAGGTTTAGGGGTAGGGTTAGTGTAAGGGGAGAGAATATACAGTTTGTACTTTGTACAGTAAAAAACATTACGCTTAAAGCTTATTTTTTGAGATATCAACCTCAAATTTGGAACACAACTTGTTTAGATTTATGGCTTTGATGTTCTTGTAGTTTTTGAGTTCAACATGTTTTATTAAATATAGGCTATGTTTTATATAAAATATTGTTCATAAATAAATTTCATAAACTTGATGTTTCGAGTCAATTTACTACCATTTAGGTCATTTTTATCAAATTAATGTTAATATTTTTTATCCGTTCAAGTACGTAAACTGCACATAACCTAAATGTAACCAACATACAATATATAAATACAATATTTAGCTTTCTTGTTGATTGAACAAGCAATATTGTGTGTATTAGATTGCTGAAGCACTGAGTGCAGAACCTGATGGCTTCTTTGACATTTTGGAGGAGAGGAGGCGGAGCAATGACTTAAGCCACGCCTTGCGGACCTTTAACCCTCAGCCATACCGTGGAGCCACACCCCTTTCAGCTGCCGCTCTCAACAAGACAGTGCTTGAATCCCAGCACCTGAGCTACGTCATACAAGAGGTGAGAGAGAAAGAGTGAGATACAGTAGTTAAGATGTCATAGCAGTTTTTGTTCACTGTTTCTTGCTCACACTCATAGATCATGGTTGAGTGCAATGAGCCGCGTGAGGCAGTTCTAGAGGAAGCGTCTGCGTTACTGAATGAGATGAGTCAAAACCTTCAGCTGGGATTCATTCGACTGCTGGGTTTCGCAATGACCAAAGTTTTAAAAAGAGTGTTCAGCTCTATACATGTCAACGAGGAAGGACTCACACGTGTTAGTGTTTTCCTGTCCTTTCCATTCATTAAAAATGATTTTTTTTTTTTTTAAAGGAATGCTTCACTAAAAAATTTGAATTCTGTTATCATTTAGCTCCAGCAGGCCATTCAGGAGCATCCCGTCATCCTTATGCCCAATCACAGGAGCTACATGGACTTCCTTGTTTTGTCTTACATCATGTTCACTTATGACCTCTCTATCCCCGTCATTGCAGCCGGAATTCGCAAGTATCTACAGATTTCTGTTGTAGTTGTTGGTGGCCAAATCTCACAGTCACATCATGTATTTTTTATTTTAAAGGTGCACCAAGTAATGCCCAACACTTTAGACAAATGTTTGAAATGACTAACACTTAAAGCTGTAAGGTGGGCATGCCCTCACAGTGGCCACTAAATGCTGTCATGTCAAAGCGTAAACACAAATCTGCTTAGTGCATCATCCAAATCTCCACCTTTATTTCTCTAACAGCTCTGATGGGGATGAAGCTGATTGGTGAGATCTTTCGACGGTCAGGCGCGTTCTTTATCCGTCGTGCCATTGGCTCAGACAAGCTGTACTGGGCGGTGCTGTCTGAGTATGTCAGAACGATTGTGCGGGTGAGAATTTAGTGCATGCTTTATTATTTCTTTTTATCCCCCTTTTTTTTAAAGACATTATTGTACACAACCATTCAAAAGTTTAGGGTCGGTAAGATTTTTAATGATTTTAAAAGAAGTCTCTTTTGCTCAACAAGGCTTAATTTATTTGAACAAAAAATACAGTATAAACAGTAATATTGTGAAATATTATTTAAACTTAATAGAACTGTTTTATATTTGAATATATTTTAAAATGTAATTTATTCCTGTGATGCAAAGCTGCATGTTCAGCATCATTACTCCAGTCTTCAGTGTCACATGATCCTTCAGAAATCATTCTATTATGCTGATTTGATGCTCAAGAAACATTTCTTAATATCATCAATATTGAAAACCGTTGTGCTGCGTGATATATATATATATATATATATATATTAGGGGTGGAACGGTACATGTATTCGTATTGAACCGAAACGGTACGGGCGTCACGGTTCGGTACATAAATTTACACGGAGAATACACGGTATAAAAATAAATAAAACTCGCATGTAAATTAATTAATGTTATGCGGAACTGCTGTTAGATACGCGGGTTCTTTAGGGACACCTAATCTGTAGTCACGCCTTAGCTCTGAAGCAGGCTGCGAGGTAAAGATTGCAATTTGCAATTCTGGAATAGGCTATGTTGTGTGTGTGTGAGAGAGAGATAAAGAGAGAGAGAGGCGCGGTCGCGATTGAAAAGTCTGTGTGTGTGTAAACATAAAAACATACTCCGTCATTTTGTTTATGCAGGACATCATTCAAACTGCAAAGTGTTTAAGTTACTGTTAATTAAAATATTAAGGAAAACAAATATATTAATCTGAAATGTAGCAAATTAATTTTCAATTCATTCAGGTACAATTACCAAACATATCTCAAGGTATTTTTGTCTTTTTAGTAATTGAATTAATAAACTAATTATATAAAACTATTGTCAGTGCACTACAAATAAACTGGTTCTATGCCTTTACTTTATTAATAAATCTTATTTAAAAAATACAAGGCTTAAGACATTTATTTTCCTTTGGTGGTACAGCCTGAGACATGCACAAGCCTTCTGCATTTTTGTTTTGCTTTTCCCTCCATTGTACCGAACTCGTACCGAACCGTGATGTCTGAACCGAGGTATGAACCGAATCGTGACTTATGTGTACCGTTCCACCCCTAATATATATATATATATATATATATATATATATATATATATATATATATAGGATACCGGGATACATTTTTCCAGGATTCTTTGATGACTAGAAAGTTCGAAAGAACAGCATCTTTTGTAATATTATTATTGTCTTAAAGGCACAATATGTATTTTTTTTGCTTTAAAAATATAAAAAATCACTATATCTATGTTATATATTTTTTAAAGTTGTGTATTTACATTATCCCGACAGTTCCAATTAACTTCTAAATCCAGAGAAACGGACCGTGTCTTTATTTCCGTTATGTCGCAGTCAATGGCGTCATATCCGCGTTGTCCCTGGTTTCCGCTCGTGCTGCCATGGTAACCAGAGCCCTCTGATAGTAACCAAGACGACAGACGTGGACCACTGTAATTCACAATGTCTATCTGCACGCTGTTGTTGTTTCGTTCAAACATTATGGACCATGGCAAGCAGACTTTGGATAAAAAAGGAGAACTAAAACGAGAATCAATTTTCGAGATGCCGAGAGCTCCCATAGACCGTATATAAACGAGAACTCCACGTCCGAGACTTCGACCGCTCCTACATGTACTTTATTAAACAGGTGAGCACATTTACATAAAACTAATCAATGTTATATAGTTCAACAATGATAAAATGTCAGAATATGATCTGTATGTTATTCTAATGTTGATCTAGCTTAACGTTACTGCTAATGTTAGTCTCATACAGACAAACTAACACATACGTTACATTTCAACACATTTAAATGCAGTTTAGTGTGATAGTGTAATGTTAGACCAACTGAAACAGCGCTGCGTTACCTCACAAGTTTAATTTGTCTAATAAACTGACCTGTGAGTAGTAATTCTGCGTGTAGTTCGGTAGAATGAAATGTCCATATTCCTTTTATATCCGCGGGACTCGCGTCGCGTTTGGAGCTGATAGCTGTCTCTTAGCAATCCCGAACTGCTTCATATCATAGTCATGACAAAAACATCGATGTATTCAGTCATCCATAAACATTATTAGATCGGTCGGCTTGACGTTGACGACAAGATCCATAATTCTTAGCAAATGTTGCGTCATTAAACTACGCCTTTGTTATTGTAAATAGGTTAGCGACCCCTAGTGGAGAAAAAATCCCATACTGTACGTTTAACCGTCACTTTTCATCAATTGAATGCATCCTTGCTGAATAAAAGATAAAAAATATCTTACTGAACCCCAGGCTTTTGAATGGTAGTGTATTTGTTAGCACTGATACTCACAGTGGCAGTTTTTCTGCAGACAGGTTATGCTCCATTAGAGTTTTATGTTGAAGGATTACGGAGTAGAACGCTCAAATCTCTCACACCAAAATTGGGTAAGATTACATTTAAGATAGTAAGATGGAAATGTGAGGCTCTTCATGTTCTTGGTCCCTGAGTTCTGTTCGCATCCTCACAGGAATGATGCACATGGTGTTGGAGCCCATTTTTAAAGGAGAGGTGTTTGACATCAGTCTGGTCCCCATCAGCATCAGTTACGAGCGTGTGTTGGAGGAGTCGCTTCTCGCTCATGAGCTGCTGGGTGTGCCTAAACCAAGAGAGACCACAGGGGTACAGCTGTTAAAGCGAGCCGAAGTCTCATGCATTTCAAAATATGAAGGAATGAACTTGGTGCTGAGCTCTTGCTGTGATCTGCAGGGTTTGCTGAAGGCCAGGACGGTTCTGAAGGAGGATTACGGCTGCATGCATGTGTGCTTTGGAAACCCTGTGTCTGTTAGAGACCTGGTCAAAGGAAAGATAAACCGCAGGCAGTACAATCTGGTACCCAGGTAATATATACACACGTGACAATTAAAAAAAATAATAATATGTGAAATAGTCTGCATTATGCAGTGCTAAATTATTAAAAGAGATCATGACATGAGGAATCAAAATTTCCTTGTGCATTTGACATATAAGAAGTCTTTGTTTCATTAAAACTTCCTGCAAGTTTCATAGCTTAAAATTTCATCCTCTTTCCTCATTTATTTAAAGCTACACTGTGTAGGATTTTCTCCCATCTTGTAATGGGAGAAATTGTATATGACTACCAACTGAATATTACTTTCTAGCCCCTCCCATTCCGAGGGCGTTTTAACTCCTACGGTGGCCGTATTATTTCAAATCTGCCGGCAGACATGAGTAATCTCCCTCTCGCATTCGTCACGGTGCCGCTGAGTGTAAAAACGCGAAAGGTGAAACTTGAATTTCCAGGTATGTCCCTCTTTGTCTAATGTATTTTCAAGATGGATGCGCAACATGGCTTCCGCCATTTGAGCGACTCGCTCGTATGTATTCTAAATTGCAGATTATACACTTACGAGAATACTTAAAGGCACAATATGTAACTTTTTTGCTTTAAAAATAGCAAAAATCACTATATCTATGTTATATATATTTTTTAGTTGTGTACTTACATTATCCCGACTGTTTCCAACAACTTTCAAACCAGGAGAAATTTGTAATTTAATTTGAGAAACGTCCCGTTTCTTTATTTCCGTTTTGTCGCCGCCAATGGCGTCATATCCGTGTTGTCCCTGGTTTCCGCTCGTGCTGCCATGGCAACCAGAGCTATGAACCAGAGCCGTCTGATACCAAAGCGACTGACGCGGACAACTTTGTAGTTCGCAATGTCTATTTGCACGCTGTTGTTGTTTCGTTCAAACATCATGGACCATGGCAAGCAGACTTTGGATAAAAAAAGTAGAACTAAAACGAGAATCAATATCAGCGCGGTGTTTTCGAGATGCCGAGAGCTCCCATAGACAGTATATAAACGAGAGCTCCACGTCCGAGACTTCGACCGCTCCTACATGTACTTTATTAAACAGGTGAGCACATTTACATAAAACTAATCAATGTTTTATAGTTCAACAATGATAAAATGTCAGAATTTGATCTGTATGTTATTCTAATGTTGATCTAGCTTACTGCTAGTCTCATACAGACAGACTAACACATACATTTCAACACATTCAAATGCAGTTTAGTGTGATAGTGTAATGTTAGACCAAGTGAAACAGCGCTGCGTTACCTCACAAGTTTAATTTGTCTAATAAACTGACCTGTGAGTAGTAATTCTGCGTGTAGTTCGGTAGAATGAAATGTTCATATTCCTTTTATATCCGCGGGACTCGCGTCGCATTTGGAGCTGATAGCAATCTCTTAGCAATCCCAAACTGCTAAAAATCAACTTAAAATATTACACAGTGTAGCTTTAATCAAGCTCCAAAAACAGCTTGTTTAGATATTGTGTAATCTGTGACATCACACAGGCAAATTCATTTGCATATGCCTGCCTCCAGAGCAAGGAAACAGCGAATAGCTATACATCATCACACCACTGGCCCCGCCCACTGGCGTTCAGTCGCTTAACGGCTGACACCTTTTGGCAGTCTTGTGAAATAATATGATTTTAAAAATCATGGTTGCTGTTCAGGCCCCCACAGTGTAAATGCAAGGTCAAGTGGACTGCATTGCATTGTGGGATATACAGTACTTCACTTCACTCTTTTTTTTCTTCTGTCTCAATAACAGAGACCTGCCCATGAAGCCCAATAAGGAGACACAGGAGTTTGTATCTGGTCTAGCCCACATGATCATCCGTTTGCAGGAGAGAAATGCGGTACTGAGCGCCTGGAACCTGATGGTCGTGGTTCTCCTCCAGAACCTCCAGGGCATTGATTTGGACCTGCTGACCAACAAAACCCTCTGGGTGAGGAGAATCGCCCTGCAGTTTGGAGCCCACATCAGATGGCCCAGTAAGGATACATGTAGAGATGACATTCAATAAATAGAACATACAATCAGCTCCTTTAAAGGAAGATCGTTTGTTCAGTGCAAGATACATTCTGTGGCATGCAGTCAATTAGCATAGAAAGTAATTTTGGCTTATTTGTCAGTTTTTAAAAAAAGGCACTTACAGGGGAAGTCATCAAAAAGTAAACATTACACATAAACATGTGAGACTAGTGTGCTGCAAAATTATATTTCATATTTCATCTCCTGTTCTGGTCATGATAATGCAGTATTTCTGCAAATAACAGAAATGTTTGAAAACTTTCTGCAAAGTTCAGAGTAGCACATAACCAGAACTTTATCTGTTTTAAACAGTTGTCCCAATACTAAAAGCATAGTTTAGACAACTTTACATCACAAAAACACACATATCTGTATGGAAGACAACAATATACCCTATGGAATGCCCCATATACTTCAATGGTACAGTAAGTACCTTACTCTAAACACAATTTTGGGACAATTTGATTATTTTTTGCCTTAAAATCAACAGCAAATGCTTTCCATAGAGAAAACACTTACACAGTATAGTTTGAGCTCTGTACTTCTGTATCTTTCCAAGGTTCTCTTACTAGTTTAGCTTTCTAGGTATTGTGAACAACTTGGGACGGTTCTTTAATTCTGGGACTAAAGCCAAACATGTGACTGGGATCAACAAAAAACAACAAAACCCCCATTCAGGGCTGTTCCTATGGCAATCACACAGGATGAACAGGATAGAAGTTCTTAAATTTGTGTGTTGAGTTTTGAGGAAAGAAAAGATGCTTGTTTAAGCCCTGTTAATTACAATAATAACTTCTTCATAGCAAAAATAATGATTTTATTGTGATATTTTTAATGGAAAAGTTTGGAAACTTCAGACTTGACCACCCTAGCAACTGTGTAGTGGGAAAACATAACATTCTCTCCCTCTTTTTGTTTTGTAGAGCATGTTTTGGATTCTGAAGTGATGTCATCGAGCATGACCCTGCATCACTCAGTAGTGCGCTGTGAGAGGGGGCGTGTCTATTTAGTGGAGGAGGCGGGTCCAGGACCTGTCATTCAAGAGGAGGGCGTGTTCAGACGTGCTGCTGCTGTGCTCATGTGCGCCTCCTACAGGAATCAAGCAGTGCATGTATTCACACGGCCAGCTATGGTGGCAGTTGCAATCACAACAGCTGTAAGCAGCAGGACAGGTGAGTAGTCTGGCTGCGTTCCAGTCCACTTTTAGACACGTGCACTTGCGAACTTCCCTAAGCACTTCCCCTCGGGGGAATCCCTGCCGCCATTTTGAAGTGTGTTCCACTTCGTGAAGTTGACGAGGGAAGTTTATATGGACAGACCCTCGCTTAAGTCTACTTCATATGCACACTTCAGGCAGCTCCATTTACCACAATGCAACACGATTGTGACGTCAACGCATATTGCGTTTAATTTACCCCACCACAAACAACTCAATTTTTAACAACTCAAACACACCTATATACATATAGAATGCTGCATTCAACAAGTTCGTAAGGGAAAAAAATATAAAATAAATCAACCCCATAGTGGATTTTAAGTGATCAAGGGCTTAGCACGTCTATTGCAAAGGTTCCGCCAGTAGTGGGCACTCGTGTAACGTAAGCGATGACGTACATCCGAGTGAACGAGACGGAGGGAAGTTAGTTAAGGGCATGACAATTTTGGACTGGAATGCAGCCTATAAGAGTATCACAGGAAGTTTTCATAGGTTTCACTCACCCTCATGTTATTCACTGCAAAAATTGTTTTCTTCTGTAGAACATCGATATTTTAAGGAATTTACAAGAACTGATTTCAAACTTTAAGCTTTAAAATGTATGGAAAAAAAGCACCATAAATGTATTTCATATTACTATGCAAACTTGTAAGGGATGATTTTCAGTAAATAAACTATACTTAAAGTCCCCATGCAATTAAAATGTAAGTTTTTTTGGCTTTTAGTATTAATATGTTAGCCTTAAGGTTATCTAAGTTAGTGTGCTCCAAAACAATGACAAAATGTACATTTACTGTAGAAGAAAAAGCGTTCAAAACTTACAGTCTCTCACTTCCGCCAATATGGATCAAAGGTTTTGATGACATCACTCTGCACTTCAGCTTCTCATCAGATTTTCTGTCCAATCAAATGCTCTCTAGAATCGTCCCGGCCCTACACTATAAATAGATGCTGAAGCTGCGGCTGAAATCAGTCACTTGTTCACAGTTACTATTTTCTACATGGTGAATGGCACATATGGTGCAATATATTTATACAATTCAGACAGTGTAAATATGCTTTCCTTCGGGGCGAATGAAGTCTGGTTTCACGTTAGTGCCGCGTGAACCGCCGCAGCTCCGGTCCAGAGACACGATACACAGAGCGGATCATATGTGCGAGTCGGCGCAGATCACAAAACTTATCGGACGCATTTGAATTCTGGACAGAATGCTCTATTTTAAAGCGATATGGAGGAGATCAGGAGGAGAAACGGTCAGATATTAGAAACAGCACTGTCAAGTAGAAGAGACATCATCGAAGCCATGCACCAACAAAAATTACACACTTCAAACTACACATCCTCAGCATGACTATGTTCACTATTTTGCTTTAGTAACAGTTTCATATTAAATCTAAAATGGTATTCTATTAGACTGTAGAGATGTCGGATGCGGCTTTGCTGAGCTCAGCGGCTCTGGACGAGCTGTGATATTGGGGAGGAGCTGATCGATATGTCCCACCCTGTCTTCCTGTTTAAGTGCCAATTACGTCACCATATTGAATAATGCTGTGTGTTTTAGTGAGGCTTTAAATATTAGTCTGTTACTCACTCAAAGCTATTGTATGACTCAAAAACATGACTTTTCTGGATCTCCCATTCACTTTTACTGTGAATAAAGCAGCATGTACATTCTACTAATGTTTTGTGTTCCACACAAGAAAGAAATCGGGTTTGGAAGGACATGAGGGTGAATAAACCATAACCATTTCTGTTTCCTTTCCAGATGACGTCTTTCATCATTTTAAGTTCCTTCTGGAGCTCTTTTCCAATGAGTTTGTGTTCATTCCTGGTCAAGCGGTTCAGGTGAGTCTGATTGTCTAAATGAAGCTGTTGAACAACAGGACATCCATCTAAACATCTGCTTCTCTCTCAGGACTATGAGGAGGGCTGCCTTTTGCTACAGCAGTCCGGTGTGATCGGCCGCTCTGATGAAGAGGTCCATGTGAGAGACGACGGCCAGGAAACCATCGTCTTCCTCAGAGCCATTCTGCAGCCTTTTATTGAGAGTTACCAGGTGATTGTAGTCATCTACACAATTGTCCAGGCACTTCACCATGTGGATTGGTGAGTTACAGGATGTTGAACACGTCAGCACTGATATCAGTGTGTTTAGCTGGTGTTTAGGTACCTGTGTGAAGCGAGCTCGCAGACATTCAAAGAGAAGATGTTTTCAACCAGCATCCGCAGTTTCATTATGAAGCTCCTTATTTCAGGTGTGGGTTATTATCAGTTGAAGACTTACACACTTGATGATTATGTAACAGTCTCTCAGGTAAAGTTACGTCTCTGTCTCAGGTGAAGTTCAGTCGTATGAGGGTTTATCATCTGACCTACAGAGGAACGTTCTCTCAGCTTTGCTCAGGATGGCTGCTGTGACCAAAACTACAGTGTAAACAGATACAACACACATCTAAGAAATGAACTTTGACATTTCAATTGATGTATGAGCACAGAAATGAAGATATTAACAATAACATGTCTCTCTTTATCTCAGCGACGACCAGAATGAGTTTAGAGTGAATAAATCTGCAGTGAAGAGAATATGGGACACGCTGAGTAAGATTATTGATTGATTTTTGTTCTGATCTACTATCTTTTGTTTTGCTGGAAACTAAAGGGTATATCTGCTCTGTTGAGTAGTGTAATGTGTTGTACTTTCTCTTCTTTATGACAGATGATGGATGGACCCCTCGAATCAGTGTAGACGCCAGACTGTGATGAGAAGAATTGGACTACAGCTACTATCAAATCTTTTATTGTAGAAGTGCTAAAAAGTATTAGTACCATATGTGTTTTTAGTGTCAAACACAGAGTTAACCTGCAGTAGCAGCTCTAGATGTAGAAATTCAGCTATTTTGGACTGTTATGGCAATACAGATCATTTCATTTTGTGAAAATGTGAAAATCCTACAGACAATAATGATATTGATATATTATATAGATATATATAGACATATTGATACAGCAAAATATACATTTGTAGATATACTTATCTTTTAAGTATATTTATCAAGCAATTTAACGTTTTAAAATTTGATAATCAAATAATTGCATTAATGAAATATTTTTTTAATTGCATATTTTTTCAAATATATTTTTGTATGATATCATTGTAATAAAATCTTGATTACTTGATTATGTACATTCCTTTGTTGATTGAAGCAACACAAAGAAACATGAAATAAAGTCTCTTCAAAGAAAAGTCAGAAAGTGAAACCATAATTCATATAAACACACATATGTTAAAGGGATAGTTCACCCAAAATTTTTTAATTGTGTCATAATTTTCTCACCCTCATTTTGCTCCAAACCTTTTTGAGTTTCTTTCTGTTTAACACAAAAGAAGATATTTTAAAGAATGTTGGCAATCACATTTGACAGTAGCCACTGACTTCCATAGTAGGACAAAAATAATAAAAATACTATGGAGGTCAATGCGTGTCATCAACTGGCTGGTTACCAACATTCTTCAAAATATCTTCTTTTGCGTTCAACAGAAGAAAGAAAATCATACAGGTTGGAAACAACATTTTTGGGTGAAATATCCCTTTAAGAAGATATGTAGTTAGCAACAGGTAAATCGTTTACAGTACCTTTAAAATAAGTTTATCAAAACTTGCAACTTAAGCATTCTGTCCCCGGTTATCCGGTTATCAATTAGTCAATAAATACAAACCTATTGTACGGATTTAGAGGCTACTCTTATGACGCTTTTGTCTGTTTTGTGCAAAATTTCAGAAAACAGATTTTCTAAATCTGCTTTTATGTTCCATAGAAAAAGAAATCAAGTCTCGAGGGCGAGTAAATTATAAAAGAAATGCAATTTCTGGGTGAGCTATCCTTTTAAGGAATTGTCAACTTGTGTCCCCCCCTTTTTTCTCACTTTCACTCGTTTTTCCTGTTAATGGATCAACAGCGTCTAGGTATTTCCTCCACTTGTCTTCTTTGTTTCTCTATTCGCTCTCTCTGTTGATTCTGTTCTTTCTCCCATTCATCCACGTCGTCTTTAAAGAGCATCATCTGTTGCAGCCAGCGCGCCGTGGACACGACGACAAACAGCGCCCCCTGCAGGACGTGTCTGACAGCGACACACACAGACGACACGACTGCTAGCAACTGAGAGAGAGACTCCAACAGCAAACACACTCCCTCCAGGCAACGAACAGCCGCTTTTCTTAAACACGGACAACGGTACCTTTCATCGTGATTAACACACATACATGGTTCGCTAAAAATATTCCTGGCAGCTTTGGTGAAGTGTTGAACGACATGACGTAGAGGCAAGAGCGCCAGGTAAAGCTGACACGTCGCGGTTGCCAAAGTTTGAAGAAACAAACGACACTCGTTCATTGATTTTCCTGTGAATGAGAAAAAAAATCCCATTACAAAAATTTGAAAATGTGGTAACACCACGGATCTATATAATGACATTCTATATAGATCAGTGGGTAATATTTTACAGTGTCCATGTTACATATACTTATAGCCTAGTAATAACAGTAAATTATGCATAATTACATGTAACTAACCTGCTTCAAACAAAAACGAATCATATACATGTTGTTAATTAAAATTATTCAGTACTTAAAAATATAATTACACTGTAACATTGACACCTTAAAATAAAGTGTAACCGAAAATGTTTTAATAGGCCTTAAGTAGATGTAGCCTAGCTATGTAATTACGAAAGTTGGAAATGCGATTTCGGTAACAAATAAGGTTCCAGTTGTTAACATTAATTAACAAGAACTAACAATGAAAAAGACTAAAGCATTTAGTAATCTTAGTTAATGTTACTTAGAACATTTAGCCTACTAATGCATTATTAAGATCAAAAGTTGTATTTTTTTAACTAATGATAACAAAGATGAATAAATGAATACTGATAGAAATGTAAGCCTATTGCTCATTGTTAGTTAATAGTTATGCATGGCCTAATTGTGAAGTGTTACGTGTGGCAGAATATTTTAAAACCCTCTGAAAAAAAAAAAAATCTAAAATTGTTTACCATCCACGAATAAAAGTATCCAAATCACCAACAGGATCCACATCCACATTTTGATGATGACTGAGATCCTCGGATAGTGGTGAATGTGGAATGACGGTCTGTTTGTGAGAAACGAAACTAAAGATAAGCAGGTTCTTCAGGTGACCGTCACAGAGCTGTGACAGCTGTTACCATATAACAGTAAACGATAAAACAATATTCCCTGTTGTTATGGACACATTTCGAAGGCAGTGATATGCATTCCCACAATTATTAACATCATAAATCTAGCAAAGTCTTTCACTTTTAAAATAGGTTATATAGTTCCTTTCACATCTGATTTAATCGTATAGGGGCGTGGAAGGTATTAAAATACATATACAGCGGGGGAAATTTTTGCGCCTCCCTTTCTTCATGTGTTCAATACTTTTTCCCTGTGTCATTTCACATTATTACACACAACTTAATTTCTGAGCTTATTTGTTTTGGTTTCTTTGTATGTACTGATTCCTTGGGTTGTTATCAACATCTGGTGAAAATTTCATGTCAATAGCACCTTTGGAAATATATTTACTGAGAAAAATGGTGACGTGTTCAATACTTATTTCCCCCGCTGTATATACACATACTTGAGTGTGTAGATTTATGTTTGTTAGATATGTATAACATATGACCAAAAACAGTC
The DNA here is from genome assembly GCF_963993115.1 of Abramis brama. NCBI lineage: Eukaryota > Metazoa > Chordata > Actinopteri > Cypriniformes > Leuciscidae > Abramis > Abramis brama. The sequence continues at coordinate 31,537,149 of NC_139980.1, forward strand.
GATAAGTGTAACATCCCTGACCAAACTTAAGTTGTTTCAAGTTAATCAGTGTGATGTTAATGATCTTCACTCACACCGTAAGAAAGACACGACAAGGGTGATTTTAGCACAAAAACAGTACATTTAATTCAAGTGTTCCCCAGCACAAGTGCACAGGAAAGAAGCCATGTCTGGCCGCCTTTCCTTTCACGGCGTACAGAGAGAATTATGGAAGGATGAGCTGCTACTATAACACTCCAAAGACCATCGAAACACAACAGAACTACAGCCACACCGAGAGAGAGAGAGGGAGAGTGAGGCTAAATGAGTGTTACAGCGGATGAAGAAAGGAAGTAAAAGAGAGAGAGAGACCTGTGGACTGATCAAATGGACGAGGCTGTAGGGCAATAAATATTGAGGCAATAACAATTATATAAAAAAAAACATTATAGTCTGACCTTAGCAAGAGTACATGGAGGGAGTTTGTAGAAGGGAATGTTGGGTAATGTAGTTTTGCCATCACTTCCAAGCAGATAGGTAACAGTGTACAGTAATGCTGCCTTTAAGTCTTCCGGGGAAGCTCCCACTTACGAGTTCGAAAGTCAATCTGAAATGCTTTTAAGTGATCGGAATAAAATGTATTTCATATTTAACTTCCTGACAAACACAATAAGCTTTTTAGCAGAAAATGAAGGGTAAAAGATGTGCATTAAGTGCAGGGAATGATGGAAAATTGGATTTTGTTTCCTCATAAACCAACACATTTTATAGCTCGTTTTCTTTGACAGTTCAGTTAATTGGACTAAATGTGGCCAACAATCGCAATGGAAACCAAATTATGACCAATAAGATTGATTAACTGACATGAAACTCAAAAATCCGAGAAAATCCAGTTTCCCACCGGTAATTTGACGGCATTCGACTTGTAAATACGATCGTTCCCACGTGACCTGAAGGCAGCATGTGAATACAGTATGAATGAATGTTTTTTTACTGAGAGGCACATACTACAGTAATGTCTAGGCTAAAACACATGAATCTGTACATATTCTGTTTTTATTCGCCTTTCTTTTTTACTTTATTTTCATCAAGTACAAAGTTAAAATGCTTTTTGTTAATATATTCATAAAAGAGTAAAATAATAGTGCTTTTTCATGACTACACAACATAAAAACAGTCATTGTCAAGACCAAGTCACTTCTCAACGATATAGTTTCACGTCATTCTTTTCTAGATTATCATTTAAGAATAATGTATAGCACCTTTTTGAAACAACCCTTCCTCACGGTCTCTCCGCTTCGAAATATTATTCCTAAAATAACCTCACGCAAGACCACCGCCTTCTTTAAAGCTGACAACAGGCTTACTGGTCGGCTCTCGAACGCATCACCTGTCAATCGTCTTTCCCACACGGGTTCATAAATAGAAAAGAATTCTCTGGTCATTTTATTATTTGGACACGGCCATCTCTGACTCACAGCTCCACCCCTTTATTATAACAGCCATGCATACACTAGCCAATAATCACGGCAGAATGACTCTAAAAGTATTCAAAAACACCCACCACACAAAATTTAATAAATTTCTAAAAAAAACAAAAAAAACCTTATGTACAATTCATTAACCACTGAAGTCTCGACTAATAACAATCAAACCTCACGTTGCGTTACGAGATTCACCAGCCTTCACCAAACGAACACAAACAGACTCTAAGGCTACGAGCGGTTCGACCCAGCACAGTGCCACAAAGATCCTGCTAAAGGAGTTGGATCCTACCAAGCGAACCTTTAAAGGAGAACATCCTGCATTTTAGATGTTTGCTTTCAACGCCTTGAACTCTTAAAACTCTCACACTTGTTAAGTTTGGTTTGATTAAAACGAACACTGGTGCGATTGCTCTGTTAGCACGGTTCATTTGAATAAGTGTGAACGCTGCCATCTGAACACTGGTGCACCAAACAAGCGGACCGAGACGCTGAGAAGAAGGGACTCGATCCGCTTCCGGTGCGGTTCGACTGAAATATGAACGCAACATGGACCAAAGACATGTAAACGAGCCAAAAACTGGACATAATGTCATAAGATGTGACCCTAAAAGGACAGAATGCTCAAGCATGCCTGTTTTTACTCATCATAGTCGTGATGTTGTCCATCACAGTTCGGTACAGGCATCAGAACCGCGTCTCCTCGCAGCAGATCTTGGTTTGTGTGTGTGACGGAGGGATTCCTGTCGCTGTTTTGACTCCTTTACACATTTTATAAGCTCTATATGAATTCTCAGCAGGTCAAAATACCATCAATATGTAGCTACGCACACACACCGAGCGCATTTATCCCAGAACACAGCATTGCTTTGGATGTTCGGTAAGTTCGCAAAATAAACGTCATAAAATACGTCTTTTTGTTTTGAGTCTTTAGGTTCGGTCTTAAAAATGATATTGTGAATGCTATGTGAACCAGGACTAAATGCATCATTTTCTCTTTTGGACCAAAAGAACCAAGAGAACCGAACTACAAGTGTGAACACACGGCAAATGATATTGGAGCAAAATATGTCCGAAAATGATTAAAAGGGGGTTGGGATGAAATTTGTCTTCAAAACCCAACTAAAGACATCATGTCGGTTATGAGAGTTTTCATAAAAATCTTTTTGGCAACTAAAATGGTCTGCGTTATCTCTGCGAGGCATTTCTAGACAGAATAAGCCGACTTTTTTAGTATTGAAACATGGTAAAGTGAGAGTAGACACTTGTTCTTTCAAGCTATGACAAAAATGGACTGAAATAACAGTGTTTTGAATCACATTTGCCCAAAGTGAATTATTATTGTCATCAAACAACAATCCAATGAGTTCAAATGTCTAAATGGCAGGATGTTTTCCTTTAAGATCGGTTTCTGAGCATGAGCTAAAGCAGAAGTTTACTATAACCTGTGGGCCATAAGCATATTTCAACATCAACTGTGATATAACCATTCAGGTTTGAATCTGAATTTAAACTGCAAAAAATAAAACTGTCTTTCAGGTAATGAGTTGGTCGACTTGCTTTCAACATGTCAGCCAAAAGTTCAAAGAAATGAGCAACCCTCAAATAACAAGTAGTCTAATGTGCTAGTTTGATTAGAGAAACCAAAAAAGGTTTCCTTTTCCGGGTTGAAACGTGATCTGTATAAACTCTACCCTCCTGCGAGGGCCAATGTAATTAATCAAATTTATACAAAAATCCTCGGTTTCGAAGCACATCTCTGTGAGCACCAGAGTCCTGTTTACTTCAGATCGGAAACAGGATTATAAAACAGCACACGTAGTAGAGTTGTACAGTAATCCAGTTTGCACGTAATCCAAGTGTGAACTCTCCGATTGCACCAGAATAGGACTCTGGATTCTGGGAGCACCATGTGACCAGCTTTTATGACATCACACAGATGGGCCACTTTCCCAGAATCCCGAGCAAGGAGCACTGAATGTATCAGACTATCAAAAACCAGAACGGTAGATTAGCACGCGAGCTGATGCGTACGCAGTTCAGCACGAGAGAGAGAAAGGCTACGTTCACACCGCGAGAGCCTGATTCAGAATCGACACATTTTTTGTTCATTCATTTTGTCGATATTTGAAATCCTAAATGTTTAAATTACAATTTGAATCCAATTTGGCCTCAGACTTTAAGACCCCATTATATTTTTTTATAAAAAAAGATAATGCATTATAATTATTTCCTTTTTAACACTTTATTTAGTAGAATTTACAAAACATTTTAATATATGGCAATTTAAATTAAGCGTGAACCTACACTACCATTCAAATGTTTGAAGGAAGTCAGGTTTCATTTATTTGATCAAAAAGACAATAAAAATATGCGAAATATTATTACAATTTAAAAGAACTGTTTTCTATTTGAATAACATCATTACTCCAGTCTTCAGTGTCACATGACCCTTCAGAAATCATTATAATATGCTGATTTGCTGCTCAAGAAACATTTCTGATTATAGAGTTGTGCTGCTTCATATTTTTATGGAAACCGGGATGCATTTTTTTTCCTCCAGAATTTCCTTGATGAATAGAACGTTAAAAAAAAAAGCGTTTATTTGAAATATAATCTTTTGTAACATTATAAACGTCTTTACTGCCACTATTCACCTATTAAATGCATCCTTGCTGAATAAAAGTATTCATTTACTTTAAAAAAAAAAAAAAAAACGTACTGACCCCAACCTTTTGAACAGTAGTGTTTGTTTAAAAATGCATGAACCAGTCTGTTCACACTGAAATCACTGTGCAAAAAAAAAAACAAGTGTCTTAGTTGGAAGATGAAAATGTAATTTTTACTCACACTACCTTCAAAAAAACATGCGACTGCGGTGTGAACGTAGCCGAGCTGAACCGGGAGCAGAACGCAAGTCAGGAGAGAGTGAGAACGAAGCACCATGAAGCTGCACCATGGAGTTCCTGCACCGAAACACATGCAGGAGCTAAAACTACACAACATCCCTGATACCTGACTGAACAACACAGTAAGAGTGGTGGTGTCTGGACACGTGCTGAGTGAAAACGGCAAGATCTGGCAGAATCGGATGCAAGTAATCCCATGCGGAAGTTCAGCTTCTGTCTGCCGGCGGAATATTGCATCAGACACGACAGAAAAATTGTAAATAAACTTCTCTCACAACGGAGTAAGAAACGGTCATCTTTACTCACCCTCGTGTCAATACAAACCTGCATGACATTCTCTCTTCGGTGAGGGTGAGTCATATATCATTTTTTAACTATTCTTCTACATTAATGTGAGTGTGTAACAGCTCTCAGCATGCATGCGTGTGTGTGTGATGTGACACAGCTCTCTCACTGTATGTGCCCTATAGGTTCCAGCAGAAAGGCATCATACGGGACTGTGTGCTGCGTTCGTATTGCTGAGAGAGAGACAGGGAGACACACAGAGAGAGAGAGAGCACCATAGTCGAGTTAGTGGAGTTGTGTGTGAATAGTTAAGTCAACTGTAGTTTAGTAGTACCATATTAAGAGACGTAACCTGTAAACAGTGTATTGTTGATTCTTCAAGCACATCTTCTCTCTCACAGGAAAAGTGTGTTTATGCGTGAAAATGATGTTTGTGTAGATGTTACACGTGTCCTAACCAGGCATGATATGATAAAGCGTCAAGTGATAATGTTAACATGACACTTTGTCAAAACTAGCCGCGGTTCGCCTGGTTTCTATACATGTACTGGTAGAAATAATAGGCAGCACTGCTTAATCAATCTCATGTAAATATGTCTGAGGTAAAATTTCGTCCAAAAATCAAAAAACAAAAATAGTATTTACATTTCTTTTTTCATAACAACATATGCCCCCCCCCCCCCAAAAAAATCTGGATGTTTAACTACTTTTTGTAAAATAATTCTTATTCTCAATGGTGACTCTCATTAGTGAGTAACTTAAAAAAATGCTTTATATATATATAAATATATTTCATTACAATAATGAAAAAAAAAAGAAAAAAAAGAGGACATTTATATATAATAAAATTTGGGAGGGGGAGGGAGGGGATGTTTAATTGTCATAAAAATCATGATGCAGTATATAATTTCTATTTTTTTTCTTTTGATATTAGGGTGAAACATGACCTGGCACATATTTTCCGTGAGATATATAAAACATCAAATATGTATCGCTTCCAGTGAGGACAGAACAATGACTCGACGCTTGAAAAGTTTCCACATCTTTCCTAGTTAGTTAACGCTGCAACGTCAGATGAGGGGTCGGGGAACAGGACTCGCCCGGTTCGAGCATCCAGAGAGCGTCTGCTTCTGTTTCACACTAGCTAACCAGCGGTTTGTGCTCTATATTTTCACGCTCGGACAAACATACACTTGCAAACTCGCTCACATTTTGTCTCTGTCAGATGTGTGAGAGAGTAAGAGTCATCACAGTTGAAACATGACCAAAAAATAAAAATAATTATGAAAACGTCGAACAATAAAATACAAGAAAATAAAAAATTTGGAGTTATGTCTTCAAATAAATATGTGAAGTGTGGCTGTCTAGTGGGTTGAATATTAATCTTAGGATAGCACCAGCCATTCACAGGCCACGAGCAAACATGAAGAACACAAGAGGGTGGAGCTTATCGAAAAGGAAAGGAAGAAGAGAGACGTCATGACGCCATCATGACGTGAGGTGGGCGGAGCTTCAGAAACAAGCAAAGTATTCCTTCAGCGGAGCGAAGAGGTGGCGAATCACAGGCACGCTCCACGACCTTCCCAGAAGCCTTTGCCTGGCGAGTCGACTCATGTTGGACACGTCAGTGTAATGGACAGGGAAGCCGAACACTCTGTAATGCACAAAGCAGTGGATTTTACCCACAAATTAAGCCTGTTTTTAGGACTATTAACATTTTTGTATTGTGACTTTTTTATGACTTTTAATCATATATTATTGAAACAAGTGACTAAAATTATTAATTTAAAATAATTTGTTTTATTTCTTATTGAAAGTGTAATAGAGTTGTTTTTTATTGGATTATTTTATATTCATTTTATTTTTAAATTTTTCATTATTAAAATTACTAAAATTATTAATTTAAAATAACTAGTTTTATTTCTCATTGAAAGTGTAATAGAGTTGTTGTTTTTACTGGATTATTGTAATATTTACTTTTTTATCATTAACAACAAAAAAGAAAGTACAACAATGCTAAAATTATTTATGAATATTTTATAAAATTAAAGTTTTTTTCAGGATTCTTTGATAAATAGAATGGTCAAAAGAAACATTTATTTGAAACTGAAATCTTTTTTAACATTATAAATGTCTTTACTGTCACTTTTAATCTATTTAATCTAGTCCTTGCTGAAGAAAGTTATTTCTTAAAACCAAAAATCATATTGATATAAATATATGTACAGTGACTCCAAAATGCACACTTACACAAGACTTAATTTTTTTATATTATTAGGGCCCGAGCACCGATGGTGAGAGGACCCTATTGTTTTTGCTCCGTTTATTATTCTTCTTCTTCTTCTTCTCCAAAGTGAATCGCTTTTTAGAGGGCCTAAACATGCTCGAAAACTCATGAAACTTTGCACACGCTTCAGAAGTGGTGAAAATTTACGTGTGATATGGTTTTCAAAATTGGGGGGGGCAAATTCGGTAAATTATTGCCCCCACATTTTGCCCCGGCTCTAGGTTTCACGTACAGGTATGAAATTTGGTACATACATGTAATGACCCAATACCTACAAAAAAGTCTCTTGGAGCGCAGCCCTAAACACAACAGGAAGTCAGCTATTTTGAACTTCCTCTCAGATTTTGGGCAGTTTTTGCCATTTCCTGATGTTGTACTTTAACGAACTCCTCCTACAGTTTTGATCTGATCCTCTTCAAATTTGGTGAGTGTAATCTTAAGGCCTTTACTAAAAGCGCGGGGTGGTGGTGGCAGGGGTGCGAGGGCCCTTTTCATCGCTGCTTGCAGCTTTAATTTTATATACATTTGTTATTCATTATTATATTTTATATGAATTGTATTATTAAATTACTAATTATTTAAATGATTAAATTACTAAAATGATAAAAATGTAAAATGAAAATTCCACATTATTATGAAATACAGTTATACCGTAGTTATACAGTAGTTTTTTTAGTTTTTTTTTAGTATTGTTAATTTTTATTTAATTATTATAAACTTCAACAAATAAAAGACCGTACTTTTAAGTACTGTAAGTATTCTACAATTTAAAAGAATGGATATGAGAGTTTAGGAAAAGTATGCTTAAGTGTCTCCTAATTGAAATATGCTTTATTTTATACTTTCTTTTTTTCCTTTCGACTTTGGGATGAAATGATACTGGAAGCGCAGGTCATGTGACGGCCCTCACCTCTCCATCTCTGTGCACCACAGGATATCCTCTTTATTGTTCATATAGACGGGGTAGTGCTGGTCTTTTCCTTGCTTTATTGAGTTGGAACGGGTCGTGATGGTTCGCACTTTGCCGAACTGAAAAACAAAGCACAAGAGTAAATCACTTCCCTGTTGGCCACCCAAACCTAGTGTCACGTAGCAGGTCTACTGTCATGGGCCAAGAACAACCCACTTACGGGAAGAGAACGTCTGATTGACATGGACAATAACCAATCACTGTCTGCTTTGTTTTTATGCGACGTTTAGGGTCGTCAATCTGAGATATTTGTGCCTCAAACAAGTCCTCCAAGTGAAATCATGTCTGGATACAGTCAATAATAATTTGAAAACAAATTATTTGAATAGTTACAAACTATCCTGAACAATTCATATTGAAATCATGATCTTTTCATGTATAATAATCATAATCACACCGTGTTTGTTCGTTGGCCAGTGGAGAACTGGCCCTCCGACCGAGCCTGGTTTCTCCCAAGGTTTTGTCTCCATTCTGTCACCTGATGGGAGTTTGGGTTCCTTGCCACTGTCGCCTCTGGCTTGCTTAGTTGGGGACACTTAATATTCAACAGTATTATTGATCTGACTGTACTGACGCTGCTGTATGAGAACTGAGCTGACACTGTTTTCTGCAGAACTGCTTTATATATGAAATTAACTAATTTAACATTTGATGATCTTCAAAATGAAACTGAATCAACACTGAACTGACTTGAGCTGAACAATGACACTATTTTCTGTTGACCTCGGCCTTTTCCTGTTATCACTGTAAATCTGCTTTGAAACAACCTGTATTGTATAAAGCGCTATATACATAGAGGTGACTTGAACACACACACACACACACACACACACACACCTTAGCTGTGCGTCCATGTTCCAGACAGTCTTGCAGGTCGAGTTTATCATTCGCCATGGCAGTCAGTGGCCTGAAGAGAGAGAAAGTTTGTTCTGATGTTTATTTCATTTTCATTCAAACACTACTAATAATAACTAATCTCACTCATATTGTAAATTGTACCGGTTCATTCCAGGTAAGTTCCCCCAGAAGTATCGAGCTCTGTGCGCGGCCGACACCTCCTTAGCGTCGATCATTACTGGATTACACTGGAAGCACAGAGATATAAATATATTTTATATGAGGAAATTCAGAAAAGTACATTCATTCTTTACAAAATGACTGTCAATGAGAGTTTCATTAAATAGTATTTGCAGGCCTTCAATATGTTTTAAGTCTCTTCTGCTCATCAAGGCTGCATTTATTTGATCACAAATACAATAAAAACAGCAATACTGTGAAATATTATTACAATTTAAAATAACTGACTTAAGTGTGAAGATATGTTAAAATGTAATTTATTCCTGTGATCAAAGCTGAATTTTCAGCATCATTACTCCAGTCTTCAGTGTCACATGATCCTTCAGAAATCATTCTAATAATCTGATTTGCTGCTCAAGAAACATTTATAATTATTATCAATGTTGAAAATAGTTATATATACTGTGACTGCAAAACGCATTTGGATACTTGCCTGAATGTCAAAAAAATACTAATACTATATTTAAATTTATAAAATGAATTTTTCTTAACTGACCTAAATCAATATAAATAAATAAATAAAAATAATCATATTGTAGTCACATGATCATGGAGTTGTCTGTGTGATTAAAACTGAATTGTGAATTGATGAAAACAACTGATTTAAAAACACCTTTTTCAATAGGAAATAAAATAAATATCAATATCAGCATCCTGAATGTAACTGCATTAGATCAAATAAAAGGTCCCACTTTATATTAAGTGTCTTTAACTACTATGAACTAACATTTAAATTAACTGTTTAATCCAATGAATTTCTTGTGTACACACGTTTTTACATGGTACTCGTATTTAAAAAATACCTGCATGTGATTAAAAAATTTCTGTAATTACATGTATAATTAGACTGTTGATCCTCCCTTTCCCATCAACCCACCCTTAAACCTGTCCCTAAACTTACCCACATCCCACTTCAATACAAATAAGTCAGGTTTTAATTGATAAAACAATAATGTTGAAAATTAAGATTAAAAAGTATTTACTAGGCCTACTTTGTGTTCATCAAATGTGAATTCAAACATTTTTCATTGTCCAAATCCATTTTGTGCTCACTGTACATAAACACTGTAACATGTACAACCACAAGAGGGCAGCGCTGATGAATAGCACACATGATTCACTTTAGGCATGTGTGTGTGTGTTTGTGTGTGTGTGTAAACACACCTCCAGAAAGCGTGAAATGTCTCTTTTGTCACTGACTCCCATGGCAACGACATTTTCAAACAGCCAGAAGAACGGTCGGTCGTCTCCGTTTTTGGGTCGCGCTTCGTGAAGCAGCCGGTAGAACTCAAAAAACAGACGCCCGGTGCCCTCTGCACAACACACACACACAGACAAACACTTACTACAACACAAATGCATCAATATACAATAGAGCTGCACGATTCTGGATAAACTGAGAATCAGTGATTCTCAGATCATGATTCTGAATAGACAACTAAACAAAACAACATTTACTAGAGCTTCTGACAAAATGTTAATTGCTGCAGTCTATTTAAAAAATATACTGAATTAATTTGAAGTTATTATTTTTGTTAAAATTGGTTTAAGTGAGTCACTCACCCATAAATCACTTGTTTCATTACTGGATGAATCAGCATTTTTGAATGAATCTCTTGAATGATTCAATAACAAATGTATTTTTTTAACGGTCACTTGTCGCCACCTACTGGTGTAACGATTTAATTGATACAATCTTTATTTGAAGCATCAAGTTGTTTTCAAAAGGTAATTTACTTTATTTAATCGCTGCCGTAAACATCAGTGTTTATATCTGAACTATAAACTTTTATGCTACTTCTGATGGCAAATTGTCAAAGATTAATCGTGCAGCTCGAATACACACACACACACACACACACACAGATGTTGTGATGCCGGAAATGGATCTCAAACTGGGTGTCGTACCGAACAGGCCTTTCCTGGCAGGGTTGACGATGGATAGATCGTTACAGGGGCTTCCACCGATCACAAGATCAAAAGGCCCCCACTCCTGAATCTAGAGACACGGGACGGCAAGCAGAGAGGGACATCAGAAGCGCGTCCAGGAGAAAACACAGTGCGAGACAGAGAGAAAGACACATGCTCACATGCTTGCGTGTGACGTTCCTGACATCGCCCACATACATGATCCGTCCCTGGTGTCGCACAATCCCCACCGTGATGGAGTCCTCACACACCTCTGACGCCACATAGCGCTCCACCTGAATACCCAGATCCTTCAGCACCAGCAGCCCTGACAGCAAAAACACACATATTCACGCTAACACATGTGTTTGATTAAACGGATAGCTCACTGAAAATTAAAAGAAAAAAAAATACAGTGCTATGCATAAGTTTAGACACCCATGCTAAAGTTGACTAAAAAGAGGAATAAAAAATCATCTTTTGGAAATTGAACTTAATGCCTTAATTAAAAAAATTAGGAAAAATCCAACCTTTAAGGACACCAATTTTCTTTGTGAATGAATAATGTATCGTAAATAAATAAATGTTCTTCCTTAAAATACAGGGTGCATAAGTCTGGACACCCCTATGTTAAATTCCCATAGAGCCAGGCAGATTTTTATTTTTAAAGGCCAGTTACTTCATGGATCCAGGATACTATGCATCCTGATAAAGTTCCCTTGGCCTTTGGAATTAAAATAGCCCCACATCATCACATAGCCTTCACCATACCTAGAGATTGGCATGGAGTACTTTCCATAAGATCATCTCTCAATGCAAATCAAACCAGCTATTAGGCTAACTGAAATAAAACCATGCCAATCTCTAGGTATGGTGAAGGCTATGTGATGATGTGGGGCTATTTTAATTCCAAAGGCCAAGGGAACTTTATCAGGATGCATAGTATCCTGGATCCATGAAGTAACTGGCCTTTAAAAATAAAAATCTGCCTGGCTCTATGGGCATTTAACATAGGGGTGTCCAAACTTATGCACTTATGCTTATGTATTTGATGGAAGTACATTTATTTATTTACGATACATTATTCATTCACAAAGAAAATTGGTGTCCTTAAAGGTTGGATTTTTCCTAATTTTTTTAATTAAGGCATTAAGTTCAATTTCCAAAAGATGATTTTTTATTCCTCTTTTTAGTCAACTTTAGCATGGGTGTCTAAACTTATGCATAGCACTGTATATGCAATGTTGTTATAGTTTTATTTACATTTTCTAACGTTGTGAATTGACTTTAAATTTCACTTCGTATTTACAGAGATGACTCGAAACATTTATTTCTGTCAGTTAATTTTAGGTTCTAGTAGTTTTCATTTTGATATTTAGTTAACACTTAAAGGGATAGTTCGCCCAAAAATAATTATCATTTACTCGCCCTCATGTCGTTCCAAACCCGTAAGACTTTCGTTCATCTTCGGAACACAAATGAAGATCTTTTTGATGAAATCTGAGAGCTTTCTGTCCCTCCATTGACAGCTACACAACTATTACTTTGACGCTTCAAAAAAGTTCATAAAGAGATCGCAAAACTAATCCATATGAATTGAGCAGTTTAGTCAAAATTTTCTGAAGAGACACGATCGCTTTATATGATGAACAGATTTAATTTAGGCTTTTATTCACATATAAACATTCATCAATTCACACATTAGTTGTGGTAAACAGAAGCTCAAGCGAACAGTTTATGTTTGTTGATCAATGTTAATATGTGAATAAAAGACAAAATTAAATCTGTTTATCATATAAAGCGATCGTGTCTCTTGTGGTGGATTTTTAATGAATAAAATAATAAACTGTATATCAAACTAATATGTTTCTAACATCTAACCTTATTTCTCTTTTTAGGCCTAACATGATAACACTTTGAAACACAATGTACTAAAACGTTCTGTCCTGTGTTTTTGAATGTTGTATGTTGTGTTGCCATGCCCCTTTGAGTTTGGTTGTGTGAGTGTAAAAATAACAAATATGGGAAATGAAACTAGACAGATGACTAGGTTTGAACCTTGTGATTAACAATGAAGTAATCATTAAAACACAGTTTGCTTTACCTAGTAATAGAAGGGTTTGTCTCTGAAAACCAATCAAATTGTGGGGAAATTATGTAATGCAGCATGACATTTTTGCCATACCTCCTTATTCGTTTTTTATGATTAACAGTTTAACACACACACAAATCCATCAGAAAAATGAAGCAGTACACATACAACAAAATAGAATGAAAGGAAGACATAACGCGACCATAGACAAAAACTATACTATAAATTAGGGCTGCACAATTAATCGAATTTCTAATCGTGATTACGATTATGGATTCCACGATTACGTAATCGTTCAAAACCGCGATTACAAAAAAAAAAAAAAAAAAAAAAAATCCACTCTGCGTGCATTTAGAGCATGTTATGAGAGGCAAATCACAACTACTTCAGAAAACCCAGCACAATAGGAAGGAACTACCAGGCAGCGACGTATGTGTACGCTGAAATAAAAAGTCTTTCACCTCAGAAAAACGGACGTTCCTGTCATGTCAGCCGTTATAGGCTACTGTGTTCGTAGTAGCGCACACTCTTCAATTGCACGCGCAAATGCGGCGGCGCGCGCTGTGTATAAAGTGCAAAGGAAACTACGAGCATGCAACGTTGTTACGTTGTAAATTGGTAAATCACGAAAGTAAAATACCAATAAATCACGTTACTGGTACGTCGTGTGTTAGCTGAGAAGGATTTGCATGCAGGGATGATTTTCATTCTATTCACCAGGAGCAGTTTCCATGTTTCATTAACAGTTCTTGTTAGTATTGTGTATCACCATGGTAACTGTCGTTTTAATATTAACCCACTGATCTATATAATGACATTCTATATAGATCAGTGTATTAACCCCAAAATGCCACTTTATTTTCACTTTGTGTTATTTTTTTATATTTTAAATGACTTTGGTGGCTCATACCAACATTGTATTAACAAAAGCTAGTTTGGGACTGATATTTAATAGCTTTAGCATAAGCCTAATGTTTATTTCTTAGTAGTCTTTACTGTTAGTCATATTCTTACAATTTATGTGTATGTTAAGTAAAGGGGGACAGTGTGTGTGTTCACAATTTTTAAGTAAACATGTATATATATATTCTATATATATTCAATGTAAATTGTGATAATCGTAATTAATAATCGCAATTACAATTTCAAGGGAATAATCGACAATTATGATTTTTGTCATAATCGTGCAGCCCTACTATAAATACATTTTAGAAAATTATAAAATAATAAATAAAAAAAATAAAAAATTTAATAAAAAAGACAGTGATGCACAGAGCCCTTGAGTTTACAACCTTGCCTATATGTAGGTACAGTATTCTATCAAAATCTATCCATCAGTCATGTTTTCTAGTTAAATGCTATGTTTATTTAGCCTGGAAATCCAGACCTAAATCTGAAAGATTAATGATCTGGCGTTGACTAATAAAAATCGGCCAACTCGAGGGGCGGCACCAAGCATGCGTTTGAAAATCTCACTGGACGCAATTGGATAACACTACGACCAATCACAACAAGTTATCGCTTAGCTTCCAGCGGAGGTAACTGGTAGATTAGACTCTTACCGTATCCGGTCGGCAAAACAGCAAAAACGCCCTTCTTGCAAAGGAACGGTTCGAGCGGCGTCTTCTGTTCCTCTTTTAGATAAAAAGTCTAAATCTTTCATTGTAGCGGCCAAAGCCTTTTCAAACAACTGGTGTTCATCCATAGCCATCTTGCAATGTTTACTAATGACTTTGACGTTGCAGAGCTGTCGTCATCTCGCCTCTGTCCCGCCTATATCAGATAACCCGATGTGATTGGTGCAGCTCGGATACAAGGGCATATTTAATGAGCATCATTACTCGACACCGGAGTAACTCGCTGAGCAAATTCAACTTGTGCTCTCGCGAGAACTCTGGATTACCAGGGTAATGTTTATGAGCCAGAACGCCATTAAACGTCCAAAGTGTACGAATGATACTTCCCCCATTTCAAGTTATACTCCTCCACTTTATCAAGAAACCTATAGGACAGTTGTTCAAGGGTAGCCAGCTGACCCAGAGCGGCGCGCCACAAATCCAGTGCAGGTGCAGAGCCATACCTCCTTATTCTATAAAAACTGTTGTATTCGTGTTAGCTGGTGGGATTCTCAATGGAATTTGTCTGAGATCCTCCAGCCTTGCTTCTTGGGAGAGATTCCCTGAGAACTGCTCGGGAACTCTTCTGGCCGTGATTAAAGCATTTAAAGGACATTTGCTGAAGTCTGTTTGTCGATCATTGCTGCGCAGCAAGAAAGCTAGTTAGGGAAGCAAGTTAGTTAGGTAGACTATATAAAACGTCAATTGGAGACGACCCAGGGAACGCCGATTGGAGACGACCCAGATAGTTAGGTTTAGGGAAAAATCTACCACACTCTTCAGAAAATTTGGACTCAACCGCTCAATTCATATGGATTAGTTTTACGATCTCTTTTTGAACTTTTTGAAGCGTCAAAGTGGTAGTTGCGTATCTGTCAATGGAGGGACAGAAAGCTCTCAGATTTCATTAATAAGATCTTAATTTGTGTTCCGAAGATGAATGAAAGTCTTCAGGTTTGCAACGACATGAGGGTGAGTAAATAATGACAGAATTCACATTTTTGGGTGAACTATCATCACTTTAAGGTCTTCAGGTGTGATCTCACCTGTAGCGATGCCATCAAATAAAGAGAGCACTCTGATTGGCTGCCTCTTCTCTGCCGCTACTGGAGAATACAACCTCATTGGTTCCTGAGAGGGGAGAGATAAACAGATTTTGCTTTTTAACTTCCATTAGTTAAAAGTTATTTAAAAAACACTCTGTAGTCAGAAACATTATCAATTTGAATGAATGAAGAGAACAAAACTTGAACTAAATTGAGCTGAATAATGACACCATCGTCTTCTGTAGGGCGGCCTTACAGCTGAATTGAATTTGTTTCATATATGATTAATTTTGGCAACAGCAACAAAGAACTGACTCGCGCTGAACTCAACTCTCTTTGAATTTGAATTCATCTCATATCTGATGAAGTTTGCATTATTGATTCTGGTATTTTCCTGTTTATCACCGTAAAGCTACTTTGAAACAATGTGTTTTGTATAAGTCGCTTATACAAAGATAAAGGCGACTTGACTTATTTTATACTTTATTTTGTAAGATGTCAAAGTTGCCAAACTAGCTGAACTCACGAAGTCCTGGTCGTGGTTGTTGGCGAAGAACAGCTGCAGTCGCGTGGTCCAGTCGTCTCTGCGCCTCAGAAGCCCGGACACGTTCCTGCTGCAACACATGTAGCAGTTCCAGGGGTCTTCACGGATAGCGGCCTGTGCCGAACCGGCCCCGACCAGCAGATCCACACACTCCACACAGAAACACCTACACACACAACATCGATTCAGAGATCTCTCTCAGGCTATGTCTACATTAATCCCGATACATTTGAAAACACATTTTTCTCTACGTTTTAAAGGTGCATTGTGTAATATTTAGGAGGCTCTGTTGACAGAAATGCAATATCATATACAAAACTATGTTTTCAGTAGAGTTGGGGTACTCGAACTCGGACTCGGACTCGAGTCCGGACTCGAGTCCAATTTTTAATGAACTCGGACTTGTCACGCACTCGGATGAATTTGTACTCGGACTTGACACGGACTCGGACATTTTAGACTCGGAAAATTTGCCGAGTACAGTTGAGTCCGGGCACTGGAGGACACAATATTATTCAAAAACGAAACGAAACTGCTTACATTGTGTTGTGTCAGTGTTGAGCATTGTAGCCAATCACAGATATGTATATTAAGCACATGAACACAGTGGCCAATCAGAGGCGTTTTGAGTCACCATGCGGAGAAGTCGCTCAAAATGTATGTTCAGAATCAACGCGAGTTTTATCCTTTCGCAAATCTCCTCATAAACGACAAAGTCTTGACGCGATATAAATAAGAGATTCACTGTGCAGTGCGGACAACTTCAGTGTTTATGACGAGAGTTTCAGTGAGAGTGCAGAACGTAAGTGAAAGAAGTAAGTGATGGCTTAAAGTGAGCGCTATTGACAATCTAAATAATATATTTTTTCATGCTTGTAGAGGACCAGTGGTTACGTTCACACTGTAAATTAAAAAGAGTGATAGCTGCATTTAAATGTGGGAGAGAATCCGCAGAATTTTAGTCCTGTGAGTCATGAAATTGCGATGATTGACACAGCAACCATAGCAACATGAGAACGCGATAACCAAAGCAACATTTTGGCGTCTAATAATGTTATGATTTTTGTTACATTGATTTAGCCTACACTTTAGTCATAAGTTTACATACACCTTGCAGAATCTCCAAAATGTAATATTTATTTATTTTTTAATGAGGATGATCATAAAATGCCCTGAAAAATCTTTTTCACATAATGGATGTTTAATAGCCTAGTCGACAAAAAAAAAATACAAACACAAAATACAAGACAAATTACATAGGCTTGATTTTAATATTGTGTTTCTTTACCTGAATGATCCACAAGTTTTTTTTTTTTTTTAATGGTTGTTCATGAGGAAAAATCCTCCAGCTCCTGCACATTCTTTGCTTTTCCAGCATCTTCTGCATATTTGACTCCTTACTAGCAGTGACTATGATTGTGAGATCCATCTTGTCACACTGAAGACAACTGATGGACTCATACACAACTATTACAAACCCTGCAAACATTTAGTGATGCTCAAGAAGGAAGCAACCATTAGGAGCCAGGGGGTGTAAATTTTTGAACTGGATCATTGGTGTAAATTGCTCTTATTTTATTTTAAAAATCATTAATTAATTTAGTCCTGCCATTTAGAGGCTAAATAAGATATTAGCATGTAAAACAAAATAAGATCATCAAAATAAATAAAAATTAAAAAATCAACGTCATCTTGCTCAAAAGTTTACTCCTGGCTCTTAATGCATCGTGTTATATTCTTGAGCATTACCTTGCAGAATCTGAAAGATGTACGATAGGTAAACGTATGACTGTAACTATACATTGGAATCATTTTGTAAGGTTTAACATATTAATTTAAGAGCTCAGTGTTGAGACCTTTCACTGGAATTTGATTGACATACGATCTGACCAGATAATGCAGATACCTGCCATTTTTGTCCGACAAACAAACCAAACCAGATAGTAGATTAAAGTCATTGGACTTGAACTTGAAAAATGTTGTGTATTGAATTCTTTTTGCAGTTCTGATGTTCATTCATGTTTAATTCGTGCTATAACTAGAAGATATTATCAGTTCATGTGCTGCTTGAGTTGAGGCCTATATTAAAGCACCACAAAACGGTGTGTATTGTTTTAATTTCATAAAAATTACAAAATTTGAAAGCTGAGACTTTATTTCATACCAGAAGTAGCCTTGTCTTGTCTGTTGGCGCATTGTCAGTGTCCTCTTTGCTCTGCAATATATATTTCACTGTGTGAGAACATGTGGAGTGAGAGCGGAATGGCTTGTCGGACGTAGCGACAGTAAGAGGGGCGGGTCTCTGTGAAAGGTCAATTTAAAACCATTTAAATCTTTGTGGACTCGGCCGGACTCGACTCGGACTCGGATGTTAAGGACTCGGACTCAAGTGCGACTCGGCCCTCTTTGGACTCGGACTTGGACTCGGACTCGATTGTTAAGGACTTGGACTCGACTCGGACTCGACAATGGTGGACTCGGACCCAACACTAGTTTTCAGTGGTGTATAAAGACCTTACTTAATGAACCGTTATGTTTTTATTACCTTAGAATGAGCCATTTCTATCTACATACACCACACTGAAATGCACCGACATGTTTCTACAGTGGCCCTAAACCGACAAAACGCGTTTCGTCACAATGTTGTTCTTCGTGAAAAGAAGCTAGCTAAAGTCAGCGAATAAAATATTAAAATATTTAAAATATAAATAACATTCAGTTTTACTGAATAATTAAGTAAACCTAACTGCTTAACTGGCTACTCTCTGCTTTCTCAGACGATGACATCTTTTCCTGTCGGCCACCGTAACTTCTGTTGGGTGCAATTCGCAACCTCACCACTAGATGCCGCTAAAAATTACACAGTGCACCTTTAAACTTTATTCCACACTGAGACGGCATTTTTGTCCAGCAAAAATTGAGATTATTGAAAGAAAGAAGAATGCCGACTTTAACGCTAGTGTGGATAGAGAGCGCTTTGAAATGAAAACACCGCTTTAAAATATATCCAGATTAATGTGGACGTAGCAGGAGATACAGAAAAAACCCATACATACACACCTGCAGCAGTTGTTGTTCCCGCACATGAGCACTTCTCTTCCTCCACAGCAGATGGTGCAGTACGACTGATAACCGTCATCGTCGTACTGATACGCACACTCCAGGAAACAATTCTGCACGGGAACAGAAAACCACCTCAGAACCAATCAGAAGTCAGAATGGGCTTGATTGACAGGTGGAAATGTGTGCATGTGTACCTTGCAGCTCTGGCACATGGCTCCAATAAACAGAGGATGTTCAAGAGATACGTTCTGACTTCCACAGGAAATACAGATATCTGCACACAAAAAGACTCCATGATGATGTTTGGAATAGCATGCTACTGTACCATATTATTTATGCTGTATGCATACTATGCACAGTATGCACATTTTGTCCTATGACACTCTGACTATATATATTGTATCCCACAATGCAATGTGCTCAACTTGACTTTGTTTCTAATGTGATAAATGAACCAGAAGTAATATCAATCAGGATTTCTTTCCTGACTGACTTCCAAAAGTCAAGATATTTTATTACATTTCTTAACTTTTGGAAATACATATATTCACATTTGTGCATATATTTGTAATGGTAATATTGACCACTAACCCTTGTGTATTCCCGAAAAGAGGTTTGTGGTATCAAAATGCAGTTCTAATGTCCTAATACTGGTGGTTTACTACATACTCGTAAATAAGCGTAGTACGTACTTCTAGCACACAAACTGGAACTCACTATTGATGATCCAAAATCTATGCTAAACAGTATGTTATGTTTCAGGTGAGTTTTGTTTAAAAAGAGCAAACATCCAGGGGTCAAAGGTCACATTCAACAGCAAACTCACCTTCGATATTGCGGCACTTCTGCCTGACTTCATATACGAGTCTCTCTGAGGAAAACAAAACGTGCGTTAACAATCGCTGCGAAATGTGAAGACAGTTTGCTTTGGCACATGTGTGTGTTTGTGATACCTCGGGTTCCTTCATCTATAATCTCTTTGATTTTGGGTTTCTCAACACTATTCTTCCTGGGTTTCTTGGCAGGGGGCGGAGCTGTGTACGCAGCAGCCTCAGGCTCCACCCACATCTCTGGATACACCTCAGTATAAGGGTTCCGCTCCGCTAGAGCACACACACACACACACACACACACACACACAGTTACACACAGAATTAGAGACAGAATGTCTCTAATATCTCGACTGTTTTTCTATGATAGCAATTAAAAGTCTTTTGCTTCTCAGATGTTTGTACTGAGAATAAGTCCCCAGTAATTCAGAAGAGATCTGTGCTCAGATTTGTCTGCAATCAAAAGTCTCTCAGGGAATCAGTCATTTATCATCAACTTTTTCCAAGACCAAATTATTACGTCTATGCTATCCAAAAAATTATTTGAGCAATACAATAAATAATAAATTAAATTAAAATAAATTGAATTAATATATTTTTTTACATTAAAAAAAAAGAAAAAAAAAGTAATAAATAATAAAATAATTTCATCAAAATAAAATAAACAATTAATAAAAGAAAACTAATAAATAATATAACAAAAAACACAATAATAAATCAAAAATAAAATAAATATCATTAATTAAAATAAAACATAATAAATAATATGACAAAAACAATAATTTAATCAAAATAAAATAAATATATTAATATCATTCAAATAAAACATATACAATAAGTCTAATAAAATTAGGGCTTTCAACGTTAACGCATGCGATTAATTAAAAATCCTTAACGCGTTAAAATAATTGAATGCAAATAAATGACTGAATCATGTGAAATTGCGTCATTAACGTAATTTATATCAGTTAGATTAGATTAGTTTAAAGATAAATTGTGCATGCTTAATTAAGTGTTTAATCGCACAAAAACGGTGTGAGTAATTGCAATTAATTTTTTTAATCTATTGACAGCCCTAAATAAAATGTAATAAATAATATAAACAATAATAAATTAATAAAAATTAAATAAATGCCATTAATAAAAATAAAAAAATAAAATAAAGATTAAAATAAATTACATTATATTGATATGTATAACTTGTATCATAATATTTGATAAATGGTGCATGCTTAACTCCACGATAAGTGTGCGATTGATTGCACAAAAACAGTGTGATTAATCGCAATAAAAAAAAATTAAATCAATAATAAATTCATACAAATAAAATAAATGTCATTGATTAAAAAAAAGATATATATACAATTATAATTATATTGATATGTATAACTTATATAATAATGTTTGTAGTAGTAATGAATTATTATAATAAACAATAAACAATAATAAACTATAATTGAAATGAGCGGGTACCTGGTGGCGGCTCCAGGCCTTTGGCCCCGGAGGGGAGGAACCCAGCGCTGGCCCATTCAATCATCTGCCGAGTCTGCAGTTCTACACTCTTCCCCGAGTCCGAGTCGTCCGCGGACACACACACAGGGAACAGTTTTCCTGCACGCGTACTCGCCGTCTGTGCAGATCCACACAAACAGCATGAGAAAATACACACATGCTGGTCTATACTCCTATTTACATCCATGAAAGCTACATGCGTAAGATCTAGTTTAGTCAAAGACATCAGTGTCACTATCAGTCAGTAAACCAGGGCAATAAATATCATGTTTGTTTCCGCATGACTTGCCTGTAAAACTTCATAGATGGCTTTTCTGTACATGGGCTGTTTGTTGTAGGTGGGCTGATGATAAGATGTGCAAAATGTACTCAAGGGCAACAGCTTTTCCACACACACCTGAGAGAGGGAGGGATGTTCACTGTAATGTGTGTTATCAGCACTCATGAAGGATCCTGATTGGACGACTGACTCACCACTGAGAATTTGCCATCTCCAAACCACATGACCCAGCGGGTTCCTTCAGCGGCCCGACTGCGACTCGTCATCCACCATGACACGATCCGCCCGGGCCACCAGGAGAATCCCCGTAACTTTCCCCAGATGAGCTCTCCGATCCCGAACCCACGGCCGTCCTGAGAAACATCAGCTTCAGGTTAACCTCACACACTGCAGGTCAAATATAACTCAGTCTGGGGGCTGTCAGGCCAAATAGGAAACAAAATCCTGAAATTGATTGGGGGGTTTTTTCAACAAATGGTCGCTGAAAAAAAAGCAGTTGCCTGACCTTCAGAAAATGCTAATCATCAAAATCAGGTCAAGCTAAATTTTATGTGAGCTGTTTTATTTCATGTGAGGTTTACAGTAGGGCTGTGAATTTATAACAGGAATTAATTGTACAGATTTCTGTGATTAATTGCAATATAGTTTTATTTAATATTAATTTACTAATTATTATTATTATTATAAAAAAAAAAAATATATGATTAGTTTTAAAATTGATCAAAAATGTATAATACATTATTTAATATTGTTATCTAATTAATAATACCATTTGAATTTATATACATTTGAATTTATAATCATAATAAATATATTTTGGGATTGAATCCACAAATTAATGTAATGTAATATAGAATTAATGAAGCACATTTTAATGGGAACGCTTCATAAGTAACATTCCCAATGCTTTTGACCCATTCAATGTAAGTATGAAATAATAATAATAAATATGATTTTCTTGTGATTATTATTATTATTAAATAAAAATATCAAAGAAAAGGAAAAATTAATCTGTAATAATACTATTGTAGTTTTTGTTAATTTATACGAATCATAATAAATATATTTAAGCATTAAGTCCTCAAACAAATATAGTTTTATTTTAAAGTATATTTTAAATAATATTTGTTAATAGCAACTTTTTCATAAACCACATTCCCACTGTTTTTGACCCATTCAATATGACTATAAAATAATAATAAATATTATTTTTATTGTGATTACTATTAAATCATTTTAATTTAAATAATTTGTAATAAATATTAAAGAAAGTAAGTTATGATCTGTAATAATAATTAGTGCTAATTTATTTATATTGATATGTTTAACTTATATAATAATAGTTGTAGTAGTAATTAATTATAATGATAAATAATAAATAATAATAAACTAATATTATTAAATAAAAATATGAAATAAAGGAAAAAATAATATGTAATAATACAATTGTACTTTTTGTTAATTTATATGAATCATAATAAGCATTAAGTCCTCAAACAAATGCAGAATCAACATAAATTAAGTATACTTTATATAATATTTGTTTAATGGCAACTTTTTCATAAGCCACAATCCCAGTGTTTTTGACCCATTCAATATGACTATAAATATGACAATTTTTTAATTGGGATTACAAATAACTAAAAATATTACTAATCAAGAAATAATTTGCAATAATACTAAATATTAAAGAAAATAATATATAATCTGTAATAATAATATTGTACTGTTTATTTATTTATATTAAATCACAATAAATTCTCAAATGAACGTAGAAACAACATAAATGATATTAATAGCATCATTTTAACCAAAACTTGAGATGCAAAAATTATCCTGATAAATGCATGTAAAACATTTGCGTTTTTTTAACATTTAATTTCATGTCAGATAACAGTTTATCTTGCATATCTAAAATAAAACTGAACTAAAAACCTTGAATTGTTTTTTTAAAGTCAGTCCCCTATTCAAAGTGCTGTAAACAACCAATGAAGAGTGACTCTTATTTTCAGCACAGATATTCACCTCGTACTCCAGATCCATCTCGGAGGATCTCGCCATCACCTTGTTGCCGCAGGCGACAGGAGGCGGCTCAGGCGTCATGGCAACCGTTGGGGAGGCGGGGTCAGTGTGCTGCTGCTGAGGTGTGGGTGTGGATGGGAGGTTGATGACTGGCTCCTCCTCCTCCTTCTGAGAACTCACTGCTGATTGGTCGTCCATCGTGTCACTCATGGTGGTCAGCGGGTGGGTCTTCTCCTCCTTAAAGACACGGAAACAACAAACACATGCGGTCAAAACAAGGTGTAATACAGACACAAAGGATTTGTACTCGTATTGCTTGCAAATGAAAAGCAGAAACGTTTTTATGTAAACCTCTTTTGCTAGCAAGACAACACACTTGATTGTATGTGTGTGTGTGTGTTTGGGTAAATATTGATTTGAAATCACTGTGGAAATGTAGCCTACAGGTTTTTACTGTCATGTGAGGACAAACTCTCAGCTAACAGGAGACAAGATGTCTCTGTGTGTGTGTATTAGACTCCAGAATTACTGGCATCCTGGAAATAAATGCGTGTTTACATGGACTGTAGAAATCCAACAATTTAGACTGTCCATAGTCTAAACTACTTCATTTACACTTCAATTCACATGCATGATGATTCTGAGTAAATATGCATCTTCATAATCTTTGTTTCTACAGTCTTTTATTGCAAAACCATGTCGAGTTACACTGCCATTCAAAAGTTTGGGTCAGTAAAATGTAATGTTTTTTAAAGTGGTTTTCTGCTCACCGAGGCTGCATTATTAAAAATACAGTAAAAACAGTAATATTGTGAAATATTGTAAAATAACTGCTTTCTCTTTGAATATATTTTAAAATGTAATTTATTCCTGTGATCAAAGCTGAACTTTCAGCATCATACTCCAGTCTTCAGTGTCACATGATCCTTTACAAAAGACTAGTTGTGCTTGCGCATTTAGAGTGCATGCTTTCACTGCGTGATAAAATATTCAAGCCCCCAAATATTCAAGATGAGGGAAAAATAACTCAGTATGTCATTTAATATAGTTAATCAATTTCACACAAAGAGTGCCGTTTTATCTCCAAATATCAGCATGATTACAAATGTGATATAGATTTTATACAACAGATCAATAAACATGAAGTTAATATTAAGTGATTTACATTTTAGACACAATATTGCTTGTTTTTGCTCTATTTTGCCATCGAAAATAGTTCCAAACAAACAAAAGCCACAGGACTGTTTCGCTACTGAATGAACAAATCGTTTGAATGAATGATTCAATGACTCACTCATTAAGACAGTCAAATGCTTCATTCCTGAATGAATCAGGTTTATTTTATTTTATTTTTTAATGAATCAGGTACTTATGGAAGCTTGTTTCCGCCACCGAATAATAAATAAATAATAATAATTGTGACTTTTTATCTCACAATTAGGAGTTAACATCTCGCTATTCTGACTTTATTTCTCAGAATTGCAAGATATTAAGTCAGAATTGCGAGAAATAAAGTCGCAATTGCGTGTTATAAAGTCAGAATTGCGAGATATAAAGTCAGAATTGCGAGATACAAAGTCAGAATTGCGAGAAATAAAGTCGCAATTGCGTGTTATATATAAAGTCAGAATTGCGTGTTATAAAGTCAGAATTGCGTGTTATAAAGTCAGAATTCTGACTTTTTTTCTTGCAATTGCGCAATTCTGACTTTATAACACATAATTGCGAGTTTAAATCTCGCAATTCTGACATCCTTTCTCAGAATTGTGAGATATAAACTCACAATTGTGAGATATAAAGTCCAATTCTAAGGGGAAAAAAAACCCCAGACTTTTTTTTCTTTCTTTTTTTTACCTCAGAAAAGTTTATATCTCACAATTCTGACTTTATAACACGCAATTGCGACTTTATATCATGCAATTCTGACTTTATATCTCCCAATTGCGACTTTATTTCTCAGAATTGCAACTTTATATCTCGCAATTGCGACTTTATATCTCAGAATTGCGACTTTATATCTCCCAATTGCGACTTTATTTCTCAGAATTGCGACTTTATATCTCCCAATTGCGACTTTATTTCTCAGAATTGCGACTTTATTTCTCACAATTGCGGCTTTATATCTCACAATTGCGACTTAATTTCTCAGAATTGCGACTTTATATCTCACAATTCTGACTTCATATCTCGCAATTCTGAGAAAAAAAGTCACAATTCTGACTTGATATATCGCAATTGTGAGGAAAAAAAGTCAGAATTGTGAGATAAAAAGTCGCAATTATTATTATTTATTTATTATTCAGTGGCGGAAACAAGCTTCCATAGGTACTTGAGTGAATCGGTTGAAGCTCAATGACTCACTCAATAACAGTAACTTGCTGCCACCTACTGGCAGTTTTAATTTCACATTTAAAATATTTTATAAAAATAATTTCAAAATATCAATATTCAACATTATATGATTAAAACATGAAACCATTATTTATGCATTTGTAACTGCAGGTTAAATGCATGCATGTCCCTTTATTTACAGTCTGTGTAAATGCATCTAAATGCCACTTCAGATGCAGCTTGTGTTTCTCCTCTGCATTGCAAAGATGAATTTTGTTAATACTGATTTCATTTGATTGGTAACAGCCCTACTGTGTCTTATTCTAATTGAATGTATTGATTAAACGTAAGAATTTGACACAAAAGATGATGGATACATACGAAATCCCAGAAAATATATATATTTTTGTCTATGTCAAACACCCCTCAGTGTATGTCTAGTCAAGAATAATTTCGTGCGTATTAGAAACGCTGTGGGTTTGGAAGGAGGCACACAGATTCTAATCTTTCTGAGGATGTCAACAAGATTCCCATGACTTCGAAAACAACATTACAGATCCAGCACCACTGACTCAGGAAAGGAAAATTACAAATGAGATCTCTACTAACGGTTTCCACCAAATGTTAAAATACTTTCCTCATATCCCGAATAAATTACTTTAAGTAAACCATTTATATTATGTAAGTTTCGCTGAAAAGTCTATTCAAAACATTGCTCTGTCCGTTTGAGCATCCTGACAAAAATAAAAAGTTTCGTTCTCGATGCTTAGGCTTCTTTTTTAACTACCGTATGTGAGAGTGAAACTTTGATTCTTTTGAGCAGCTGTTGGTGAACTTTTGCAGGAAGGTCATAAGCGCCTCATTTGACCTTTAACCCCGCTAAACGGCCAACCACAGAGCAGCTAATCGCACCGAAACAGAAACACTAAAATACAGAAAGACAGGCCTGTTTGACGGGTCAATGGAGACACATAAACTCTATAGAAAGTGCAGTCCAACAGTTTTTATCACGAGAGGGATGGAAGCAGAAGATGGACCTGGTATAAACGTCCATCTCAGACGCTCAGCATTAAATAAAGGTTTAAACGTGATGCATATAACATTTGGCGATCTGATCAGAAAAATAAATAATCAATCATTATAATTAGCTTTACAAATTCAAGTTCAAGAACATGAACACACAGACACACACACTCGGTCAAACCCTAGTGAGCGGCCTTGCTTTTTTTTGGAAATAAATGAATACTTTTACTCTGGAAGAATGCATTAAATTGATCACAAATGAAAATAATAACATTTATAATGTTGCAAAAATGTATCAGAGAATCCTGAAAAAAATGCAATATTCCAACTTCAATATTGATAATCAGAAATGCATCAAATCAGCATATTAGAATGATTTCTGAAGGATCATGTGACACAAAAGACACAGCTTAGATCACAGGAATAAATCACAGTTCACTATATATTCAAACTGAAAACAGTTCTTTTAAATTGTAATATTTCTCAATGTTTACTATATTTTGATCAAATAAATGCAGCTTTGGTGAGCAGAACAGACTTTTATGTAGTGTATTCAAATCATATTATCAATATTTTACTTCTCTATTACAAATCATTCACCTTAAAAACATTAGCTGGAGGTTTTTGTACACCAAACAAAACAGGTCGCAAGACAATTTGCTCTTTTAACGATTGCTACGGCCGTCATGAGCATTATGATTTCTCTCATTCATTTTTATGCGATTGTTCTGTCTCCTCCTCATGTCTCTGTTACAAGAGAGTTTGATGTTCGCATGCTGGAAACATAACACATAATTATGATGCACGAACACACAAATATTGGTTAAAATAACCTTTTTTTTTTTTTATCAGAATTTTTCACAGAGCAATGTATTCTGGGATTGCATCACTCGTGATAAATATATGTGATGCTGCATTCGTATTTGGCCAAAATTTCAGAAGGCAGCATAACGTTGCCGCCTACCTTTTTGGAACGACCTTTATTCTAATCGAACGCACCAATGATGCCTTAAAATACTCCCTTAAAATACTCCCTAAGTGGGCAGCTCACCAGGTTCTGGAAGAGAGCAACTATCTGAGGCAGATTGCCTGTCCTCTTCCAGTCGTGTCTCCATGACGTTATAGTGGTTGTGTTGGTGGTTACCCAGCAGTCCCTGGCAAACGGCCCAGTGCACCCTGGGAAATGCGGTCTTAACAGATTACCTAATTTCCTGCTGCAGCCACAGTACGCAAGCTTCCTAAAAACACTTCACTGGCACTCTATAAATGGCAAGTCTTTCTTTGAGCCTACAAGAGGAAATCTTTAGCAAGCTTCTCACGAAAAGTATGTGAACGTCTCCCACTATGACCCGAACACGCCCTCTGACCCCTCGGACTCTGTGACGACCCTTGGCTTTACGACAAGTTTCAAGGGCTGAGAGCTTTATGATCGTGACCCAGGCGTGGATGACCTCTGACCCCATCCTCACCGTGACCCTATAGTCTCTCAGGCTCATTTCTATACAAACGTCACTCCTGTTGGTAAAGCATTTAGACACTTTATCAAACACAGTCTGGGATTGGCAGTATTTTGTAATGTTTTGAAAAGAAGTCTCTTCTGCTCACCAAGACCGCATTTATTTGATCAAAAATACAGTTATATTGTTATATAACAGTTATATACAATTATATAACAGTAATATTTTGAAATATTTATGAATTTAACCCTAACACCGGTACACTTTGAATGGGAGAAGGATATTAAAAAAAAGATTTAATTCATCAGTATAGCTAGTGAGCCAACTATTTTTGGCTTATAATTTTGAGTGATAGATGTCATATTAAATTTAGCCTATTTTTCTTCATTTTTTACTGTGTTGACAGTGTTAACAAATAGAATTCTTGTATAGCCAACATTTTATATTTGTTATCCACAATCACTCTCTCTTTCTTTAGGCCATGTGTCCACCAAAGCGTTTTCAGCCGGCTGAAGTAGAAGCGTTACTAGTATCTCATTTCACAGAGAGGAATTTGTTCGTGTTTTGTTTCTAAATAAAATGTCTATAAAATAATTTAACAACACATCAGCATTTTTATTGCTCTCTGGAATCAGTCAATCACTGAAATCAGAAAGTTGCATAACATGCAGGGGAAAAAACAATTTTGATTGTTTTTATATTTATTTTATATATACTGTATATATAAAGTTTACATCTATCTATCTATCTATCCATCTTTCTATATCTATATTTATTTTTTTATGATTTAATTATTAGCTTTTCATCAACTCACTGGTTTGAGTGCATTTACCCCTGCATTTACCGCAGTTTGAGGAACCCTGTTTTGTCGCATAATGATGTAAGAATTTAGTGAAATTCCTTTCAGTTCAAAGTGACCATCAATGCCATTGAAAAAAAAGCAAGAAAACGCATCAGTCTGTGACTCAAACATACGGGAGAGTAAAAAAAGCATGAAAAAAGCATAGACATATCTATATTTCACTCTAATGGCTAATCTTTTACTCTATGTTCACAAAAGCATACTACTAGTAGCATTTGTTAAGTATGCAGTGTGCTTTTTAGTTGTTGCATGGAATACACAAATAACCAACTACACTTGCCAAAGTATGGATACTACACTATATCCCACAATGCAATGTATTTGACTTGGTATTCCTTTTCTGTGATTTTTAACATATTTGATCGCACCATCAAAACAAGAGTTTTTAAAACAAAATTACATTAAAAATGCAAAATAACTATGTAGTTCCATGCACAACAAAACATGAGGTCATTATTTAGCATACAACAGCTTAAAATGTTGATCACTAATTTGCTGTATATAGTATACAGTGCACAGTATGCATTGCAGGATGTAGTAAGCTGGCATGTATTTATAAAACTACAGAGCTACAGTACTTGTGTTTGGTTTAAAGCGACACACATGCGCACACACACACTCATGCAAACAGCCATGTCAGCATTTTCTGCCTTCATCCTCTGCTAAACACACACCCACATTAGTAAATGTGTCTTTTCCACACAGTGCACACGTACCCACACACGCTGCTGTGTCTGATCGTCAGTCCCTCTCAGGTAGCTGTGTGTGTGTTCATGTGTGTAGTGTGTACACAGGCAAAAAGACACTTAAAACAGAAAAGGGGGGGGGGGGGACACACACACACACACACACACACACACAATGTCTTTGTTTGGGAATCGTGGGTCACGTGACTGCATGCTGATTGGTCACAGAGGGTTTGCAAATATCGGCCAGGAGGGCGTCCGTCACAAAACCTGAACGAGAGCGGAGCGCAGACCAGACAAAAAGAGAGAAAAGAGAGAGGGTGTTTGTGCAGGTTTAGATTTGATAGTGTGTGATTCCTTCGCTGCAAGGAATTTTACGTTTCGACTGTCATTGGTTCTGAGAAAGACGGGAAGGTTCAATTAAGCCACGATTTATGACCCTTATTAATGAAAGAGACAAACACGCACACACACACACACACACACACACACACGCACACACACACACACACACAAAGGAAACTCTTTAAGAAAACAAATGAAAAACACTTTTGCAAGTAATTACATTATTCTTTATAGTGTCTACATAAACTAAACCGCTTCACACACCATGTGCGATTCTCTGAAACACACACATGTTTGTAATCAGGTCTTGTTGAAGCTGCGCCAGTGTTTGATGAGATCCAGAGGCTGCAGTGGGAGGAGTCTCCCGACCCAAGAGAAACAGCCCTCGCTGGGTGAGCCGAGGACACGGATAAACACAACACACTTTAATACTTCATGACACAAAACACTCATTCGGACAATCTTTCTTATCTAGTTCCTAGGGTTGTTTTGAGCATTATAACTAACATCACCCATTACCAGGTACGTATAACATGGTTAAAAACAGAGCTAAGAGCAATATGCTCTTAATTGGTAGCTGAAAACATGATTATATTAGCTGAAATATTTCACACGAGGGTGTTCATTTATGATTCAAAGTAAATCGGAGGAGCTCTCTGTGGAGTGAAATCCTGAATACAAATACTTAGAGAGCAGAATTATTGTCATATAGACGGGTTAGACTAGTTTCAGTCTTACGGCGTACTAAAGGGCCACCCAGAGTCCGTTTGATGCATATTGAACACAAAAATCTGATTGGCCGGCTTTTATGCAAGGAGTCAAGGTGCACCGGTTTTCATCAGTCTGACAGGAGACAAAGCCGTGTTTACAAAGTTAAGATAAAACAGCGCTTTTGAGGAAGAACTAGTTGCTGGATTTGCCAAAGTTTGCCAGGTTTATTTCTCTGAGGCACTTAGTAGCAAATAAACAAGGTACTAGAACTAGAATGAAACGGACTACCGAAAAAGGTTGCATTTATTTGCTAAAAAATGCAGTAAAATAAATGGTAAAAATATTTAACTATTTGAATATACTGAAATGTAATTTATTCCTGTGATCAAAGCTGAATTTTCAGCGTCATTACTCCAGTCTTCAGTGTCACATGATCCTCCAGAAATTATTCTAATATGATGATTTTTTTATAACATGTCTTATCATCATCATCAGTGTTGAAAACAGTTGTGCTGCTTAATATTTTAGTGGAAACGGTGATACATTTTTTTTTCTTCCAGGATTTTTGATAAATAGAAAGTTAAAAAGAACAGCATTTATTTGAAATAAAAATCTTTTGTTACATTGTAAAAGTCTTTACTGTCACTTTTGATCAATGTAATGCATCCTTGCTGAATAAAATAATTAATTTCTTTAAAAAAAGAAAATCTTACTGACCCCAAACTTTTGAACGGTAGTGTAAAAAGCTACAAAGCGAACTGTGGTTGGTCAAGACTTCACCAAGACTGGTGTAAACATGAACGATCTGGTTTGTTAGTGAGATAACTAATAAGTATGTTTAAATAAATATGTAAATGTAAACCATTCCTGTCAGAATGCAAAAAACTATATAAAACATATTACTTAAATGTTTGAGAGACTTATTTGAATGGGAAGTAAATGATAAACAAATAAAATGGCACAGGAATAAAATATATATCATTAAAGGGTAACTCTTGCCAAAATTGAAGTTGAAGTACCCGAGTCAAATTTTCGTGTAAAAGCATAATTAGAATGGAAACGCCACTTTTAAGATTGACCGTATTTTCGTTTTAGGTCAAAATGCCTTTTGAATGGGAGTTAATGGGGCACTTCTATGATAGCATCAAAAATCACTACTTTTAAAACACTAAGAAGGCTCGACATAACATGAAACTTTGCTCTCAGTATCACCAGAGGCTCTACACATGAACTCCAGCATTGAGAACATTGTTTGTGTACACAGAGTTTACTAAAAAGAAAGGTTTTGTACGACTCACTTTATCAGTTAGTGTTTCCGGTGGCTGGAATTTTGTCAGTCAAAAGTAGTCGATCTAGTAGTCGAGTAGTTTGACTCGGGTAGATTAACAAAAAGAGCCAAGGTTCAATTTTGGTGAGAGTTACCCTTTAACACAGACACTTCAGAGCTGGTTTGAGTTTGCACTGTTCGACACACTTGCACAGCACACACCTCTACAGGAAACAGGGCCTCACAATGTGGCCAAGCACTCTACTACTACAAACACTCGCTCACACACACACACACACACACACACACACACTGTTTTAGCGAACCCAACCCAACTGACTTTCCATTGATGTTCACTTTCCACTTACTTCACTGGACAAAACACACACACAACAGAACAGAACAGAACGCATTCAACTCAAGAGTTTCGGATCTGTACCTCTCAACAATTTACTAAATTGTTTTCCATTCCACATAAACACACTCATTTGTATCATTCGGCACCTTAGGCGTAAGGATGCGAGTTTTCCAATCATCTTTAACTCAACTCGCTCATCTCAACCTTCAACAGCAGCGATTCAAAACTTTCCCTCTGTGTCTCTAAAGGAATGTTCCATGTTCAATACAAGTTAAAGGGATAGTTCACCCTAAAATCAGTCATCATTTATTCACCCCAGTGTTGTTTTGATGTCGTATGGCCGTCTTTCTTTTATGGACCACAAAAGAATTAGAATTAGAATTAGCAACATGAAATACAACTCGTGTACCTTCTTCTCTGAGGTGAATATATCTGTTTTCACGTTCACACCTGTCAACTGATCAGACAAACGTAGTTCCGGTCCGGTGATATCTGACTCAGTGAGGAGAGTACACGGATAGTTTTTGGGGATTTCTAGGCGTTGTATTTCATGTCGTGTTTTTGTTAATCTTGATAATCATCATTTTTTGCTTGTTCTGGATGAGAACGGAGTGAACTACGGCGCTAATAAGAGTCTCACGAACGAGCATGTCGGCCAAAGTCAAGAGTTTTGTTAAAAAATACATTACATTTCTATTTGTTTTTCACCAAACCCTATCGTATACCCCCAGAACACTTGGAATAAATGGCACGTGTCACATGGGACCATTCTGTGATACTTTTGTGTTTTTCTAAAAAAAACTAATGGACATTATATGGAGCGAGACTTCTTTATGTCTTTCATGGTCCATAATAGAAAGGGCATGACTGAAGGGAAATGATTATTTAATTTTAATTTTAGGGTGAACTATCCCTTTAAGTTCGACAGCATTTGTGGAATAATGTCCATTTTTGACTCGTTGCTGGTGCCCAAAACCTTGGGCAAAAAACTTACATTACACACTACATTAAAGTCACAATATAATGTAAGTAGTAACAGATCTTTTCTTCCGTATTGTGACGTACACTCAAGTGAAACAGATCATCGAAGAAGAAAGTAAATGCAGTGGATGGTAAGAAAGGAGCGGGTTTATGCGAACTGAATGATTAGAGAAGTCCTGAATATGTCATGTCAAGAGACGTCTGACATTTAACTGGAAGATCGAGTTATGATATAAGGACAAAAAAAAAAGAAAAAAAAGAAACGTATGCACAAGATGAAACGCCCACAATAAGATCAATAACATACATTTAGAAAATAGGAATTAGGAAAAAAATTAATTTCCATTTCATGCCGATATTACTCATAAGTTACTCACTATTCATACATTACTCGCTACCACGATAAAATAATTTACTAACCCGGAGCAACCTAAACTCATCCATTACTTGAGTAAGGTACAGTTTAACAGTGTAAGCAATGCATGAGTCAATCTTATTTATCCGTAAATGACTTTTCCACCATGAATGATGTTGATAGTACATTACTGTACTGTATAGACACTTCTTTAAAATCAGTCTGATTGGTTGCGTCCGAAATCGCACACTCTCTTGAGTAAGTACTTATTTTGACTAAGTAATAACTAAAACAGTTTGATCTATATAGTATATCCGGAATGTAATGAATGAATGTAATGTATGTAATCCGGACGTAGGGGTGTGCCGGTTTCAGAATTGGTGATGACGGTTATGACGCAAGTCAAATGTGACGGTTCGTAACATAGCCGTCATCGGGGGGGGCGTTGCGACGTTCGTCTGTTATAGGACAACTTAGTTTGAATAAACGAGCAGACACTGATTAGCTATTTGATCGCCTAAATAAAAAAAATAAAAAAAATATCTGTGTAGTGTTCAATGTTGTTATCGATAGAGATACGCGGATGGGGTATTATTTCATCCGCAACCGCATCACAAAACTCATCATCCACACCAACGTTTTTTGACCAAAGCCGCACCCGCCCGCCATCCGCTCATTGTTTTGTGGTCTATGGACGATGCAATGCTCTGCTGATGCGAGCCGCAAGAAAGCCCTTGTCTGTTCTAGAAAGGATGCAGCAAAGATATTTAATGCTAATGTATGAGGCATAGGCCTACGCTGAGTTTCATTCATTTACGATGAGATGCGCTCTAGTTCACAATGCAATGCAAGTGAACGCAGCGCACCGGCGCCTCCATGTCACGGTTATTATATTGTCTGCTATATTTGCTTTTTATTTATTAAATACATGCAATTGGTTGATGAAACATTTATTAAAATTAAGATACAATTTGTACAAAACGAAATTCGCTTTAAAGAAAGGCTTTTAACAATGCAATGCAAGTGAACGCGGCGCGCTGGCGCCTCAATGTCACGGTTATTATATTGTCTGCTATATTTGCTTTTTATTTATTAAATACATGCAACTGGTTGATGAAACATTTATTAAAATTAATATACAATTTATGCAAAACGAAATTCGCTTTAAAGAAAGGCTTTCTACAAAGAAAAACTTAAAAATCATGTCTGACAATTTACAAAACAAAACTTGCGTTGGTACTTGGCAAAGAATCAAATACAGTTGGAAACGACGTAGACCATTAATGACACAGACTGTTAACAATTGTTTTTAATTAGTATTTAAACATTCTCTATGATAAAAAATGTTTGTAAAAAATAATTTAATAACACGTTTTTGGCGGTTATAGAGATCTAATGACGGTGTTCAACTATAACCGTCGGTCTCACGGTTATATACTAACTATCACACCCCTATCCGGACGTACTACATTCGCCATGTTTTCCTTATCATGTGACCTACCAGCGTCAGTTGCGTCACTTCACTGCCATTCACAAATCCTCTCCCGTGGCCTCATGGGATAGTAAAGTGTCCATCATATCAACACTTCAGAATCTCGCCAGAAGTAGTAAGTCACCCGGGTACTTTTTGCCTGCTATTTTATGAGTACTGTCAATTCGGACATACTTCTTTTGTCACACACTGTTTATCACCTACTATATAGTAGGGAAGTTTGCTATTTCGTGTCTCTCTCACCTTCTCTTTCCTCAAGAAAGCAAGCAACTCCTCTTTCTCCCTGCGGCTGATGTGAAAGGGATCTCCAGCCTGGAAGGTCTCTCTCTGCACGGGTCGTCTCCTCAGACTGATGTCCCCGCCCCGCCGGCCCCTCAGGCGGCCCCCTTCGCTCTACAAGTCAAGTCACCTTTATTTAAATAGCGCTTTACACAATACAGGTTGTTTCAAAGCAGCATCACGGTAATAAACAGGAAAATAACAGAATCAGTGATGCAAACTTCATCAAATTCAAATTCTGCTGAAAAGCAGCTCTAAAAAGGACAATAGTGTCTTTGTTCATTGTTGATTCAGTTCAGTTCAATAACCATAGTTCATCAAAATTATTACAAAAAGTTCAATGCAAATTTCATCAATTATTAAAACAAATTCTATTCAGCTATAAAGCAGCTCTATTTAAGTCAATAGTGTCATCATGCAGCTCAAATCAGTTTAAGTTTTGTTCTCATCCGATAGTGTCAGTGCAGGAAAATCAATAATATTACTGAATATTAACCTCAGACAAACACAACGCTCTTTAACATAGTTTTCTGGGAATACACACGTTGTGAATTTTTGTGAATGACAGGCTCAAATAGCTCCAGCTTTCATGAGCGTTAGATGTTTTTGGTGACATCCTGTAGGTTTAAGGGCACTGACATGCAAATGAAACTCAACTGATGCATAAGAAAGTGACTTTCGCAAAGCCTTGATCAGCATTGTGTAGGCGTCCATTTGTGAATTGCTGTATGTACACAGCCCTAATAAAACACCCGTAACGTATGTTCAACAGCCTGTTAACACATTTCAGTGGCGTGTTACCACTTTACAGCCGTTATTCGGGCCAAGTTACGGCTTTACACATTAATGTCTCACATAAACAGCCTGGAACGTTCCATTGGCCCATTCTCATGCTCTTGGTGAACATGTCGTCTATTTCCTGTGATCTATGTCGAGCAAGAGTAGATTAATCAATCAATCAATCAATCAATCAATCAATCTGTGATGTATTAACTAGACCTGTCTGAACCACCCGACTGGGTCCAGATATTTGACTATGTTTTATTGTATATTGACTCTCCTCACCTCTGCTCTGCTGGTGTCGCTGCTGGTGTCGTCCTCCCCCACGTCTGAAAGACAAACACTGAGGTCATTTAAAGGAAAACAAGACTAAAAGAAAAACACAGACCCCTGTAATGGCAGAAACAGACACATATGCTTGGCTGACGCACTGATGCGGTCCTGCATTAATGTGGCTGTCCTAAAGGGGGCGATATAGCAACCGTCAGAATCAGTTGCGTTGCAATATCGCTTTTATCGCATTATAAAGTGTATTTTCTGAGACATTTCGGAAGGAAAGGATATTTGAAATCGATCAGACTGACTGAACAAGAGACAAGTGACTCACGTCGCTCCGGGCGCTCAAGTTTCCGTCGCCCTCGTTTCTTCCGTGGAGTGGAAGGGGCGGAGTCTTCGTCTGCTCCGGGGGGCGTGTCTGTGCTGTTCCTGTGGGTGGAGTCAGGGGAGGAGTCGTCCCGCTCCAGGTTTTTCACAGAAACTCGACTGTCTGCTTCACCGTTACACCCTGCCTGCTTTATACAGGCCACACCCTCTATTACACGTCCACAACTATTCACCTATCAGGAGAGAGAAATGAGGGAGCAAATCACTCAAACGACTCGATGCGCAGACTAGTGATGCGCGGGTCGTCTCATAACCCGCGGGCCCCGCGGGTAGCCCGCGGGTCGGGTTGGGGCGGGTAAAGAAATTGTCACTTTATTTGCGGGTCGGGTTGGGGCGGGTCATTAAAAACAAAATAAAATAAAAATCCATATATGTTGCATGCAATGTCCAGCCTATATTAAATATCTGGGAATATCAATCTAATCATATTTTAGTAGGTTCTTTGATAAGGCCGTAGCAATGCAACTTGCCGGATTTCCCCAAACCTTTGGTGTCACGTGACACAGCTCGCGCAAAGCAGCTCGCGCCAAGCAGCTCCCCCCGCCAGCCACAACAACAAAGACGGAGAAATAAAAGTGAAGATGGAAGATGAGGTGCGGGAGAAATTGAGGTCGGGATTTTACATAATTAAAAGAAAAAAAGGTGAATGATGAATTAGATGAATACAAACACTGCATTGTAAATATTGAAAATGTTTAAATCATTATCTTATTAATATGACCTGATTTATGGTTCATATTCAGAATCGTCTGTTATTGCCAGTTTACATGGCGATGTTTCCAAGCACTTTCAGGCTGAAATAAAGGCTGTTTTCATTTACATTACAATGCCTAGTATGTCTATTTAATGATCGCGGGTGCGGGGCGGGGCGGGTTGTAAAAATAGATACAGTGGTGCGGGGCGGGCCAAATAATTTCATAAAAGCGGGACCCGCGGGTTGGAAAAAGCGCAGACTGAAATGTCAGGACTGGATGAGATGCATGTGTAAATATGTGGGTGCGCATGCAGGAGGGACTGTCCCTGATTTTTATAATCAGGTAATATCTAGTAGGATAAATATCACTTAGCTAAACCATCTTTCCTATAAATCGAGGTGCTTCACAGAACAATTGTAATTCACAACGGTAATATATTTATTGAAAACAACAGTTTTCATGTCTTATAATTAGCATTAAAACGAATATTTATCTATTTATTTAGCCTATTATTATTACATTTAATTATTCATGTTTTTTTGCAGAACTATTGTAATTTACAACAGTAATACATTTCTGTTTTCATTTCTTATAATTAGCATTAAAACTAATTATTTATTTAATGATAATAATTATTATTATTATCAAGATCTCAGGGGGGCTTCAAGTAAATATTATGGATGAAACAAAAGAGTCTCGGAACCCCTTCTATAAATGAACTTACTGAAAATGAACTTTTTCTGCAATTTTTACATCTGTTATAGCTTCTTTAGATTAGTCTTGGAACATGGTACTTTGAGCACTGTTGGCTAGTGTGTCATACATAAATTGCTTGTGATATTTCTCCTTTCTTGCTTTAGATAATGTAAATCTGCATAGACACAGACGGCATAAAACACATTGAGGCGCAGTGACACAGCAGCTAGCACATTAGTGCTAATGGTGTCATGGATCAGTTTAGGATCACAGCTTACAGTGTATTGCATATTAAATATGTATTGCAAATGCTTTATAAGCCTTTACCCTTTAAAAGCCTTTAAAAGATTATTATTGTGTACATAAAGATATGGTGGAATCCGGCTTGTCCCGTAGATGATCTGCTTGCGCACTTTTACCTCGCGCACGAGCAGATCCGTTTGCGCTCTGGAGACGGCTTCGGTCTTTCCACTACCAAATTCCGTCATGTAAATAGCGAATCTGCCTTGGCGCGAGTGCAACTGGCATTTAAAGAGAATGGGAGATGAGACTCTGATTGGTTTAACGCACGTAAATCCCAAAACACACCCATTACTCATGAGAATACGGACAATCCTTTTAGACCATGCGCCTGGCACGCCGACCATTTTTCCCATTGTTAAACTGGCAAAAGTGGATTCAGACACGCCCTGCGCTTTAGACCATGTGCTTAGATCGTCAAAATAGGGCCCATAGTCTCCTAAAAGAAAGAACTGATTCTGAACTGCTGAAACGAGTCGTCAGTAATTCCAGTCTCACTTTCTGTTACACGCCTACGTAATAATGTAAGAAATTTGCATAATGCCCGCATATGATCTTCATAGGCTGCTCGAGAACAATGTCTACTTTGACCTTCAAACACTGTAATTGTAGAAGAGACTGGAAAAGTTTGATTCGTGTGTCGACATGTTTTCTGCACTGCATTTCAAAAGGATGAAGACTCGCTCTGGAATTAATAGTATGTTGAAATGAGTATTCAAAATATACTCTGAAGGTCAACTTTTCCAGTTAGATCCGAGGACACTCAAACGGCTAATATTGCCCATAACCCATTGCATGCTGGATGAGGATTCAATTAGAACTACAAACGGGGGGGGTGGTGGGGTGTTAAAAAACTACAAACATGGCAGATGCACGTGTCCGACGGTTAAGTAGACAGGTTTAGATAAAGGGGGTTGAGTGATTAAAAATCAGTATCTAACCCGACGAAAAGACATTTATTGAGTGTTATCCACATTATATTTAATCTGCAACAGCATTGTGAACTTTTGTAATGATATGTTTGGTCATTAACTTTTAAATGCATCATTATGCAAACTGCAAACACATGAGGAGAGTCTTTGCATGAAAGACCCACGACTGGCAGATCAATATGCCACTACATTTCTCTCAGAAACGGTGGGAAATTAAATTAAATTGAACGTGAAGGATTTTAAATGTGACAAGATGATTGACAGGGCAATTTAAGCAGTGACAGGATGCATGTAACTAAGCGACAGAGCGGCCCGTTAAAGACGCAATTATGACGAAGTCCCAAAGCGTGACTACTCTTCTGCTAAACACTACTTTTTGCTTCACAAAAACAGGCATATACTAGGGCGTAGTATAAGTAGGCAAATGAATCACAGCATAAGTCTTTGAACGAACCGTTTTCAGACTCTTTGAGAAATGAGGTGATGTGCAATGTATTTTATGAGAAAATGAAAGTGTTTTTTGACCAAGGATGCATGTAAAACTATAGCAGGAGACCTCCAAAACTAAACCAGGAACCTTTGAAATAGCATAATATGTGCACTTTAAATTTCTGTAACAGGACTTTCATTGAGACAACACATTATTTTATCCATCAGGACTTTATTTGATGTTGTTAATTTGTTGTTATTTATTTATTTATTTATTGTTGACTCTGTTCCATTTAATTGTCAGATAGTATTGCACAAGCTTTCCTTGTCATTAATTCTCAAATTGTGTTTCACAATCTGAACAAGTTTTTTTTGTAGTTAATGAGGATATTTTTTTAACAAAAATCACTGCCCCAAAAGAGCATATGCTGCTCCATTCTTCCTCATTTTTGATTGTGCAACTCCTTTCACACAAGTCATTATACAGCATAACTCAATGATGCCACTAAATCCTAGAGTTTAGTTTTGCTACCTCTTAAAAAAATAAATAAAAACTTATAATATGAATAATTTATTTAAAGTTCCAAGTATCAGTTGACATTTAAAAAAATATTTTATGCACATTAAATATTTTCCCTCTAGATAAAAATCTATGTTATCATTTCTGTTATCCACCACATTAATGTTAA
The DNA here is from genome assembly GCF_963993115.1 of Abramis brama. NCBI lineage: Eukaryota > Metazoa > Chordata > Actinopteri > Cypriniformes > Leuciscidae > Abramis > Abramis brama. The sequence goes on from NC_139980.1 coordinate 31,578,384, forward strand.
CTGACATTAAATTTAAAGCATTAACTATTAGCAAAATTTTCAAAAGGCTGCATCACCTAAGACTTAACTTAAAGGAGAACTGTCGCCAAAATGCAGCCTAGGGTCTTTTTGTTAATCTACCCGAGTCAGACTTTTGTTTAAAAGCATAATTAGAATGGAAACGCAACTTTTAACGTTTGACCATATTTTTGTTTTCGGTCAAATTTCCTTTTGAATGGGAGTGAATGGGGCACTTCTATGATAGCATCAAAAATCACTATTTTTAAAACACTAAGAAGGCTCGACACAACATGAAACTTTGCTCTCAGTATCACCAGAGGCTCTACACATGAACTCCAGCATTGAGAACATTGCTTGTGTACACAGAGTTTACTAAAAAGGAGGATTTTGAACAACTCACTGTCTCTGTGTCCGCCGGCATTTTGACAGTCAAAAATAGTCGATCTCCGAATGCAACGTAACAGGGAGGAGAGTAAAGATGGAAAGCTCCTAAAGCTTGTTTCCACATAAATTCACGGATAATTTGTTGTTTTGTCGTTAGTGAAAATCAATATTGACCTTGTATTTGAAAAAGGATCCTCATATAAGAAGCAATACTAAAATTCAGAGTCAGTTCATTCGCATTCGGAGATCGACTATTTTTGACTGTCAAAATGCCAGCGGACACAGAGACAGTGAGTTGTTCAAAATCTTTCTTTTTAGTAAACTCTGTGTACACAAACAATGTTCTCAATGCTGGAGTTCATGTGTAGAGCCTCTGGTGATACTGAGAGCAAAGTTTCATGTTGTGTCGAGCCTTCTTAGTGTTTTAAAAATAGTGATTTTTGATGCGATCATAGAAGTGCCCCAAGCACTCCCATTCAAAAGGCAATTTGACCGAAAACGAAAATACGGTCAAACTTAAAAGTGGCGTTTCCATTCTAATTATGCTTTTAAACGAAAGTTTGCCTTGGGTAGATTAACAAAAAGACCCTAGGTTGCATTTTGGCGAGAGTTACCCTTTAACAATGTTTTCAAGAATGGCTAGGTGACATCAGCTTAAATTAACATATTTTGATAAATGACTATGAAGTCAAAGATAATTTCTTCAAAATAAATAAGAGAATATTTGATTTTACATTGACATTATCATCCATCAATGTTAAAAACAAGCAGGAAATCAATAAAATGTTCGGCGGCTGCTGGGACGTCCTACAGCGCGACGCTGTCTGCTAACTTTATGATGAACAATAAAAGTCTCTTTGGTTCAGTATGACGAGGGCTGGTGTGAGTTTTACTGCTGTCTGCGAGTTAATAGATGCCGAACACACTCGCGCACACTCGCGAATCAGTGCAGTCACACACACATTAGTGGTTTCATTAGAGTGATTGGCAACACTGTTTGACAGCTGCTGATGTCTTTAATCAACAGGTGAGAAACTATAAACCTCAAAGGGCCCGCAGGTGTTTCAAACACAAGCACACACACACACACACTTCACTCATTCTCTTTAAACGAAGAAAAATATGTGAATGCATATGCGTCTAGCTACACAAGCTCAATCTCATGCATCCAAAAAGTGTCGAAACACAAACTGCATTCACTCAAAAGCATTGATTTCGCTTGAGTATTTGTGTGAAGGTTTTAAATCCAAACATATTCCACAACAGAAACTACATGGATGTTGCAAGATCAAGGAGATGAAATCAATGGATCAAATCGTTCAGCGGAGCGACTGTACTTTAAAGCGGATGGTGAGGCCTGAGGCGAAGGAGTGTGTTCAACATTCATCTACTGAATAAACACTCCCAATTCCCACAGGACTTCTGTTGGTTTAGATGAAGACACGACTGTGATGATTTTATTAGACGTCTGCAGTAAATCTTGTAGCCTTTTTTCCTCGCACTTTCACAACTTGTTACTAACGATAATGCACAACCAGTCCATTGATATGATAAATGTGTGTTTACATGGTATAGAATAGTACCTGCATAATGTAAAAGATGAAAACCACTAACACGTAAATATCACCTGTGAGAATCTCTCGCATTTGAGAGCAACACATTTTGGAAGTATGAAAAATATTTAGTGGCCAAAACATCTGAAACAAATAAAAGCGTCTTGTTTTGTCTAGATTCCCGCTCTGCTCACTCTGGACTTTTAAACACTATTGAAGGAGCAGACACACTGGACACTTGATGATGCCTATCTTTCACTATATGCTCCAACGCACACAAAACAACAACAACAACAACAACAACAACAACAACAACAACAACAACAACAACAACAACAACAACAACAACAACAACAACAAAATGTTTTTAGGGATGCACAGATCAATATGGTTAAGCTGATAATTACTTTCATGTTATGGCCAATTATCGATAAATGGCAGACTAAAAAAAAACAAAAACAAAAACAACAAAACTGAAAACGCAACAAATCTGTTATATGCCGATAAATTAAAGAAAATTTGAAGATTCAATATTTGATATAATGCTGATATATCATGAATGCCAGATTTTACGAAAACGAAATTTATGTGTAGACAATAAATAAAAAATAAAATACAAAATAAAATAATAAAAAACAAAATATAAAAAAAAAAAAATATATATATATATATAGAGAGAGAGAGAGAGAGAGAGTCATTTAGTAAAAACAAGAAAGCATCTCGTCAGCAACTCGATTCGTGGTGTATTTTACTAACAATCTGATTTTTAACTCGGGCTGTTTGATTGCAATGATGCTTCTGCCTGAAAAATTCACCCCTTTAAAAGCTCCATTTCAGAGCAAATACATAAATAATGAGAAAAATAATGCAATAAATATCAACACTTGTTTTATTTTAGCTGGCTCTGTTCTGGTTCAATTCCGTTCAATTCCCTAAAAAAATAACAGCAAGTCCCATTCAACTTTTTTTGTCTTGTTGAACATCCTGCTACACTCGAAACATGCACATAACCAAAGTAAAATGGCTACTTTTAACATTGACGCGCCTTTAGATCAAGACTCTAAAAGGGACAGTTCACCAAAAAAATCCTGTCATCATGTGGTTTCAAACTTGCATGTCTTTCTTTCTTCCATGAAACACTAATGAAGATATTTTGAAGAAAGTTTTCATTCAAGATTCTGATCATCATAATGTTCATCTAAAATTAGCAAGACATCAATTCAAACTTACCATTCTCATAGAGCTACAGGCTAGAGCACCTCGTCTTTCTCTCACTTAGACATCTGCAGCAGCCACAGTTTCCTGTTCCTGTTCAGCGAGTAAACCTGTCTCTATGCTCTCAGTGCTGCGTGGGTTTCAGATTCAGTCACAGGTACATACGACTAAATGAATGATTGGGACTGTCCCTGACGTCACTTAAACTGATGCAATGAGTAAAATGGGTTTAACCACTGAAATTAGCATCATCATCTGAATTAATTGGGATAAAATGAAGTCATTTTTACAAATCAAATCAAATCAAGTATATTTGTATAGCGCTTTTCACAATACAGATTGTATCAAAGCAGCTTCACAGTATTAAAATAAAATAATACAACAAAGTTTGTTTCTAGTGGAATTTATTGATTGATAGAATAAAATTAAATATCCCCAAAATATCCCCAACTGAGCAAGCCAAAGGCAACAGTGGCAAGGAACCGAAAAACTCCATCAAGTGACCTAATGGTGTCCTAAAACTCCATCAGGTGACCTAATGGAGAAAAAAAAACCTTGGGAGAACCCAGGCTCAGTCGGGGGCCAGTTCTCCTCTGGCATTTATGAACTAGAGGCCGGATTGTAGTTTGAAACTGTGAGATAAACAATATTATATGAATGCCTGGCTGAAAAGATGCGTCTTTAATCTAGTTTTAAACTGGGAGAGTGAGTCCGAGCAACGAACAGTATCAGGAAGGCTATTCCAGAGTTTTGGAGCTAAATGTGAAAATGCTCTCCCTCCTTTGGTTGATCTGGATATCCTAGGTATGACCAAAAGCCTTGAATTTATTGATCTTAAAGAGCGCGATGGATTATAGGGTGATAGAAGATCCGTTAAATAGACTGGAGCTAAGCCGTTTAGGGCTTTATAAGTCAGTAGCAATACCTTATAATTAATACGGAACTTTATAGGTAGCCAATGTAGTGATGATAAAATCGGTGTTATATGATCATATTTTCTTGATCTAGTAAGAACTCTAGCGGCTGCATTTTTGACTAACTGTAGCTTGTTTATTGAGGATGCAGGACAACCGGCTAATAAAGCATTACAGTAATCTAGTCTCGAGGTCATGAATGCATGAACTAACTTTTCTGCATCAGAAACTGATAGCATATTACGTAGCTTAGCAATGTTTCTAAGGTGGAAAAAGGCTGTTTTTGTAACATACGAAATATGATTTTCAAAAGACAGGTTACAATCGAGTATAACACCCAGGTCTTTTACTGTAGAGGATAAAGTAACAGGACATCCTACGATGTCAAAGTTGTATTGTGAGAGGTTCTGTGGGCGGATTTGTCTTGTCTGGATTTAATAAAAGAAAATTACGCGTCATCCAATCTTTTATATCTTTAACACACTCTGTCAATTTGGATAATTTAGCGTTTTCATCCGGCCGTGATGAAATATATATTTGAGTGTCATCAGCATAACAATGGAAACTAATTCCATGTTTCCTTATAATATTTCCAAGTGGTATCATATATATTGAGAATAACAGAGGGCCCAACACAGATCCCTGCGGCACTCCATAGTTTACTGGAGTTATGATCGATTTTTCTCCATTCAAATAGACAAAATGGTAGCGGTCAGATAAGTATGATATGAACCAGCTTAATGCTTGTCCTTGAACACCAGTATAATTTTGTAGTCGATCTAAGAGTATTGTATGATCTATAGTATCGAACGCAGCACTTAGATCAAGTAAAACTAGTATTGAGATGCAGCCTTGGTCAGAAGCTAAGAGTAAATCATTTGTGATTTTAACGAGCGCAGTTTCAGTGCTATGATGCGGTCTGAATCCTGACTGAAAATTTTCATAGATATCATTTTCTTGCAAGAAAGAGCCCAGTTGAGTGGACACAACTTTTTCTAGTATTTTAGACATAAAAGGTAGATTTGAAATGGGTCTATAATTTGCTAGATTATTATGATCTAATTGTGGTTTCTTAATGAGAGGTTTTATCACTGCCAGTTTAAATGTTCTTGGAACATGACCTAAAGATAAAGATGAGTTAATAATATTGAGGAGAGGCTCTTCCACTACAGGTAACACTTCCTTCAGTAGTTTAGTTGGTATAGGATCTAATAAACATGTTGTTGTTTTAGATGAAGTGATAAGTTTATTTAACTCTTTTTGTTCTATAGTTGTAAAGCACTGTAATTGTTCTTGCGGGGGGATAATTGAGGCTGAATTATAAGGTGCGATTGAGGATTGAACATTTACAATTGTGGTTCTGATGCTTTCTATTTTCTCAGTGAAGAAGTTCATGAAATCATTACTACTAAACTGTAACGGGATATTTTGTTCGGGTGACTTCTGTTTATTTGTTAGTCTAGCCTCGGTGTTAAATAAAAACCTAGGATTGTTTTGGTTGTTTTCTATTAGTTTGCGGAGGTGCTCAGCCCTGGCCGCTTTTAGGGCCTTTTTATAACGTGACATACTGTCTTTCCACGCGATTCTAAAGACCTCTAAATTAGTTTGTTTCCATTTACGCTCTAAATTACGGGTTTCTCTCTTTAGAACATGCGTAGTATTATTGTACCATGGTGCTTTAATTTTCTCTCTGACCTTTTTTAATCTAATGGGTGCAACAACATCCAATGTTCTAGAGAGAATGGTGCTCATAGTGCTAGTTAGTTCTTCTAGTTCATCTGTTTGTTTGGGTTCAGGCAGCAGCTGAGACAGATTAGATAAGCAATTTGAGAAATTATCTATGGTGGATGGAAGGATTGTTCTGCCTGGTCGATAACGCGGCGCCGCATGACATATTACAGCAGTACGTAATATGCAAGTTACCAAGTAATGGTCAGTGACATCATCACTTTGTGGAATGATATCTATATCGGTTGGATCGGTTCCATATGATATAATTAAATCGAGTGTGTGATTAAGACGATGAGTTGGTCCGGTGACGTTTTGCTTGACCCCAAATGAATTTAATAAATCTATAAATCCATTTTTACAGTCAAAAAAGGAATAGTTGAGCCAAGAACTGGAAATTATTCACCATCATATCATTGCAAACCAATGACTTGCTTTTTTCCGTGATATAGACAAAAGGAGTTTAAAAGATAGTGCATTTTAAATGAAAGTGAGTGGGGACAGACACTGGTGAGACCTAAAAACACACCGTAGAAGCAGTTCACACAACTCACACTTAAATACAATGGCAATTCATAGTGACAGCAACTTTCAAGCTCCAAAAAAGACATAAAAAACATCATAAGATTACTCAAAATGACTTGTGCACTAGATGTGGTCACTATGAAGTGCATACCCTAACGTTTAAAAGTTTGTGGTCTGTTAGATGTTTATAATGTTTTTGAAATACGTCTCTTCTGCTCACCAAGGCTGCATTTATTTGCATACAGTACTGTGCAAAAGTCTTAGGCATGCTAATACCCACCCCCCCCCCCCCCACCACCACCACCAAAAATAAATAAATAAAAAGTTTTAAGTCAGTTATTTATGTATTTTGCTGTAGTGTGTCAGTAGGAAATATCAGTTTACATTTCCAAAAAATGTTTTGCCATTAATTGTAATAATCCAGTGAGATTTGTGTATGCACAAGGAGTCTGACAACAGCCGGTATGATCTGATCTCACCATCATCGAGTCCGTCTGTGATTACATGAAGAAACAGAAGAAACTGAGACAGACTAAATCCAGAAGAACTGCGGGAACGTCACGCTTGAAGAAACCTTAGCAAAGCTACAGTACTGTGAAAAGTACTGGCACTTGTGTTAAAATGCTGTAAAGTGAGAATGCTTTCAAAACTAAAATCACAAATTGAATTTATTTTATGATTTAACTTCTATTAACTAATTCAAATCAATATATGGTGTAACGACCCTTTGCGTTTAAAACGGCTTTTGTCCAGGTACACTTGCGCATAGTTTTTCAGGAAGCTTTGCAGGAAGGTTTCTTCAAGCGTCTCGGAGACGTTCCCGCAGTTCTTCTGGATTTAGTCTGTCTCAGTTTTTTCTGTTTCTTCATGTAATCACAGACGGACTCGATGGTGGTGAGATCAGATCATACCGGGCGTTGTCAGACTCCTTGTGCATACACAAATCTCACTGGATTATTACAATTAATGGTAAAAAAAAATGTTTGGAAATGTAAACTGATATTTCATACTGACACACTACAGCAAAAGATATAAATAACTGACTTAAAGGAGCCGTATGTAAGATTGTGGCCAAAACTGGTACTGCAATCACTTTCAAATGACTGTAGAGCGGTGTATCCCCTCCCCCTCCCCCCTGACTCGAGGTTGCCAGATAGGCTGCAGGATCCAGCAGGAACGTTTGTAGCTGCAGCTGTGGTAACTAGAGCAGAGCTGGCAACCCGGATGCCGAAACACTACTGACTTCGTGATTGGTAGATAGGTGGAGGGTGGAGCATCAGGCCAAAACACAACATGACAACATCAACATCAGTTGAGGGCTGCAACTATCACTTTTAAATTACAATATCCTGGCCGTACTACTGTTGTCAGTGATAAAAGTATTTGAAATGAACATGATTTCTTAATGTCTAGTGACATATCAGGGCCATTTTATGATTAATTGAAATACATTTCTTACATACAGCTCCTTTAAAACCATTTTTTTTTGGGGGGGGGGGGGGGGGGGGGTATTAACATGCCTAAGACTTTTGCACAGTACTGTATATCAAAAATATTGGAGAAACAGGAAAATTGTGAAATATTATTACAAATTAAAATCCATTTTCTATTTGAATATATTCTCAAATGTAATTTATTCCTGTGATCAAAGCTGAATTTTCAGCATCATTACTCCAGTCTTCAGAGTCACATGATCCTTCAGAAATCTTTCTAATATGATGATTTGATGTTTAAGAAACAACTCGAGATCTGATGGCAGCTCCATCACAAACTGTAAGTGAGGAATTTCATAATGCTTTGTAAATTAGAGCGCTAGTCTCTGGAAAACAGCTCTATAAAGAAGAACAGTTTGGAATGACATGAGGGTGTGTAAATAATGGCAGAATTGTAAATTTTGGGTGAACTGTCCCTTTAAATGAACACGGCGAGCGCACAGACGCCATACAGGGCTGACGCCGGAGTCTCATGCAGTATTTGATCAGCTGCTCGTTTTTCAGTCATGACTCACAGACATTCAGATCAGCTCAGGCGATGAACATGCTGGTTATTCACAGAACACACGTTGTGTTAATGCTGAGTGCCATAGTTGTGCATGTGTGCACATGTACTCACTCCTGGTGTTTTGCGTTTTCGAGCGGGTCGTCCGACTCTTCGTGTTGGTGTGTCCGTCACTCTGTCTTCATGTGTGACCTCACACACTTCATGTTCTGCCTCTGGACTCTAAAACAAACAAACACACAAACACGTCAGTGCTACAACAAACACACTCTCTCTCTCTCTCTCTCTCTCTTTCACACACACTCTTTCTTTCCTCTTTCGTCAGTAACACTGGCTCAAAAATTTCTTTATACTTTGAGAAGATATTCTCTATAAAATATATTTTCACACAAATATTGAGTATCAGCAACAATGATGATTGCTTTAGCAAACACCTGTTAACTAAACAATGACAAGAAGTCAATACAATTAAATGCATGTCATTATTATTTTATTTATTATTTTAATATAATTTAAAATAAGTTGCTATTTCCTAATAACATTTTATACAATTAAATAAAAGAATATTATGAAAAAAAATGAATTAATATTTTACGAAACAAAATAATATTACTTTATGAATAAAATATAATACAATGGATTAAAATGTAATAAAATGAAATAACAGAAAAACAAAGCAATATTAAGGACTTTGATTCATATTATAAAAAATACTTTTAAGGACTTAATATAAATATTTTCAGATTCACACACACACACACGCACACACACACGCTCACACAGATGATCCGTCTGGACTCTCTCAGTGGGGATCCAGAGAGAGAGAGAGTGAGAGAGAGAGAGAGAGAGAGAGAGAGGCAGCGGTTACTAAGGTGAAAACTGCTTAGCAACTGTCTCCAGGAGGTCATGATGCTGCTCTCCTGAACAAAACCATGAGGTCATTTCCCTGGCAACAATCCCGGCAGCCATGTGCCCACTAATGTTATTTATCCACTAGTCCTATCACACACAACCATGAAACCACAACACACACTGTGCAGATATAATTCATGAACTCTCCTGTCTCTCTCATAAATCGTTCTGTCGTAACCACTGAAACAACATGAAGTTTGATCAGTCCCCAAAGGTCAAGGGTCACCAGGGGAGTGTTTCTACAAATGAGTGAATGGATGTTAATAGTCATTAAACATTAACCTCAAGTCCATCAGAGATATGAAAACCCCAAACCATCCACCAGTCAACATGACGTGAACTCTCACTGATCTGTGTTGCTTCATATTAGACCAATCAAAGACTTCAGCCTCCATCAAAAGAGAATAACTGTATTCATGTCTGAAATTATTTTTATAGATAGACAGACAGATAGATGATAGATATAGCCAGATAGATATACAGATGATAGATAGATAGATAGATAGATAGATAGATAGATAGATAGCAATATAAACAGATGGATGGATGGATGGATATATAAACAGATGGATGGATGGATGAATGGATGGATGAATGGATAGCAATATAAACAGATGGATGGATGGATGGATGGATGGATAGATAAACAGATAAACAGATGGATGGATGAACAGATAAACAGATGGATAGATAAACAGATGGATGGATGGATAGATAAACAGATGGATGGATGGATGGATGGATGGATAGATAGATAAACAGATGGATGGATGGATGGATGGATAGATAAACAGATGGATGGATGGATAGATAAACAGATGGATGGATGGATAGATAGATAAACAGATGGATGGATAGATAGATAAACGGATGGATGGATGGATAGATAGATAAACAGATGGATGGATGGATGGATAGATAGATAAACAGATGGATGGATGATAGATAAACATGGATGGATGGATAGATAAACAGATAAACAGATGGATGGATGGATAGATAAACAGATAAACAGATGGATGGATGAACAGATAAACAGATGGATAGATAAACAGATGGATGGATGGATAGATAAACAGATGGATGGATGGATGGATGGATGGATAGATAGATAAACAGATGGATGGATGGATGGATAGATAAACAGATGGATGGATGGATAGATAAACAGATGGATGGATGGATAGATAGATAAACAGATGGATGGATAGATAAACGGATGGATGGATGGATAGATAGATAAACAGATGGATGGATGGATAGATAAACAGATAAACAGATGGATGGATGATAGATAAACATGGATGGATGATAGATAAACAGATAAACAGATGGATGGATGATAGCAATATAAACAGATGGATGGATTGATGGATTGATGGATCGATGGATGGATAGATAAACAGATGGATGAATGATGATAGATAGATAGATATAATAAGATGGCATTATAAACACATGGATAATAGATAGATTGAACACTTATCATGAGATGATCTTATAAGTGATGTGATGTACTTCATCTCATGAGATATCACTGAAATAGATCATAATTGCCTATTGCATGATTTATTGCAGTCCTTCGGTCCTTTATAATCGTATAAAACAAAATGGTATTAATTGTACTAATAGAATAATAAGTTATAATTGTTGCTTGTATTATTAGAGTACTACGGTATGAAGCACATGACTCAGTTTTTAACGGTATAGTAGAATATTACATCAGAACCTCAGAGCACAGGAGACATTTTGTGTCTGGTTTTGTCATCTCCAGATTATTTCGGTCATCAGCGGGTTATTTTGGGCCACTGCTGTTGCCAAGCAACGAGACTGGGCCAAGAACAGGAGGAAGTTCCCCGGTGGAACGAGTCTGTTGGGTCCTGCACCTCTCTCTCTCTCTCTCTCTCTCTTCCTTCCACATTTTCCACTCTCCATCTCTCGCTTGAGTATTACAGACTTACACACATATAAGCTGAAATGACTGAAGAAAATACACCTGCACACTATCCTACTATCCTAGAAAGGTTCCAAAAGAGGGTTTTCAAAGCGTTGCCACTGAAGAACCATTCTGGGTTCCTCAAAGAACCTTACAGGGGACAGTTCTTAAAAGAACCATTTCTTTCCTAAGTGTAAAGAACCTTTTTCCACTATAAAGAACCTTTTGTGCAATGGAAAAGTTCCATGGACGTTAAAAGGTTCTTCGTGGAACTACAGATGCCAATTAAGAACCTTTATTTTTAAGAGTGTACAGATGGCTAAATGAATCAATTAAAAACTATATATAATATTTATACATTAGGGCTGCACAATATATTGAAATGATCAAAATATCGCAAATATATTGCATATCACAACGGCTTGCAATAACTGTGGTCATGAAGAAAAGACAAAGAGAAAATCATGAACAAAAGCTCTTGGCTGAATAACTTTTGTAGCTTTAATAAGAATCAGTATATATTTAATTCATACAGTGAAAACTAAGCAGTTTTATTTTTACATTTGATTATTCAGTTTCTGTTGTTAAATAATCCTAATGTAGGATAAACTGAAACCCTAAACCCTGTGGTTTACACTGATGTTAAAATAACACTTCTTATGTTTCAGTAAAACACTGATGTTCACTTTCAGAAGTTTAGGGATGTTTTCTTGTCACAAAAAGAAACGCGTATGTAGGTTATATAATTTTAAATATATTTTTTAAGATAATTTAAGTTTATTGTACACACTTTAAGCATTATCATATCGCATTATATAATGAGTTATCGCATATTTCTTCAATATCGTGCAGCCCTATTATACATTTATATTGAAAACTAAGCATCATCATTAAAATAATTGACCAATATATAAAAAGGTCAGAGCATTTCCTTTTCAAATCCTCATTTAAACAGTTTGCGATTATTACCATTCACAATAACACCAAGAAAATGTATAACAACCAATAGGAATTCATACTGAGGCTAACACTTTAGTTTAGGGTCCAATTCTCACTATTAACTAGTTGCTTATTAGCATGAATATTACTAGGATATCGGCTGTTTATTAGTACTTCTAAAGCACATATTAATGCCTTATTCTACATCCCTTAACCCTACCCAATACTTAAACTTCACAACCACCTTACTAACTATTAATAAGCAGTAATTAGGAGTTTATTGAGGCAAAAGTCGTAATTAATAGTGAGAATTGAACCCTAAACTAAAGTGTGACTAAATAAAGCATATTGAGGACAAACACTGAATTGTTTGTGAGCTCCTATATGCAAGCACAAGCTTTTAAACAGGTCGATTTTCTCTGCCAAATCAAACACTATCTGATCGTTGCCATAAATACTATATCAGCCAATAAATACCTTCAGTCGGGTTCACAGAGGACATCTAAATGAGCAAAGCAATAAAATACACAATCAACACACACACCCATGATCTCAAACACAAGTTTTACTCTGTTCGAGATTGATTACTAAAGCTCTAGTAACTGATTCACCTGTTCAACAGACCAAAGTTGGTGCAAAGTTAATGAAAACCAATGAAAACAGGTCAGAACACCAGTTCACCCCCCAACACAATCATATTGGGAATAAAAAGCGTTGTCCAGTACACATAAGGTGTTAAAAGTTCAAAAGATCATCAGTCTGCTCTGTCACAAACTCATTTTTGTCTAAATTTAGGTGTAAACTGACTCTCTTCCCTACAAAAAAACACTGTAATACAATTTCACCTTCAATGTGACATGAAAATCTAGCACACGCCTCACCTCACATGACTCCAAGCCACATAAATCAGTTAGGCAAGGCTTTCTGATCACTGTAAGGCCAGCATACATAAACTACTGTGACTCTTGTGCTGGTCCAACCGCTAAAAAACAGATTTATAACAAATGAATGGCCATTAAACTGTAAGAGGAGCGGAGCAGGAAAATGAAGAGTTACTAGAGCGTTCCTACACACCCACAGTCGTAACCTCAATGACACTGCAGTGGTTCTCTCCAGATTCTTGAGGTCAGTGGGACTGTTAAATCTCTGATGGGTCCCAGGTTAATGTTCATCAGGGATTTTAATGAGTTTCCCTAATCATTTATGTGGTTATTTCGCCTACTGATTACAAAGATGGGCCATTTCAGGTATCGACTAGCTCAGGGGTGAGATTTCATTAGTTTAGATCTGTTAGTTATGTGGCTCTGCGACAAAAAAAACAAAAAAAATGCTATAATAACTGCAAATTAAAAGCAATAACATTACATTATTCCAACTAGAATTACATACTTTCCTTACACCTTAAGGTACAGCTGTAATAATTTATGAGTAACATATATTTTGTCAATATATCTTATCAGCTTTACTGATTTTGTCACTTTTAGGCTAAAAACAATCATGCAAGCACAGATGTAATGGATATAAATTGTGCAAAGCCTAATAAAAGTGTGATCTGAAAAATAACTGTAAAATAAATAAATTCATAAATCCTCTCCTGTGGCCGTATGGGATAATAACGTGTAGAGTTGATGTGCACTTCATAATCTCGCCGAAAGCAGTGGGTCATCCGAGTTCTTTTCGCATACGGTTTATTGAATAGCCTACTACGAATTCGGACATATACTCAATAGCTCACATACTGTTTTTCGCCAACTATATAGTATGGAAATAGGCGAGATTGTGTAGCTATTAGCGTCTTTTCAAGTTATCGTGATGCTCTGGAAAAAGCTATTCATCTAATTTACTTAAAGTGTAACTTGCAGGTTAAATTTTTCACGAAGAAAATGCAATAAACATAAAGATAAGAACCACCCACCACTGTTTTGTTTGTTTTTCATACCAAAATGCTGAATATAATATGAAAAGTTGGTACTTTTTAGTGGTTTTAAGCACTCCCTCTCCCTTCTACTAGGCTGGGCGTGACGTCATAAAAGGAACTCCAAGCCTAGAGTTACTGTAGTCTAATGGCAAGTAGGCTAGCAGTTATATTGAAATAACTCAATTGTAAACATAATCGTGTGTGCTGGCTTCAAGAGGACCGTGATCCTGCCTGAAATGAGAGTAAGCTATTCGCAAAACAAACGGGTTCAGGCAGCATGCACGCAAAGTTAAACCGAACTTTTATTTTGACGGGTTGCCGTGAAGACCTTTGAGTTTCTGTGTGTGTATGATATGACGATAGTTTTTCTCAAATGAAACGGTAAAATGACTTTCATCATGTCATCATATCGTGACTGGCAGCAGCTAGACTGAAAACAGCGCGAGCATCACTCGTGCTTCATTGTGTGTGTGTGTGTGTGAGGTAAATGACACCGCGTGTCTGCGCCATTCAGTCACACAGAGACAAACAGAACATGCAAGGTTAATATTTAAATAGTATTTCTGCAGTTTAATATACACAGACACTATATCGTGGTATATATCGGCTACAGTAATAAAAGTTAGTCTGGAGCCCCATGCTTAGATAAACATGGAAGCGACTTAACGCAGCTGCCTATTACTGGGTACCGAATATACCCGGTACTACAGAAATGCTGTACCGTCACATTTTCAGTACCGAAGTACCGGTACTTTGACAACACTAGTTTCCCACCTCCTCAGTCTCCCAGTCGTTCTCCATAATCAAGCCACAAACAGTAGGAGTCTAGCAGAGTATGGTTGCAACTTCCTTTTATGACGTCATCACCCAGTTGCTGTAAAAACGCGCTACCTTTGAAGAAACCCCAATAAATGTTATTTTAACGCATTTTAAGACAGAAATGTTTACATATATACATATTGAGCACTTTAATTTACACATTAATTGGTTGTGGTGGTTAACCTGCAAGTTACACTTTAAAGGGTTCGTTAGTTCACCCAAAAATGAAAATTCTGTCATCATTTACTCATCCTCAAGTCGTTCCAAAACTGTAAGATTTTCGTTCATCTTCGTTAATATTTTTAATGAAATCTGAGAACTTTCTGTCCCTCCAGTCACACACAACATTAAATGGAAGCTCAATCATGTTCGCTTGACGTGCGAGAACCAATGAGGTTCATTCTCATGTTACGCAGCACGTTTGAGCTTCCGCAAGAGGTTTGTTCTTGCGTGTCAAGCCAGTTCGGTCGAGCTTATGTTTATGCTCGCTGATCAATGTTTAAAAGTGAATAAAAGCCTGTGTTACGAAGATGAACGAAAGTCTTACGGGTTTGGAACGACATGAGGGTGAGTAAATGATGAACTATCCCATTAACTACTTTCAAGCATCATTATTAACACCGCATCAGCTCGTATGGAAGCTTGTTTCTGCCACAGAATAAAACATTTTAAAAGATAATTGCGACTTTTTATCTCACAATTGCGAGTTTACATCTAATTCAGAATTGTGAGATATAAACTCGCAATTCTGAGAAAAAAAGTCAAAATTGCGAGTATATATCTTGCAATTTTTACTTTATTTCTCACAATTCTGACTTTATAACTCGCAATTGTGAGTTTATATCTCACAATTGCGAGTTTACATCTAATTCAGAATTGTGAGATATAAACTCGCAATTCTGAGAAAAAAAGTCAAAATTGCGAGTATATATCTTGCAATTTTTACTTTATTTCTCGCAATTCTGACTATATTTCTCGCAATTCTGAGAAAAAAGTAAATTGAAAAAAGAATTGCGAGATAAACTTGCAATTGCGAGTTATAAAGTCAGAATTGCGAGAAATAAAGTCAAAATTGCAAAATATAAACTTGTAATTCTGACTTTTTTCTCGCAGTTGCAAATTTATATCTCGCAATTCTGACTTTTTCTCAGAATTGTGAGCTATAAACTCACAATTGCAAATTATAAAGTCCAATTCTAAGGAAAAACAGAATTACTTTTTATATCTCACAATTCTGAATTAGATGTAAACTCGCAATTGCGAGAAAAAATGTCAGAATTGTGAGATATAAACTCGCCTTTTTTATTTTGTGGCGGAAAAAAGCTTCCATAATTAAGTGAGTGACGTACGCAAAACAAAACACTCCGTTATAACAAATTTTTTTTACAGTCTATGGTTATAACCGACAAACGCTTTGTTGATTATAAAGGGAACGTCCTCATTATGTTCCTATTGATATGAAACTAATTATCAGCTCTCAAATTCTGTCAATTTTATTACAAAATTCAAACAATAAATACCGTTTTGGCGCTTTTAAATGTGACAGATCGCTGTAGCGCCTCAGTTCAAGCGGCAGGAGAACCGATCATCTCTCTTTACTACTAGTTAATAGTAAAACACGAATAAACAATAATAGGTATGTTGAAAGATACAGTACAATTTATCAAAATGTAAATGCCTCGTACATAATATTGATCAGTGTTTTTCAACCGCGGAAAGAGGTCAATAAAACAGCTGGAGAACAATGTTACATAACGTTACATTTACCTCAGGAAAGCCATTTAATGACCATAGCACGTTAGTTGGCTAGAAAAATTAGTATTTTATAATATATTTAGTATTAGTAGCCTTTAAATTAGTATTTTGCTAAATATGTGCACTATATTAAATATTTATTATATTTTTACTTATATCATTAAAATATTATAAAGTTGTTATCATAATAAAAACGCATTATATTTAATCTTTAATAATACCAGCTGACAGGGCTCTCTGTAGCCTGTTTACAGCATTATGTGAGAATTTCTTTCTTGAGAAAAATTTACATGCATCTACTGTACTATTTATCCAAATGAATTGATATCGAATCAGAATCGGAATCAGACCACAAGATTTGAATTGAATTGAAACTGTAAAATTTGTATCAAGCAATAATAAAAGCAGTAGCCTAACAGTCATTGCACCATGTAAACATGGTAACATGTTGTGTCACTAAACTTTATAAAATTATGTTTAGTTAGGCTGCCAAATGTTTTGACATCACAATAGCCTACACTTTTTCTCTTTTTTTTACATCCCCCCAATCCACCTCCCCTTTCCATAGTTCTTACTCCAAGGTAAACTCAAAAGTTGGCAGCCCTCTTATTATAGGCTATAAACTCATAAAGGATATAGCCTAAGTAGCTAACTTTTACACAGAAAAATGAGAAAGCATTTTTGTGTTATCCGTTATGAATAGAGACAATTGTTTTATCTGGCCTATAGTTCGTTCCTTTAAAACTATTTCAAGCGTCGTTTAGTTGATAGCCTATACTGAAACAGCATTTATGATGTCAATTGTCACCGTATGACACGACAAAAGTAATCCGTCATAATTAACGAAGTCGGATTAACGAACCTGCGTAGTACAGGCGCGCGCTTCGTTGTTTATAACTGGATCGAAATATTGCTGTCTTTTAAACCGCATAGACTTGTGTTTTACTCGCAGTCTGGTTTTTCTTCTCGCTTTATGCCCTTGTCTGGCGGCTTCCGCACGGTTCCCCCGCACACACACACACACACTCAAAAACAGATCAAACTAGTGACGAAATAAGTATCCTTTCTCTCTTACCGTTTTATTCGTCGCTGCGTCACAGTCCAGATCGAGAGGCATGATGAAACAAAAACACACTACAGGCCTGATCGATGCATTTGAAATCAACGCAAATGAAATAAAAGACATTAAAATGCTGAGAGACTTTTGTGGCGATGAAACTGATCCACCTTCAGACCATCAAATCCTTCTTCTCCCTGCAAAACCAAACACAACAAAGACCGTATTAATTTCTGGAGTAAACATTTATATTTATACATAAATAGTGTATGATTGTGTGAAATATTTTTCTGGGTAACGTTAGGTCTATAAAGCGACACATAACAGCACAAGTGGAGACGCGTGTGTAGCCTATAATGTTTCCTATGTTTTCACATCACTACAGTCAGTAAAAAAGACATAATTTGTGTCCACAGAAGACAAACAGCAGCCAGTTTGAGGTTTAATGTGGAGAGTCAGTAACATGGCGGGTGTTTGAATCTCTGCCAGTCGGACGCGTCGCGTCAAAAACGCGTGTGACGCTCTGGGGGAAAAACGTCGGCGGCTCTCTCATTTATTTATAACATCTCATTAACTTTCACATAATCTCATTCAAAAACCTCCGATATATCAGGAGAGCAGTGAGATGAAGAGCTTTTACTGATGAAGAGCGAAATGACTTCCTGCAATCTTCTGAAATTTGGATTTGTTGAGATATTTGGATGAACTCTCGAAGACAAAACTGCCATAACAACATGTAAATGTAAAATGGGATTTTTAAATTAAACAGGATTCGCTCTTCATCAGTACACACTCTTTTATTTGACTGTTTGAACTTTTCTGATGTTGTGTCGAAGCCTTTCACAACAAGTGTTTTCAACAGACTCATATTCAAACTGTCTGTCAACACTAGATTGAGGAAATCTTTAAAATAAATATTAATAACTAACATTAGGCTACTACATTATATAGTAAAGCTTGACAAATCATTAGTTGACAGAATTTAGTCGGTTTATATAAATATCACGAAATGTAAATACATCACTGTTAAAAAAAAAAACGCTGGGTTGTTTCAACTCATGTTTGGGTCAAATATGGACAAACCTTGGTTTACATTTTTTTATTACATTTTTGTAGGCCTACTCAACGTTTGGTTTTGTCCATATTTAGAGTGATGTAACACACGTAAATGTTTTAAGTTTGTTTCTTTTTGTAGCCTTTTCATCTTTTTAGATAACTAGGCCTACATTGTGGCCTTTGCTAGATTTGATTAATGAATGACATACAACTTAAGTATTTTTAAACACACAATGAACCATTGGGAAAAGGAAATTCAGCCTCAACATAGATCTATCTGACACACAATAGGGTTGTAGGTTCTTCGGATCAGCATGCTGGTTTCAGGGGTAAAGCACCAGTATACTCCATTTTAATAAAATTGTTAGGCTATTGAGGAACTTTAAGAGGTTACTGTACAATCTTTTTGGCTTTGAACTTTAAGATGCATGACTGTGTGATCAAAACTGAGACCTGATTGATTCACAGTCAGTGAAACTCATGACACCTGACACAGGTGTGGACAGGCCTTCATGAATAACCACAAAAAACTGAAGAACGCACATTTTATTGCTGTCAATTAATGATACATTGAGACATGATGAGCTTTAATATAGGCTACTAATAGGTCAGATAGGCTAGAGCTTTCAATCTATCTTAATATAGGCTAGGCTTTAGGATTTTTAAAATAGCCTATACACCAACGTCAAAAACCATTGAGTAAAACAATATTACTATATATAGGCTAATATTTGCACAAATATAATAATCCTGAAAGAGGCCTCACATAGGCTAATTAACATCTCACGATCAACCAGAACAGCTTTGTCTTCCTTTTTAAACTTCACTTCTCACGTAAAAGGAACAGTCTAAGTTGTGCTAAAGTCAAAGTTATTGATTAATAATGCATTAAATGCTGATGATCATGTATAACGCCGGTTGACAGACTTCTGCTCGCGTCATTCACACATTCATGTCACTAAAGCGAAATGAACTGAATTTACATGTCAAATGAACTTAAGCTTGCGGATTTAAGAAAGGCTATTTTTAAGCGAAAGCTGCTGGATTTTAAAACGCACATCTGCGCAGATCTGAATTCATCATCTTCACCACCACCACCTTCTTCATCGTCATCATCATCATCCTCATCCTCATATGTCGGACAGAAGCTCGGTGTGTGTGAGTGTATGTGTGTGATTTACCCGTTTCGCCATGCATGCCCCGGGCCTGAACCCCCCGGTGGTCGCGAACTACCCGTCTTCCCTCCGCGTCTCTCCCCGTCCTGACCCTCCCCGGCACCGGCCTTCTCCTCTCCGGTCTCCGGCGTCTCGGGCTCTCAGACGCCGCAGAGGGCCGTCAGCGGAAAGGAGTTCGCTGGGTCCTAGAGTTCGCTGGGTTCAGTCCTCACTCACACACTAAAGAGATCGATACAATGCTAAATTTAAAGCATTATAAATCTGTTTAATCGTCTGACATAGCTTGGTTACACATGTCTGTGATATGTTCTTGTTTTTCTTACACTTTGGTTACTACGGCCTGGTTTCCCAGTTGGTAATATATTTGGCTCATCTTAAGGCTGTGAGGGGAACACCGCATAGGGTCAGTCAAGGTCCCTTATGCTGGTGATTACAGGGAATATCCCATTCCCATTCCCAAAATTATATTCCTGCAATACCGGAGGCTGAAGTTTCAGGACCGCAGCTCATACAAAGAAACAAATTAGGTTAAATATTTCAAGAGGGTCACCAACGGGTATGCTTAGGGTTACGGGTTTGGTTAAGACAATGTATCACTTACATGATGTACAATTAAACAACTAAATAATTCCCAACAAATAATAATATAAATACAGAATTGTAAGTGCTATAAAATGCTATAAACTACCAATAAATTAATTTCTAACAAATAATAATATTATAAATACAGAATTTTAAGTGCTATGACATAGTAATAAAATGGTATAAACTGCAAAATACATTAAAAAAAATGTCCTAGAAATGCAGTCCTGAAACTTAAATATAGCCTATATCTTTGTAAAAATAAGTAAAGTAAGGGATTACTTGATCCCAATTGCATTAAAAACTGTATAGACAATCAAACATCAAATTTTAATGTTATGTTTTTAATGTAACCTTCTCTCTCCGTCAGTTCAAGAATAATTGATGCAATTGTACATTGTTTTTTTGAAAGAATCAAAAGTGCAGTTTCATGTCTATCCTTTTATTGTTCAACTGGTCAAGGTTGATATGGGATATAGAATACAATTAGTAATGAGTAATCCAATACTTTTTAGAGAGAATAATTAGTACAGTATTAAACAGTTGAAGATGTACTAATTAGTAGCTTATAATTATTTACTTTTTAGAGTAACTTTGCCAACACGGTGTTTAATGTGTGTGTGTGTGTGTGTGTGTGTGTGTGTGTATGTATGTATGTGTGTGTGTATATATATATATATAAAACAGTGATACATTACCATTCAAAAGTCTGCGTATATATACATATAGATTATAGAACATAGAATGTTAGAAAAGTAACTGACACTACTGGAACTTCAAACGGGACAGATTCTATGGCCAGATGAAACAAAAAAAAGAGCTTTTTGGCAGCAAACACTTAACATGGGTTTGCTTCATACAGGGATAAAAAAAAGTACCCCATGTGTAAAATGAAATACTCTGCTGTATCTTTAATGATGTGGGCCTAATTTTCTGCCAGAGGTCCTGGGCATCTTGTTCAGATACATGGCATCATGGATTCGATCAAATACAAACAGATAAAAAATCAAAACCTGACAGCCTCTGCTAGAAATCTTATAACGGGCCATGTTTGGATCTTCCAACAGGAAAGTGATCCAAAAACAAACATCAAAATTAAAACAAAAATGTGTCACTGAGCACAAAACTAAGCATCTGCAATGGCCATCCCAGTCCCAGACCTGAACCCTATAGATGATGAGTGGGCTGAACTGAAGAGAAGAAGCGCCAACATGGATCTGGGAATCTGAAGGATCTGGAGAGATTCTGTATGGAGGAATGGTCTCTGATCTCTCATCAGGTGTTCTCCAAACTCATCAGGCATTATAGGAGAAGACTCAGAGCTGTTATCTTGGAAAAAGGAGGTTGCAAAAAGTATTTAATAAAAGGGGGCAAATAATTGTTCCCAATGTGTTTTGGAAAAAACCTTTATTTCATAATGTGATTTTTCCCCCACTTTCATTTCTTTTACTTCAATGAAAGGTTAGATTTTTGCTAATTTTTTTAGCAAAAATACAGCTCGATGGCTTAATTTTATACACATATATACACACACGCAAAGTTTTTGTTTTAAGGGACATGACATAATGTAACTGTAATACAGCATAAGAGACAGCCAGAGACTGTGAGACTGGTGAGGGATCGTGTCCTTGAGTGAATCCATGCACCGTCTAACTCTGTTACACACACAGATTTCCCCCAGAGAACGTCTGTTCAAGCTCCTCTCATTAAAATTCACCCCACGTCACGCCTGCTCACGCTGGCAGTGCACAGAGACCGTCCGACTGCCCGTCTCTCTCTCTCTCTGTCTGTCACACAGGTACTCAGAGAGAGTTTACAGCTCTCATCTCAAACCACACGTACAGGACTAAACGTGCAGAAAAACTCATACAAACAGTGAAGCACGTGGATCCTGGCATTCTGTGCAACCAATACTATACACACTATAATATACACAGTCCCATCACCAGCAAAGTACATGTTTTAGTGCACTGAAGTGTAAATGCGGCCGCAACCACTGAGAGCATCATATTACCCAGAAAGCTTTGGGCCTGTATGGGACCTGAAGGAAAACCAAGCATACAGAATTAAAGAAACAAATAGAAAGTTAAAGAGAGAAAAACTTCAGATAGAAAGAAACAATACTCCAGTCAAAACGGGTTTTTTTTAATAATATTTATTCTGAAAACAACAAATCATCAGTTGATGATCATCACATGTGTGTGAATCACGGCTTCATTCCAGAGTTACTTCTGTAAAATTAGCTTTTTTTGAAATATATATGAAAGAGTTGTTCGGTGGAAATAGCGAAACACTACGGCTACCGGCACCGTAATGATAATCTCGGCCAAACCAGCCAGATTTCACAGATGAGCTCTTGACCCGAAGGGCACAGGAAGTGATGTCATGAAGCCACGCGTACTGCAGGTACAATCACATGACGAAGAGGACCATCAACAAACGAGTCCATGAATGAATTTGGCGCGAAAAACAACAGCAATTTTTATAAGAGTAAATAAGATTGAAAACTTCAAAAACACTAAAATCAACAAGTCATTTTTGGCAGGTATTCAAGAATAAAATGAAATGAAGGCATCAATATGATTCACATTCCAGCTTTGCACAAACACACACGACTATTAGAGGCAAACATACCACACAAATACACACACACTCCCAGAAAAACACACAGCAGGTCAGATGTGTGTGTGCATATGTTTGTAGTTAAAGAAATGTTTGTTCACAGGAAATATTGACTAAAAACAGTGCCTCTAGAAAAAAAACGGTAAAAATAATGGGTAAAACTCTCCAGTAAAAGGAGCACAGTAAGTAATCCGCCTCTTTATCAAAGTACCTGTTTAAAA
This sequence comes from Abramis brama, assembly GCF_963993115.1. Taxonomy (NCBI): domain Eukaryota; kingdom Metazoa; phylum Chordata; class Actinopteri; order Cypriniformes; family Leuciscidae; genus Abramis; species Abramis brama. Next base: position 31,601,693 of record NC_139980.1, read on the forward strand.
ATCTATAAAACTAAATCATTCTGATCTTAAATATACATAAACGCTGAATCGGAAATCTGAAATCGATTATTTGAAATTACCAAAATATTTCCTCAAATGTACATTGAAAGGCTTCTGAAATGCTGTTTGTCCAATGAAAATAAATTAAAAAAAAGTGGATCAAAAATAAATTACAGTACAAGCTCGACCCTTTAATTTAGATCCTTTAGAAGGTCGTTTTTACGGCATTCGCAGCAACTGCGTCCTCGAAATCAACATGGCCACACCCACGTCTCACAAACCACGCCCACATACCTCAGCCAGCCAATCATCAACTCATCATGCTTGTCCTTCAATCGTGAATCACATTCTATTGCGTTCCGTTCCATTCCGTTTCCACCTCAGTCCACTCCGTCCCGTTCTCCATAGTCTTTGGGTGCATCGGTTTTTCAAAAGCTTTCAAACTCACAAACTAACAAAATTCAAATGAGAATAACTAGTCAAACTAGCAGGTCTGCAACACAAACCCCTTAAATCTGCATCACAAAAACAAAAAAGAAGAGTAAAAAACGTTGAAAAACAACAAAACATGTTCCTTCTTAAGCAATCCACAGGAAGCCACGTCCCAGCCAAATCCCTGAACTCTCTCTGATTGGCTGAGCATGGGTTCAGAGGTCATTGTCTTTGTGGTGATGTCAGTGTTTGCATGGTGATGCCACACCTGAAAAAAAAAGATCAAATCAAATATTCAAGGTGAACAAAGCAGCACAGCTATAGATGTCCTGTACCGTGTGATACTCACGTGACACTGCTTGCTTCATATTTGGCTTAACCTGGAAGAAAACCCACAAACAAAGACTTGTAAAACTGTAAAGCCTAACATATGAAATAACAGTCTTTAAATGGAACAGTTTATTAAACCTTTAGACAAAATAAATAAAATCTTTAAAAAAATGGATTATTCTCCATATTTTGTACATCAGTATACAGTATATATAATACAGTATATTTCATTTTTACTTACGTACATAAAATGAAAAAATGAAAATAAAAATGATGTATGGATAATCAAGTAAACCCAAGTTGCTTCAGTCCAGTAAGTGTTCATCATCAAATATCACTAACAATATAAAAGTTATCTTTACGCTTACTTTATACAAGTCTTTTGGCTGTGAAATCTTTACTGATATTTTACAAGTATAAATCATATGACAGAAGGCATGCAGAAGATTTTACAGCAGTTTTGATCATGTTGATCATTTGGAGGCCTTAGAAATGTGCACATCAAATATGATGCAGTAGGCTTTATAGGGTTAATAAAGAAATATCTAGTGGCTAAGATATGAAGTGTAATATTCAGATGCACTGGTTATTTCACGGAGAAGCTGTCTGGAGGTCTCTGGTGATCCATTAATTCTCTTATCTGGAATTAGTAAAGCGGCTTCAGCTCAGAACAGTAACTAATTGAGAAGATAATCTTTCAGCCTGTTCCCTCAGCCCGTTTAACCTACATAGTGTTTTTAATTAAACAGACCCACTACACGTTTTACATAGTGTAGAACAACTGTGCATATGAAACAGCTGGCTTTTGTGTTCCTCATTATTTTATGAATGAATAATGTCTTTAAAAATAAATAGCTGATGCGAGCCTCATCAACAAAACACAATTTTTTTTTGATTTTATCTTAATCTTTACTTTTCTCTTTATGCATTTATGTTTCCAACTGTACTTGGTGCAAATTATATGCATAACCACTACCGTTCAAAAGTTTGGGCTGTGCAAGATTTATTTTTATTTTTAAAGAAATTAATACTTTTATTTAGAAAAAGTGACAGTAAAGACACATTGATTTAACTAAAAGTGACAGTAAAGACATTTATAATGTTACAAATGATTTCGATTTCAAATAAATGTTCTATTTTCTATTCATCAAAGAATCCTGACATTTTATTATGACGTTTCAACATAAATATTAAGAAGCACCACTGTTTTCAATATCAGCATATTAGAGTGATTTCTGAAGGATCATGTGACACATTTCTTAAATAGTCAACATTACAATTATGTTTTGGCATAGTAAACAATTGATTATTGATTATATCAAGGTTACATTCTCTTTCCATTTCCCACCTTGATGTTACAGCTAAATAACTTTTGAGTGCATTATATCCCAGCATTTATTATGTATTAATTTAGCTTGGGACGTTCCAGTTCAAGTTAACTATTTTGTGGTCTAGAGACAAGAAATTGTAAATGTGTGTGTGTGTGTGTGTGTGTGTGTGTGTGTGTGTGTGTGTGTGTGTGTGTGTATGTATGTATGTATATGTATATGTATATGTATATGTATGTATGTATGTATATATATATATATATATATATATATATATATATATATATATGATCAAAAATCATTGGGACATTTAACCAGAGGCATGTTTTAAGTGCACTACAATAATTTTGAGCAAACCTTTGCTTAAAGCCTAATTTAACGATTGGTGTCTGAAACTAGCAAAGAAAGGCCATCAGAAGCAGACCAATAAAACAAGAGCGGTGAAGCTGGATGGAGAGATGAATGACTACTATGAAGAAAGAGAAAGAACGAGCGCTATAATGAAGGTGTTTCCCAGTACGGGTTCTGCTCATAAAGATTCAGTGTATAGGACCCCTCTGACCCTACAGGAAATTAGTGTAAAAAAACATCCAGCACCCCCCCACACACTCGTAAACAGCCTCCTCATTAATACTAACGAGTAGTTAAGCACTAACGAGCCCCCTCAGACAGCACAGACACACGCCAGACACACACAAACCCCGTCCTGTAAAACATTATGAGCTTTTGTTGTGTGCGAGGATAAATCTCATGAAATCATTGCTGTTCATGTAGCAAGAGCAACTGAAAGGGCCACGGATGTCAGGATTCAGTAGCACAGATGCATTCTGGGTAATGCAGTTCTGACGTAAAGGGAAATACCTCTGTCTTTGCCATTCTGCAGTCTCTCCTCCTCCTCTCCTCCATCCTCTACTAAAGACAACAGAAGATAATAAATATATATACAGTAAATATTTACACACATCTGTCTGTCTGTCTGGATAGATAGATTTATAAATAATGAATATAATGAAAACTTTAAAAAGAAATCTCTCCTTGGCAACAAACTGAAATAAAATATGCTTAAATTGAAGTACTAAAATAACTAAAATTGAGGAAAAATAAAAGTTAACACTAGATATAGAAATATAAATAAAATAAAAACAATTAAACTGTTATGTTAATTAAAATGTAATAAAAAAATGACAAAAGCACCTAAATATTACTAAAACAAAAATTAAATTAATTAATTTTAAAATTAATTTAAAAAAATTAAATCTACTTATTCAAACATTCCCATTATAGTACCATGTCCAAAAGAAACAAGCTTTCTTTCAATTACTTTCCAGTGGTTTTTGCTAGATAATTATTAACATAATCAAACTAAAAAGGACTGTGTGTCTATTACCAGGTAACATGACATTTTCACACTATTTCTTTATTTCTGTCATAGCCGTGAGATTCAGATTCAGATTGTTTTATTTAGTGCCATGTCAGCATTCAAAGCTATTTTCTTGGCAAAAAAATCAATTACAAAAATACAAATATCATATAAATACAATAAAAAAACAAACAAACCATAACTGTGAGAACACAAACTACCCACAACACAACTAGTGGTTAAACAGATCGTAGGACCAGTCCCAACGGTTGAGGTCTCTGGTGACCCTAATGATTCATGGATTAATTGCAAAGTTTAACCATCATAGACTGAAAGTTTATCATTTGCACGTTTTGTCTTGCAAATTTAAACATTCAATTTAAACCATTTCTAGCACAAGAGGCAAAATTTTGTGCTCCGTTGAACCACTAAACACGACAGATGAGAATTATCTGCATGCACGCTCTCGTACCCGAGTTGAGCTCTTTGACCAGTGAAGACATGGTGTTTGTGATGGAGTCTGCCGCCACCAGGAGATCATTCCGTAGGTTTCTGCGAGGTCCTGTAGATTTTAAACACACAAAATGATGATGTGAAAAAACGTCTGATTTGACGTCAATGCAGAGTTTAGGTTAAAAAAAACTTGCTAAAAGCATTGAATTATTACACTATGCAACAGGTAAAGAACTGACATATTTTCAAGTAATTTGCCTGTCCACAACACAACAACAACAGCCAATCAGAACATATTTTGGACTAATGAGATGTCACAGCGGGTGAGTCTACCCAGTTCAGTCCAGCAAAAATCTGATTCATGTCACTAACAAAAAGTTCTGTCGCTCATAAAAAATGGAAAAAAAAACCAGAATAGTCTCTGTGTTAATTTAATAGTGGTAAATTAAGAAGTTACCCTGAGCAAATGCTTCCTGAACATCTCCACCCACTCCAGCTAAAGAGTCCTGGGGCCCGTGGGTGGGGGTGTGGCCTGTGGGGGCGGAGCCTGATGAAGGGGAGCGAACGGGCATTGGTATAGAACGAGGAGAGGTGTGGCTTGGGGAGGAACCAGAAGCTTGAGCCTGGGAAAGAGATGAATACTACTTATTGAACATGATACACCTGCTAAATGTTTCTGTTCGTGCTAAAAACTACTGACTGATCAAACTGCATATAAAAGTCTATACAAGTAAAAGCCTATTCATATCAAAACTAAAGCCAAACTCATGAAATGAGAAAGAATGAGTCAAAAATACAGATTTTTGGAAAACATAATTCTTAAAATATGTGCTACACACTCCTGATAACGCACGAGAAGACACATGTTTTGTGAGAACTTACAACAGACAGTGGAAGTTAGACATCAGGAGGAAAAGAAAAAGAGAAATGAGTCTAAATGAAAATAAAAGATAAACAAATGGAAAAGAACTTTCACAAGAACAAGCAAGAGACACACAGTACATCACACAAACACACACACAAGGGCAGTGCAGGTTCAATTCCTCATATTTATGTCTTAATATACTGGATAAAATATTTAAAGATGGAAATCACATTAGTTATAATTTTCTGATTTTTTAATATTACAAATGAGTGAGCATCAGTGTTATTTTAGTGTTATTTGTGTACTATATAGAATTATTTAATATTTTGAATTAGTAATTTTATAAAAATGATCAAAATGTTGCAATTGAGTGATCAGTTTATACTGTAGGTTTCCTATTTTAGTTTTTTGTTTGTAAAATTCCTTTTAAAAACAACAAAGCTAGTTCCTTAAAATGACATCATCCACGCTTTAACACTGAAACATGCATTTTCTGTAACGCTGCTTTGAAACGATATATATTGTGAATGTATAGAGATAAACTGAATAGGTGGGAAAGCAACAGCACAACATCAGTCAGTCTAGAGCTGTTCAGTGCTGATGTCCATTTGTAGACCAATTTTTGATATATAGGTAAAATATGATGTGATTAATATATTACTTGAAGAGACTTCACGTTTGGTTTATTCAACATGAACTACACCTGATCAGACCTCAAAAGAGCAGTATGTGATTGTAGAACAAAATGTGTTAACAGACCTTATTTCACTTACAAATCAAAAACTGCTATTCTTAAAGAAACAAAAGCACAAAAAAACAAAAAAACAAAAACAAACAAAAAACAGGAATTTCTCAAAAATGCTAATTCTCTTCCAGGTTATCAGACTCCAAACTAAACAGCTCTATTTATCGACATATTTATTTGTGTCTTGTAGTGTGATTTTTTTGTAGAAATCACAGTAATTTCTCTCTCATGCATAGTAAAACACACACTCACAGCTTGTCTCTGCTCCTCATCCTGCGAAAACAGAACAGAGACGGAGGAAAAGAGCAGAGGGAGTGAAAAACAGAAGAGAGAAAAACATGACGAAAACAACTATCAACTCTAATCTGTAAAGAGAAGAAATGAAAAAGTGGGAAACTAGATCAAGTGTGTGAGAAAAGAAAGCAGCTCAGATGCTGAACGCTAAAGAGAGTGACGCCCTCCAGTGGCGGAAATGTTACAGTTCACTCCAAAATCTTTTTGTTTTTTTCCATGTGCTCTCTTGACCTGTGTGTGGCGGTACCTTCAGTAGTTTCATGAGTCCTTCGAGCTGCACCATGAGCTCTCTCCTGCTCTCCTGTAGAGATGACATCCTCTGCTCCAGCTCATCCTTCCTCTGCCTAACACACACATACACACTTTAGATCAGGGGTCGCCAACCTTCTTGCAATGAAGTGCCATTTTTAGGTTTCCTAGTTAAGCACTGTGCCATTGTACAGTACACTTATAGTTCGGTTCTCTTGGTTCTTTAGGTTCAGACCAAAAGACAAAAATGATACATTTAGTCCTGGTTCTGTTAGGGTGTGTTCACACTCGGCATGTTTGTTTAGATTAAATCGAACTCTGATGCGATTGCTCTGTTAGCGCGGTTCATTTGAATAAGTGTGAACGCTGCCATCTGAACACTGGTGCACCAAACAAGCGGACCGAGACGCTGAGAAGAAGGGACTCGATCCGCTTCCAAACGAACTCTGGTGCGGTTCGACTGAAATATGAACACAACATGGACCAAAGACATGTCACAAGATGTGACCCTAAAAAGGACAGAATCCTCAAGCATGCCTGTTTTTACTCGTCATAGTCGTGATGTTGCCCATCACAGTTCAGTACAGGCATCAGAACCTGTTTTGACTCCTTTAACACAAATTTTATAAGCTCTACACGAGTTCTCAGCAGGTCAAAATACCATCAATATGTAGCTACGCACACACAACGAGCGCATATAGCCCAGATTCAGAACACAGCATTTTTTTGGATGTTCGGTAAGTTCTGTTGCGATATATACGCCATAAAAGCTGAACAATCAGGTTGTGAACATATCCTTATGCCTTAAGGTTCTGTATCTTTAGGTTCCGTGTTAAAATGCCAATGTGAACGCTAAGCGGACCAGGACTCTTTATTGTTTGGTCCAGACCAAACAAACCAAGAGAACCAAACTACAAGTGTGAAAACACACATAGTCCTAGTTCTCTTAGCGTTCACAGTCTTTGAACCAAAACAAAAAATAGTGTTTATGATGTACATTTTGCAACAGAACTTACCGAACATCCAAAACAATGATGTGTGCTGGGCGGAGAACGTGATTTCACCAAGTATAACATGTTCTTGGATCAACATTCTTGTTGATCCTTGAACAGCATTCCAATCAACCAATCAGATTAGAGGGATAGGTTTAAAGTTATTATCAAGTTTAGGGTTAGGTGCTTCTACACCATTCTTATTCACCTATCTTTTCCCACTGATTTTATGGATAAGCTATGGGTAGTAGGTTTAGGGACAGGAATCTTGATCCAGGATCAACAAAGGTTGTTGATCTAGGAACACATCTTAATATGCAAAATCACTGTGACAGTGCTGGGCTAAATGCACTCTGTGTATGTGCGTACACATGATGTTATTTGACCAGCTGAGAACTCATGAAGAGCTTATAATATGTGTAAACAAATCAAAACAGCAGCAGGAATTCCTCTGTTGCACACAAACGAAGATCTGATGCAAGGAGAGGCGTTTCTGAGGCCTGTACTGAACTATAATGGGCAACATCATGACTATGATGAGAGGAACCAGGGGCCAGTTGCATAAACTTGATTAAACTCTGATTAAAATTAGACCGATCTACCTTTTTATGTAACTCAGAACTCTTAAAGAAAAAAAATGAGATGACTAACTTTTAAGACTAGTCTAAGCAGTTTATGCAACCGGCCACTGGTATAGTACCCTAACCCTTTTTGGGTCACATCTTGTGACATCATGTCCTGTTTTTGGTTCGTTTAGATGTATTTGGTCCACAATGCATTCATATTTCAGGTGAACCGCACCAGAGTTCATTAGAAAGCGGTCACCCTTAAAAACTGATGGGTCTCGGTCCGCTTGTTTGGTGCACCAGGTTTCGGATGGCAGCATTCACACTTATCGAAATAAACCGCACTAACAGAGCAATCGCATCCGAGTCAGTTTTAATCGAACCAAACCTGACAAGTGTGAACACGCCCTTAATAAAATGCTTTGGTTTTGATCACGTGTCAGTGCATTACCCCTATTATTCATTGTTAGTTGGAGTTAACCAATGTATTTATCTAATGTTAACAAGTGTTACCATACACTATTTATAAATGTATATTTTGGTTCTGTAAGCTGTTGTGATCATTACAGACAAAATAGTAAAAATAATATATATATATTTTTTTACATATCTTGCAATTTCGCATAGACTGTCACCTTAGCTGTCTGAGTTCGGCCAGCAGTGTCGGGTTCTGTTGGACTCTCTCTGGAGTCGGCTGACATGCCTGTTCGTGCTCCGCTCGCAAACGCTGGATCTCCTGCAAAATCTCCCTGAAATCACACATACACACACACACAGTATTATCATTTACACACTCACTCAGATTGAAATCCCAAACCACTGGATTTAACTCGATAAGAAAACATCTCCATATGACGTTGCATGCACCTGTTCTTGTTCTCCAGTTGCATGATGAGTTCTCTCTGCTGTTTGTTGGTGTCATAGCTGAAGTCTGAAGGTCTCTGTGATTCACAAGAGCAGCAGGAATAAAGTCATATGACTGTTTTACTGTGTGCACCTGCTTAGCTATAGTTTGGAGACAAAACTGTCCCCAAAAGTGAGCTAAATATGACTCAACCTTTATTTGGGTGCATACTTAAGGCAAGAAAGCATCTAGTATGTCAAGTCAAGACATTTATTTTATAGCGTTTTATATACTATAGAAATAGTTTCAAAGCAGATTTACAATAATGAACAGAAAAGTAACAATAACTGTGAAAACATTCTGAAATATCTTTAATACAGCTATAAGCAGCACTAATGAAGAAAGTTAATTTTTTCAGCTCAATGTTGATTCAGTTCAGTTCAACAACAGTGTTGATGTTGCAAACTACTTCAGTTTTGAAAGAAAAAAAATTATTCAGCTATAAAGCGGAAGACAATATTGTCACTATTCAGCTCAATTCAGTTCAATTAAATCAGTAATATTGCTGGATATTAAGTATGTCTGTAGTGAGCATAATAAAAAAAAAAAAAAGATTAAAAAAAGGTGTGTAAAAGTGTGTGTAACTCACTGCTGTGTGTCCAGGGTCCGTTGACAGACGAGATGCATAACGCGCAATGAGTTTGTGCTCTTCATCCGTTCGGCTTGGACTGTCTAATGCACTACACACACAAAGAAAATGTTATTACAAGACCTTAAATAACCTCAGCTTATACACACACACACACACACACACACACACACACACACACACACACACACACACACACACACACACACACTCACCGTGGGCTGCTCTGTAGTTTGTTCACATATGCTGCGATCAGTGCATGTTCCTCGTTCATTCGCTGAGCTGCAGCCAGAGTCGGCAGTCTACACACACACACACACACACGTTTGTTTCACTATATTAGTGAGGACATCGCATAGACTTCCATTGATTTTATATCAGGTTAATGATATTTTCTATGACTACCTCTAAACAAAACCCTCACAAAAAGGTGTAGAAATTATAAAAATTATAAAGTTGAATGATAAAAACAGTTCATAACAGTTCTTTAACTGTCTCTTTTCAGTTTCATCTGAAAGTTCAAAGGTGAAGAGCAGGTGTGCTTACCTTTTACTGGGGGTGTGGCCTGTAGAAGGTGGTTCATTCATGTTTCCCATTGGACGGGGAGGACTTGAGAGAAAATATATATATATATGGGTATCTATACATAATAAAATAATAGATAATATCTGGATATACATTTCTTTTAGATATTAAATATAATACTCCCTATTATTTTATAATGTTAGATTATATCTAAAACAATTTTAACAACTTTTTGTAATCATTCTTGCAACTTTCATAGTTTTACATTCATTGAGAGACAGAGAATATTTGTTCTTTTAAAACTAATTTATCACACTGTAGTGAACTACAAAACATCTAAAAAGTGACAAAAAATGCAATTTGAGAGAAACATGAATGAAAACACCTACAGTTAATTTCCATTATACATTTTAACCTAAAATTAAAACTAAAGGTTCATGGACATGATATTTGTCAACTTGAAAACAATTCACACTTTTTCTCTCTCACACACACTCAAACGCATGCATTCAGAATAAATCAAACATTACAGTGTTCAACTGACCCAAAGACACACACATACACTGGTTAGTCATGCAAAAATAAGAGCCTGAAACAACACAGACAGAACAGAGAGAGAAACAGAGCGAGATCCTGAGGAAAAACAGGTGGATTGAGAGAAAGACAAAAGACGCCTGAATGAAGACAGAATTATAACTGACCTCACGCCTGTAAGCAGATAATAAAAGCAAACTCCTTCTCTGTCTCGCTCTATGCTCTGTCGACAGATCGTGTCCGACTCTCATCAGTGTGTCCACAGAGACAATGTGATCATGTGATGTCAGGAACCAATAGAAACATTCCCAACACTTCCAAAATGGCCCCAGACAGAGGATTTTGTGTGTGTGTGTGTGTGTGATTGTCTTACACTATATTGGACAGGTCGAGGGGTTTCTCAGGGTATTCTGGGTAGACGGGGTGGGACGGCTCTCTACTCGGCACACAGCCGAAAGATTTACTGATGGCACGGCCCAACTTCTTAGCTGGAGATTTCTGGAACAAACACACACAAATAATAAGAGACCAAAACTTATTACGCATTTGCATATTACGCATTTGCATATTAAAAACTGTGCATTTAATATAGACATTTCCATGAATTTCCATGCCTGTGGGAAGCCTGGACAATGGAAAAAGTCATTAAAACATCAAGAGAGTCATAATTTAATTAAGTAACAGGTGTAACACACATATATACACTACCGTTCAAAGGTTTAGGGTTAGATAAAAACATTTTTTAAAACCTTATATTCAGCAATGATGCATTAAACTGATACAAACAGTAAAGACATTTAATACGTTACAAAATATTTCGATTTCAAATAAATTTCTATTAACTTTCTATTCCATCTAACTTTCTATTCATCAAAGAATCCTGAAAAAAAAAAAAAAAAAAAAAAAAAAAACACAAACTTTCCACAAACAAATTTATGCTGAAAATTCAGGTTTGACATCACAGGAATAAATAAATAAATATATTCAGATAGAAAACTGATATTTTAAACTGTAATAATATCTCACAATATTACAGTTTTTACTGTATTTTTTATCAAATAAATGCAGCCTTGGTGAGCAGAAGAGACTTTGTTTAAAAATCATACCATCCCCAAACTTCTGAATGATAGTGTAGAAATGTATATTTGCTATAGAAATGTATCAGAGCGGAAAAAAAACACAATTTATCCACCTTTTTCCTCAGGAGCCAACGGCTTTATAAATCTATGGGAGGCACTTCCGGTCGGGGGAAGTTCCACTCAAAAAGACTGAAACAAATATTTCAAATCATAAGGTTGTGCAACAAATAATCCTTATCCGTCAGTTTGACTGAATGAGCTGTAAAATTCCCTTCATGCTCTATTTTCAGACACCAGGAGAATAACATAACGCTTGGTATTTTAATGTGGTATAACAAGAATATCTGTCGCTCTTTTCAGTCGTTGCATTCTTTTCATCCTGACTATTTTATTTTTTCCTTTGTATTCTGCTGTACCAGTATGAAAAAAGAAAACATATACTGCGCATTTGTGGATTTAATTCACGATATAATCCATGAATAATCACTGGAATGCACTAAAAATCTCATTTATCTCCCCAAATCCTCATATCTCTGTCCAGGTTTGTTTTCACATGAATGCTTTAAAATGTAATGGTCTCTCCTTTTCACTTCTAAACCGTATTATTAGTGTTTACTTCATTAAGCAGGTAAATACAATATTTATTGGCAATCAAATGACGGAAATCACTTTGAAATATTACCACTTAATGTTCCAGTTAATTAACGTTTTTGATTAAGACAACGAATGTATGTTACATACATTATCACAGTGATATTTAACAATATTGCTGTGTAAATAGGGGTAATTTATGATCAGTTGTAAGATTTGTTAATGCTTTAACACTTTTGAATGTCCTTTTGATGTTCAATGGTTGAAGGGTGTGTAGAATAATTTCATCTCATTGTACACAGTTTTTGAAAATGCTTATTGCGTTTACAGAGCGAGCCGTTCACATGATTCTTCACAGTTTAACGGAAGTAACACCCCTAATTTGCGCAAAGTATAATGGGGTGTATGAAAAAGGTGGATAATTTCTTGATATTTCAAGGTTCCCCATGGAAAGGGACAAACTAAATTATGATCCTGAGTAACCTTGAGTAGCATTATAAGTAGAAAAAATATAACATTATTAAAAAGTTAAGGAACAAGACATGACAGATGCGGCTGATCCTCACCCAGGACGAATGCTCCTTCATCTCGTGCTGGTTGTTGTGGTTTCCACTCGCATGACCTCGCCAGAAACAGTTCTGACACAGCTGATAGTTGAAACACTGTTGACAGCGATAACGGAATCCCATCATGCTCTCCGACCGACAGAAAGAACATGCCACCGGATGACAGACTGAGAAAAAGAGAGAGAGATTCAATGTGCAGGAACATATGAATATTAAACTACAAAATGAATGTTCGTGACGTTAGTGATAAGGCAAAATTCTATCTTTGTCACGGCAGTATAAATAAGCTTGAGTAATATGAATAAATTAGCATATAATATTCCAAGCGAGTGTTACCATTCTCCACGTTTGCCAGCCGATGCAACAGAGGAAGCCAAAAGAGACACTGAGGAAGAGGATCTGACATCAGAGTGTCCAGAAACATGTTCAGCATCACCTTCTTCTGTTAAACACACACACACACACACTAAATATCCCCATCACAGAACTTGCCAACATTTACACATTTTTGCGTTTTCTGACTGTCCTGTGCAAAAGCTGCTGTGTGTGTTGCTATATGGCTGCTAACCAACACAAGTCAAAAGAGTTCACTCACATGTCTCTAGATATGGCTTTGATTCATCTGTCAATTTAAAAAATTTCACCTGTTTTATTGTACAATAGGTTATGGCTGGGCATTTATTTACTATATAACCGTTGATGGAATTTTTTTAAATAATATTATGACAGCGAGATAAAACAAGTCGCATTCTGTTTTACAATGACGCTCTTACTTTGTCTTGTCTTGTTTTATACACTGAAAAAATGTTTAGCTGACTGTATTTATTTTGATCTAATTTACTTTAATTCATTATTATATTATTTATTTATATGTATACACCCTACCTTCAAAAGTTTGGGGTCTGTAAGATTTTTTTATACTTTTGAAAGTCTCTACTGCTCACCAAGACTGCATTTATTTGATCAAAAAATACAGAAAAAAACATTAATATTCTGAAATATTATTACAATTTAAAATAATAGTTTTCTATTTGAATATCTATGTAATTTATTCCTGTGATCAAAAGCTGAATTTTCAGCATCATTACTCCAGTCTTCAGTGTCACATGATCCTTCAGAAATCATTCTAATATGCTGATTTTTTTTTTAAATCAATATTGAAAACAGTTTTGCTGCGTCATATTATTGTGGAAACCATAAAACATTTTTCAGAATTCTCTGATAATATAAAGTTAAAAAGAAACAACCTTATTTGAAATAGAAATGTTTTGTTTCATTATAAAAGTCTTTACTGTCACTTTTGTTCAATTTAATACATCCTGAATAATTAAAATTATTACTTTTGAACATTAGTGTATATATGTTTTTATGTTTATATGTATATATGTTTTTAATTTACATAACACATTTTTTACAGTACATCAAGAAAATCCACTGTTAAAAATATATTTTTTAAGTTCAATAAATCCATGATGTTTCCAGCATCAGTTGGCAATCATATTACATAATCATGATCTCAATATTGACCAAAATAATTTTGATTATAATTTATGCCATAATCAAGAACCCCACACCACGCTAAAACAAGTATTATTCATGCCTGCAGCAAAAACAATGCACGGCAAGTCATGCACTAACTCTAACTATCAGCAATAATACTGATGCTTTGGAAACAACGCTAACAAGAAAAAAAGAAAAATTAGAAACGTGTGTAAAATTGTTACTTGTTGAGGAAAACAGGATCTGGCGAAGTGATCCTTGTAGCCGAAAGATGGCCCCTCGTACACGGCATTGGGCAGCTTCAGCGCCTCCTGGAGGAAGTGGTCGAACTTGGGCATCACCAACGCACCATGAGAATCTGATATCTGAGAGAAAATATCTAACACACACAAACACACTCGTTATTTCAGTCACAGGACGTTCATGAGTATTGTCATGCATATCTCTGTCCACTAGTTGGCAGCACTGCTGAAATCTCACAGCTAAGCCACTATTATCCAAAACTATATTTCCATCCACAGTTTCTAATTTAACTTGCGCGCAAAATTAAAATATTGCATAAAACATTTGCAAATAAAAAGCATCATTTCAATCCCATGTGTTCACTTCCTGGAAAATTGGCGAAAAATAATATGTGATAAAAATGAAAGTTGCTGCATTCGGGGAATCCACTGTGGATAATTTTTCCTACATTGTAAAATGCCTTTCGTCTCAGAGCGAAAGAAAACCTTCGCTGTCATGTTATCTTGCGTTCGGATGGAAAACGCAAACATGTGAAAATGGATCTGGGAGGTCATTATACTAGGGCTGCCCATGACTAAAGATTTCACAAGTCGACCATTAGTCGTTTAAGCAATTAGCTGATTAGTCAGCTTTTGTTACATTATAAAAGTCTTTACTGTCACTTTTGTTCAATTTAATGCATCCTGAATAATTACAATGATTAATTTCTTTAAAATCAAAATCATACTGACCCCAAACTTTTGAACATTAGTGTATATACGTTTTTTTATTTACATAACACATTTTTTACAGTACATCAAGAAAATCCACTATTAAAAAGTTTTTTTTTAAGTTCAATAAATCCATGATTTTTTTTGCTTAAATAAATTAATGCTCTCGCGTTTCAGAGGTCATTATACTAGGGCTGCCCCTGACTAAAGATTTCCCGAGTCGACCATTAGTCATTTATTTAAGCAATTAGCTGATTGGTCAGCTTTTTTCTCCTCCAATCTCAGACTTTACATATTATGAGGAAGGAACATGAGTTTGTCCATGTTGTTGGGAAGAAGTGAGCTCCTGGTCTTGAGAAGATGCACTCCAGTGGCATAGACGTGGAAGTGAAGTTCAACATGTCGTGCAGTAAGTGTGGTTCTGCAGCAAATATGCACCTAAAATTAGCGCACATTTATCTAGGTTAATGTTAGTGCGAGCGGCCATGTAAAGTGGCTATTTTTAGGCTTCTACTTGCATGTTTTAAATAAGTAATGTTTGAGGTCACACATCAGCTTTTAGTGGTCATTCCTTATCCTCTCGTAATGTTACCACACTTAACCTGCATGGATCTGTCACTGCACAACTTTCCCAATTCCTGTGGAGCTTTAACTCAACCAAGCCTCTTTCTCAACTAACGTCTAGTCGACTATTATGAGGCAGCCCTACATTACACCCAACCGTTTTGATGACAGACTTTAGCTCAGGCATTTCAGAATGATCAAACCAACATCTGAGATGCTGTGCGATTGAATGGCTCATCTCGTTAGTCCAGTTATCCAATCACATCCTCTGTTGAAGCAAAGTTATGTGCGATTTTTGTTGCGCATCAAGGGATTTATTCAGTAAATGTGTTTCCTTCGTAGTTTATGCACGTCTTCTTATCTGATAAAAAAACAAATACCCACCTTAACTTGAGTATTTGTATGCACATTTTTAGAATTTATTCACATCTTGGCTTTTCCATCCAGGGTTCTTTTATGCAATATCCCAAAATTTGCATAGAAATAGGTAGAGGGACATGGCTATTGATGCATGAACTTACAGCGAAGTTTATCAACCAGTTTCCCTCCACACAGCACCGAGAGCATCACTTTGACGGAAAACACTGTTAGCCTTCCCTGAGCATCACTGCAAAACAAACAGTTACACCGTCAAAAAAACTTCCACAAATACAACACACACTAGCCGTGCTTCCATTACCCTTCAAATTGCGCAAATTGAAATTGCGAATTGAAAATATGCCCAATGGAAACACGTCAATTTTGCAAAAACTGCCATTTATCGCAAAAAAGTTGTTGAGCTCGCATGAGGAGGTTTTTCAGGCAACTGCAATGGAAACAGTTTTTGCGCATTTACAGGTCACCTGACGTAGATGACGTGATATGTTTGGACAGAATACGAGACAGAGTTCTTTATTAAATTCATAAAAGACAGAAGAATTACAGGAATACTGGATTCTAAACCTCAAAGAAATGCCACTATCAAGACCTTGAAGCAGAAATGAGTGAGAAACACCCAGAAACACCTCATATGTGCCGCTCACAAGAATAATAAGGGTCTTTCCTTGCCATTAATGATTGGAAAACACACATACATCTCCTTCGATTAATAATAATGGCCAGTGGGTATAGTACATAAACCTACCAACGTCCGTTGCTATGATTTTTGGAATGAATTTACTTATTGCGAGAGGAAAAAATGAAGTTTTAGTCGCATAACATCGGTTAATGGAAACGCCGTCATTTCGCAATCGTTTTTTGTCGACATTTAGAAAAAAAAAGAAAAAAAAAGAAAAAAAAAGAAAAAAAAAAGAAAAAAGAAAAAAATCGCAAAAGTTTTGCACAAATCTGTAATGGAAACGCGCCTACACACACACACACACACTCACCTGTTGTGTGCCGCCACTATGAAGTTGAGCAGCAGGCTGGTGTTGTGCTGGACGTTGATCTGGTGTGTGGTGGGCAGTCGTTTGTTCAGCTGCTGGTAGATGCAGGTGATGATGGTCTCCAGCCGAGCCACACTGATCTCAATACAGACGTCCAGCGTGTTCAGACCGTTATCACGGAACGCCTCGATCATGTTCCACACGTCCACCAGATGCACTGAGAGAGAAAATACATGAAATTATGTCAGGAAAAAACCTTACAATGTCAGTAGTGTTGCTTTCGTCAACGAAAATTATGACGAAATATTGTCGTCAACGAACCGTTATCACCTGACGAAAACGAGACGAGACGAGACGTAAATGCTGGTCATGTGACGATGACTAAAATACATGTATAATGCATTATCGTTGACGAATAAAAACGAGACTAAATGTGGTTTACAAAATAAAAACTATGCTAAAATGTCTCTTCATTTTCGTTGACCAAAACGAGACGAGACGAAATGTTATAACGTCACGACGAATGAGAGAGTTGTGCGTGAACCCATAGCTTTGTCGGCTTTAAATTCTGGTTTGCGATCTGGTCACCCGATTATCATTACATTTACATTACATTTATGCATTTGGCAGACGCTTTTATCCAAAGCGACTTACATTGCATTATCCTATACATTTATACATAGGTATGTGCAATCCCCTGGGATTGAACCCACAACCTTGCGTTGTTAACGCAATGCTCTTACCACTGAGCTACAGGAAAGCGCTGATTATCAGCGAATTTAACAATATTATTCCATTAGTTATTCTATTAAAATGTCTCATTGATATATTTGACACATTCATAATCATTACTTTTGCCGGTTCTTTGTGACAGCTGTTATGTGCGTTATTGGCAGCGTCTCTGGTTACATGAACGCGTCACCGCATCAGCACCAGAACATGGAGATTTTATTTTAGAGAATAATCGCACAACCTATTCGATATTCTATAATTAAATAAACTAATCGAATATCCAAAAATCGTGACTCATCCCTGCATGGAATCTCTTGTTTCTTTTCCCAAATCTTCACTCACGTCTCACCCATTTTCTAAAGGGATTATAAACGTTTCTTCATTGGTTCGCTTTTAATTAGGCCCATTATATTCGTATTCTTTACTGTGGTAAAGTAGAAAAACGCTGTAGGACAGATAGCCTACATTTGTACTTGCATGTCAAATTCTTTTTAACAGTTTGTGCTTGTTATATTAGACATAGGGCGCGTCAAGTTTAGTTGTAAAGCGCGTTTCACACGCGTGGGTGATTTTTAGTTTCACTTTCTCTGGCAGCGCAATCTCAAACATAGCCTAAATATTTCGCCCTTGTGGAGGATAAAATTTGCTCTTCAGACCAATTTACATCAAGTAGAAAACACGAAGATATCATAAAGAGCTCGATGGTCTCTTTCCTGCTCGTGTCCCACATCCCTCTCAAAGCGCAGAGTGGTAGGCTATCACGCGTCTTTGTGTGGAAATATAAAACGAGTTTTTATTTTTTTAAATAACCCCTCAACCACCGCCGGTAATTGGTCCATTACCGCGGTGGTAAAAAAACTGCCACCGTCACAGCCCTAAATATACTAAATATAATAAGATAACCTTGTTTGAAATTCTATATTGACTGGGTTAAATAGAATTGCATTACTAAAAAGAGACTAAAATACAATTTTCATTGACTAAAACTAGACTAAAATGTCATCAGTTTTCGTCGACTAAAACTTGACTAGACTAAAAAGAGTATGAACGTGACTAAAACTAATAAAAACTAAAACGACAGCTTGACACAAAGACTAGACTAAAACTAAAATTAAAACAGGCCGCCAAAAACAACACTAAATGTCAGTCCAGATTACTCTAAATATAATAAAAAATAAACAAGTGGCATGAAAAACTCACTTTTAAACTTGAAATTGCGACCATGTCATTTTTAACATGCACTACTGTTCAAAAGTTTTTTGTTTTTTTTATGTTTTTGAAAGAAAGCTGCTCACCAAGGCTGCATTTATTTGCTCAAAAATACAATAAAAAAACAGTAATATTGTGGAATATTAATACTATTTTAAAAGAAATGTTTTCTATTTAGATATACTTTAAAATGTAATTTATTCCTGTGATCAAAGCTGAATTTTCAGCATCATTACTCCAGTCTTCAGTGTCACATGATCCTTCAGAAATCATTCTAATATGGTGATTTGCTGCTCAAGAAACATTTCTGATAATTATTAATGTTGAAAACAGCTGTGCTGCACAATATTTTTATGGAAACCTTGATACATCTTATTCAGGATTTTTGGATGAATATTTATGAAAATCCCTTGTTACATTAAATAAATGTCTTTACTGGCACTTTCTTTCAATTTAATGCAATTTAATTCAACTTAATTTCTGAATAAAAGTATTAATTTACTTTAAAAACAATAAAATCTTACTGATTTTGAACAGTAGTGTATTTCTAGCTTATCTTCTTACATGTTTCATACTTTTCACACCAAGTAAAGTTTTTGTTCATGCTGAGCTTATTTTTTAACTTGCAGACAATAATGAAAATGCATCTTTTGGATTATTAGTCAGTAGTGTTTTAAAGTGAAACACTCACAGTTGCATTTCTTCTGAATGAATCTGAGCTTGCAGGCGGTGCGGTACGTGGACAGCCGGATGGTGTCATAATTCTGTGTCTCTGAAGAATCAAAGTCACACATCAGTCACTTCATATTCAAATGCACCAGTGTACGAACACTTGCAATAGGGTCAAAGGTCACGTGGTGGAAGGAACTCACTCATGTCTGTGAAGAGCTGCTTCCTATCGGCCATGACATTCCCCTTCCTTCCCGCCTCCTCTATCATCCTAGAGACACAAACAGAGAAATGAAATATAAACGGGAATAAACGGAAATAAAAAAAAATTCACACGTTAAAATATCTGTCACATCATGGCCCTGATCAAACTTTAAGTGGATTTTTGCACGTGTAATCGTGCAAAATGGTTATGACGTTATGATTTTCTTTTCTTTTTTCTTGTGTTGTTACTAAAATAAATAAACATTTCTGAATTACCTCAAATAAAAGTGGTTTGGTGATGGCATAATTACCTAATAATTTAACATCTCAGATCATGGTGTAAAAATCTACAAATTAATTA
The DNA here is from genome assembly GCF_963993115.1 of Abramis brama. Lineage (NCBI taxonomy): Eukaryota > Metazoa > Chordata > Actinopteri > Cypriniformes > Leuciscidae > Abramis > Abramis brama. Next base: position 31,621,651 of record NC_139980.1, read on the forward strand.
TCTGATTCTCACCAAACTATAACCAAATATAAAACTTTTTTGGAAAAAGTACATGCACTGGAGTTTTTGCTAAAATGTTCAATTTCATAATAATTATTCTTTGCTATACAAAAACTTAAAAGTGCACAATTGCACGTAAATCTGAAATTCATTGAAAATATTTAAATATTTATCTGATTTTACCATTTGAATGAATTTAACGTTTATTCTATATTTTAATTACTTAAATTAAACTAGAAAAAGAAAATCGCGCACACTATGCTCAGTTGCTAAACTTATCAAAATGTAACGTTTTGGCAACATTTCGGTCCCATAACCTTCATCAAATTCCTGATGTTTATTGTATTCAGTCTTTGTCCTAGGCACCCATCAAGTATACCGGTTAATATTTCATTGATTATATTTTAAGTTCATTGATTATATTTTAATTACATTATAGAGGGGGGGGATCTGGATGGGGACGAAAAATCAAAACTGAGAAATTCTGGCAAATGTAACATTTCTCTTAAAGGAATAGTTCACTTAAAAAAGAAAATTCTGTCATCATTTACTTACTCTCAAGTTGTTTCAAACCTGTATGAATTTATTTCTACAGAAATTTACATAATTTTCATTTTTAAGTGAACTATTCTTTTAACAACTGGGAAGGAAACTTTTATGAAGTGTTCTTAAAATTTCTTACCAAGAAAGTAGCAACCACCCAAAACATCCAAAACCCCTCAACAATGACTTTGTTCCCAAACAGTTGCATCTTAATAAAGAACAGAACCAAATCTCTCTGACTGAAAAGCACTGAAGCATGTGTACACACACATTCCTGCAGGGATTTTCTGGTCTCCGGTCAGACTTACCCATAATCCCCTGGGACACAGAGGCACAAACACTGATAACTGCTGAGTAAAACAAAACTCAACTATAACTGTCATCCAAAACACTTGGTAAGATTTAATTATTTTATTAATTCACCGTCTTCTTCAACCGAATGACATTGTCGTTTTGTCTTTATTGCCTTAAAATCCTTTAATTTGAACTATTTTATGTGTTTCTGCACCCACACACACACTTGAGTGGGAATTATTTCTCAAACAGTCGAATGCAGACGTGCAGCACCTCACTGCTAAAACATTCCAGTGTCCTGAACTCACATTAACACTCATCACACAGACACGCTAAAAATCATTAACACACACCAGCTCCAAAAACACACAAACACACTGACTTCAGCTGTGGGACTGAAACTTCCTTTCACGGTTTAATGTTTTAATCGCAATGATCTTTAATTAAGCAATAAGGTATAAAAGACCATCATATTTTATATCCAACGGTACAAAAGTTTGGGGTCAGTATAAAATTTTAAAAAGGAATTAAATGTAGAAAATTTTCAGCAAGGATGCATTAAATTGATCAAAAGAGACACTAAAGACTTTTATAATTGTAAAAAAATAAAATAAAATTATATATATAAATATATATATATATATATATATATATATATATATAATTTTTTATTTTTTTTTTTACAATTATAAAAGTCTTTAGTGTCTCTTTTGATCAATTTAATGTGTATATAAATAAATAAATAAATAAATAAATAAATAAATAAATAAATATATATATATATATATATATATATATATATAATTCTTTTTTTCAATAAGTGCTGTTCTCTTATCAAAGAATCCTGAAAAAAATGTTTTTTGAGCAGCAAATCATCATATTAGAAAGATTTCTGAAGGATCATGTGACAATGAAGACTGGAGTAATGATGCTGAAAATTCAGCTTTGACATCACAAAATTAAACTGCATTTAAAGAGATATTAAAATAGAAAACAATTATTTTAAATTGTAATAATATTTCAGAATATTACATTTTTTTTCTGTATTTTTAATCAATTAATTGCAGCCTTGGTGAGCAGAGCATAAAGGTTTAGGCATAAAACACTGAAATGCAACTAGAATATGAAATGCAGAAGTACGAGACATGTAAGAGGAAACACCTGATGTTAGTTACCTGATCTCAGCAGCAGGTCAGACAGGTGAGGGCATCAAGAGGCCTGAAAACAGGAAGAAAGTGAGATGATCAGTCTAGGGCTGCACGATATTGATGAAAAATGCGATATGTGATAACTCATTAAATAATGCGATGTTCGATATGCGATATGATAATGCTTAAAGTGTGTAAAATAAACAAATTATCTTTAAAATACATTTAAAATTATATAACCTACATACGTGTTTGTGACAAGAAAACATCCCTACAACTTCTGAAAGTGAACATCAGTGTTTTACTGAAACATAAGAAGTGTTATTTTAACATCCGTGTAAACCACAGGGTTTAGGGTTTCAGTTTATCCTACATTAGGATTATTGAACAACAGAAACTGAATAATCAAATGTAAAAATAAAACTGCTTAGTTTTCACAGTATGAATTAGCCTAAATATATACTGATTCTTATTAAAGCTACAAAAGTTATTCAGCCAAGAGCAGTGAGTGACATGACCACAGTCATTGCAAGCTGTTGCGATATGCATATCGCGATAAATACATTTGCAATATTTCGATATATTGTGCAGCCCTACTTCAGTCATACACACATTAATCACCACTGATCATTCATCTTCATGCGTCTGTGATCAGTTTCTTTGACCATCACACTAATGTTCACTCACGTCAGTCTTCCAAAAACATGAATCTGCTCCTGTGATTGAGACTGATTTCTGTAATAGTACTAATACATTTTAATACTAATTTTTTTTTTTAACTCAATGAATAAAATGTTCACATTCAACAGATTTATGCTGATTCTTAGCAAGTTGAATACATAAAACAATAAAATATGATTTAAATGAAATAAAATGCAAATCCTTAATAATAAACTATGCCATGATTTCATGACCGACAAATAAAAATTGAGTTATTAAACTAAATTTTTATTTATAACTTTGTTAAAACTGTGTAATCCAGATGGATGGAAATTTACATGCGATTTAAACACATAAATCTTAAGTAGTCATTTATTCTGACAAAATTAAAAACTGCACAAGCAAATCACAAATATTTCATTATACTTGCACTATAGTCTATCTATCTAATGCTTTCTGATGCAAATACCTTGTTTTCAGTAAAATATGATTTGATCTGTGTTTACATTCACTGCTTTAATATTCATCTGCTGATTTACATTTATGGATTTGGCAGATGCTTTTATCTAAAGTAACTTTGAGATGTACATTTTATCAGTTCATACATGCAGTGGGAATCAAACCCATATGACCCTGGTGTTGCTAAAGTGGCCAAACTGACAATCCATTCACGAATACACACACAGATTATAGTTCTGCACATTAAGGGTTGAGGTGAAGAAATCCACATAATGGCAGCTGATGTATAACAGACTGATTCAAAACACACGCTACACATCAGAAGCTCAAAACTGATCCATTTCAGCTCGTAATAAACAGCTGCTACTTTTCGCAATTAACTCAAACACACCGTCTCTGTACAACCACAACCACAAAGTGGTTCCTCAAAGTGGAAAAGAGGAGCAGTCACACACAGATGGGCGGAAGAGAGTTTACTATTCCTGTCAGCCACCCAAACTCATGACCTTTCACTCAAACACCATAAGTGGAAAACTATGATGTAAAGGCACCATATGAGGAGTGTCTGTGTGTGTGTGTGTGTGTGGGGTCAGGCGGATTTTAGCCTCTGCTGATGCAGTTCATTCTCGATCCTCCATTCATACCTGCCGCCAAACCCAGAGTTCAGCCGCTCAATAATGTCAGACGCCACGGCCTCTCGAAGACTAAAGCAGAACAGAATGTTGTTGCTATACTCACACTGACTAATACTGGCAGATATTAATATTTCAGCCAGATATTATTGGTTCACTGCTGTGAGCAATGATGAAACAGCGGCTACCAGAGCTCAGCTCAACATACAAGCAGCCAACATTTTTAATTTTTCAAAAATTATTCATTTTAGGAACATTTATCCTTATTCATATCGAAAAAAAAAAGAAAAAAAAATGTATATATATATATATATATATCATTTATTTTATTATACATTATATATTAGATACATTTCTTTTAAATATATTTCTTATTTGATAAATTATGTATTATTATTAAATTAATTAGAATTATATTATATACAGTATATATAATTATATATATATATATATATATATATATATATATATATATATATAAAATATTTCAAAATGCAATAAAATGTTTACTGTTTGCAATAAGGATCAAGACTGTATAATGTGCACTGCACTGAGCGGTTGAATGCGCCTACTCGATCCGCCATGTTTTTTGTTTTGAAAAGTGTCTTATTTTGCCCAGAATGCATTGCAGTGTAGTCCTACTTAAGATAGTCAGAGTCTTAAGTGCTTTGTGCAACAGTCTGATTTAGATGTCTATCTGAAATCTGACCATCTACTATATCTAAGCCATAGTCAAAGTCTATCTTTGTGAAACCGGCCCCAAATGCAATAAAAACAGATATAATGATCACCAAACCGTTGGATTAATAAGCGCTGACCAATGTTCGTCAACCAGCCTGAAACTTGGACATTGTCATGTGAAGACTTTGGGGTTTCTACCTGTCAGAGTTAACTGTGTGTGAGGTAATAATTAAACAAGTCATTATCAGATAGTTTATAACAGGACGTCTGAGTTACTGAACTCTCTACAGTAACTGAGGTGTACGACTGTGTTATGGAAACATTTACCACAGTAACATTTGCTTTGACGACCACAACTGACAGCTCCATCTGCCTGTTTACACACCACGCGTGTGCTTAAGTGCTGCATGTATATTTAGCATCTAATAAGTGTCTTTATTAGGGCTGTGAAATGATTAATCGTGATTAATCGCATCCAAAATAAAAGTTTGTGTTCACATAATATATGAGTGTGTACTGTGCATAATTATTTTGTATATATAAATACACACACATGCATGTATATATTTAAGAAATATTTGCTTAAATATACTGTATATATAATTTGTATTATATATAAATATAAATATTTTATGTAAATAAGCTAATAAAAAATAAAATAAAAAAAATTCTTAAATATATACATGCATGTGTGTGTATTTATATATACAAAATAATTATGCACAGTACACACACATATATTATGTGAACACAAACTTTTATTTTGGATGCGATTAATCGCGATTAATCATTTCACAGCCCTAGTCTTTATTAATCATCTGAAGATATTTCCTTTGAGTTAATGGGGGAGCTTGTGTTCTTTTCTTCCAGCGCCAGCTCATATCAGTTTCTCTGACGTGACGTGGAGCAAATGATTGAATATCTCCTTTGGGGAGATCAACAAAAGCCTTCTGAAGGTTCCCGCGGACAGCGGCCCTGATCTTCCTTTCAGACTTTACACAGTCTGAGCTGAATGAGAGAAAGACTGTGATGGAGAATAATGTCTTTGTGCACCAAAATAAGATCAAACTCAGTTGCTGGGGTTGAGACGTCACATCCATTCAGAAAAGCAGCGATGGAGAACAGGAGAGATTCTGTGTGTGCGTGTGTGTGTTTGCATTTCACAGGACTGGCATGAGCTCTATTTGCATTTACACAGTCAAATAAGTTAAAAGTTAAACACACAAAAGAAGCGGGTAACTAATGAAACCTGTCAAGAACACATCCGGCTCTTATTTCACCTCGAAATCAAAAGATAGAAACAAGAAGTTGCATGTTGAAGGAAATTCAAGACTTTTTTAGGAGCATTAAGACTTTTTGAGAATTAAGCACATATACCTCCCACACCCGATTCACATGACAATAAAATATGCATTTCTATAAATATTTACATATTCCAAGATGTACAACATCCGGAATCATTTCAATAATGGGATATATGAGGGTAATGTGCTTAATTATAATGAAATAAATCCCACAATGGCAAAAATATCTTAAAGAGGACCTGTTATGAATGTTTTTGTGATTTTATTTAAACATTTTTAACTTCCTTTAGTGTTTAATGTTGCTGTTTGAGCATGAAAAAGGTATTCAAAGTAAGTTACAGAGCCCGAAGTTTCCACACTGGTTCTGAAATCCCCTGAAACTCCTCAGCTGTAGTCCTGAGTTTGCATCCGGGAATGAACACATCACAATATTCCTCATTTAAATAATTCCCAATCCCGATTCCCGACCAAGGCATCCGCTACATAAAGGGGGTTGAGTTAGTTAGTAGTGTGTGGAAACTCGGTTATGGTAAGGGGCGGGACATTTCCCAAACACGGTGGAAGCGCCCGACCAATCACAACACACTGGTCCAGCCGACCAATCAGAGCACATTGTGCTTTTGGAAGGAGGGGCTTCATCGAGACAGGAACTACACAGAGCGTCACTGACAGACTGGGAAGAGCAACAATGTCAAATATGTGAAAAAGAATGTGTTTTTTGAACATTCAAGCATTAAAGTCTTTTCAAGACTCAAAAAATTATACAGGCATTATACAGCCTCTTTAGATGTTCTTAATTTTTTTTTATATATATATATGATTTATATTGCCCTGGAGAAAAACTTATGAACTAAAAATTATTCAAATGTATAAACCAGCATCATCATAAAAAAATAAACTGGTTTAAATCAAGGCCAACATTCTTGAGTTCTGACGAGGTGCATCTGGATTAAACCTACACTGATTCAGAACTCAACCTAGTAACATGTCCTGTACTTTCAGTTTCAGAAGTGTGTTAAAGGTTCAAGATCTCATGTCACGAGCAATTTATGAACACACCTTTTAGGGTCTGCTGGTTCATATGATTATTTTCTGACATCCTAATTCTGGAGGAGGCCATCGGTCTGTCTGAATGCCACTGACTGTGGATGTGAACATGCCTGTCTGTGTGTGTGTGTGTGTGTGTGTGTGTGTGTGTGTGTGTGTGTGTGTGTGTGGAGCAGGTAGGCAGAACATCCGATGAGGGGGACAAACATTCCATAGATTCCAGATCTCAAACCTCTGTGTGTGTGTGTGTGTGTGTGTGTGTGTGTGTGTGAGTCTTTACTCAGGTCACATGAATAAATGGATTTCAAACACTTTGTTTTAAGAAACCAAAGAGCAGCAGGGGCCCCTTTCGCTTGCGCACACACACACACACACTCGTTTATATACACACACTCCTACAAAAGTACAGCCTAGCATGAAGATACTCTCATGGTTATTTTTGCCTTGGTGACAACTTGATGACTCTCTGGTCTGGTATGAACACGCACACAAACATGATCTCTCAAACTCTACCAAACCTCTGTCCACATAATCCTTAACAGTTATCACATCAGTATCAGCTCTATTTACTTTATCTTGTGTCCAATTTAAGAAAAAAAAAGAAAGAAAAAAAAACACTGTCTGTGCTCATAATCTTTCATTAAATGAATTGACTCGCTCTGCCTTAAGATAATCTCTCTACAGCACAAAGTTACAGCCCCTTACAAACACAGCCATAATGGTAGTAGCCTAAAAATATGAACACTGTACCATGGTAACACCAGAGTACTTTTCAATAAGGGCCTTTAATGTTAAAAACTTGCTTATTAGCAAAATGGTTTAATAAACCAATCCAGTTCAACATCAGATGAACCAAATAGAAAACATCATTTTTACAAAAAGTGCATTCTACTATGGTACTAAATGAGTATATAACATATATAACTTACTAAAAAGCACCAAAGTAGCCTATCGTTTCTTTATGGACATTGCACCATGGTATTTTTGGAAACACATTGGAATAGCACCATGTAAATAAATACCATGGTATGTGAATTTCAGTACCATGCTATGAAGGACTATGGTTTTACCATCTGATTCAGTCACTATAATGTGGTACTACAACAGAAGGTTTTTTCTTTTCTTTTTTCTAAAACATTGTACCAATCCAAAGTAGCCTACTTCAAATACCATGGTATTTTTGTCAGTGACTTTTATTGCCGTGTTTGAGTTTCTCTTTCTGACTTCCTACACAATGACAACGGAAACACAACACAACATGCACGTACCAACTGAAAAAAATCTTTCATAAACACACAAATACAAATGAAGAGCCAAAATCTCTCATATGAAACTGATGTTGAGTAAGAAGTTACAGAGTTTCGGGATGTTTCGCGTTTGTTGTTTTCGTTTAACGGAAACAGTTTCATGCGCAGGAACAGATTTGCTCAATCTACATGTAAACAAACCCCACAAAAATCCACATATGAATATTATGTCGTAATTAACAATTACAGTGACTTCACGTCTTTAAGTTAGAGGAATGAAGAGATGAAAGCGAGCAGCCATGTTGTCAAACATTAATGTTCACCTCATTCACCGCTCAGAGTTTCTTTCATGCAGATGCGAGTACGTTTTTATAGTTTATACTGCTATATTATCATTTATAACGGTATATTAACGTGTATAGTTGTAGGTTTTGGTTTGTAGTTGTGTGTTTAATGAAGGTTTACTGAAGTGAAGAGCAGAAGTTCGGTTTTGACTCACCGGAGCGAATTTCCGCCGCTCGGATCCCGTTCAAAGCCTCCAACATCAGTCTCTCATCTCAGTCTCTGGTTTCTCGTTAAATTCTCATTGTATCAGATGATTCACTTCTGTTGAGTCACGATTCATTCACGAGATCTCCGGTGTACAGGCAGAACGACTCTGTGTGTGATAGCCATACTGGAGAAACTCAAGACTCAATGAATACACACACACTCACTCACTCTCTCTCTCTCTCTCTCTCTCTCTCTCTCTGAATTTCATTTCAATTACTCTCTCTCTCTCTCTCTCTGAATTTCATTTCAATTACTCTCTCTCTCTCTCTCTGAATTTCATTTCAATTACTCTCTCTCTCTCTCTGAATTTCATTTCAATTACTCTCTCTCTCTCTCTCTCTCTGAATTTCATTTCAATTACTCTCTCTCTCTCTCTCTGAATTTCATTTCTATCTATCTATCTATCTATCTATCTATCTATCTATCTATCTATCTATCTATCTATCTATCTATCTATCTATCTATCTATCTATCATCAATACAGTGAATATTGTAATATTTTAATTATTATTACATTATTTTAGTAAAAATATTATTTATTAATATTATTATTAATTATATTTATTTGTATATATTGTCAATACAAATGTTATATATCTAAATTATAATATATATAATATTTATAATAATACAAATATTTACAAATTTAATAATAATACTATATATCTATCTATATATCATCTATCTATCAATACATTGTGAACATTGTTATATTTTAATTATTATTAAAATATTTTTAGTAAAAAAAATACTGTGGTGGAGCTATTGACATTAATATAATGCTATGCCTTGGAATAATGTAATAATGGTAATAATGGTATGCCTTGGAATAATGTAAACAAGTCATTGCTTTTATAGTGTTTTTGGTCTTGGCGGTGTAAATCATGCATGCTGCGTCAGGACTTGTTGCCTAGCATCTCCTTTCGTGTTTCACTGGAGAACAAAATACAGGGTTGGACCAACATGAGTGTATTTTTGTGTGTACTCTTCTTCTGCGTTTGTAATGCATGATGTCAGAGCGCACCCACCCGTGAGATAGGTTTAGATTCAAGGGTCAGACTAATGACTGAGATGACAGAGATCTGCATGTTTACCAAGCTTATATCTGAACTCAATGAGCCGAAACAATCATAATTATTACTGGGTAAACATCCGTACTGACTGAAGAAGGTTCAGAAGATGTTCTGTTTCGTTTTTGTGTGTTTACAGACCATTTTTGCAATGAAACAGCTTCAGTATAAAATTAAATCTTTGGGATCTTTGCCCAAATAGCCACAGATCAAACACAAATGTAGAATAATGGCGAGTAATTCATGTTATTTACTGATGTTGCTGTTAAAACAAAAATATACAAAGAGTATTTATTTATTTGTTTGTTCCTTTATAGCAATTGCCAGAGCTGTAAAAAAACATATTATGGCTGTCAAATCGATTATCTAACATAATAATTATATATGTGTGTATTTATATTATTATATTTGTGTGTGTGTGTGTGTGCGTGTCTGTATATATAGTATACACTATACACACTGTACACACACACACATATATTATATAAACACAAACTTTTGTGCAGATGCGACTAATTGCAATATATAAATATATATATATATATGGAAAATATAAAGTGACCATACCAGGTACTTTTGAGTTTCTTGGCCAAATCATCATTGTTATGAGATGAGTCTAACTCTTTTTTGATGTTTTGCTTTGTTTTTTGCAATGCCAATGAAGAAAATGAATGAGAAATGCCAAAGCGGCTCACAAACTGGGCAGTCAGTGTTCACTCAATTAGCCACACCCCTTATAATTAGCCACACCCACCAGCATTAGCAACATGCTCAAGGATTGGCCACACCCCTAATGTACATCAGTGACTGAAACCTGACCTGTGTAAAAGCCTGTAGTGCCATTCATCCATGAAGAACATTCTTCTGTGTTACATGATATCACTTTTGAACACGGGTCATTAATCACAGTCCTTCTCTTTTTTGTGTGTCTTCCTGCTGTTGTGTCTCGCTATCTCTTCCTATCTCTCTCTATTGTGAATCATTGTCTCAGTAAATTAGCTGCAACACCTGTATTTTGAACAGAAAATGCATCAGCACATCTACGACTACATCCGTCCCTAAGGGCTAACAAGATTTCTGCAAAAGAAAACATTGTCATTATTTAAAAGATATTTTCATGTTTGTAGATTGTAGGTTGTGTAACGTCCCCAGATGAATTCCAGCTGATGAGCAGCGAGTTTATTTCTGTGTGTCCGTGACATCCTAGAAGGGCAAGATCCCTGTGTTAAACCCGTGTAGAATGTGATCGTGTGGATGGAGATAAACACAGTTTCCCTTCAAGCTCTTGCACCACACAGATGAGTTGAACATTAACTGTGTCGCAGCCCATAAACTGGTGCTTTCCAAGGGTTTGGCACAATAAAAACTTTTACATTTAAGAAATTCTGCAGACACTCCGGTGCAGAACAGGCTTGAGCTTCACAAATGAAATCTGGTTGGAGAAGAAGTGCAAATACAGTACAGTAATACAGTAAATACATCAGTGTTACTGTATACTGTATTATTGTACGACTGCAAACAAATAAACAAGCCAACACAAGCATGATAAGAATGATGGATTATCAGGCAACAGCTGTAAATTAGAACAAATTTAAATTACATTAGAGTAATGTACTGATTGTGGCCCTAGATTTTAAAAGAAGCTGAAATATGTTCAATTGGCCTTTATTTGATTTCTGAAAAAAAGACAGACATGATCCGGCTTTGGAGATGTATCAACAGCAAAAGATTTAAATTAACTTGTTGTTGGTTAGAACTTTACTTAATAGTTTATTCATGTTTAATGAAAAACTGGCACTTAACACTCAAACTGAAATGCAAAAATTGTAATTAAAATTTATAATATATGGTTTCACAATCAGAAGCTGCACAATGTTGTGGCATCATTGGTTCTTACTGTGAGTGACGACACGATGACCGTTCCAATATGGCGGGCGCGCCGACGAGTCTGGCGTGGCGGAATGTGGCATTTTTAGTAATTTTGGTCACTTTGATGACCAGCAAACGAACCAGGTAGGCCATGTTGGAAGGCCAGCTTAAACCAACTAAGACCCGTAAACAAACGTAGGCTTTTTAACAACAAAGGAGATAAACAAAAGTAATAAACAGTAAAAAATAATAAATGTCTTAACAGACTCGTTTCTGAGTTGTGCAGTGTTCACTGAAGGTCAGTCATGTCATGTTTGAATGTTGTTGTGCTGCCATCTAGCGGTCAGAAGCGGTGCCAGCACTTCATTAATGGGTCAGTCAGGCTGTTTTTGTTTTGTTTTGTTTCATTCGTGGATTATAGAGTTCTTAGGCGACTCATTTCATCCCCAATATATATTGATATTTCTCTGTTAGAGAAAACCAAAAAACCTTTAGGAATTGAATGAAACCTTTCTTTGACTAAAAAAAACACAAAAAACTGGCGAGATTCTCTTCATGAACATCAGTCAGAGTGTTTTATCCAGCAGAGGGCGCTGACAGTGAGGTGATTTTCAGTAGGCTAATCTGGAAAATGCAGAATCATAAATAACTATCAAATTAATATCGGCTTCTTTAAAAAAAAACAATAAAAAAAACAACAACATTACTTTATTAATAATATGAAAAGAGCTCTCAGTCTAAAATGCCAATAAAACGGTTTAACAAGGTTGCATTTAAATCATAAAAATCTTTAAGAATCATTAATCACTCATTTGTGTGTGTGTGTGTGTGTGTGTGTGTGTGTGTGTGTGTCTCCTAAACACACACATTATGGGGATAAAATGTAAAAATGGGGACATTTTTGGTCCCCATGATAAATCATACTTTTTTTATGTGAAAATGCTGAACGTTTTCTGTAATGGGTAGGTTTAGGGTTAGGGTTAGAGGATATAATATACAGTTTGTACAGTATAAAAATAATTCCCAGTCAGCAATATAGTGTCGGCCCAGATCCGCATTGAATCCACATGTGGGAGGACACTATGTTGCTGTCTGGGTTATGTCTGGAAAGTCCCCATAAAACACGAAAACATATCGTGTGTGTGTGTGTGTGAGTGAGGGGGGGATTTCGAGAGGGGGGGTATTGGTGCATGAGGAAAATGTCCAATGACCAAAAAAGAGGTTGTCATGGAAACAGCGATGGATTTCTGGCCCATTCCCATAGTGAGCACCCGATCCTCTTGGGTTTCCAGTCTCTCTCCCACTCTCAGTCATGGTAAGTTTTATTTTTATTTATTTTTTTCATTATGGTCGCCTACATGATGAGCACAATATCACTCAACAGGGCTTGAAATGTGAAACTGACCTTTTTCATTTAGTCCAGGTCTCCATCATCATCATCAGAAAACCCCTCCTTTCTCAAAGTTGTCCAGTGGATCATGAACCCGAGCTGCAGGAGTGTTTAGTGAGCAGTCCTTCAGCCGGTGAAGTGACACCGATGAAAGGGAAATGACCCGCATGTAGGTTAAACAGAACTTGACACCCGCTCACCACACGCGACCTCCAGCCTCCCGTTAACCGGAACGGCACGTGCGTTAATTATTCAGAGAAGATGGAGATAAACGGCATCAGCAGCCCTTACTGTAAACCTCCATCCAGACTGTGTGTGTGTGTGTGTGTGTGAGAGAGAGAGAGAGAGAGAGATTGTCTTACTCGTGTCCTCAATGACTCCATCTGACATTTAAAATGCTTACACACTTAGGCATACTGGTTAAAAGTTTGGGGTCAGTAAGATTTGTTTTGAAAGATGAAACTTTTATTCATCAATTACGCATTCAAGTAATAAAAGAGACAGTACAAAGACATTTAGGCTATAATCTTGCAAAATATTTAATAAATGCTGTTCTTTTGGACTTTATTAATCAAAGAATCTTGCAAAAAAGCTTCATGGTTTCACAAAAATATGAAGCGAAACTTTTCAACATCGATGTTAATCAGAAATGTTTCTTGAGCAGCGAATCATCATGACTTCTGAAGGATCACGTGACTAAAGACTGGAGTAATGATGCTGAAAATTCAGCTTTGCATCGCAGGAATAAATTACATTTTAAAATGTATTCAAATAGAAAACAGTTATTTCAAATTGTAATATTTCACAATATTACGGTTTTACTGTATTTTTGAACAAAGCCTTAGTGAGCATGACTAGTGAGACTCCTGTAAAAAAACATTTAAAAATCTTACAAACCCCAAACGTTTGAATGCGTATTCAGACACACACACATTTGTTTTTCTATCACCATGAGACTTTCCATTGACTTCTATTGTTTTTCATACTGACTATCGGCTACGGGTTTAGAATGGCACAAATAAATGATGACAAAATGTTCATTTCTGGGTGAGATCCCTTTAAGTCTACATCTGATTTATGCATTATGCCAATTCTAGAGAAACGTTTACAAACACAATCATCTTTTGCCAGAGAACTGCTTTTTTAATTCCATCCAGTGAGAGCAGCTCCGTGAGCCGATAACACACAGATCATCATCTGACACACATAAACACGCAGATCTCCTGTACATAACCAAACTCCACATTTGTTCATAATTACAGGAGAGGGGCGTCCGGCTGGAGAACATGGCTGCTGCTTTGAGTCAAGTAAATCAAGTAAGCAAGGCATGTGTGTGTATATGTGTGTGTATGAGTGTTTTTGTCTTGTAGGTCTATGGCGTCTCATTGCTTTAAGTTAGTGCAGTGGTTTAAAGGTCTAAGCAAAGGCCAGCTCTTATAGTACATGCTCAGCTCTCTAGAGCTTGTTGTAGAGCCAGGGTTCCCACAACTTTTAACCAATGAATTTTCATTATTTTTATAATAATAAAGAATTCAGATTTTTACACACACATACATATATATACAGACACTCACCGGCCACTTTATTATGTACACCAGTTTAACTGCTCATTAACACAAATATCTAATCAGCCAATCACATGGCAGCAACTCAGTGCATTTAGGCATGTAGACATGATCAAGACGATCTGCTGAAGTTTAAACTGAGCATCAGAATGAGGAAGAAAGGTGATTTAAGTGAGTTTGAACGCGGCATGGTTGTTGGTGCCAGACGGGCTGGTCTGAGTATTTCAGAAACTGCTGATCTACTGGGATTTTTCACACATAGCTATCTCTAGGGTTTACAGAGAATGATCCAAAAAAGAGGAAATATCCCGTGAGCGGCAGTTCTGTGGGAGAAAATGCCTTGTTGATGCCAGAGATCAGAGGAGAATGACCAGACTGGTTGATAGAAAGGCAACAGTAACTCAAATAACCTCTCGCTACTAGCGAGGTCTGCAGAAGAGCATCTCTGAACACACAACACTTCAAACCTTGAAGCAGAAGAGCATCTCTGAAACACACAACACTTCAAACCTTGAAGCAGAAGAGCATCTCTGAACACACAACACTTCAAACCGTGAAGCAGAAGAGCATCTCTGAAACACACAACACTTCAAACCTTGAAGCAGAAGAGCATCTCTGAACACACAACACTTCAAATCTTGAAGCAGAAGAGCATCTCTGAAACACACAACACGTCAAACCTTGAAGCAGAAGAGCATCTCTGAAACACACAACACTTCAAACCTTGAAGCAGAAGAGCATCTCTGAAACACACAACACGTCAAACCTTGAAGCAGAAGAGCATCTCTGAAACACACAACACGTCAAACCTTGAAGCAGAAGAGCATCTCTGAACACACAACATGTCAAACCTTGAAGCAGAAGAGCATCTCTGAACACACAACACTTCAAACCTGGAAAAACGTTGCCTGGTCTAATAATGAGTCTCGATTTCTGCTGCGACATTCAGATCGTAGGGGCAGAATTTGGTGTAAACAATATGAAAGCATGGATCCATCCTGCCTTGTATCAGCGGTTCAGGCTGCTGGTGTAATGGCCTACCTGAGTGTTGTTGCTGACCATGTTCACCCCTTTAAGACCACAGATCTTCTGATGGCCAGTTCCAGCAGGATAGTGCGCCCTGTTATAAAGCTCAAATCAATGGTTTCTTGAACATGACAATGAGTTCACTAAACTCAAACGGCCTCCACAGTCACCAGATCTCAATCCAATAGAGAATCTTTGGGATGTGGATGAACGGGAGATTTGCATGGATGTGCAGATGATAAATCTGCAGCAACTGTGTGATGCTCTCATGACAATATGGAGCAAAATCTCTGAGGAATGTTTCCAGCACCTTGTTGAATCTGTGTCACGAAGAATTAAGGCAGTTCTGAAGGCAAAAGGGGGTCCAACCCGGTACTAGCAAGGTGTACCTAATAAAATGGCCGGTGATTTTACATATAC
The DNA here is from genome assembly GCF_963993115.1 of Abramis brama. Classification (NCBI taxonomy): domain Eukaryota; kingdom Metazoa; phylum Chordata; class Actinopteri; order Cypriniformes; family Leuciscidae; genus Abramis; species Abramis brama. The sequence goes on from NC_139980.1 coordinate 31,637,558, forward strand.
ACACACACACACATATCATCATATATTATGATACCTGTTTGAAAAGTCATTTTTTCATCATAATTTTTTTTTTTACAATTCTGTTTCATGTTTATATATTTATATAATATCATGTTAATATTTTATATTTAAAAAATGCATAAATTAAATCTCCTTAACTTTTAACATTTTATTCATTTCCATGACTTTTCCAGGCCTGGAAAACCAATCAAAAATCCCTGACATTTCCTCATGGTTTTCCATGAGCCCGTGGGAACCCTGTAGATCCTTCCTCCAGCCCATCAGCCGCCTCTCGTCCAGAACCCTGATCAGAATCACAAAGACACACACATACAGTAAGACATGCAGATAGAAAGAGAGACGTTCCTCTTGCTCAGCTCTTTTCTTTACAGCAGGAAGCGAGCGACTGCAAAGCCCCGTCCGTTTTGGCTTCCATCATTCGAGGTGTGTGTGGCTCTACTCCTGGATCGGACCCGTGCTGGTCAGTACATAAACACTGAGGTTGACCCAAGCACGGTTTTGGAAGCAGCAAAATGAATGAACATAACTAGCTTGACTAGCCTCCGGTGTCAGTTGAGGCAAAGCTTCAGTGCTGTTGATGGTAGTAATCAAAGTGTCTTCACTGTCCTGAGGAGCAGAGAGCAAGAGAGTAAGAAATGTGAATAATGTTACTAATATTAATCGTTGTATTGGTCCTGATGGGTTGGAATGGGTCTAGTCCCACATTCACTGTTATATCAAACTGCAGATTAGATCACGAGCAGGTTTCCATCTTGTTGAAGGTTCGAGCGCTCCAGTCTTTGTTAATGGTGACGGACAGTTCACCTCGCCCCGTCTTCCTCGGTCTATGTTGGATTGATTGACTATTGTTTATGCCTTACAGGGGGTGGTAATATGGTAATTCCAAGTCTCATTCCTGGGCTGTTGCCATGGTGATGTTTTGTGGGTGTGGCAAGCTGTGGGACCCTGAGGATGCCAGAGAGAGGGTGGAGCTTGAGGAGGGAATGACATGCGGAGACTGGCACCTGCGAACACATGTGATGTCATTATTTTGAGACCAACAGCATACTACTACTTTTGTAATACCGAGTACATTTAGTATACAAATTAATGCACAAATACCCAGATGACTTACTATAATTTCCAAAATGTGCTATAAATGTTTAAAAATAGTATGTAAAATAGTGTGCGGTACGCAACAAACATTTTAGACTGAATTATGCAACACTCTAGTGGAGCATCAAAGGGTTTTTGTTTTATTTTTAACACAAGAAATACATTTAAACTGTAAATGGGAAGTCAAGTAAGGCACAAGTCAAGCATTGAAGGTCTTAGTAATTTATGCGTATAAAAATGTGCAGAAATGGTATGAGAAATACACAAGTATTCCGTTCTAAAAATAGCGCATAAATACTTGAGAAATCTGCAATGAGATTCAACTATATACACATGAGCATTATGTTACAGAGATTATACATTAATCTCGGATTACCCAATAGACCATATCACACTATAATCCTAATTTAATCTTATCAAACATAAATCCTTAAAAAAACCCTAATCACTTAGGTTTATAAATTATATAAAATAATATTTAATTAAAAGAATATATATATATATATATATATATATATATATGTGCACTATGTGCATAAATATATGGGTGTGTACACACACATATACATATATAGTATGTATGTATAATACATTTAAATATAATTATATTTATACACATTATATAAACAAAATCTTTTATGTTGAGATGCGATTAATCGATTTGACAGCACTAATATATATATATATACTGTATATAATACAGTAACGCAACACTTTTGTTTTTGCCCCCGTTTTTCATGAGCTGAACTCAAAGATCTAAGACTTTTTCTATGTACACAAAAAGCCCATTTCTCTCAAATATTGTTAGTGAGCACTTCTCCTTTGCTGAGATAATCCATCCACCTCACAGGTGTGGCACATCAAGATGATGATTAGACAGTATGATTATTGCACAGGTGTGCCTTAGGCTGGCCACAATAAATGGCCACTCTACAATGTGCAGTTTTACTGTATTGGGGGGTGGGGGGGGGGGTCCGAAAACCAGTCAGTATCTGGTGTGACCACCATTTGCCGCACGCAGTGCAACACATCTCCTTCGCATAGAGTTGATCAGGTTGTTGATTGTGGCCTGTGGAATGTTGGTCCACACCTCTTCAATGGCTGTGCGAAGTTGCTGGATATTGGCAGGAACACAATGTCGTATACGATGATCCAGAGCATCCCAAACATGCTCAATGGGGGTGACATGTCCAGTGAGTATGCTGGCCATGCAAGAACTGGGATGTTTTTAGCTTCCAGGAATTGTGTACAGATCCTTGCAACATGGGGCCGTGCGTTATCATGCTGCAACATCAGGTGCTGGTCGTGGATGAATGGCACAACAATGGGCCTCAGGATCTTGTCACGATATCTCTGTGCATTCAAAATGCCATCAATAAAATGCACCTGTGTTCATTGTCCATAACATACGCCTGCCCATACCATAACCCCACCGCCACCATGGGCCACTCGAACCACAACGTTGACATCAGCAAACCGCTCACCCACACGCTGTCTGCCATCTGCCCTGTACAGTGAAAACGCCTCGGTTACGACTGTAACCTCGGTTCCCTGAAGAGGGAACGAGCGTTGCGTCGAGTTTGACGCTATGGGAACGCTTTGCGTGATGACGTCTTGAAGCACATGTAAAATCAGTCCAATGGTGTGGCGGAACGTCAGAGGCGGGTGACGTCACGTACCAGGAAGCTATAAAAGCCGGCCCGAAACAGAAAACGAAAGCTTCGTAAAGTCTGAAGTCGTGTTGACAGGCATGAAGGAGATATGGCAAGGTGACGCAACGCTCGTTCCCTCTTCAGGGAACCGAGGTTACAGTCGTAACCGAGGCGTTCCCTTTCAAGGGAACTCGCGTTGCGTCGAGTTTGACGCTATGGGAACGTCTATACCAACGCCTCCATAGCTACAAATGTCTGTCCTGTGTGAAATCTGGTGAGCAGCACTAGGAAGACAAAACATGAGACCCTGGAGCAGAGTCTAGATCCAGAGAGTAGAACCTGACGAAAGTGTGCGGTGAGGACCAGCCTGCCGCATCACAAACGTCCTGTAACGAAACTCCTGATATAAGGGCCTTAGAGGCCGCCATACTCCTCGTAGAGTGAGCCGCCTCATAAGCAAGTGAGATAGTCTCAACCACCCACTGCTCATCCTTTGCTTAGACACTGGACCTCCCTTGTTAGGGGAGCAAATGTCACTTTTACGCCACAGGGCAGCTCTGTGGACATACGCGTCTAACGCCCGAACAGGGCAAAGCAAATTAATCGCCTCCTGGTCCGATTTCGAAAGGGAGGAGGACCTCCAAGTGCCACGAGGGAAACGAGATACCAAAGGGGTCTTTCCCCACAGACATTCCACCCAAAGGACTGTGGTAAGCACCTACGGCCGCCACATAAACCTTTAAAGTGGACGGGGTCAGACCTGCAGTGAACCGGTCCTGCAGGAACTCCAGAACTGTACCAATTGGGCAGTTGACTGGATCCAACCGACGGTCACTACACAAAGAGGTGAATACTCTCCAGTTCAGGGCATAAAGTTTCCTCGTGGAGGGAGCTCTGGACTGTAGAATGGTCTCAACAACCTCAGTTGAGAGACCTGACTCTATGAGCTGGGCCCCCTCAGAGGCCAAGCCCACAGGTTCCACAGTTCTGGTCGGGGGTGAAAAATCGAGCCCCCTGCTTGGGACAGAAGGTCCCTCCTGACGGGTAGCTCCAGAGGAGGCCCGTCGAGGAGGGACACAAGATCGGGAAACCATACTCTGCCCGGCCAGCGCGGGGCTATAAGAAGCAGGCAAACCCGGTCCCTGCGAACTCTTTCCAGAACTCCCGGGAGCAGAGCAACTGGGGGAAAGGCGTACAGACGTAGCCTCGGCCACGTCTGTACCATAGCATCCAGTCCCAGAGGAGCTGGATGCGTGAGGGAGAACCAAAGTGGACAGTGAGACGTCTCTCGAGACGCAAACAGATCCACTTATAATTTCCATATCAGCTCCACCACCTCGGGGGTGGAGCCACCATTCCCCGGGCCTCGGCCCCTGTCTCGACAGAGTGTCTGCTCCTATATTCTGGACCCCGGGGATGTAGGCTGCCTTGAGTGACAGCAACTTCCCCTGGGACCACAAGAGGATATGGCGTGCCAGCGCAAACCCCCTTGATATAGGCGACTACCGACGTGTTGTCCGTATGTACTACACATGGTGTCCCCTGAGACCTGTGATAAAGCTCCTCAGAGCCCGGAAGACAGCTAACATCTCTAGGCTATAGAATGCCAGGAACGATGATGGTCTTCCCACAGACCTTGAGATGAGCGACCCTCAGGATCGCTCCCCAACCCGTGAGGGAAGCATCCGTCGTTAGCAGTTTGCGACGACAAGGAGCTCCCAGCACTGGGCCCTGGGACAGGAACCAAGGTTTCTTCCACATAACCAAGGCACGTAGGCATCACCGCGTGACCTTGATTGTGCGAAATGGGTTGCCCCTCGGGGAAAAACCCTCTGGTCCTGAGCCACCACTGCAGGGGCCTCATGTGCAGCAGTCCAAAAGGTATCCCGTTGGAAGCTGCTGCCATGAGACCCAACAGTCTCTGGAACTGTTTGACAGTGAGTAGCTGGCCTAGCTTTACACTTCTCACAGCTGCCAGGATCGAAGCGTGGCGATGACAGGCGCGCCTGCATCGACACTGAATCCCAAACCACGCCTAAAAAAGTGGTCCTCTAAAATAGAGAAGCACACTCTTCTTGGCGTTCAGCCGTAACCCCAACTCTTTCATATGGGCGAGAACAACATCTCGATGTTGAACCGGCCATCTAATGCGACTGAGCTAAAATCAACCAATCGTCGATGTAGTTCGTGATGCGAATACCCCGGAGGCGCAGAGGCGCCAGAGCTGCATCCACGCATTTGGTGAAAGTGCGGGGTGATAAAGCCAGGCCGAATGGAAGAACTCGATATTGGTATGCTTTGCCCCCGAAAGCAAACCTCAGGAACTTCCAATGACACGGACGGATGGAAATATGCGTCCTTGAGGTCTATCGTGACAAACCAGTCCTCGGACTAATCTGTGGCACGATTGTCTCAATGTTAACATTTTGAACTTGAGCTGCATGACAACTCGAAGACCTAAAATGGGACGCAATCCCCCGTCCTACTTTGGAACTATGAAGTACCGGCTGTAAAACCCGGTTTCCCTGTTGGAGGGAGGTACATATTCTATGGCCCCTTTCTCTAACAGAGTGTTTACTTCCTGTTCCATAACCAGAACCTGCTCGGGGCCCACCATTGTGGGCAGGACCCCCATAAACCGCGGTGGGCGTTACCAGAATTGTATCTAATACCCTTTTTCCACGGTCTGCAGGACCCAACGAGAAACATTTGACAGTAGCTTCCACGCTGTCAAAGATTCTACTAGAGGTACCAGTCTCTCGAGACTGGTTTCTGGATTTTGTTGCTGTTGAGTAGTCGGTTCGTCGCCCTGTAACGGCGCACCGGCAGGGAACGACCAAACAGACTGCTCTAGCACCCTCCTCAGAGGGGGCGGGCATCCCGAGGCCACTACGTTTCCGGGTGGACCTTGAGATATGTGCTCGCCGGAGACCGCTGCGCCCTGTAACACCGGAGGCGGCAGGGTTGGCAGAACGGTCCCCTGAGGGCACCGAAGAGAGACGGCACCGTATTTTTCTCCTGCTGTTGAGCAGTCGGTTCGTCGCCCTGTAACGGCGCACCGGCAGGGAACGACCAAACAGACTGCTCTAGCACCCTCCTCAGAGGGGGCGGGCATCCCGAGGCCACTACGTTTCCGGGTGGACCTTGAGATATGTGCTCGCCGGAGACCGCTGCGCCCTGTAACGCCGGAGGCGGCAGGGTTGGCAGAACGGTCCCCTGAGGGCACCGAAGAGAGACGGGCACCGTGAAAAGAGGTGTTAACCGCTCTGCTTCGGGGGGACTACCCTCATTTGTCCTGAGCCCTCAGACATCAGGACTTTTTCCCAGCAGCCTTCTTGGCGGTAATAACGGTCCGCAGATCCGTTTTACCCCTCGAAGACTGCTGGGTTTGAGAGCGCCCTCCGTGTCCCCGAGATTTTTGTGGGGGAGCACGGGAGGAAACGCTCTGTTTCTGAGTGGCGCGGTGCTCAGCGCTCTTTTTAGAGGAGTGAGGCTGCTCCCGCTCAGCAGCCTCATAGAAAGAACGGCGGGGGAGAAGTTTCTGAAGTGCAGCTGCCTGTTTTGAAGCTTCTTGTGACTTCGCTACAGCACTATTAACTGCGTCTCCAAATAACCCTTGCGTGGATACTGGTGCATCTAAAAGAACATGTTTTTCTTTGTCCTTTATGTTACTTAAGTTGAGCCACAGATGCCTCTCAGTGGCCACCAGGGCTGCCATAGAGCGGCCGATGGATTTAGCCGTCTCCTTGGTGGCCCTGAGAGACAAATCCGTGGCTCTACGCAGTTCAGACACCGTATCAGCACTAATACCCCCGCCCTCCTCAAAATCACCCAATAACTCAGCCTGGTAAGCCTGCATTATGGACATTGTATGTAAACACGCTGCAGCTTGACCGGCGGCGGCATAAGCTTTATGAACCAGGGAAGAAGTAACTTTTACTGGCTTGGATGGAAGTGCAGGAGCCTTCAGAGAAGATGCCGTTGCTGGAGAGAGATAGCTCGCGAGCGTCTCTTCCACCTTCGCCATCTCCCCATAACCATGCTCTTTATAATTGTGAATGGATGAATAGTGTGATGTTTGTGCAGTATACACTCGATATGACACTGGTTTCGCCCACGATCTCGACACCTCGGTGTGGAGATCGGGGAAAAACGGCAGGCTCCTGCGCTGGGGCTGCGCACGAGATGGCAGGAAGCGTTCGTCGAGCTTACTTTTCGAACGAACGTCCTGCCTATCTTCTGGCCACTCAATAGACAGTCTGTCAACAGCTCTAGTAATGACATCGAGCAGTTCCTCAAACGCATGAGACTGAGGTGGCGAATCCTCAGACTCAGCTACAATACTCACAACATCCAGCTCCTCAGAGCTGGATAGTTGCAGTACTGGTACCTCTATCGGGGGGGAAGAAACCGCAGCGCGTGCTTCCACACCCTGATAAGAGGCACTGGATCTATCAGACGGATGCTGAGATAAGGCAGAGCCCGTCTCAACATCCACTGATAAATCCATCTGTGAACCCCAGGTCTGAGATCGACGCCGTGCCTCGGCAGCGGCGGGACCCGAGCCCTGGGGAGCGTGGTCGGGATTGAACCGAGCCAAGCGGGATCGGAGCGTACGCAATGGAAGCGCACAGCAATGCACACAGTCACCACCCTCGAGTGCTGACTGGGCATGCTCCTCTCCCAAACAAACAACACAAAGAGTGTGTGTGTCACCTCCCGTTAAATAACGCGGGCAGGGATGGACACACACTCTAAACTGCTGCTCGCTCGCCATACTGAATATATATATATATGATATAGACAGACAACACCAAATATACAGACAGATTTCACACAGAGCGCAACTGAAGACTCAGAAAGCTTTCGTTTTCTGTTTCGGGCCGGCTTTTATAGCTTCCTGGTACGTGACGTCACCCGCCTCTGACGTTCCGCCACACCATTGGACTGATTTTACATGTGCTTCAAGACGTCATCACGCAAAGCGTTCCCATAGCGTCAAACTCGACGCAACGCGAGTTCCCTTGAAAGGGAACTGGGATTCATCTGTGAAGAGGACACCTCTCCAAAGTGCCAGACGCCATCGAATGTGAGCATTTGCCCACTCAAGTCGGTTACTGGGCTGGTGTGGTTACACGTGGTCTGCGGTTGCGAGGCCCGTTGGATGTACTGCCAAATTCTCTGAAACGCCTTTGGAGATCGCTTATGGTAGAGAAATGAACATTCAATTCATAGGCAACAGCTCTGGTGGACATTCCTGCAGTCAGCATGAATGAATGTGTTTGGGATGCTCTGGATCGGCGTATACGACAGCGTGTTCCAGGTCCTGCCAATGTCCAGCAACTTCGTACAGTCATTGAAGAGGAATGGACCAACTTTCCACAGGCCACAAAATTAATGCTTAAATTGCATTGAGTTGCTGCCATGTGATAGCAGGCTGATTAGATATTTGTGACCCTGGACCACAAAACCAGTCACATGATTCAAATTGAGATTTATACATATCATATGAAAGCTGAATAAATAAGCTTTCCATTGACATATGGTTTGGACAATATTTGGTTGAGATACAACTATTTGAAAATCTGGAATCTGAGGGTCGAAAATCGCCTTTAAAGTTGTCCATTTATGTTCGCGATTGTGCTGCATTTGCTCACAAAAATAAATGTTTTATATATTTACGGTAGGAAATTTGCAAAATATCTTCATGGAACATGATCTTTACTTAATATCCTAATGATTTTTGGCATAAAAGAAAAATCGATAATTTTGACCCATACAATGTATTGTTGGCTATTGCCACAAATATACCCGTGCGACTTGAGACTGGTTTTGTGATCCAGGGTCACATTTGTGTTATCAAGCCGTTGAATAGGTACATCTTTGAAGTTTTACTGACCATGACTGAGATTTTCTGACCCGTCCAGACGCTGATTTCTCTCTGTAACTGGTGTTGTCCAACAGAACATCTCGAGATGGAGACCTCGGGAGGTCCAGCTGAAACACGACAGGAGGAGTCATGTCCAGTTCCAGAACCATTATATTCTCCGCCTATGGAGGGGGACAAGGGACAATCACGTAAACTGCACTCTTCTAATTAGTATTTCTGTCTTTAAAAGTAAAAAAAATGTCTAAACATCCATAACACATTTTTTGCAGTGCACGTAATCATGTGGCTCCAGCACATGAACTCATTTCAACCATTTCATTTAACATCTTCTGGCTACGTTCCAGTTTTTCTTCCTACTCTTCCATCTATCTATCTCTCTCTCTCCATAAACATACCCTGTATCTGGAATGAGCTCCCATCGCTATGGCAACCCTGGCGTACTGGCTGATTGGTCGCTTGTATCCCACAGCAGAGACGGGTCTTCTGTTCATCTGTGTGAATTTACTGTCAGAAACACAGAAAACAGACAAGAACATCAACTTCGTTATCCGTATGTGAGCTGTTCTGCTCAGTAAAGCACTAAATCACTCATGTCAGATCATTGCTATTTTAGGACCATTGCTATTATAGTATTTGTTAACATTTTGAATTAGATTTTATTGATTTATTTTCTTTTTCAATTTAGTAATTTTGTTTTTGTCATAAAAAAATGGCAAAATTTTTTTAGTTTTAGTTTATTTTGTTTTAGTTACTTCAGTACTTAAACTAAACGAAAATTAGAATTTTTGCCCTGGAATTAGCTGTAATAAAATACGTTTTTTTAAATATTTTATTTTATTTCAGTTTATTTTATTTCAAGTAGGCTAATGAAAATGTTTTTTATGGTTTTAGTTAATGATAATAAGCCACTTACATGAAGTACTATGGTATAATACCATGGTATTTCTTTTTTTTTTTGAAGTACCATGATTCTTAAAGGTAGGGTAGGCAATTTTCGGAGACGCTAGCAAGCTATAGCGAGCTAGCTTTGAAAGCATAATATCCCACCCTCCCATCAGAGCGTCTCCAAAGCCACGCCTCCTTCAAAACACACGAACGCGTACAGCAGAGAGCAAACTAGAGCATCACGAGAGCCGGCGTTAAACTACATGTCTCAAACACACATAACATTACAATAATAATGAACATAAACAACTTAAAGAACTCTGACCTGTAACACCTGACTGCTGCAGATTCATTTCAGCGCTGATAGTGTTGCCATTGAAACGCATGAATTCGAGTCACGAACCACTCCGAGTATAACGTCACGGGTTTCCACCTCCTCCAAATTACAGTAGTTATGGCGTGAACGCAGCATTAGCTCGTTGTTTTGGTTCAGGAGGAACTGTTAAAGGCGCGAGCGGCGGAGGTATGGAAATGCATTGACAGTGAGATAGGACATCGTATCACTGCACTGCATCGCAAATGCAATGATTGGACGAACATGTTATGGTCCTACGCCTTCCACAGACAATATATATATACATATAAATACATTTAGACCATCTAACTTAGTGATTGCTATCAGGATGTGAAGAGACTTTCAACCAGCGTAACAAAAACTGTTTCTAGAACAAATCGCCTCCCCTGCCTTTAAGGCTTTTGATTTTGTAAACAAATAAAAAATTGTGCCTACATATACATTTTGTTACAAAACTAAAAATTAACTCTACATAACTCCCATATTTCCACTAGTGTTGTTTCATCATTTTTATAACTTTACTGTTATTCTAAAATATGTAATAATGAGTTTGATGTGTTCTGGCTGCTGATGATATTACTATCTGATGCATCCCATGTGAAGATCGATGTTCACTCACTTCTCTGCCGGGACGAGGGGCTGAAACTTCCACTGGTCTTCCTCCGTGTCAAACTGAAGTCTGTTCATTATTTTATTCTTCTCTTCAGGAGGTATAAAGTTCTCTATGATCAGATATCTACAGAGACAGACAGAGACATATACAGCTGTATGATAGATAGCTGTCATTTTATTTTAGAGGCAGAATTGCTCCTAGAATCCGTTGACAGAGCTTCCCTTCAGAGACGTCATCGCCGGTAAAATGATGCAGAGCAAACGTGTGTTTGGAGTCACACTCACTTGAATTTGAGCTCTCGGGTCAGTTCGTTCTGTGTTTGTTCCAGCTCCTGTCGACTCCTCACATGCTCATCATTCACATCCTGAATATCAGCCTTCAGAGACTGAAGCTTTGCATACAGCTGAGAGAGAGAGAGAGAGAGAGAGAGAGAGAGAGTGTGAGTGAGAGAGAGAGAGACAGAGAGAGAGACAGAGAGAAGAGAGAGAGAGAGTGAGAGACAGAGAGAGAGAGACAGAGAGAGAGAGACAGAGAGTGAGAGAGAGAGAGAGTGAGTGAGAGAGAGAGACAGAGAGAGAGTGAGAGAGAGAGAGAGAGACGTGATCATCCATACACTCATCATCATCATCCTTTCATCCATCCATCATCATCATCTGCCCTTCATCATCATAATTATCTCTCCATCATCATCATACTTTCATCCATCCTTCATCATCATCCATTCTTTATCATCATCATCCTTTCATCCATCCATCATCCATCCATCCATCCATCCTTCCTCATCATCCTCATCCATGTATCCATCTGTTGAATCTCATCATCAGCTCTCATGCTATGACTGTGGTCAGAGATCCAGTCAGTGTTAGTGTGGGACGTCCAGTGTCACGCAGCAGGGGTTAAAGGTGAAGCTCAGGAAGGAGCATGTACAGGTGAGGTCAGGTGCAGTGTGTTCCACTGAACAGCACAACAGTTATTCCATTACAGCCCAACAGGAAGTCATGAGGTCTGACAGGAAGTGGCGTGCAGATGGGAACGGTGGAGCTCAGCCCTGTTTAGCCTGTCTACTACTGAGAATTAAATCTCTGAAGTCACCAGAGATTCAGGAAGAGGGTTTTGGTGGTTAGCATGCCAGCGGTAGCCATGAAGATTAATGCAGGCTGACTTGAATTAGTTGCTGTGAAAGCTTTAATGCTAGCGTTTAGCATTAGCCTCTGAGAGTCAGCAACCGAGCAAGTGTAAAACAAACTAACCTTCTTGTACTGATAAAAGGTGTTTAATTTTCACGGGGAGGTGGGGTCAGGGGTGTTCCAGGGGTCAAAGGTCAAAGGTCCAGAATTAAGGGGGAGCAAGAGGAACAGAGGAGTTAGGGAACTCAGTGCTGTCATATTTATATATTGTCACTCAATATTCAGTGGTTGCTAAAGTCTCATTCAAAGGAGTCGTGATGTAACGCTAGTTAATGAGCGTTACTGGGAATGCTGGGATGGGCAAAGTTTGTGGTCAGTAAGATTTTTTAATGTTTTAAAAGAAGTCTCTTCTGCTCACCAAGGCTGCATTTATTTGAGCAAAAATACAGTAAAAACAGGAATATTGTGAAAAATTATCATAATTTGAAATAAGTGTTTTCTATATGAATATATATTAGAATGGAATTTATTCCTGTGATCAAAGCTGGATTTTCAGCATCATTACTCCAGTCTTCAGTGTCACATGATCCTTCAGAAATCATTCTAATATGATGATTTACTGCTCAAGAAACATTTGTAAATAATAAATAAACGTGGTGGACTGTGAAATAAAATAAAGGACATTCATTTGTTATGAATAATCTTTTGCTTTGCATCCATGAAGTTCCAAATAAAAACAGAAAATAATCAAAATGAGATTAAGTATCTCGCAATTGTTTAATATTGGAAGCCACTGGTCCCAAAAGAGGGACGTCCTCATGATTAGCAACCTCTGAATGTGATGCCATCAGCATGTGAGCTTCTACAATCTACACCACGCTTCACCTCAGATCAGCTGTGTGTGTGTGTGTGTGTGTGTGTGTGTGTGTGTGTCTCACCTTTTTGAGTTTCTTGGTCTTTGCTTCCACCTCCTGTTGCAGTGAGGAGAACGTTTCTCTGAGTTCTAACGTCTCCTCGTCCTGATCCAACACCTGCTGGTGTATTTCCCTCTCTCTGCGTGTCTGCTCACACACACACAGATTTACACACAGTTGTGTGTTATTAATGAGCACAGAATGCCATAGAGTTGCTAACGGTGAAGTGTGTCGTTTTTGCGCCACTAGTGTGATGTAAACATTAAAACTGCGTTACCTGTTCGGCAATCTCGTGTCTTTTCTGTTCAATCATCTTCTGTTGCTCATTAGTGTGATCAATAATGTTCTTCCCACCAACCAGCAGCTTGCTCTCCATCGCCTAGCAACCAGAAGATCACATGTAGAGTTCACACACTAATTAGGACATATCATAGACTTCAACTGCTTTTAAATAAAGCTCATTATAATAACTACAGACATGACCAAACCTGAAGAAACATTGTTGCATTTTTAGAGTTAATTTAGAGTTAGAATTTATTTTAGTTTTAGTTTTAGTCTCTTCTGCTCACAGAGGCAAAATACAGTAAAAACAGTAATATTGTGAAATATATTTAAAATAACAGTTTTCTATTTGAATATACTTTCAAATGTAATTTATTCCTGTGATCAAAGCTGAACTTTCAGCATCATTACTCCAGTCTTTAGTCACATGATCCTTCAGAAATCACTCTAATATGATGATTTGCTGCTCAATAAACATTTCTGATTATTATCAATGTTGAAAACAGTTGTGCTGCTTACATTTTTGTGGAAACGGTGAGACTATACACACACACACATTATATATATAGGGCTAGGGTTAGTGTGAAATATGTATATTCTTTTTTTTAATGGAGAGGAACTTTGAACCAATGAGAGATCGGTGTGGGCGGAGCTACCCAGTGTGACGCTGCACAACTGAAAATAGAAAACTGCTCGATTTTGTTGCACTACAAAGAGCCACTGTCACTCACGTTGTCTGAAATCACCAACTCTTATTGAAAACGGCTACAAATGGCTGTCAGTGTGAAGGACCTTTTCGAATGCATGATGGAAATAATCTCGGCGTCCTCCCCCACCCGACAGCACAGAGCTCTCTTTGTGGACAGCAGCCGCTCTCAGCTTTAGCGACACACAAAGATTATTGTCAGAAGGCCACAACAGGGAGAAGAACAAAGACTGAGCCCAGAACTACAGCTGACCCGCACGGGCCATCAGACCAGCGCTCACAACATCCAAAACACCCTGTCAGAACACATCAGACTTCACGGGACACGTCTCTCAGGTTTACACACGCAGAATGCAGTTCATTTCTCTCTCTGTCTTTGTGATCACGGGACTGGAACGGATGGAACGGGAGGAGAGGATGAGGAAGATGAATAGACAAAAATAATAGAAAGAAAATAACAGAGACATGGAGAGATGGAGAGAAAGTGCTTTGTGTCCCAGGATGAAACCAAAACCTTCCTGTGTTAATGCACAGCCACACAGAGGGTGGAGGCTATTCTAAATCTCATCAGCATGCTCATGAATATTAATTAGGTGACATAATATTCGGTCTATTACTATTAACTGGTCTTAAAGGAGTAGTTCACCCAAAAAATGAAAAGGATCCAATAAATTGACTCACCCTCAAGCCTATAGGTGTAAATGATTTACAATATATACTGTAAAATGGCAGGTAACAATATATGATAAAATATAGCACAACTGCACAGTAAAAAAAAAATTTTTTTTTTTTAAATTACAAAATATCCTGTCTCTTCCAGGTTTCATAATGGGAGTGAATGGTAACTTTGATTTTGAAGCCCAAAACTCGACTCTCTCGTGAACGCGCGTACGGCTGTTGCAGGAAGCCAGTGATTATAGTTTATAAAGTTATGAATATGTATATTTTTCTTTAAAAAACGCATGGCTTCACTTCAGAAGGCCTTTATTAACCCACTGGAGCCGTATGGATTACTTTTATGATGGATGGATGAGCTTTTTTGAGCTTCAAAAATAATTCAATGTCATTATAAAGCTGGGAAGAGCCAGGATATTTTTTAATATAACTCTGATTGTGTTCGGCTGAAAGAAGAACGTCATGCTATACACTACGGATGGCTTGAGGGTGAGTAAATTATGGGATAATTCTAATTTTTTGGGTGAACTAACCCTTTGGAAAGATTTTACAAAGCCTATTACATTTTTCTTCAAAATGCAACGAACAAAAACAATTAAGAATCCTAAATTTAATTGTCAAAAAAATGAAAGTAATGTACATAAATTGTGTGAAAGCCCTTACACACTCAGATCTCAAACAGAAGTAGCCTAATTATTATTTTGAACTTTAACTTTTTAAAACATTTATAAAATATTTTTAGTTTTTATTTTAACTTTAGTCATTTTGCCATTTTGTAATTTTTTTAAAGTTTTTTTGTATCTTTAATTAACTTTAGTTTATTTCAGTTTAAGTAATCTTAGTACCAAAACAATTAAAATACAATACATTTAATTCACAAAAAATAATAATAATTATGCTCAACCCTTTCCACACTAATTTTTAATTTTAATTTTAATTTTAGTCATTTTGCTGTGTGCTTTTGTCATTTCTTTAGTTTTTGATTTTTAAAAAATATTTCTATATAACTTTATTTTCATTTCAGTTGTAGTAGTTAACTCAGTACCAATTATTATATAACAAATATATTTTTTAAATGAAATGAAAAAGAAATGTAAATAAAATGGAGCAAAACCCTTTACACATATTTAGACTGCTTGTACATGGTATATACTATTACAGTAATGATGGAAAATAAAATACAGTATAGAGAAAAAGAGAAACAGAGAGATGCCTTTTCATGCCAGTTTAAAATAGACATTGGCCTCAGGGAGAGCGTCAGCATTACGTTCCGTCATCACACACACACACACACACACACACACTCATCTCAGCAGTGAAGATGCTCTTGTTTAACAGAGACCTTTCCATCCAGACCCCCCACACTCCGGTCACCATGGCAACAGAGCTCAGGATGAGTCTGGGTCATTATGTATTCACACTGGTGAGGAATTCATTGGCCAGGAGCTTCCGACTGAAGCTCCGCCTTCCTGCACATAGACGCTGACGCATCAATATTTCAGCAAAGCATCCTGGGAGAAAGCCAATGATTGATGTTTACTGTCAGCACATACAGGCTATGTTTGGAACTGAGTACTAGCGTACTGCATGTATATATTATATAATGATATACAGTGAAACAGCTGTGTTACATGTTTAATTCAGCAAGCGGTATTCAGTTATAATGGTTAAATGCACAGATTGCTGTTTGTGTAATTTATGTAACCTTTTGGCAGTCTGATCAAATAAGTCAAGAAGGAGATTTCTTTATCTGGAGATTCCATGTTTACAAAAATACAGCATAAATCAGTGTTACTTAGTATTATAGTGATACTTTGAATTAGCTTTTGTTTTTATATTTTCAGTTTTAATTTTAATTTAAGTTTATGTGTTTTTTTTATATTATATTTTAAACTTTAATTTAATTTTATTTCAGTTTTAGTAATTGTTATTTCAACTTAAATTTGCCAAAGTAACATTTCTGATTGTCATTTATTTTTCTTAAGTCCTTGTTTTTAATATTTATATTCTATTTTATTTCAGGTTTATTTCAATTAACATTTTTTTTATATATATATATAGTTTTGGTTAGAGGTGCACGATTATGGATAAATTAAGAATCATGTTTTTTTTATATAGATCATGATTCTAAATAGACTAGACACCTCAGCAAAATAACATGATTTACAAGAGGTTCTGACACATTGTTAAATGCTGCAGTCTACTCTAAATATTTAATTAATTAGAATTTTTGTTTTTAAAAATCGGCTTGAATGAATGATTCAATGACTCACTCATAAAGACTTCACTTGTTTCATAACTGGATGAATCATCATTTTTGAAAAATGATTAAATGACAAATCTATTTTTAACAGTCAAATCGCCACCTACTGGTGTAACAATGTAATCGATACAATCGTAATTTGACGTATCAAGTAGATTAAGATTTAAATGTTCTGCTGTGATCGGATTTGTCAAATCGTTGTGATTTAGGAATAAGATCATTGGGTTTGTGTTGGAATCGAGACTGCGATCTCATGTTTGGTTTTGTTATTTGTGTTAACCATAAAAACACTGGTACTACATACTGTATAAACAGTTCGAGTACAGTAGTATAATACTATGCTACTCCAAATCCAGCCACACACACAAACAATCCCAGAGGAAACAGTGTAATTAGGTTTCTTCCTGTCTGTCTGTCTCGCCCTCACATCCCTTCTTTAAATGACACTATAATTAAACTAGAAAACAGCTTTGTAAACAGACATTAAAGGCTGAAAAAGCGCAGAAAGCGTGTGTGAAGCGGTTTGGTCTGTTCCACAGGTAAAACAAGGACACAAGCGCTGGGGATTCTCAATAAAGACTTGAGTCGCAGAATGAATCTGGGCCAAAAACTGAGTCATGAGCTATGTTTGGAACGGCACCATACTCATACTATATGTGCAGAATGTATACTGTCCATCAGAGGAGTAAAGTAAAAGTACAGATACCTTACAGCAAAAATGACTCCAATGTCCCCAATTTCAATACCACTTGAGTAAAAGTCTTCGTGTATCTGATTTTAACAGTACTTAAGTATTTTACTCAGACTGAATGTAGGCTCAAAGATGCGCTAGTCCTCAACACCTATAAGAGACATGCCAGTGAAAAACAAGAAACATGATTATTTGTGAGGAGAGCAATCACATGTTTAAGTCAAAATAAAGCTGAACATATCTTAAACGAACACCTCTCAAGTCTTAAGCTCAAGTGCTCAAAAAGGGCATCTCTTCAATATAACGGATACATAAAATAATGCTAACTATAATTAAAGCCTAAAAAAGTCAAAGCCTACTTGGACTGGACGTGTTGTGGACATTGCGTTACTCATTACAAATGTATTGGAGTAAAGAGTACATATACCTATTCAAAAATGTAGATATGTCGAAAAGTTGCTTAAGCCAAAAATATACTTAAGTACAGTAACTAATTACATTTACTCAAATACTTTACACCACTGCTGTCCATAGTGTGCAAATATTCCGTATGCATAAAATTCCTACCATACATTTTCGTAGATAAACACTGAAAAAAATGAGTGTATGATTGACAATTTTAAATAATACAAATAAATGGCAAGAAACATATTGAATAAACATGATATTTTGAAGTAGAAAGATCAACATTTTCTTGTAAAACACTGGAATAATCTTTGTTTTACTTACAACTCTGAAAAATCAATTTTAGGTAACAATATTTAAGAAAATATAGCATGACTGCACAGTTTTAAAAAAACTAAACGAATGGTTAAGTGTCAATAGCAGCTTTATATTTAAATTAAATTTACAGCAAAGGTTTCTATTTACATCATGTTTTAGCAGCGTTGAGCATTGTAACATGGGTTATTATTGTACCGGACTACTAAACAAAATTC